>NC_139392.1:11680000-12305000 GCF_054392235.1 Sus scrofa | reverse complement strand
TGTCCTTAAAAGGGATAGCACCCCATTAATTCTTTCTTTTTTTTTTTTTTTTTTGGCCTTTCTAGGGCCACACCCGCAGCATATGGAGGTTCTCAGGTTAGGGGTCTAATTGGAGCTGTAGCTGCTGGCCTACACCACAGTCACAGCAACTCAAGATCCAGGCCGAGTCTGCAACCTACACTGCACCTCATGGCAACACCAGATCCTTGACGCACTGAGCGAAGCCAGGGATCGAACCTGCAACCTCATGGTTCCTAGTTGGATTCGTTAACCACTGAGCCATGACGAGAACTCTTCCATTAATTCTTAAACTCAAAAATACCTCCAAAATGCAGGTATGTAAATACAAGTTTCCTATTGACCTAGAAGGAAATTTACAACCAAATCTCGGAGCGCCCGTTGTGGCTCATCAGGTTACGAGCCTGACAGAGTATCCTTGAGGACCCAGGTTTGACCCCTGGCTTCGCTCAGTAGGTTAAGGATCTGGTTTTGCCACAAGCTCTGGTGTAGGTCACAGACGTGGTTCGTGTTGTGGCTGTGGTGCAGGCCGGCAGCTGTAGCGCCACTTCTCACCCGCAGCCTGGGAACTTCCATGTGCTACAGGTGAAGCCCTAAAATGAAATAAACAAATGAACAAGAAAGATAATTGCACAAAACCTAGCTCTTTAGCATGGTTCTCTGATGGAGCTGCTACCCTGAAACCTGCAGCTAAAAACTATTTTCAATTTAATTTTTATGACCCAAGGCTATCTGATTGGAGTAAGATTCTTCAGGCTTTGGATTCAAATAGAAGACCGTAGGCCAGGCCTGGCCTTCTGTAGATGAAATGTTTTCTACTCTTTCCAAAAGAAACGGTATTTCTCCTTGAGTCATTTAGTCTCAGCATTTTGAAGACATTTGATTTCTGTTAGAAATGCAAAAGCAAACCTAATGGTTCAATTATTTTAGAGATGACAAGCAAACAAAAACTTTTTTTTTTTTTTCTTATTGGCGATCATGTAGTTTGATGTTTGGGGAAGAGTGTTTCTAGTTGGTTGAATAAGCTGGTGATTGTCCTGAGCTCTGACAGGTTAAATAAAAGTCAGTTCAGTAGGCAGAGTAATTTTAATTTTGAGGCTTGTTTCTGAACTGGAGACACGTATTCCAGGTCTTCATGTCAGAAAAAAAAAAAAGTCTTATAGGGATCATCCAGCCTAGCAGGTGCTTAGCAATAGGTTATTTCTGCAAAATGTAAAAGAAGCTGCCGGTTGAAACACAGTATGTCTCTCGACTAACATACTAGCCGAAATGCAGTTCGCCTCTAATGAGACAGCCAGCTCCTCGCACCCTCTGCCCAAGTTCCAGGCTGATTCGGGGGGTTGGTTGGGGGGGGGGCTGTACGAAGCCACTGCCTAGTGACCATTGGATGTTTTCTGTTTGATATTTAATCAGTTCTGTACAGTAAAGGTTGACTTTCTTTTGTGCTTTTCATGACAAAACAGAATGAAAAATCCTATTTACATGAATGGATTTTATGACCCTTATTTATGGTGGAGGTTTACTGTTTTTTTTTTTTTTTTTTTCCCACCTCGTGTGGATAAAACTGGTCCCCAGACTACCCTTTAACATCCAGTTGTAGAAAATGAAACTCATTGGGTAAGCATATGATTTTGTGTGTCTTTTGTTGTTTTTTTTTAGGGAATATGTAACCAGTGCGCTCTGCATCCCACTTGCAAGCCAGAAGAGGTAAGGATGAATGAGTCATTTGTTTCCTCGGCTCCGATTTATGAGCCATTAAGATCCTCACTTTTGTTTGTACCAGGAGTTCCACTGGACGCCCAGACTGGACCTGCATTGTGGTGGGCTTTTCTTCAGGTTACCTGCGCTTCTACACGCAGGTGAGTTGAGTGCGATGCCGTTCAGAACACCTGCTGGAGTTCCCGTCATGGCTTAGCTTAGCGGAAACCAGTCTGACCAGTGTCCATGAGGACGCAGGTTCGATCCTTGGCCTCGTTCAGTGGGTTAAGGATCCCGCGTTGCTGTGAGCTATGGTGTAAGTGGCAGATGCGGTTTGGATCCCATGTGGCTGTGGCTGTGGTGTAGGCCAGCAGCTGTAGCTCCGTTTTCAACCCCTAGCCTGGGAACCTCCATATGATGCAGGTGTGGCCCTAAAAAAAGAAAAGAAAAAAGAAAAGCCACCAGCTTACTGGAGCACCTAGGGACGCAGCATACTCACCTGTGACTCAATATCTGCCGCTTGGGAATGTCTACCCGATACTTTATGGGGTGGAGGCTGGAACGGGGGTGGGGGAGGTGGTGGTAGAAAGTTCTGGGAGAAGCTGCTGAGAAGAGAAGCTGCATTTTCCGAAAAGCACCTACCTGGCGTCTGTGGAAGGCTTACTGGGGGAACGAGGCTCTCCGCCTGGCCATGTGTTGGTAAGAGAACAAGCAGGGCGGGTCTCTCTGCTCTCTTCTAGAACGGCGTGCTCTTGCTGGCACAGCTCCTGAATGAAGACCTAGTGCTGCAGCTCAAGTGCAGGACCTATGAAATCCCACGACATCCCGGTGTGACAGAGCAGGTAGCTGAGAGATTGTGTCCAGAATCACAGTGGCTTTTTTTGCATTATTTCTTTCCTCTTTCACTGGGTGGAAACATTAAGGTATCTTCTCCTTGTGGAAGCATTAGCTGTGCTGTCATATTCCAGAAATGTAAGCTCGATGGCACAGCGGAAACGAACCCGACTAGTGTCCCTGAGGACGCAGGCTTGATCCCTGGCCTCACTCAGTGGGTCGAGGATCCGGCGTTGCTGTGGCTGTGGTGTAGGTTGGCAGCTGCAGCTCTGATTTGACCCCTAGCCTGGGACGGTCCATGTGCTGTGGGTGCAGCCCTAAAAAGACAGAAAAGAAAAGAAATGTAGGCTGTTTTTAGCTAAGTAGAGGCTATCAGTCTTGCTTTTACTTATTTAATGAGCTAATGTATGCTTTGCTCTACAATGAAATAAAACGCTGAAGTCAGAAGCCAAAATTTTTTCTCATTTTTAGCGTTTAATAGTGACTTAAGGTAAAAAATGATATTATGTAACTTTACATCTTTTTTACTTAGACTTGGCCTCAAAATTATATATAGAATAAAAGAAAAAAGTTCTGGCTGTGTTATTAATAGCCCTGCTATAGTGCACTAACTTGTTTCTCAGAAAAGAGGTTATTGTGTGTTTACTTAGAGTGGAAAATATTTTACATTCACTGAAGATTTTGATGGAGAAAATTATGCTGTTGAGAGTCTAAGGCTCTCCAAAGACTCTCCCCAGTTTTCACATCTTCCTAGCTGCTGTGTGAGATTTTGATTGTCTCACAGTCAAAAAGTAATTGTGGAGCCACTTAAACTAATATGGTCTTGTTGATATATCTTGTTTGGTATATTGTCAAAACTTTAATATGCCTTCCTTCTCTGTACTACCCTGTTCCCAAGGATTTGAAGTAAATAAATACACACACACACACACACACACACACACACACACACACACACACACACACACACACACACACACACACACACATACTGTGTGCCTGTGTGGACTTAAATTGTATGATAGATGGACTGGAGCTATTGAAGAAACTTAATGAGTAAAAGAAACTAGCTTAATGCCTGTTATGCTTATGAATGAGTTCATCAGTACTGTGAAACACTACCTTATAATTTGCAATTTATATGGAAGAATAAACAGCAAATCTGAAGAAGAGGAAGCTCCATTAGGACTTAAGACAATAAAGGAAAATTTCATTAAGGAGGTGAAATTTTAATTACGCCTTGAAAATGGATATAGAGCTGAATTAGTTAGTGAGAAAAGTGAAGGTCTTTTAGGTAATCAGGAAAAAAAATGAAAGAAGATTCAAATATCTCTGTATGAGACAGCAAAGGAACCTGTGTTAGAAAGTGGTTAGAAATAGGTCGATGGGAAACGGTTGAATAAGCAGGGTGGCCAGGTTTTTTATAAATCAGTACAAATCAGAATGGATTGAGGAGATTTAAAGCTACTAAAGGTTGACTAGGAAGAAGTGACGCAGTCAGAGGGATCTCGAAGGACTCATTCGGCAGGAGGCGTTGGAGTTGTGAGAGCCTGGCCCCGGGGATCCGGTGGCCTGCTTTTTTAAGTTATAGCTGGAGTAGATGTACAGCGCTGGGAGCCAGGGCCGGAAGGAGAAAGGACCAGGACAAAATCAAAGCGATTCGGCTCCTAGATCTCCACCCTGAGGCATGCCGTGGACAGAGGTGGAGGAGGGCAGGGCCTCGGCAACAAACGACGGTTATTAAATTTGCTTTTGGGCATGTTGAGTTTGCGGTGATGGTAGGGAATAAAATGAAAATACCATTATGCCTCTAGAGATGCAGAACGACCATCTAGGCACAAAGACTACATTGGAGACGACGGTTGAAGCCATAGATGATGAGTGCGTGCTTCCAAGTAAAGGGGATAGGATAGTAGGGCGCCGTATAGCACAGGGACGGTAAAAATGGTTCGCTTACTTATATCTGCAGTGGAGGAATGCAGTCAACGTATTGTTTAATAATAAAACCAGTGAAGAATGTGTGGTACAGGCTCGTATACAAAATGTACAGTTACATTGGACAGTTTACGGTGGAATATGCCTGGGATTTCAGGCGAGTTTCTTTTTTTCTTCTTTTTACTTTTATGTGTTGTTTGTATCCATATAGTAACTATATTTTCATTTTATGAAACTTGTACTTTTTTTTTTTTTTTTGGTTACTCTCTCTGTACAAAAGCGTATATTTGAGAAGAATTTAAGTCCTTGGCCAGAGGCATTCAGAATTGTCTGTATTTACTCTTCTTCTGCCTGATAGTGTTTTGCGTGTTTGGGTATTTGACAGTTTATAGTATATTTTTATTTTACTTCAGCTGTAGTAGAAAAATAGATATGCTTGTTTGGCCATGATGAAAATTTATTATTCTCATTCCTTTAACAGAATGAAGAGTTGAGTATCTTATATCCAGCTGCCATTGTGACTATTGACGGATTTAGCCTTTTTCAGTCTCTTCGAGCCTGTCGAAATCAGGTAGCAAAAGGTAATTCTTGGCAAGAAAGAGAACACTTCTGGCGATGTTTGTCCTATTTCATCTACTTAGAGACTGAAATATGTCTTAAATTACAAACGCTTTGTGAACTGCATTTTAGGGAAAGCGCTGCTCCTGTAGAAATGGGAGGGCAGTGCTGGGTCCACAGCCGCGTCTGAGACAAAGACAAGGACTAAACATCAGCACCCTTTACATGTGGCCGAGCAGCAGGCTTTGTTCACTGACTCGGCAATATGTCTTGGCCGGTCAAGAGCGAGCGTCACCGTTGGGCTGGAGAATGTCATTGCACCCAGCCAGGGACCCCGGCTTCTGCATGGTTGGGCGGCTGTTTTGGCCAGTGTGCTGGGATCTCTGCGTGCACACTGCTCCCGTTCTCAGTGAGGGTGAAGGTGGCACACAGTGTGCAGAGGGCATTTTCCCCACAGGAGGCAGGACCCTGGCAGTGGACGTGAGCTGCTTTCACTAACCTGAAACACCCTGAACAGAGGAAAGCTAGAGACCCAAACATACTGCCTGTATTAGCAACTGCATGTCTAGACTTTAGTGTGAAAAGTGCACAAGTCATTAAGAATTCTCAATTTTCACCACCCGTATTTTACACTCTGATGCTATTATGTCTTTAGAAGAGGGTGTTGTATTTCATCACATTCAAGATGTCGTTATTTTAAGATGCACGGCTATTTTCTGTACCATTAAGAGGCAAAAATGCTGCCAATGGGAGACACACCATTGATTTAATGATTCCAATTTTATTTTTATTTTTTTTTATTTAATTAATTTATTTATTTTGCCTTTTTGTCTTTTTAGGGCCGCACCCGAGGCATATGGAGGTTCCCAGGTGAGGGGTCTCATCGGAGCTCTAGCTGCTGACTTATGCCAGAGCCACAGCAACACCACATCCGAGCTGTGTTGTCGACCTACACCACAGCTCATGGCGATGCCGGATCCTTAACCCACTGAGCGAGGCCAGGGATCAAATCTGCAACCTCGTGGTTCCTAGTCAGGTTCGTTTCTGCTGCGCCACGATGGGAACTCGGATTCCAGTTTTAAAGATGTTAAAATACGGGACCATGGAGTTGCCTCTGTGGCTTATTGGGCTAAGAATCCAACTGAAGCTGCTCAGGTCACTGCGGAGGTCCAAGTTCAATCCCCAGCCCAGTGCAGTGGGTTAAAGGATACAGTGTTGCCACAGCTGAGGCGTAGGTCACCGCCGTGGCTCAGTTTCAACCCCTGGCCTGGGACCTTCCATTTATGCTACAGGCGTGCCCATAAAATACGTATATAAACAAAAAGCCTTAAAATCGGTGAAAATCCCAGTGTTGGTGGGGACTACCCCCATTTTCTTCTGGGTTTGGGTAAAGGAGCCTTAATGGTCCTAAAACAAGCGAACAAAGTTTAACTCTTAAGTGATATAGACAGCGCTCTGAAAATAGAGTTAAACTCACGTTATCCACTTCATGAGGATTGTTCATAAATCCAGAACTAAACTGTAAGACAGAAAGGTAAGGGGAAGAGTGCAGCATGTGACATTTGCAGGAGAAAATTTTCACTTTTTAGCAGGTCGATGTGATCAGTACAGCTCTGAAGTCTTGGTTCTCTGCTTCTTTAATACTGCATGCTTTTCTATCAAGTCAGAATTTGAATTTTTATTCCTAGATTCATAGTCTTTTAAGTTGTATAAAGTTAGCCTTCCATCTTTGTTTTCTTGGGGACATTTAAAATAGTCACCATTGGCGTTCCTGTTGTGGCTCAGTGGGTTAAGGACCCAGTGTTGTCTCAGTGAGGACGTGCGTTCTTTCCCTGGCTTGGCTCCGTGGGTTGAGGATCCCGTGTTGCTGCAAGAGGCGGCATAGGTTGCAGATGCAGCTTGGATCCAGTGTTGCCGTGGCTGTGGCATAGGTCTCAGCTGCAGCTCTGATTCGACCCCTAGCCCAGGAACTTCCATGTGTCACAGGCAAACTGTAAAAAAAAAAAAAAAGACAAAAAAAAAAAGAAGGAAAAATGTGAATTGGTGTAACCATTATGGAAAATAGTATGAAGTGTCCTCAAAGGAAAAAAAAAGTCACCATTAATCTATATGCCCAAAGAGACTGGCCGTTTTCTGTAGGTAACCATTCTGTCAATAAAATAAACTAGCGCTAGATGATTATGTTATAATTGGTATCATCAGACATTTCACTTTTCCTATTTTTGAATTTCTGTTTCTTTTGCCATGTACAAAGCCATTTTATCTCTTAGGAAGTAAATAAATAAGCCTTCTTATTGTAAGTTGCTCTGAAAATAATTCTGATCCCTTGGCTGCAAATTGTTATGACTTATTTCACATTATAGGAAAACACTCTCTTCTTAGCCTTACTTTCACATCTGAAGTACTTAGAGGATTGTATTTTTCTGGCTATTCCAGCTTCCAGAATAAACAGCCAGAGTCCAGTTGTATTCTAATATTAGCTTGAAGATGTGCTGATGCATGGGACCTTGTATATGAACCTGTGGCAGGAGGTATAGCTTCTGCCTTTCTTTCCCACTGAGTGCAAATGCCGAGGTTGATGAGCAGCATTTTGATCATTTTTTTGGGCAGTGCTGTCGCTGTTAGCACGTCTTTCTCTCGAGCCTGGCCTCGGTCGCCTGCATTAGAGACCTTGTTCTCTGTGTTCTGCCAGGAACCACCAGGTTTTTAGTTTTTCGCTAAGGCACTGGTTGCTGTTCCCAGGATTTATCCACTGTCTTTGTCAAGGGGGAGAGATCGCTTACTTAGCTTCAATTGAAGTTTGAATTCACCTTGGTGTGTTTGTTTGCCAAACCCTTGCCGTGCAGAAGTTCCTGGGCAGGGGATCAAACTTGCACCACAAGCAGCCACCTAAGCCACAGCAGTTATAGCACCGAATCCCTAAGCACGAGGCCACCAGGGAACTCCGAATTCACCTTGATTTTTAATAGTCTAGAATTTTTAACAGTCTTGTCTAAATTCTTTGAGGGTTCCAAAATCTTTTGTGATAGCCGGCTTAGTCTTTCAATGGCTGCATTTTATGTGCATTGTCTCGGTAGTCAGTTGATTGAGTCAAGTCTTACTTTATGCGTGGTTACATCACCTGGCCTCATTATTTTTAGTTGCAATTTTAGACTAATAAATCAAGTACATTTTTGATGATTTTGGGGGGGATAAAACTTCATTTTCTCCATTATGGTTAAGTTTGGATTGTCTCATTTTTATTTTTCACAGCTGCAGCCTCAGGAAATGAGAACATACAGCCACCACCGTTAGCTTATAAGAAATGGGGCCTCCAAGATATTGACACAATTATTGATCATGCTAGTATTGGTAAGCATTACTAGTTCCAGTTGTTTTGGAATTTATTTCTTATACTTATTTATTTATTTATTTATTTATTTATTTTTGCTTCTTGAGGCCACACGCGTGGCAGATGGAAGTTCCCAGGCTAGGAGTCAAATCGGAGCTACAGCTGCTGGCCTTTGCCAGAGCCACAGAAACGGGGGATCTGAGCCACATCTGCAACCTACACCACAGCTCATGGCAATGCCGGATCCTTAACCCACTGAGCGAGGCCAGGGATCGAACCCGCATCCTCATGGACACTGGTCGGATTCGTATCTGCTGAGCCACAAGGGGAATACCTTACTTCTTATACTTTTTGATCGACGTATCTCATTTATTGGAAGTGTGGATTTATTTATTCTAATGGGAAAAGAAAATGCCTTGCCCTGAGTGAGACATTTGGAAGGTGGTTCAGACTTAGAGATTATCATCAGTTGACGTCTTTGAGAAAACGGTCGCAGTTTCAATAATCATGCCCTAGCAGCAGTCCTGTACAATTTTCAGTCACTTATTATTTGACTTAATTTTTGTGCAGATGAATAAATTCTTGTAATTACCAGGTAGATCACTTTTAAAAAGGTAACCTTTAGACCAGCGGAGTAGAGATAAAAGCAGATTTCTTCTTGCGGGCAGTCCTGGAAGTCTTACTGTGGGAGGTATCAGGAAATCAGAGATGCAAAGATGTGGTCTCTGCTGAGGAAGCACGAGCCTAGTTGGGAGAAACCTGAAAACACTTGCGCTTCCTCAGCATAGCAGTGAATATGGGAGACAAATGGACAGCTGGTGTGGGAGCAGAGCCCCAGCACCGAGGGAGTCAGGAAGGAGAAGGTTGACCTCAGCCCGAGGTCGAAAGAATGAGTAGTCCTTGACCCAGAGAACAAGTGAGGAGGAGACACTAGCTAACCGGTCCCAGGCTCGGAGGTGGCAGTGCCTTGTGTGCTGGAGAAACACTGAGAGCCAGCCGGCCAGTCTGAAGTAGGAGTGAGATTCTGAAGGGCTGGTCAGCTGTGCGCCCAGGGATGTCTGTCTGTCTCCCAGCTCGCTGAGTCCTTGAAGACTTCTGAGCCAGAGAATGGGGTTAGCACATAGCCTGCTGGAAAATCACTGCAGTGAAGGTTTAGGGGTTGCACTGTGAGTTCAAGACCGGAAACTAGGTGCAGCAGGGACCCTGTCATCATCTTGGTAAGAAGTGATGGGCTTCTGGGCCAGAGAAGAAGAGGTTGCTCATTTAAAGTATTATGTGTATTTTTTTCTGTTTAATAGTATAGTACCTGCTTGTTAAAGTTTTCAGAGAGTCCATAAACATACAAAGAGAAAAGGAAAAAGTATCCCTCCCTCCTACCACGTAGAGACACCTGGCAGTGGCCTTGTGGTGAGCATCCTCACAGGCGTGCTTGTGTGAGTGCACGTGTGGTAACGTGTATGGTTGTGCAGAGACCTGTCTTCACCGATGGACGCTGTCTTGCCGGCGCTGTGTGGCCCTTTTCTAACCCACCTCTTATGAAGAGGCTTTCACAACAGTTTTGCTGAATCTACATTTTGTCAGGTCCTAATAGAGGACAGATGGCCTCCCTGAAATAGGCAGTTGAACGTGGTTTTGTTTGCGGGAAACTGTTTACATGGATGTGGCGCGAGAACCCCCAGGATGAGCCGCAGAGTCTCAGCAGCCCAGCTCCTGGCCACTCCTGAGCCAGCTCCTCTCCCCGCAGATGAGTAGTAGAAGCAGCGCCTCAAGAGCAGGATGGCTTTTGGCCCGTGGTCACAGGGACACAGAAGCCCTGCCTTCATTGTCCTTTCTGTCCTCCATCCTGGCGGGGTTCCCTTTGAACCCATCTGGAAGTCTGGTCTGTGATAGACGCACTGGCCCCTGGGGGCCAGCGGGAGAGCAGGAAGCGTGTGAGTCTTGAGGGCGAGCGGAAGGTCCCGGACTCACAGGTCTCTTTGTTTACTGTCGCATTTCCTTTGGGGAGGGGTCGGGAACCCACACCCGTGGCATGTGGAAGTTCTCAGGCTAAGGGTCCAGTTGGAGCTACAGCTGCTGGCCTATAGCACAGCCACAGCAACACAGGATCCGAGCCACCTCCTCAACCTACACCACAGCTCACGGCAGTGCTGGAACCTTCGCCCACTGAGTGGGGCCAGGGCTTGAACCTGCATCCTCGTGGATGCTAGTCGGGTTCGTTAACCACTGAGCTGTGACGGGAACTCCTACTGCTGCATTTCTTGTATGGAACACAGACCTCATTTTAACTGCATTTCGCTTTATTGCACTTCCCAGATACTGCATTCTTTACAAATTGTGGAAAGTCTCTTGGTGCCATTTTTGCAAAAGCTTTTGCTTAGTCGTGTCTCTGTATCATATTCTGGTAATTTTTAAAAATATTTCAGTTTCTCCACCAGCAAAAAGATTATGACTTGCTGAAAGGTGAAATGAAAGTTAGCAATCTTTAGGAGTAAGGTATTTTTATTTTACTTTATAACTATTATTAGTAGTAGTATTTTTATTTTTTTTCTTTCTGGATCCACACATGTTGTGTATGGAAGTTCCCAGGCTAGGGGTCGAATGGGAGCTGCAGCTGTCAGCCTGTGCCACAGACATAGCAACTCAGGATCTGAGCATGTCTGCAGCCTACACCACAGTGCATGGCAACACCAGATGTTCAACCCTCTGAGCGAGGCCAGGGATTGAATCTGCATCCTCATGGGTACTAGTCAGGTTTGTTACTGCTGAGCCACAATGGGGACTCCAGTAAGGTATTTTTTAATTAAGCTATGTGCATTTTTTTTAGACATCCTATTGCACAGTTAACAGACTCCGATAGAGTGTAAGCATAATTTTTATTTACACTAGGAAGCCAAGATATTCGTGTGACTGACTTTGTGACAGCATTCACATTATTTCAAAGGTGGTCTGGAATTGAACCTGCAGTATCTCTGAGGTCTGCCTATCATCTGTAATAAGCACCTTATTGGTAGACATTCTATTTCTCTTTACTTTTTTGCTAACGTAAAAATGTTGCAAAACTCCAAAGTGTTGAGTTCAGTTCAGGGTTACTTCCCTGTTCTGTTAATTAAACTTTGGAACATTGAAACAGGCTAGGAGAAGTGATTGGATAGAAAATGGTATTCTATTCATTTATCTCCCAGCCTACAAAAAGAAAAAAAAAAAAAGTGCCGTGAACTTAATTTTATGTTCATGTTTATTTTTATATAAAGGTCTGATTAAGAGGAGTTCCCTTGTGGCTCAGTGGGTTAATAAAGATCCAGCCTTGTCGCTGAAGCAGCTCGGGTTGCTGCTGTGGCCTAGGTTAGATCCCTGGCCTGGAAACTTCCATGTGCTGGGGACACGTGAAACAACAGGAAGACACGTCAGTCTGTGCTGTGCTGTCATTTAGGTACATACAGCGTTTGTGGGAAGCCGCAGGAGAAACTCTTTCAGTTGTTACCTCTAAGAAGTGCACTGATTCCAGGAGATGCTGGTGGGCTCTGTATTTCTTGTACCATGTATCTGTTTTTAAAAATTCCTTTTTAAATTTTGTTACGTAGTCTTTTATAGCTTAGAGGAATTATAGGTGGCCATTTTAGTCTGATGAATATCTTATGATATTGATCTTACAGCTTTTAAAAATGACTTTCGTCTGGGAGTTCCCGTCGTGGTGCAGTGGTTAACGAATCCGACTAGGAACCATGAGGTTGCGGGTTCGGTCCCTGCCCTTGCTCAGTGGGTTAACGATCCGGCGTTGCCATGAGCTGTGGTGTAGGTTGCAGACGCGGCTCGGATCCCGCGTTGCTGTGGCTCTGGCGTAGGCCGGTGGCTACAGCTCCGATTCGACCCCTAGCCTGGGAACCTCCATATGCCGCGGGAGCGGCCCAAAGAAATAGCAAAAAGACAAAAAAAAAAAAACAAAAAAAAAAAAAAAAAAAAAACGAATCCGACAAGGAACCATGAGGTTGCGGGTTCGATCCCTGGCCTTGCTCAGTGGGTTGAGGATCCGGCGTTGCTGTGAGCTGTGGTGTGGGTCGCAGACGCAGCTCAGGTCCCGAATTGCTGTGGCTGTGGTGTAGACCAGCAGCTACAGCTCTGATTCGACCCCTAGCCTGGGAACCTCCATATGCCGCGGGAGCGGCCCTAGAAAAGGCAAAAAGACTAAAAAATAAATAAAAAAAAAAGACTTTTCGTCTGTTAAGTAAAACTTAGCAGTTAGCATCTTAGAATGGAGCTGAAACAAAAATCTGATGATCTAAAAAGATGATGTCATTTTGGTGCTTTAAGATGACGTGTTGCCGTTTTATCGCTAGGTATCATGACTCTCTCCCCTTTCGATCAAATGAAGACTGCCTCCAATATAGGCGGATATAACGCCGCAATTAAGAACAGCCCGCCCGCCATGTCTCAGTACATCACTGTGGGCTCCAATCCGTTCACGGGCTTCTTCTATGCTTTAGAGGTAAGAGCGCCCTCACCGATCCTGAGGACGGCCACTCTTGAAAGCTGGAGGCGGTAATTTGGCCCTAGAAAGAATAAGCTGTTTCCATTTCTGAGTTTCGGTGGAAGCCAAAAGTAGTCTCAGCTCACTCTCTTCTGCATTCCTCAGATGAACCGAAAAGGTGCTAAAGTCGGTGTAAAACCGACGGCCTGCTTGGTTTCCAACGCCCTGAATTCTCAGCTGAGGTGTCTTGAACTATTGGTGCCGTCATCTGCAGCTTAGGGTTGTTGGTGATGTCAGCCTGCCAGCGCTCTGAGCGGATGAGGAATTGTAAAGACAGAGCCAGCTGCCACCTACGCTTGATGCAGTGGTGAAAAGTGCTTCCTAAAATTGGGGAGAGTTAGGTGTTAGCTTTGGCTGCTCCTATTTTTCACTTGAAAAGCACCCTACTCAGAATTATCCAAACCATCTTTTTCCTTTAATAAAAAGCTGTGGTGAACAAAGAGGGGAGAGAGAGCCAGTTGTATGTGTAAGTAGGTGAGAAACCAGTAGCCCTGCTAGAATAATGCCATGTAATGTCCTAGTTTAATGCATTTAAATTAATGGATTTAAGTGAATTGATTTAAAATTAAATTTAAAACCTTAATTACAGTTTAAAGAGGGAAAGCCTAACGGTGAACTAGACCACTGGCGATTTCACTTTTATACCGTGGCGTCAAAACTTGTGATTATCGTGCTACCTTTTGAAAGTAAATCTCACTGGAAGGTGTATCTTACATACTTGTCCTCTGTCGTTTCCTCTTTCAAATGCTCTGTTTTTCAGGGAAGCACCCAGCCCTTGTTATCTCATGTGGCGTTAGCCGTGGCAAGTAAACTCACTTCAGCTTTATTTAATGCTGCCAGGTAATGACATCCCAGTAAAAATAATAATAATTTGTGTCTCGCTTGATTTTTAACTTAAGTTGATTGTCTGCACTTTAAAATGCCAGAAGTCCTGGTTTTGTTCTAAATTTTCTTTCCTTTCAGTGGTTGGCTCGGTTGGAAGAGCAAGCACGAAGAAGAGGCTGTGCCGAGGCAGAAGCCCAAGGTTGAGCCGGCGACCCCATTAGCTGTGAGGCAAGTCTGTCGTGCTCTTCTCGCGTTTTAGTATTTTTGGAGAGGTACTGCTGAATTGATCCTCTTTTTCGTGTGCTCAGCCGATTTGATTTCCTGAGTCTGTGGACCTTCTAAAGGTCATTAACGGAGGACTGGCTTTGTCCTCCAGGTGACCTCCGTGAGGACAGTGCACTTGCTGTTTGATGCGCAGCCGTCTCCCTGTCGTGTGGTTCAGGCTCAATGTGGGTTTGTGGAGTGTGCTCTGTAGCAGTTGCCAGTTCCTTGACCCATTGTGCCAGGCCAGGGATAGAACCTGTGTCCCAGTGCTGCAGAGATGCCACCAGTCCCGTGGTGCCACAGAAGGAGCTCCTGATTCTATGTTTAATTTTTTTTTTTTTTTTTTTTCTTTTTCTTTTTATAGCTGCACCCACAGCATATGGAGGTTCCCAGGCTAGGGGTTGAATTGGAGCTATAGCTACCCTACACCACAGCCACAGCAACATCAGATCCAAGCCTCATCTGCGACCTACACCACAGCTCATGGCAATGCCATATTCTTAACCCACTGAGAGAGGCCAGGGATCGAACCTACAACCTCATGGTTCCTAGTTGGATTCATTTCCACTGCACCACAGCAGGAACTCCTAAATCATTTTTTATTACCCGATACCAAGTGTCACCACAGAGGGAAGTAGAAACCTCCCCCCTTTTTTTAGATGTTCTTCAACTAATTATCTGTTAAATGTGTTGAAGATTATCTTGCTGTGTTTTTTCCATCTTAAAGTATTATAGGAGTTCCTGTCGTGGCGCAGTGGTTAACAAATCCGACTGGGAACCATGAGGTTACGGATTCGGTCCCTGCCCTTGCTCAGTGGGTTAACGATCCGGCGTTGCCGTGAGCTGTGGTGTAGGTTGCAGACGCGGCTCGGATCCTGTGTTGCTGTGGCTCTGGCGTAGGCCGGTGGCTACAGCTCCGATTGGACCCCTAGCCTGGGAACCTCCATATGCCATGGGAGCGGCCCAAGAAATGGCAAAAAGACAAAAGAAAACAAAACAAAACAAAAAAAGTATTATAACCTAGCACATTTTCTGAGATCACCCAGGAATCAAGATATAAGCCAACTGGCCCTATGCATCCAGTAGATGTAGCCAAGTTTGAGTACTTTGTCTCAGGGACTTTTTTCAAAATGAGCTCTTCTGGTGCTTTCTCGGGGCCTCTTGACTTTTATTTTACTCACAGTTCTCATCAGGTTGATGACAGACCTCCAGCAGTTTAGCAGTTTATAGGTAACTGTTTAGAAGAAGGAAAGCTCTTGTGTCGGGCAGGCACGTTAGCATCAGCAGGCTATGAAATCTAGTGAAAAGAAGAACAGATTAGAATTATGAACTTGAAATAGACAGATGCCTGCCTGTTGGCTATAAGGGTATTGTTTCCTGTGACATCTCACTTCATCAAGGAAAGATAATTGTACCTGATATTCTCTGAAAATATAAGGTTGCGAACATCTATATAGAATATCTTTGAAATAAAACTGAGGTGTTTTTATTTTATAATAGAAAAAACTTCCATGTGCATTTTGTATTGCAAAATATCTGGTGTGGTTAATTAATAAATTAACTCTTAATCCACACAAGTTTCATATTTCTTTATGTAAAAGTGGATTCAACCTGTTTTGTTAATGCATTTCATCATTTTTTTGTTATTTCTTTGATTTGAGTTTTTCATTTCTTTTAAATATCAGGTTTGGACTTCCAGATTCTAGACGCCATGGTGAAAGCATATGCCTGTCTCCATGTAACACGCTGGCAGCAGTAACAGATGATTTTGGCAGAGTTATTTTGTTGGATGTAACTAGAGGAATTGCAATACGGATGTGGAAAGGTACTTCCTTGCAAAAATACAGAAAAAAAGTTAATTTGCTTTTTACCCCAATAGTTGAACACACGTGTTATCTTTCCTCAACTTCTAGTTGATGTAACACTGTTCAATCCTTAAATTTATGCTTTTTTTTTTGGCTTTTTAGGGCCACAGCTGCGGCATATGGAGGTTTTCAGGCTAAGGGCTGAATCAGAGCTACAGCTGCTGGCCTGCACCACAGCCACAGCAACGCCAGATCCAAGCTGCATCTGCGATCTACAATGCCAGATCCTTAACCCGCTGAGCGAAGCCAGGGATCGAACCTGCGTTCTCATGGGTGCTAGTCAGATTCATTTCTGCTTTTTTTTTAATGTGAACTCAGATCAGCATCACTTGATCCACTAGTCCAACTGCTGTATCCTTTAAGCTTGACCAGCTCATAGACACTCAGCCTCTTCCTTAAGGACTTCTTTTCAGTTCTCACCTTCTTTGTCAATTCCTGAATTCAGTTTCTTGCCCTTGAGATTCCTTCCATTTCATAAGGCCAGGCTTGAGTCACACATGCTTTTCAAATCTGGAATGCCAAGTCTTTTCAGATTTAAGATGGCAAAACCTCTCAAAATCCATTTTTGCTAACTTGACTTCTGTGTCCATGTCAGAAGTCAAGTCCATTCACTTAAGTTTCCTCATAACCATGTCAGTCAGGAGTTGCCTTTAGTCACCAACAGTAGAGCCAAGTGTAGGACTGATGTGACCCCACGGTGACATCCTCAGGACCCCAGTCTCCTTCTGTGTAGCTTCCTCATGCAAGGTTTTCTTATGGTTCAAAAGGCTGCTGAAGCTCCAGCCTTCTCATCTGCATCCTAGGAAAGAGAAAAGGGGAGAGGAAGAACTGCCAACTTAGATCACTTTGAAGGCACCACAATTCTGGTGCAATCTGGTCTCTTTTTAGCGTTGTGAGGAATAATGGATTTGAGGACATTAAATTACTCTGGATCAGACTGAGGCTACCATTCCCTTCTTGCCAAAGAATCCCTACAGTGTTTACCTGCCACGTGTTTAAATGTCTTTAGAAATAGGTGTCAGTGCTGCAGATCCATCATTTCTCCCTGGTGCTTTTCTTCTGAAATGACAGCAAGGGTGTGTTCCCAGAAGACTTTTCCAGAATATATACCGACGGGTCCAGATCTACCGTGGCCATCTTAGCACTGCCACTGTTGCCTCTCCTTCTGTAGCTGGCGCATCCTGTGTCTGTCCCCGTGCTGGAAGGAGAGGGTCTGTTGCTGTGAGAGGGGCCACCCTCAGGTGGGAGACAGTGCTGGCTGCCTCTTTCTTAGGTGTGGGGGCTGTGTACCACCAAGGGACTCGAGTAGCAGGAAAGCAGAGTGACCTTTGTCTTTATTTTCATTGGATTTTTTTTTCTTTCTTTCTTTCTTTCTTTTTTTTTTTGGTCTTTCTGCCATTTCTTGGGCCGCTCCCGCGGCATATGGAGATTCCCAGGCTAGGGGTCGAATCAGAGCTGTAGCCGCCGGCCTACGCCAGAGCCACAGCAACTCAGGATCCGAGCCGCATCTGCAACCTACACCACAGCTCACGGCAACGCTGGATCCTTAACCCATTGAGCAAGGCCAGGGATTGAACCCGTAACCCCATGGTTCCCAGTCGGATTCGTTAACCACTGAGCCACTATGGGAACTCCTTCATTGGTTTTTTTTTTTTTTTTTTTAATTTTCCCACTGTACAGCAAGGGGGTCAGGTTATCCTTACATGTATACATTGCAATTACAGTTTTTCCCCCACTCTTTCTTCTGTTGCAACATGAGTGTCTAGACAAAGTTCTCAATGCTATTCAGCAGGATCTCCTTGTAAATCTATTCTAGGTTGTGTCTGATAAGCCCAAGCTCCCGATCCCTCCCACTCCCTCCCCCTCCCATCAGGCAACCACAAGTCTCTTCTCCAAGTCCATGTTTTTCTTTTCTGAGGAGATGTTCATTTGTGCTGGATATTAGATTCCAGTTATAAGTGATATCATAATGGTATTTGCCTTTGTCTTTCTGGCTCATTTCACTCAGGATGAGATTCTCTAGTTCCATCCATGTTGCTGCAAATGGCATGATGTCATCCTTTTTTATGGCTGAGTAGTATTCCATTGTGTATATATACCACATCTTCCGAATCCAATCCTCTGTCGATGGACATTTAGGTTGTTTCCATGTCCTGGCTATTGTGAATAGTGCTGCAATGAACATGCGGGTGCATGTGTCTCTTTTAAGTAGAGCTTTGTCCGGATAGATGCCCAAGAGTGGGATTGCAGGGTCATATGGAAGTTCTATGTATAGATTTCTAAGGTATCCCCAAACTGTTCTCCATAGTGGCTGTACCAGTTTACATTCCCACCAGCAGTGCAGGAGGGTTCCCTTTTCTCCACAGCCCCTCCAGCACTTGTTATTTGTGGATTTATTAATGATGGCCATTCTGACTGGTGTGAGGTGGTATCTCATGGTAGTTTTGATTTGCATTTCTCTTATAATCAGTGATGTTGAGCATTTTTTCATGTGATTGTTGGCCATCTGTATATCTTCTTTGGAGAAATGTCTATTCAGGTCTTTTGCCCATTTTTCCATTGATTGATTGGCTTTTTTGCTGTTGGGTTGTATAAGTTGTTTATATATTCTAGAGATTAAGCCCTTGTCCGTTGCATCATTTGAAACTATTTTCTCCCATTCTGTAAGTTGTCTTTTTGTTTTCTTTTTGGTTTCCTTTGCTGTGCAAAAGCTTTTCAGTTTGATGAGGTCCCATGGGTTTATTTTTGCTCTAATTTCTATTGCTTTGGGAGACTGACCTGAGAAAATATTCATGAGGTTGATGTCAGAGAGTGTTTTGCCTATGTTTTCTTCTAGGAGTTTGATGGTGTCCTGTCGTATATTTAAGTCTTTCAGCCATTTTGAGTTTATTTTTGTGCATGGTGTGAGGGTGTGTTCTAGTTTCATTGCTTTGCGTGCAGCTGTCCAGGTTTCCCAGCAATGCTTGCTGAATAGACTTTCTTTGTCCCATTTTATGTTCTTGCCTCCCTTGTCAAAGATTAATTGACCATAGGTGTCAGGGTTTATTTCTGGGTTCTCTATTCTGTTCCATTGGTCTGTCTGTCTGTTTTGGTACCAGTACCACACTGTTTTGATGACTGTGGCTTTGTAGTATTTCTTGAAGTCTGGGAGAGTTATGCCTCCTGCTTGGACATTGGATTTTTATTTTAAACCTGAACCTGAGACTCTCCCCAGAATTTTTTAATGGTGGGGATGGGTTCAGGGAAGGGTGCTCATGAAGCCTCTGTCCTAACCGATTTTCTTTTTAAAGAAGAAATATGATCAGAAAGAAATATAACAAATTATTAAGTTTTAATAAGACTTGGTGATTGACTTAGTGTTTATTATTATCTTCTTTTCTGTCTAAGATGTTACATTATAAAAAGATAATATACTGGAGCTCCCACTGTGGCACAACGTGCTTGGTGGCGTCTTGAGCGCTGGAACGCAGGTTCGATCCCAGGCCCTGCATAGTGGGTTAAGTAAGGAGCTGGCATTTCCACAGCTGCTGCCTAGGTCACGACTGCAGCTTGCATCTGGTCCCTGGCCCAAGAGCTCCCTATGCCACAGAAGGCCAAAAAACAAAAAGAAGCACACACAAACACACACACACCCACACCCCCCCCCCCCACTTGTGTAGCTTTCGCTGTGTGCTCCAGAAGGCCTCTGCTCAACCTGGGCTCGGTAACACGGAGTTCCCCTTCCTCTGTCGTCAGGGTATCGCGACGCGCAGACGGGCTGGATCCAAATTGTGGAGGACCTCCACGAGAGAGTGCCGGAGAGGGCGGACTTCTCCCCGTTCGGCAGCCCTCAGGGCCCCAGCCGCGTAGCTCAGTTCCTTGTGATCTACGCCCCCCGGAGGGGCATCTTGGAAGTGTGGAGCACCCAGCAGGGCCCTCGCGTGGGCGCTTTCAACGTGGGCAAGCACTGCAGGTGAGCCGCGGCCCAGCCCTTTGCTGGCTGCAGAAAGGCAGGCCTTTGTGCAAGGAAAGCTTTTACGGAAGCTCCTCCTGTTGGGTTGTGAGTGCTTGAGAGCTTGAGAACTCAACGGTCCTGTGTTATGGCCTCTCCCTTAAGTGCCTGGGATGTAATTAAGGATTCAGTATTTAATAACGAAGGAGTCTGATTCCGAAGTTAGAGCCAGCTTCGTGCTGCCGTTCGGCCCCAGCCCTGCTGACACAGTGGAGGCTGGAAAGCAGAGTCCTTCCTCCTCCCCCCGCCCCAGAGGTGATGCCGAGTGAGTGGAGGCTTTGCCTGCACCTCGGCACAGGCCTGGGTGTGTCCATCCCGTTTTCTGGCACATTTTACTCAACAAGGTACGACCTTGCCAGTCGAGGCTGCTCTGCTTCCTTTTTTGGTGCCCACTAGTGTGTATAGTCTTATCAGTGCTCCCGGCTTGGTAATAGGTGGGCCCCAAGCTCTGAGCAAAGCCCCTCGACCTTCCCCTTGCTCTGAGGCTTTTACCGTGTCGGTGTTTGATTTCCCCAGGCTTCTGTATCCTGGCTATAAAATCATGGGCTTAAATAATGTTACCAGTCAGAGTTGGCAGCCCCAGACTTACCAGATCTGTCTGGTGGATCCAGTGTCTGGAAGTGTGAAGACAGTAAGCGTTCCTTTCCATTTAGCCCTGAGGTAAGTTCTCCTGTGTCCGGCTCATCAGTGGCCCTCTGCGAACTCTTTCCTGTCCTTGCTTTTACTCTTTGTTTTGCTTGGTTTTGTAGCTGTTGTTTTCTTTTCTTCTTATTAGACTAAAACCTTTAAAGTTAAATAGGAAGAATAGAAAGGAAAAAGAAATTTGGAGCGTGTCAGAACGAGAAGGAAAGCAGTTTCACCTCCTGTAAGAGTCTGTTGTATTTATTGTTTTAGTGATAAGAAGAGTGAACGCGCCAAGGACATGCACTTAATGAAGAAACTAGGAGCCTCACTGAAAGCAAAAGCTCCCAATCTTGGTAGGCATCCTCTGTTAAAAATGAAGCGCACTGTTACGTCATTTTTAAATTAATAGAATATTCTAGGAGTTCCTTGGTGGCCTAGCGGTAGGCGGTAGGGATTCGGCTTGTCACTGCTGTGGCACAGGTTTGATCCCAGGCCCAGGAACTTCCACATGCTGTGGGCATGGCCAAAAAAAAAAAAAATAGAATGGAATAGAATATTTTAAATGGAGCCGTCAGAACACGTCAGAGTGTGTATGAGCCGTTACAACTCTGTTTTGGAATGAGGTGCAGCACAAGCAATTACGTGTAGTTTTTATTGGAATTGCTCTGGGGGATGCAATGGGCCGTGGAGGGAGTATTCAAATTTGTACAATAAAACAGTAATTTCCGAGAGAACCCAGAAGCCCTTTGAACTGAGTCCCAGTACAGACTGTTGTTTTGTTTCAGAGTAAAGGTTCCCTTAATAAAAGTGAAAATTTTACTTTGGTAACTTTTCTTTCCAGATTTGATTGAAACAGAAATAAAGGAATTAATTCTTGATATTAAGTACCCTGCGACCAAAAAACAAGTAAGTGTGTATAAGAAACGAACGTTCCTGTTGAGTGGCTAATCCACAGGCCTCTTAACAGTCTTTGTTTTTCTGTTGCCTTCCACACATGACAGGCTGAAGTCTCCTCGTTGTGTTTTATTCATGTGCACCCTTTTTTATATTCCCATGCGGAAGCTTCTGTTCTTGCTCGCTGTTTTTTCCCTTTTTTTTCTGTGTGTGTCTTTTTCGGGCCGCACCCTTGGCATATGGAGGTTCCCCGGCTAGGCATGGAATCAGGGCTCCAGCCACCGGCCTGCACCACAGCCCCGGCCACGCCAGACCCGAGCCGCACCTGTGACCTACACCGCCGCTCACGGGAACGCTGGGTCTTTAACCCACTGAGTGAGGGCCAGGGACCAGGGATCGAACCCGCAACCTCATGGATACTAGTCGGATTCGTTTCCGCTGCACCATGACAGGAATTCCCTGTTGTCTCTTGGTTTAATTAAGTAAGATTACCATACATGTAAGTATGTGTGTTTTGGACACACACAAACCATGTATGACGTATAATTAATAATAAGACAAAGACGTGTATGACCACCGCCCTTGGGGAACGGAAGGCCACCAGGAGCCCGGAGAGCCTGCCGGTCCCTCTGTCCCCGCCGCTGCTTCCATCCCCGAGGTGACCCGGGTTCAGCACTTTGTGTTTCGGGTTCTTGCGCTTTTCTTTCTGGCTGCGGCGTTTCTCTGTGGGTCCTCGAAAGCATATTGAGGCCCTTTCCGCTTTTTGGACGTGGCATGAGTGGAGCACGCCCTGCCCTCCTCTGGGACTCGCTTCATTCCCGGCCCGTGGTGTTTCCGGGCGTCGCCCGCCCGTGTTGCCGCCAGCGCCGCCGCGCCTCCTGTGCTCTGCCGCCTGGATTCCTCTCTGACTGTCGCCGGTTTGGTCCTGCTCCTGGCGGTGAACGTTTCGGTGCTTTCCAGTTGTTGGCTGTTACAAACACGGATAGTGAGATCACCCGTGTACATGTCTCCACGTGCAGGCGCGCAGGAGTTCCTCCTGCGTTTATACCCACGCGTGGAATTGCCAAGTGCCAGCTTCTTAGGCTGTACTGGTTGATGATAAATTGCCTCTCAAAACACTTGGGCCAGTTCAAGGTCCCACGTGTGCTGTGCAAGAGGCCCCACAGCCTCACGTCTCCTGATGGACTGGTCACCTCTCCCCGGCTCCTGGGTGTAAAGCAGTAACTCGAGATCGCTTTTGCTCTCGTCCCTCGTGGCCAAACCCTCATGATGCTGCTCAGCTTCTAACTACAGATTCTCAGTGTGACACCAGCGTCCTCCCGGATGCCTCTGAGCTCTGCTTTTAACCAGAGCCAGAGCGCCTGTGAGGACAGTCATCCCTGAGTGTACTTTGATCCAAACACGCCCCAGCCCCTCCCCTGAGCTGGCCTAGTGTTCGCCTATAACCTGCGCACAGCCTCCTGTGCTCTGGAAATCATCTCTGGGTGACTCGGGATACTGAACACGAGGTACCAGATACCCGGCCCTAAGTGCGATGCCCATAGTGCAGGTGTGCCGCAGATTCAAGTCTGGCTTTTTGGAACTTTGTGGAATTTTTTCTTTTCAAATATTTTCCGTCCATGATTGATTGCATCGCAGATACAGAACTATGGCCACAGAGGGTCAGCTCTGCTTGTTTTTGCATTATTTCTTGTGTCTTAGTCATAGCTTCCCACCCGTTCCATGTCCAGAAGTGTGCCTTTGCCGCTTCCACCCCCCAGTCCAGCCCTACCCCTCCCACCACCCTGCTTCTTTGTGGTAACCATACATTTGTTTTCAAAATCTGCAGACTTTTTTTTTTTTTGTTTTTTACTATACTACTGAATTTTGTGTAAAGCTATGAACTTTATAAAAAATGCTAGACAACCTAATAGTGAAAGTTGTGTATTGTTTTACAACAATTAAGAGAGAAAAGAGGAGTTCCTGTAGTGGCTCCGCGGTTAGCGAACCCAACTAGTATCCATGAAGGACACGGGTTTGATCCCTGGCCTCGATCAGTGGGTTGAGGATCCGGCATTGCCCTGAGCTGTGGTATAGGTCACAGACGAGGCTCAGATCCTGTGTTGCTGTGGCTGTGGTGTAGGCCGGCAGCTGCAGCTCCGATTTGACCCCTAGCCTGGGAACCTCCATATGCTCTGGGTGCAGCCTTAAAAGACAAAAAAAAAAAAAAAAAAAAAGAGAGAGAGAGAGAGAGAGAGAAAAGAAGCCAGTGTAGACTTGGAGATGCTGAATGAGGGACAGTGAGCCAGCTGCTAGTTTCTGTAAGCGTAGATAGAAGAGAAGCAGACACATTTTCCAGACACTTGCCTCTTTGGGTCACCTTCTTTATACCCTCCGTGCGGGGGCCTCTGAGCCGCCCCTTCCACCTTTCCTCCTCCAGGAACAGAGTTGTTACAATCTGACATTTGTCTCCTGCCACATGGTTAGCCTGCTTTTTAACACTATTTAATCTCATTGGGGAGTTCCCATCGTGGCTCATTGGTTAACAAATCCAACTAGGAACCATGGGCTTGCAGGTTCAATCCCTGGCCTTGCTCAGTGGGTTAAGGATCTGGCATTGCCGTGAGCTGTGCTGTAGGTTGCAGACGCAGCTCAGATCCCTCAATGCTGTGGCTGTGGTGTAGGCCATCGGCTCCCGCTCCGATTAGACCCCTAGCCCGGGAACCTTCAATGCAGCAGGTGTGGCCATAGAAAAGACAAAAAAAAAAATCTCATTGGTCAAAATCCAGTTTAATGTGCTCCTATGCAAGGCTAAATACAACCTGAGTGCTGTGTCTAAACTGTTGCTGATTCCCAAGGTTGCTGCTTGGGGCATGGACAGAGGGTTGGATGGGGGTGCAGCCTCTGCGCTGTCTCCTGGGGGGCAGGAAGTGGGGAGGATGCACATCTGGCCTGGCCTGTGGCCTCAGCCTGCCCTGCCCCCGTGCGGAAATCAGGCACTAATTAAGGTGCGGTCCGCTCTCATTCCTGACCCGGCAGTGTCCGCTTTGCATCCGCGCCCGTAGAGTCAGACTTACTCAGAGGCTTACTGGTGAGTCGCCTTCTCTCTCCTTCTGCCTTGTCTCGGCCATTCTGTTGACCATCACTCGCCCTCTAGTTGGCTCCTTCGCAGTCCAGACTTTTGGTCACTGTGCCACATTTGGCCTGACATCACATTGATGACATATTACTTAGGATGCAGCTTTCATTTTGAGGTCGATGTACTGAAACATGTTAAAACATGGAGCTCCCCTTTGCAGCTCGGGCTAGCGAAAGTGTAGGCATAAATGTTAAATTTTAAAAAATAACATCATTGCTCTCTAATGATCGAATGGCTCGATATCTTTCTTCTAGGCGTTGGAGAGCATTTTGGCAAGTGAACGTTTACCATTTTCCTGCCTTAAAAATATCACGCAGACTTTAATGGACTCTTTAAAAAATCAAGGTAATACGGTTTGTACTGATTGAAGGTTATGGTCTCACCTTAAATTTCCTAGCTCTGATTATGGAAAGTGTTAACCGCTTATAAAGCCATCATGTTACTTTAATGTGGAGTAATACATTAGAAGGAAGGGAACATGTTTCACGCCTTTAGTCTTGTGGCCTTTTTAAACCCTATTCAGTGTGTCTCCCCTGAGCTTTCTCTGAAGATGCTGACTCTGTTTCTCGCTGTAAGTGGTCTTCCTCTGAATCTGTCTCCTGGGAGGAAAGGTACCAGTGGAGAAGATGGGAAGTGACGATAGCTGTGGAGAGGCCTGAAAGCCACTCTGGGGGGCGGCGGAGCACAAGATAGCCCCTGGGAAGCAAAAAGCAGCCAGGTGCTCTTGCTCCATTGTGTTTTGTTTAACTTTATGGAAAGAGAGAGATTTCTGTAGGTGGAACATTACGTAATGTCGTTTTGACCAAGATAATGGTTTTTTTTTAAATCTTTGCTTTTTTTTTTTTTTTTTTTTTTTGTCTTTTTGCTATTTCTTTGGGCCGCTCCCACAGCTCACGGCAACGCCGGATCATTAACCCACTGAGCAAGGGCAGGGACCGAACCTGCAATCTCATGGTTCCTAGCCGGATTCGTTAACACTGTGCCACGACGGGAACTCCTAAATCTTTGCTTTGATTAATGTTCTCTGCATGTGTAGAATCTGCATTTCCTCTTCCCACACGAACGGAGCTAGGACTTTGAGAATCACAGACTGTGGTTACATTACCAGGTCTGAGTTTTCTGATTGTGTTTTATTGTTCAGAATTTATTTTTCTGGAAAAGAATTATATCTCTAACTGGGATTGTAACTCCATATTCTATCCAGCCGAACTAGCAAAATTTAGTTTGTTCTGAATTCCTGACATCAATCAGAAATGTGGTATGTGGTGTACTGACTTCATCTAATTGTGATTTTTTTTTTTTTTTTTTTGCTTGTTGTGTAAAGTACATGAAGTCAGTTTCGCATTTAATGATATTTGTATTTAGGCCGACTTAAAATGGCTTAAGACACAGATCATAATATGCTGCTTCTCAAGACTTGAAGCATCCTGATTTTGAGATTTTTTTCCCCACACATATGCGAAGCTGACTTTCAGTAAATACTGAACTCCTTAGTGCATAGAACTTATTAGAACACTTCTTTTAAAGCGCAGTACACTTAGAAAGTGCCTCTATCCCCTAAGCCTTTAAAAATATCAAAATTAATTAAATTAAAAGTTATCTTGGAGTTCCCTGTTGTGGCTTAGTGTGAACAAACCCGACGAGTATCCATGAGGATATGGGTTCGATCTTTGGCCTCGCTCAGTGGGTTAAGGATCCTGTTTTGCCGCAAGCTGTGTCTTAGGTCTCGGGTGAGGCTCAGATCTGGCATTGCTGTGGCTGTGGTGTAGGCCGGCAGCTGCAGCTCCCATTAGACCTCTAACCTGGGAATCATATCCCTCAGGTGTGTCCCTGAAAAGACAAAAAAAAAGCTATCTTGGGAGTTCCCACGGTGGTACAGCAGGTTAAGGATCTGGCATTGCTACATCTGTGGCTCGGATTCGATCCCTGGCCCAGAAACTTCCATAGTCCACAGGTGCGGCTGAAAAAAAAGAAAGAAAAAAAATTTAAAAATTAAAATAAAAATTATCTTGCTCTGAACCAGGAGTAAACCAAACACCACTGTTAGGATTCTGTAACATCATCACTGGTTTCAAGTTCTGCCCATAAATGAGACTCCCAAAAAAGGGGGTATTGAGCATGCTGGGTTTTATTCTGGCTCTAAGAACCTGGACAGTCTTCCACGCTGCTGTCTCAGAGTTCCTGGGGGTTTTCAGTGTCTGCCTTTTAAAAAAAATAAATATTTGTTGGGTATTAGAAATAAATATTTATATTATCGTACAGGAATGTATTATATAGAGGGTGAATATTTTTCCAGCATTAACCTTGAGACACCCTGACCGATACGAGCATACAAAGTGGGATTCTGCTTGGGTCTCCCGGCCAGCCTTTCTTGAGGGTACATCTGTCACCATCCGTGGTTTCTGGTTGACTTCTGATGTCTTGTCCGCATGATAGGAAGAGGAGCCAGGGAACTTTGTGTTGGTCTTGGCTCAGGAGCATAGTAGACAACACATGCCTTAAGGGGCGGGGAGAGGATTTTCAAACCTGTTTGCAAATCACTTGTTTTATTTGAGGACTAGACTAAAATATTTCTTCTTTGCTTTCTTTTCTGCCCCCCCCCCCCCCCCCCGCCACTAGAGCACCTTATTCCATTACAAAATGTGGATGTCTTGGAGTTCCCATCGTGGTCAGTGGTTAACAAACCTGACTAGCACCCATGAGGATGCGGGTTCGATCGCTGGCCTCTATCAGTAGGTTAAGGATCTGGCGTTGCCATGCGCTGTGGTGTAAATTGAAGACGCAGCTCAGATCCTGCATTGCTGTGGCTGTGGTATAGGCCGGTGGCTACAGCTCTGATTGGACCCCTAGCCTGGGAGCCTCCATATGCCTCGGGTGCAGCCCTAAAAGACAAAAAGAGACTAAATAAATAAATGACTCATGATTACCAATCATGAGTAATCCCATGAGGGTCGTGATCCAGCATCCTACTTCAAAAAAAAAAATTTAGGTGGTTTGCCATGATGGAGAAATTGATTTTTGCCTTCTTAATCTGTTAGAGCTTAAGCGTCCCAATATTCAATAAAATAGCACCTCAAGGAATTATGTGATGTTAAGAGATTTAATGAAAAGCCTTTTTATCAGTCTATTAACTGTTTCTCTTTAATGTATTTTTTTCCTTCTCCCTCGTAGAGCTCGAGTCTGTTGATGAAGGATTGCTACAGTTTTGTGCCAATAAATTGAAATTACTCCATCTTTATGAGTCTGTCAGTCAGTTAAACTCCCTTGATTTTCATTCGGACACACCATTCTCCGACAATGTGAGTAATCCCATGACTAATTATACAAGATAATCTTTTGGTTATTTTTTATTTTTTAAATTAGAAGTAAAAAAGTAGAATATTAAGATTTTCTTGAAGTGTAAAGGTGTATTTTCTTTACAAGAACCCCTGCTGGCTTTCTATGCCTTGCTGCTAAGTTTATATTATTTTTGCTAGAATGTTGAACTTACTATGCTCTGTTGTTGTTTTGTTTTGTTTTTGTCTTTTTAGGGCTGCACCCATGTGGCATGTGGAGGTTCCCAGGCTAGAGGTCGATTTGGAGCTACAGCTGCCAGGCTACACCACAGCTACAGCAACTCGGGATCCGAGCCGTGTCTGCGACCTACACCACAGCTCACGGCAACGCCAGATCCTTAACTCACTGAACGAGGCCAGGGATTGAACCTGCATCCTCATGGATGCTAGTCAGATTCTTTCCTGCTGAGCCACGATGGGAACTCCAAACTACTCTTGTTTTTGAATGCAGCTTTAATCGTGGAGCATGTCCACGATTAGAAAGTTTTGCTTGTTATAGCTAATTTATGGTCTTTAAAGCGTGTGTGTGTGTGTGTGCTTGTCCCTAATTTAGAAGAATAATAGTAGTATCAGAAGATGTCCTTTCATCTTATAAGGTATCTAAGATAGAAGGTATATGTAAATATATCAAAAATACCTACATTTATAAGGTATATAAAATACTTTGAAGGACTGGCAGATGGTGTCTCTGCAGCCCTCAGAGCCTCATGGAGGAGTTCTCTGAAGATATAGTGAGGACTGGGCTCCACTGCTTTTATTTTGTAGTGTGTATGCTGCTTAATAAATAACTGTTAAATTTCAAATCGTTTTCATTTTTCTCGGAATCACGAGAGTTGGCAGTTGACATCTTTAAAAGTGTTTTCTGATTAAGCAATAATACGTGGTTATTACAATTGAAACATTTTAGAAGAGGACAGAATAAGCTCAAAAACATTCTAAAAATGGTAATTTTACTAATATTTAGTGTTTTAACATGAGTTTATCTAAATGACTTGGTCCCCGTGAACTGAGAGTGAAGTGTTTTAAGCAGAGTACAGCATAGCTGTCACATTCGTTAAAAAGTCATCTCGTGCCCATAGGGCAGCGTGGACGCATCTGGCAGAGTCGTAGAAAGAGATGTGGTCACTCAGAACTTTTCCCCCCTCTTTTTAAGGACTTGGCTGTGTTACTCAGGCTTGATGAGAAAGACCTCCTCAAGCTCCAGGCATTGTTGGAGAAATACAAACAAGAGAACAGCAGGGCTGCTGTCCGCTTCTCTGATGACAAGGATGGCGTGCTGCCTGTCAAAACCTTCCTGGAATATTTAGACTCTGAGAAGGATGTGATCAGCGTGAAGAAGACGGGCGAAGAGGAGTGTGTGGCTTTAGGTAGGTGGGCTGGTAAACTGCTCCTTGGCTCCTCTGTCTTCCAGAAGAGAGCTTCGGAGGAACCTTCAGCAAGCAGCTCCAAGACTCAGCTTGGTTTGAAGTTGATTCACCCAGGAATGTAATGGATGGTTTACAGTCACCCAGAGAGCCTCTGGACAGTAGGCGCTATGTCATAAGGTCTCCATGAGTTAATGACTGTTCTTGGGGGACAGTGTTACCCGTGGACTTTGCTTTGCCTTTGCTTTTGTGAACCGCTGACTTCTCGTCTCTCACATTGTTCGGCTCCTCTGCGATATAGGCTGAAGTTCAGGAAGATCGTTCGTGCAGATGATGAGCAGTCAGTGGTTAATGTGCGTTGTTTTCATTTCCGCAGGCAGCTTCTTTTTCTGGAAGTGTTTGCGTGGAGAGAGCTCCGCAGAGGACATGTGTCGCACGTTGGAGTCGGTGGGACTGAGCCCCCAGCTGCTCTTGGTAAGAGTTCTGGTGGCTGGATGCTCTGCTTCCCCCTCAGTGTCATCCAGGGGGGCCGTCTTTTTCTTACCGTTGTGTTAGCATCATCTAAGGCGTATCTTAGAACATACAGGGACACTTTCTAAAAGTGATCAAGGAAATTTGTAATCACCGCAGTTAGTTGAATCATACTATCTTTTGTTCTCATTCTCTGTAAGTTGTAACCAGTGTATCCCATGGCTGGCCTAAAAGAAATTTCGCTGCTGTGGCACGGGTTCAGTCTCTGGCCTAGGAACTTCTGCATGCCACAGGTGCAACCAAAGGGGAAAAAAAAAAACTAAAATTATTTTTAAGAAACCATCTCTTAAGAGTCTTTATTTGACACATTCCAAATGATTGAACTTTTTTCCTTTGCTGTTTCCAGACAAATATTTCATGTCTAGGTTTTCCAAGTATCTTAAGTATAGTGTGCTTTTTTAAGCAATTTAAAATTAAGTAATTTTTAAAAATCCTACCATGAATCCTGAGTAGAAGGGAGAAGTAGGTAAGAAGGCATTTTCGCTTAAAGCCTATAATCCATCGTCATGAATGGGAAGAGGAGGAGGAACGACTCTTAAAACTAAACAAAACACACGGAGCCCAAGAATTGAAGGAAGAAGATGGAGGTACAATAAGCCCAGTGTTTAAAAAGCCTGCTGGGCTGCTGTGGTCCCAGTGATCGGAGGAAGTGGCAGCCCGCACCCCTGGGCTAGGCTCAGCCGTCCAGCTTCCGGAGGATAAAGCGCAGGGGTCTGTGTCCCAGCAGTAAGGACGCGCTCTGCCCACGTCTGGCTCCTTCCCAGCCAGGCAGTACCAGTGCTGAAACAGACCAGGCACGTTTTTCTGAGGTATTAAATTTCAGACAGGTTTTATGGGGTTTTTTTGCTTTTTAGGGCCACACTTCCAGCATATGGAGTTACCCAGGCTAGGGGTCAAGTCGGAGCTGTAGCTGCCAGCCTACACCACAGCCACAGCAATGCAGGATCCAAGCCGCATCTGCAACCTACATCACAGCTCACAGCAACGCCAAGTCCTTAACCCACTGAGTGAGGCCAGGGATCGAACCTGCGTCCTCATGGATACAGTCAGATTAGTTTCCATTGCACCACAATGGGAACTCCAAATTTCAGATAGGTTTTTTAAAGAGAATAGATTAACTTCTGTTGTATTAAAAGAGTAATAGACTCTCAGGAGTTAGACAGTATAAAAATCATGAATAAAAAGTGATAACACTTTCAGCAAAATTTATTATTAGTGTTATAAAGACACTATTTGAAATGCTCTTCCTATTTTCTGATCAGTTATTTTCTGAAAAGTTTTTTTCTTCTGAAATAGTTTAAACAGTAGTTTTATTGGAATTATGTTCATGGAAAAACTTGGACTTAATGTAGGTTCTATACATTTTTTTAATTTGGAACGATTTCTAGATCTATGATAAGCACAGATAGTGTAATTCACAGGAGACAGCTGATAGTTTTTCCGCAACGTTTAAAACTAATTATCTACATTGGAGTTGTGTCAAGTTTCAGATTCTGTAACATAAAACAGACCCTAGTTTTTAGGAAAGATTAGAAAACGGGGCTCATCCAAAAGACTGACAAAATAGATGTCTTTTACGTAAAGGCAGCAAGGCTACCAGATGGTTTCCTTGCGTTCTGTCTGCCAGCGTTTCCATTGAGTGCAGGATTAGAGCAGGAGGCTGTGAGTGTTACAGGAGAGGATACTTCGCCAACGGCAAAAGCTCATTGGGCGTCAGAAACACCCACCAAGGACCCAGGGGAGTTTCTGTTTCATTCTTAGGTGGACGTTTTAACAAGTCTCTGATACCGCTTGATTAGAGGAAGTCACTAAATTTCTGCTCCAGATTTCTGTTATTCAAGGTCTTTTATTCAAATGTCATCTGATAATATGTCAGACTGTGACATTTATACAATACCAGAATTCACATTTATAATATGCGAATGTATAAGATGGATGTTTACATTAGGCATGAATAATATAATCTGACGTTCTTTGCTGTGATGTTTTGAAAGGCTCTCTTGTCGTCTCTTTTCTCGTCTGGAGATTGGAGCCTTCCATGCACTGCCTTTTACTGTTAGATACGTCTTTGTGTGTTCTCTGAGTATTTGAATTACCTTCTCTGTTCTCCTTTGTGGTTATTTTTCTCCTTTCACCCTTAGTTATTCCTTAAGTTTACGAGAAAAGCTTTCTGTCATTTCTAAGGGATTCTAAAACTCTGTCATTGTGTTCGTACGGCACCTGTGGCTTCCTCTGTTTCACTCGGACCTACACACAGATAAAGCTTAACTGATTTGAAACTTTTCGTGTTTATCAAATGCAAGGACACCCTTTGGCTTATAAGCAAAGATGACCTGGTTGGGCAAGAGGCAGAAGGCAGGGTGGATCGGAGAGACAGGAAGGAGAGGTCAGGGGAAGAACAAGGATTTCTGTGTGTGTGTTTCAGAATTCGCTAAAGGTGGTGGCGGCTGGGGAAGCGGGTGGCTGGGGAAGTAGAAGAGTGCCTCCTGTGACGAGAGAGCAAAGGCATGACATTTAAAGTCTTTAAAGGCAGCTTAAAATAACCCTTTGGGTGGGCCGTCTCTTTGAGCACTCTGAAACTCTGTTGCTGCTGGGGACACGAATCGAGCTTTGAGCAACACTGACCCCACAGCGCGTTTGAAAACCTGGTGCTGCAGCGTGGGTGTAGGCTTCACCCAAGCCGAGGTCCCGTGTTCTGTGTCCAGAGTTCATCGGGGCGCATCTAAGGGCCACTTAGCCGTGAACCCAGAAGAGGAGTCCCAGCAGCCCCCGCCGTTCCCTTTTGCTTTGCTTCCTGGCACGTGTGTGCGCAAAGCACCGAGATGGGGCACCTTCCAGGTGACGCTGGAAGGTCTCTGTGGCTGTGCAGGCAGCCTCTTTCGGCCTGCCTCGCAACCAGAGCAGGTGCTGGGCGAGGTTAAGGGGAAGTGTGGGCGAGAGGCACTGGCCTTGATAAATGGTACATAAGCTTAGTCTGCCTCTCGAGGACGACACAGGAGGCTGTGGAGCAGGTGGCGTGGGCGTGGTCGAACGTCAGTCCACTTCTGTCGCAGCGACAGCTCCCCTCACGGTGCCCCCTCTGCAACACTCTGTGCTCACAAAGGCCTTAGTGGCTTGGCACGTGGTGAGCTCCACACACCCATGAGCATTTACTGCTGTTGGCATTGTCATTGTCTGGGAATACGAGGGCAGATTTGAAAGGACATGCTTGGTTATAAAATATAAAAATGAAGATGGAGTAGAGGGAGGCTGATAGAGGGGGAGACAGGAAAGGGTTAAAAAAAAGGGCCCGGAGTTAAACCCAAAAAAGGTGGAAATAGAGCACTTCGCTTTAAGAAAAGGCGCTTGTGTATTTTCATATTCATAAAATTATGTACATATGTAAATTGAGATGTGCTTGTATACGCATATACACCTGTATAAATTTTTTGAGAGGAAAATGTGTATTAAAATCAGGCAGCTCTAGGTTCATACTTTAGTTTTAACTCGCTGACTGTATGGTGCTAGGTACGTTACTTCTCCTTTTCATTCTCTGTAAAAGCTGAGCAATGAGCCCTGTCACAAGGGGCTCTTAGGATCGAGTGGGGTGACACGCCTGTCGAGTCCTGATGGTCCTTGGGTCATTCATTCTCCAGAGTTAATTTCCTCCACATACTTCTTCAACTTCCTATTCTTAATTTTTTTTTTATTAGAGTGTAGTTGATTTCCAGTGTTGGGTCAGGTTCTGCTGTACCGCATACTGATCCAGTTATACATACATTCTTTTTCTCATACTGTCTTCCATCGTGGTCTATCCCAAGGGATTGCATAGAGTTCCCTGTGCCGTACAGCTGGACCTCATTGCTTATCCACTCCACATGCAGTAGTTTGCATCTACTAACCCCAAACTCCCAGTCCATCCCACTCCCTCCCTCTCCCCGTCAGCAACCACAAGTCTGTTCTCCAAGTCCATGAGTTTGTTTCTTTTCTGTAAATAGGTTAATTTGTGCCATATATTAGATTCCACAAATAAGAGCTATCATATGGTATTTGTTTTTTTCTCTTTCTGACTGACTTCACTTAGTATGAGCATCTCTAGTTCCATCCACGTTGCTGCAAATGGCATTAGTTTGTCCTTTTTGTGGCTGAGTAGTATTCCATTGGGTGTATATACCAGATCTTCTTCATCCAATCATCTGTCGATGGACATTTAGGTTGTTTCCATGTCTTGACTATCGTGGATAGTGCTGCTATGAACGTAGCGGTGCATGGATCTTTTTGAATGAAAGTTTTGTCTGGATAGATGCCCAAGTTTCTACTCTTGATTTTTGAAAATTGTTTGTACTAAAGCATTTAAACTGATAGTCAACCTTTTGTTTTAGAGTTTTAAAAAAAAACCAACATAAAAGCACTGCAGAATTACAAGTGATCAAGGCCTTTGACACACACCAGTACTTACAGGCATGACACCATGCCTTTAAATTTCTCATTAGCCCAGAATTATCTGAGTTCAAATTTTATAAATCTACTTAAGTGTTTTATGTTTAAGTGGATATGCTTGTTCTTAAAAATCACTTCTGTTGATTTAAGAGCTTTTGTTTAAAATCTGTGTCTCATGACTTGTTTAGTGACTTAACAAGTGGGAGTTTGATAGTTGTACATATTCGGTGGCCACTGCCTAGCCCCAGTGTCTTCACACGGCCAAGGCCAGGGCTAGAGCCGCAGCTCCAGGCCTTCCGGTCATGACAGATGGCCCTGTGGCTCCTTGCCAGCCAGCCATGTCCGCAGTCACGTGGTCGTGTCCTTTTTGCTTGATTTGCTCCTTGTTGGAGGCTTGGACTGAAGGGTCGTCCTTAACCCAAAGAAGTGGTGGACACGGGGGAGGGGGGTTTAGATCCCGACAGGTAGCAGAGCATCTCTAAGGTAGAAGGACCCCCCGTTCAGCCCTCGCCCCACATCCTGGCACCAGCAAGCACTTACTTCGGCACCTGAGACTGAGTCCCTTATGCGCACATGCGTGCTCTCTAGAAAAGGGCAAGATCTTGTATTTACGGTAAATGTATTTTTAGACTGAAAAGGATTTGAATCTGATTTCAGTCTCTGCTCCTGAGCGTTTGGCTTTCGAAGGAGAAAGATATTTTGAACAGACCGCAGTCTGTCCGCTGTCTCTACACGATGCTGCACCTTCTGAGCAAGATGAAAGGTAAGCACGCTGTGGGGCGGCCCCTCAGGACGCTGGGCTCCCGCTCCGGGAACGAAGATCAGGGTGGAAGTTCCACGAAAATGGGGAGGGAGGATACTTGCTAACAAAAGGAGACGAGAGTGTACAGAACATTTCACCAGGGAGATCCTTTTGTGTGTTCATAGAAAGCTCTTAATGCATTCAGAGAGTGCTTTCCGAAAACGTAAAATTGTACTTTGCATCAACCTCAAAGACGAGAGGAAGAGTGCATTTTCTTAATGAGTGAATCGAATGGCTTTTGGTGGAGGTAATAGTTTTCCAACTATTTTTGGCACAATGAGAACAGTGCTCTGTTATATTAAAGCATTCAGGAATACTTCTCAGTGACAGTGAGAATATTCCATACAGGGATGCACAGCTGATTCAAAGCAAGGTGACCAGCAGCGTAAATCAATGGACTAGAAGCGTTCTGAAGAAAATAAATGGTAGATTGATTCAGAAACCTACAGATGCATCAGTGTGTATTTAGTGTTTTTCTTTTTTTGTTTTTTAGGGTCGCACCTGCAGCATATGGAGGTTCTCAGGCTAGGGGTCGAATCAGAGCTGTAGCCTCCGGCCTCCACCATATCCACAGCAAACGCAGGATCCAAGCCACATCTCTGACCTACAACACAGCTCATGGCAACGTCAGATCCTTAACCCACTGAGCGAGGCCAGGGATCGAACCTGCATCCTTGTGGATGCTAGGCGGATTCGTTACCCCTGAGCCACAAGGTGAACTTTTTTTTTTTTTTTTTTTTAACATGTGGCCACACCGGTAGCATGTGGAAGTTCCTGGGCCAGGGATTGACGCCGTGGCCACGCTGCAAAGACAATGCTGAATCGTTATGATGCAGGCCACAGGGGGAGTCCAGGGGATTTAGTTTTCATGTTATGCTTAACCTCAGAGGTTGGACAGACAACCCAAGATCCAAGCTACAAGCTTCTTTCCCTTCCCTCTTGCCTGCAGTGGCCATCGAGGAGACCTGGGACTCCCAGTCAGTGTCCCCTTGGTGGCAGCAGATGCGTGCAGCCTGCATCCAGTCTGAGAACAGCGGGGCTGCCCTGCTGTCGGCGCACGTCGGGCACGCCGTGGCCGTGCAGATATCCAACAGCCTGACCGAGAAGAAGGTGAGTGGGCAGGGGGTGGCCGGAAGGGCCCCTCGCCAGTCAGCTCCTCCTGGGCTGCGTTGCCTTCCGTGTTGTGCAGCACCTCGGAGCTGAAATGTGTGTCCAGCAGGTCATCTGTCTCTCGAGGGGTGAGAGGCACCGTTTTTGTTTATTCAGATGACACGCACACTTGAACTTGTTCTCCACGTGGTGGCGGAAGGGGCCAGGCATGGAGTTGGAGAGCGGGGAGCTGCTCTCTGCCCACAGCTGGGGATCCTGGTTCAGTTTCCTGCTCCAAAGGATCTGGGTTAGACGGCGTTGTTTCTGAGGTTTCTTCCAGCTCTGAATACAACTGTATTTGTACCCCTCTTCTAAGCCAAAGTGGTTTTGACAGGTAGCGTTGAATGACTCACCATTTCCCTGTTGACCATTGGCTTTGTGGCTTTTCCTCATCTCTTGAAGACAAAAATTTATTTTAAAAAAGAAGACTAATAGCACTTCTGTCTCATGGTAGAGAAATAATTTTTTCTAGGGGGATATTCCATTACATTGGATAAAACACATAGTTCTGAACAGATTCATGCAACAGTGTCGGTCTCAGTAGTCACGGGTCTGAATTTTTTTTTTTTTTTTTTTTTTTTGTGTGTGTGTTTTTAGGACCGCACCCACAGCATATGGAAGTTCTGGGGCTAGGGATCGAATCGGAGCTACACAACAACGCCAGATCCTTAACCCATTGATCGAGGCCAGGGATCGAACCTACATCCTCATGGGGGCTAGTCAGGTTTGTTTCCGCCGAGCCATGACGGGACCTCCACTGGACTGAATTATTTAATATGACTGGCTTAAGGTGTGTGTGATAGGGAGCAGGAGGAGTTTGAGATGCGCTGGCTTGTGTTGATGAGTGCTTTCTGATGGCCCATCGTGCCTGATGCAGGCAGGGAAAGCTGTGTGCTTGCAGCAGGGTCCTGTGGTCTGTGCCGTGCATGCTGCTGGCAGCAGGGGGCCCCCCAGCAGGGCCCTCGGTCCAGTCCAGACTCCACCGTGTGGCCCTGAGTCTGCGCGTCCAGGCTTGCTCCTGATGCCTCCCCGGTGCAGGCAGAGGACACGGGCCTGGATGTCGCTGTGCGGCCTGTCCTGTCGCCCCATCGGCCGTGAGGCTAGAAGCTCGTTGGGGTTAATGCTGGCCCAGCGTCCGGGCCGCGTCTCAGCGGTGCATTTCCATTAGTTTTCGCAGGTGGGTCTGGGTCCCGACTCGGAGGCGCTCACCGATTCCTGGGAGGCCCTCTCTCTCGACACCGAGTACTGGAAGCTCCTGCTGAAGCAGCTGGAGGACTGCCTCCTGCTCCAGACGCTGCTGCACAGCAGAGTGAACCCCTCAACCGCCAGGGGCTCTTCACTGCAGGCTGAGCCGCTCCCAAGGCTCTCGGTTAAGAAGCTCTTAGAGGGCGGAAGAGGTAACTGGGCTTCCGGGCGTTGGTGTCCCCGTGGCTGTACCTTGATTGTACGGGCTTCTGGGACTTGTTCTTTACAGAAACGACTGAAAGTATAACGACAAAGAAATACACTCAGACTTTAAAAATAAGTAAAAACCAAGTCCCTGTTGTGGCTCAGCAGCTTGAGAACCCGACATGGTGTCCATGAGGACGTGGGTTTGATCCCTGACCTCGATCAGTGGGTTAAGGATCCATCATTGCCATGAGCTGCCGTGTAGGTTGCAGACGCGGCTCCGATCCTGCGTTGCTGTGGCTGTGGTATAGACGGGTGGCTACGGCTCCGATTAGACCCCTAGTCTGGGAACTTCCACGTGAGGCAAGTGTGGCCCTAAAAAGAAAAAATAAATAAATAAATAAATAACCCACGACATACTTCTCCTCAGCTCGTCTTCTCCAAGTCTGGTCCTGTCACTTCCTCGCTCAGGAACTACCAGCTGCTTTAGAAAATTAGCCACGGTTCTCACGATGTGGGCAGATCCTCTTTTTCCAGTTTCGCGTCTGTGTCAGGTCGGCTCTTCCTCCTGCGCGTCAACCGAGAGCCCAGATGACGGTGCGGGAAGGCTGAGCTGCCTGGCCTTTCAAGAGATTTGCCGAAGGGCGGTCCCCTCCCCTCACCAAATACCTTGCTTCGCTTTGGCTGACTTAGTTATTGTCACAAAAATGCTAACATGTAAGGGGTTTACTCTTTTACCTTTAAAATGAACTAATAACAATACTTTCAACATTTTCCGTTTTAATTTCTAAAACCGTGATGCTTGCTAAGTGTCACCTGTAAGCTCAGGGTCCTCGGGCCTGTCCGTAATTTTTACGGGTCTGAGGGACTGAGGTGGAGACGGGGCGGTTCAGTGGAAGCTCTCAGGCTGCCCCCCAGGCACCTTCGGCTTTGAACCCACTCACGTCCACGTCCCGCTCGCCTGTTGCTGGGTGGGAGTTCGGTGAGACCTCTGGGACCCGCGTTTCTGGGGCTCAGTGGTCCAGCTGCTCCCTCTCCTGGCGCCTAAATCCTCCTCGTCTTCGGAGCCCGGCTCAGAGGCTGCCTCCTCCTCCAAGAGCCCGTTCAGGCCCCGCTCCCTGCACACCCCCTTCTCCTCCTGATTCCCGCGAGCTTGGAGCCTCTCTTCCGATGCTCATCACTTCCTCCTGCTCCAGGAGCCTGCGGGTTCCTGTCTTTAGATCGCGCAGGACCATAAGCCTCTCAAGTGTTGACATTTACGTAGACTACTCTCCTCTTAGCAGCCGCTCCGTCAGGCATTTGATACTGGAATGACTGTATTTCTGGGTTCATAAAGACCCAGGCATTTGTAGCTTTTATGTAGTGAACTCGTTTTTTCATTCCTTATAAGACCCGTGAACATTTTAAAAGTATAAACTCTACTCCACGCTGCCCCCTGGTGAAGTGGGAGGAGGCCGTTTTCATATTCCCCTGAGCAGCAGCATCGGGGGCTTGGTTCTGGATGGAAATTGTCAAAGAAGTCAGAGGCCGAACCCAAGAACCTGGACCCCCCAGGACACCGCTCTCATGTATTTCCAGCGATACTTAGGATTTTACTGCGAGGCCTTCTTTTTGTAGAAATGTTTATGTTTGAAGCACACTAGGAGGAAAGACTGGGAGAAAAGGTTTTAGTAAATTATAGAGGGAGGTATTTATTTCAGGTCATGGACAGGACTCTTCATCCTGAAAGCCTTCTTTAATTTATAATTATATTGATGGCTGATCTGTGGTAGAGCTTCATCTTGTTAACTAACTAGAAATTCCATTTAGGCAAAAGGTAGTTGGGTCTTCAGAGGAGTGTTTTGCCCTAAGACGCCCAGACCCGAGACTCCTGCTCGTCAGCCTGGTTTCACTGATGTACAGACGAAAGGGTTGTCAGAACGTCTCCGTGCCTCCCCTGTGTCTGGTGTGGTGCCTCTTCAGATTGTGACATGGAGAGTATTGGCGTGTAGACATGTACGCGTTAATGTCTACCTGCTATTTTATGCGAGTGCAGAGGTGCCCTTAGAGAGCCGCTTGCCCACCTGCCCTCACGGTGCGTGGTGGACGGTCCGATGCAGCAAATTTCATGGCTTTGGGGTCGCTGCCTGGCTTCAAACAAGGTGGCATGTAGGTCTCATCCTGTGGAAATATATTTACTTATTTATTTTTTTGGCTGTGCCCACAGCATAAGTTTCCAGGGCCAGGGATAGAACCCAATAGAACGCACTCCATAGCAGTGACCCAAGCCACAGCACTGACCATGTCGGGTCCTTAACCCGCTGAGCCACCAGGGAACTCCTGGTGTGGAAATTCAGATCCTGCGCTTGTGTGGACTCTTTTTGGGAAATGATGCCAGCTTTCATTTTCCTTCGTGTCTCCAAACTGTAGGTGGCATTGCAGACAGTGTAGCCAAGTGGATATTTAAACAGGACTTAAGTCCTGAAGTTTTAAAATGGGCTAATAAAGAAAGAGATGCAGAAAACCCAGACGAACCCAAAGAAGGTAGCAGCAGAGGTTTATCCGAGATGACGGAGGTGGAGACGGACCTGGGAGCCATACCAGGTAAGACCTGAACCCAGGACAGCAGGAAATGCAGGGCAGGGGCTGGACAGAGCTTTCCTCAGACAAGAGTCCTACGTGCCTCCCCCCATGACTTTCAGACTTGCTGCACTTGGCCTACACGCAGTTCCCCTGCAGCCTGGAGCTGGACGTGCTGCACGCGCACTGCTGCTGGGAGTACGTCGTGCAGTGGAATAAGGATCCCGAGGTACGGCCTGCGTCCCTTCTTTCCCGTTGGTTCTGTTCTGTGCTCACGCCCTCCTTAGGTGGGCCTGTGTCCTGAGACCACTTAGAAGCCCTGGCTTTTTCCCCTTTGGCCTATCTGGGTCCTAGGAGTTGGGCGAGGCCTTTTTCACACGTTCTCTCTCATAATCCCCCCGGGAAACCCATGAAAGGTAGGTGCCATCATTATCCCTGCTCTAGAGGAGAGAAAACGGGCTCAGAGGGGTCCGCTTCCATGCCTGAGATTCCAGGTTCACGGCTAATCTGCAGTCGGGCCAGGAGGCAGGCTTCGGTTTCTCTGCGTCTAAGCCAGTGCGGGTCGCCCTACTCTGGGTCGAGTCGTAAGGAGTAGGTTGTTTCTGTCCTTTGGAATTTCTGCGTGAGGTAGCACCCACTTAACAGAAGATTCTTCATATTGTCGTCCTGATAAGAGCCAGAGTAAAGACCCCAACGCCAGCCTGGCTCTTGCGTGGGCATCATTTTCTGCTCCTTTGGGCGGGCAGGAGGCCTGGGCTGGCGCAGTCCTGACAGGTGTCTGGGTCTGGACCAGTCACTGAATCACAACCTTTTTTTTTTTCTTCTTTCCACCTCCTTTTTAATGATGGTGCCAATCCTTCGGAAATGACACCAGGTTAAAATAAGATGTAAAAACACAGGACATGTATTTCTTTTTGCTGGTACAGCCCTTGATGCAGGCCGCCCTGGTGCTCCAGTAAATTAACCTTCTCGAATCCAAATTCTTTGCTTTATTGTCCTTCTATCTGGTTGTCCTTTTGAAGAAGGACCTCACTGATGAACGAATTCACACATGTATTAATGGTAATGACATTTTTACTTCCTCTAAAGAAAAAAAAAGTCATTACTGTGTAATGCCTGACGTATTAAAGGAAGACATTATAAAAGCAAGCGCTTGAAGCAAACGAATGTTCTTTGATCAATTAAAGTTTGACCAAAAAGTGATTTTAGGGCAGGGGACCCTCCAGCCATCCCCTTCAGGTGACTGCCCTGCTCCTGAGTGGCGGTCGTAGTTAGGCTCCCGCCTCACAGGGATGCTTTTCCTACTGGAGAAAGGGATGCTAGGACTAGAACAAAGACACGACAATTCCTAAAATATGAACAAATTATTTCCAGAGTCAAGTCTAAGAAAGTGATATTTAAGGAAAAAAAGCTCTGTTGTACACCCTTCATTTCTCACCGAAGGCATTTGCATGGTAGACACAGACGGCGCGGCGTCCTAGCCCCATCGCTACAGGCCGTGTGACATTTGGGAACTTTTCTGAGCCCATTGTTCCCAGTTTGCTCCTTAAGCGAACGAGGGCTCCAGCAGTAGCTCTCGAAGGGCTCTAGCAGCAGAGAAAATGCACGCATGGGGCCTGACGTTTTGATTGGCCTTGTCATTGTCGCTTATTAAAATTGTTTACATTTAAGATAAGTGGCCTTTTTTTTTTTTCCCTTTCTTTCTTTTTTCTTTTTGTCGTTTTGTTGTGTTTCTTTTTTTGCCACTCTGCAGCACATGGAGTTCCCCAGGCCAGGGATCGAATCCGAGCCACAGCTGCGGCAGTGCCGGATCCTTTAACTTCACGGCGCCAGGGATCAGACCTGCGTCCTGCAGAGATGGCACTGATCCTGTTGTGCCACAGCAGGAAACCCTGCCCTTTTTCTTTTTTGTTTTTTCCCTGTTAAATACTCATCTCCTTGCCCCGTCCAATAACCCCTGTCCCACTTCCCCCATGTTACGCACACCGCTTGATGAGGCTCAGAACGGTTGCAGTGTTCACGTGGTGATGGTTGTCTTTGTACAGGCCTCACGTTTATTTAGCCAAGACCCGAAGAACATGCCATCAGTTTTACATACCGTGTCTGAGGTTTAATGTGTAAACCACCCCGCTTAGAGAGAGGTGAATTTCCAGCATCCCCCCGATAGCCTACTTCCTTTCACTTCTTTCACGTTTTCTGCTCGGCACTCAAGGCCAACAACCTGTAGCACATTCACTTCCTGAATCTGTTGTCCAGCTCCCTCGCTAGGACAGAGCTTCAGTGAGGGCCAGGATTTGGGTCTGTTTTGTTCATTTCTGTAATTCTGGTGCCTCGGGCAGCCTGGTGCATAGTACTTACTCAATTAATATTTGTTGAAGGATGAATGATATTTGCAAAGAAAGTAAACCTATTTTATTTATTTTTTTTGTCTTTTTAGGCTTGCACCTGGGACATATGGACATTCCCAGGCTAGGGGTCAAATCGGAGCTGTAGCCACCAGCCTACACCACAGCCGTAGCAACGTGGGATCCATGCCAACTCTGCGACCTACACCACACCTCACGGCGATGTCGGGTCCGTAACCCACTGAGCGAGGCCACGGATCAAACCTGCATCCTCATGGATCCTAGTTGGGTTCGTTATCACCGAGCCATGACGGGAACGCCGAACATAAACCCATCGTTTTCATATCTGTGTGAAATTCAGGGGTTAGAGAGAACACTGCTGTAATGGACAAACCACAGTAAGTTCTGAATCCAGATGTCTAGGAATCAGTCGTTATGTAGATACGGTACATTGAAGAGAGACCATTAACACGACCTTATGAAAAATCCCGTCTTACCTGATCATCCCATGCTCTTATTGTAACATTCCTGGGTAGCTTCACGGAGAAGTTGATGTAAGAAGTCTCCGTTCTTATTCGAAATGCCTATGAAATGATACCTCTTTTTTCTCTCCTTTTGCTCCCTCTATGTAAGGAAGCACGTTTTTTCGTTAGGTCGATAGAGCACCTGAAGCACATTCTCAATGCCCATGTTCAGAATGGTAAGTGAGCAGACGGTAAAAACTTAACTGCCGGGTTCAGGAGAGCCAAGTCTCTCTAAATTCCGATTCTCTTAAGCTTTTATCTGATGATCCTGCCGCCTAGCACACTGCTGTGTTTTGCTCTATGCAAAGTCCTGGCTGTGGGGCTTTTCGGTTTTGTTGTGTTTTTGTCTTTTTAGGGCCCCACCCGCAGCATGTGGACTTTTCCGGGCCAGGGGTCGAATCGGAGCTGGAGCTGCTGGCCTACACCACAGCCACAGCAACGCAGGATCCATACCCCACTGAGCGAGGCCGGGGATTGAGCCTGCATCCTCGTGGTTACTAGTCAGGTTCATTTCCACTGAGCCATGGCAGGAACTCCCAGTACTGGCTGTTTTGACTGCTTGGGAAAATGCTCAATGGAAAGGGGGTGGGGGCTGGATGAGCAGCTCCCCCCCACCCCCCACCCCATCACTTCCCCTGCTGCGCGGAGGGCTGTTCCCAGGTCTAAGGAAGGGGAAGATTGGGCGCGAATTGCTGGTTCCCTCTGTAGTTCCACGTGGATGAGCAAAGACAATGGGCCGCTCAGGGCTAATTCCTGAGGAAGAAGTTAGGTCCCCAAAGCCTAGTAGTACTGTACCCTAAAAACAACTAGGTGCTTTTTTAAAAAATCGATAACCTAAATTTGTTTCATCTTTTTACAGAGTGATCCTCTGCATCAGTATTGTCTTAAAAATTTTACTGCTGTGCCGTGGGTTTAGTGTTGGGTTGGTTTCTGCTGCACGGCAGAGCGATGGGTTGTGTGCGCAGTCTTTCTCGTAGTCGTTTCCATGCGGTTTGTTCCAGGGCCTTGAGTCTGGTTCCCTGTGCTGCACGGGAGGACCTTGTCCTTTGTCTGTCTCGTGGATGGTACTTGGTATCTACTAGTCCCGAATTCCGAATTACCCTCCCTCCCTGTGCTGCTCTCACTAAATAGGAATACCCTCCATGGGCTGGCGCCTGCGGATGTCTCCTTGGAGAAAATGTCACACATCATTGTAGGAAGATTGTAACCAGGTTGCTGGTTCCATTTAATAGATGGATGAGTTTCCCCCTAAGAATTAATCAGGGAGCCCAGGACTAGGCTAGTCAGATACTAAACTAGGAATTGAGTAAGATCCTGAGTGGTGGGACTAGGTTTGGGGCCAGATGAGGGGAGGTGTCGCCTTTCTGTCTGTGTGAGAAATTCTAGAGCCGTCACTTCCTCCTTCCCCTGGAGCACTTCCTGCAGGTGGTCTGAGGTCAGATGGCAGCGATTTTAAGATGTTGCATTTTACATGGAGAGAACTTGAAATTTATTTACTTTCATTTTTTGGCTTTTTTTTTTTTTTTTTTTTTATCTTTTTAGGGCCATACCTTCAGCATATGGAGGTTCCCAGGATAGCGGTCAAATCAGAGCTGCAGCTGCTGGCCTACACCACAGCCACAGCAATTCAGGATCCGAGCCCTGTCTGCAGCCTATACCACAGCTCATGGCAACGCTGAATCCTTAACCCACTAAGTGAGGTCAGGGATCGAACCCTCATCCTCATGGATACTAGTCAAGTTTGTTATCGCTGTGCCACAATGGGAACTCCCTGAAATGTATTTTATGTATTCATCTTTTATCTCTTATGTTCTTCCAAGGAGGGAAAAAAGGATTTAGAGCCACTCATGTGGAAAATGTGCTCTCTAGAGTATTCTGTCCTTAAGGATAAAACCAAGTGACTCGTGGCTGTCAGGCTAGTATTTCTTCAAGTTGGATACTGTCCCTAGCTGGCACGTTGCATTCGCTTCCTGGCTTCTGTGCATTCTCCTCAGGACCCCCCTCCCAGATACAGAAGCAGCTGTGTGGGTCATACACACAGCCTGTGAAATGCCATGTTTACGCTGCCTCGTTGACGGCTGTTTCAGAAAGTTTAGTGCCACAGTTTACTGCATATGGACATATAAAGCCCAGCTTGTTTGGTTTTTTTTCCTTTCTTTTTTTTTTTTTTTACAGCCACACCTGTAAAAAACATATGAAAGTTCCTGGGCCAGGGATGGAATCGGAGCTGCAGCTGCAGGCCTACACCGCAGCCACAGCAACGCCAGATCCTTAACCCACTGAGCGAGGCCGGGGATCACACCCGCATCCTCATGGAGACCACATCAGGTTCTTAACGTGCTGAGCCACAACGGGAACTCCTGGGGGTTTTTTTTAGTACTTTTTTATGTATCGCTTTATTTGGTGGTTACAAATGAGAAAAATCCGTTGGGGTTGTTTGCAGTGTTTGGCTGTTAACCCAGAGCTGTTCTTGACATTCTCGTGCATGTTTTGTACGTGTTTCTGCAGTGAAATTGCTGGGTCACACGGTAGACATCCTTAGCTCAGGGAGATACTGCCGTGCGGTTCCTCAAGGGGTTTTGCCAATTGATGATCCCAGCGCCGTGTTAAGAGCGTCCCCCTGTTTCCACATCCTCGCCAGCGCTTGGTATCGTCACGTAAAACATTTCAGCCTCGCTGTTGGTTCTGTGGGGATAACTCTGTGTGGTTTTAATTTCTCTTTCCTTCCGAACTAGGGACGTGATCTTTTCTTGTGCCGATTGGGGCCATGTGGGTGTATCTTCTCACGCCGCCTGGTTCTGATTCTTATTAAAGATAAGGATCTGTATTAATTTTATTAATAGTATATCAGATATAAGAAGTAGCATCTAATGGAATAGCCCGGATAGTTTTATTTGCTTAAGGAGGACAGCAGTCTGTTAGGTGTGGTGGAAGGGCAGCTGCATAAGCCCTGTGCTTGTCCTTGCTCTGCAGGCATCGCCCTGATGATGTGGAATACCTTCTTAGTCAAACGGTTCTCTGCCGCTACGTACCTCGTGGATAAGGTAAGGTCATGTCTGTGGGTGTGTGTGTGTGCCTGCCTTTCTAGGGCCGCACCTGCGGCATAGGGAGGTTCCCAGGCTAGGGGTCCAATCGGAGCTGTAGCTGCCAGCCTACACCACGGCCACAGCAACACCAGATCCAAGCCCCATCCATGACCTACACCACAGTTCACGGCAACGCAGGATCCTTAACCCACTGAGGGAGGCCAGGGATCAAACCCACATCCTCACGGACACTGTGTCGGGTTCTTAACCTGCTGAGCCACAACAGGACCTCCAACCACATGTTCTTTGAAGTGTCCAGTGACAGACAGTCCTAAACCACAAACAGCACTACAGCTCAGAGCCACTGTAGGCCACGGCTCCTCCAGAAAATGCCTTGACCCCACTGGTAACATGTTTTTCGAGTCACATCTGCTCTTTGCTGCGCGTGCGTCCTCCTCACCCGCTCCCCTGCTTCCTCTTGACGCTCACTCCGTCCGGCCCGCAGGCTGTTCTCTGCAGCGTCACCTCTCGCCACCCTCCTGCGAGAAGGACGACACAGGCAGAGAGCCTTTTCTGTGCGGGTTGCTGTGAGCCCATCTGCAGCAGTCTGCGTCCACTCCCAGCCGGGAGTGGGGCTTCAGCAGTCCTGGGACAGGAAGCAGAGGTTTTGATCAGTTCATTCAATGAGTAGTTTATGATAAGCATCTCTTATGTGCCAAGAACTCTGCTGGGTTCTGTGGTTGCAGAGGTAACAGTCACAGCTCCTGCCCTCAAGGAACCGCGTCAGCAGGACGCCAGTCAGACAGCAGGCTGCTTCGGGGGACTCAGAAGAGGATGAAGTGGCAAGACAGGGAGGGCTGGAGGGCTGAATTTTGGAGGGTGGGTACGTATGAATCAGTAAGAAGCAGGTGAGAAAAGACTCTACTCCAGCAAGAAGCCCTGGAGATGGGAGGCAGCACGTTCGATTCCGAGCTGCACGTAGCTTCCGATGGTCGAAGAAGAGGGAGGAGCAGGGGGCCGACCGAGGCGAATTTCCTGTGCGGGTGGTGGGTCTGGGGTTTCCAGTGTGTGCCAGCTACTCAGCTTAGGGCCTGGCTCAGCTGCTGAGGGCGCAGTAAATATAGCCGTTCTTTTATCTCATGCATCAGGGCGGTTTTCATGAGAGGAACGACATGTTCAGCCAGTTCTGGCAAGAGGGTGGAAAGCATGTTGGCGTGGGGGTGGCTGAGCCTGGCGGTTTGAAGGCAGTGATCCCAGCGAGAGCTCGGGAGGAAGGGTCCTTCGTCCTTCCCTGTGGCTGTTTCCTGGGACTCGCCGTATCAAGCAGTGTCCCCGAAGGGCGGAGCTCTTACCTCCCATCTGTGACCCCCCCCCCCCCCCCCCCCCGCCGTGTGATGTACCAAGTCGGCTGTTACTAGTGACTTCCTAAGCAAGCACATCAGCCGATTTCCTGGGCTGCGAATATAACGTCTGTCTGCTTTAGGTCATTTTTGCTTCTTTCTGGCCATTTAAAATTATCATGCATCTTTATCCTAGCTGCTCCTTTATTCGTAGCCTTGCATTTGGATCTAGATTTTAAGGCAACCCAGTTATTTGGTGATGCAAAGTGGGAGCCAGAGAGTTGGAGTTTTTCTTACTGAATACTTCAAAAATAAGTATTTTTGGAAAGGAGTATTTGTGAGCCCAATGTGACATATGTTTTGTAATATATTTTTAAGTTCCACCGGAAAATTAACTGCTTTGTGTTTAAATGAGCCGAGCCAGCATCTAATCAATGAGATTAGGCCTGCATTCATTTACGGCTGCATTTATATCTTTATAGTTTGGTTACTTTTTACTTCCTGCACCAGAACAATGCCTTTTGACTTAAATTATTAAACAAATAACAGCGTTCTGTGTCCTTTTGCCTTAGGTTGGGAAGTCACCCAAGGACAGGCTGTGCCGAAGGGTAAGTGGGCTCCACGTGACCAGACCACTTGCTGGTCCTGCACTTTGCGCTGCACCTTCTCACCTGGGGGTGAACTTTGTCTCTTAACATTTTGATGAGGTATCGGGAGATAAGAAAGACGGAAAAAAAGTACTCTGTTGATAAGGAGCTGATCACGAACTCTGGCCCAGTTTCCTTTGGCTTTCCGGGCTGTCAGAGTGGAAGTGTGCACACTGGGTCCAACAAAACGTCTTCCCCTTTGGACCGAGGGCGGGACGATCACGTGTGGCAGGCACTGCCGGGGACCTTTGCTGTACCTCAGATGGGAAGTTTAGAAGGGATCAGACTAAGAGTCACAGGAGGAGTGAATTTGATCTCCCTTTACATAGTCACTGTGGTGTAGACGGTCTTAAAGCATGTTCTGGTCCGTGGATGGCCCAGACCTGTATTTGAGGCCGGTGATTAACAGTGCCAGCTTTTGCTCAGAACTTTGAAATGCTCTTATTACCAGTATCTCAAGGAATGTTGGGACACAGGGTTCCAGCCACTGTAGACCCTTAGTCCTGAGAAATCTCCATCGGTGCTCTGGAGAGCGGCCCCGTGACTACCATTCATACGAGTGTGGGCACACACACTCACACACACATGCACCCACACATGTATACTCACACACATACACACACTCTGAACTACCTGAGGATGAAGGACTTAGGGACAGGAGGGTTGCTGGTTGAAAACGCCTGCGTGTGCGCAGTGGCCCCTTGGCCGGGCCCTCGGAATCGGGTCACAGAGGACCTGTTCCCACAGCATCAGCCTGGTGCTTCATTCGCCGGCTCGGGGACCCTAGTTTTATTCAGAGGGTTCGGTTCAGTCCCTAAGAGACGCTCTGAAACCAGACCTGATGTTTGCTCACGCCTTCCGGGCCAGACTCTGCTGTGCCAGCCTTGCCACGGGCCGTGATTATTTGGTGAGCAGATGCTTAACGAGCTGGCTGGGGAGCAGGAGTGCCACCTGCCACCCCGGGCCGCTGATGACACCACTACAGAAAGACACTCCATTTTTAAACGTTGAGGGTAGAACTGTCTTTTTTAAAGCCCAATTTTCAAATTAGTTTATCTAAAAAAGGGATTTAAAGATGTCCTGGGCCTTCTTAATTTTAAAATTCTTGCCCGTCTACTCAGTGTAGAGCGTCAGTCGAGGAGGTGCGTTGTGTTCTGTTTATTTTTCTGATGAAAACGGGCAGTCTTGCTGCCGGGGCTAACTGTGTCCCTCTCTGAGCACAGGATGTGGGGATGAGTGACACGGCCATGGCATCTTTCCTGAGCTCCTGCTGGGATCTGCTTCAGACTTTAATGGAGGTAAAAGAGGTGTATTTTCATTCTGAACTCTCCTTAAGCAACTATTTTGGAAGTCATTGGACTTAGGAAAGAACTAGCAAAAGAATTTTTTCACCTCCTCGAAGTTTTTGACTTAAGCCTAAAAAATAGTGATGTTTCTGTTTTATGTTCTTTTACAATTATGATCTGGGGTGGGGAGAAAGAAGGGTTTGTACTTCACTGCTGCCAAGAAGCTTGGGAAGGCTCGTGCCAGCCTGGGTCCCCTCCACACAGGCCGACGTCAGCAGGGATGAGATGCCAGTGCCCGTGCTGGACACAGAGGACGCCTGGCTGGCCGTGGAAGGGCCCACCTCCATCGTGGAGCTGGCCCTGGACCAGAAGCCCGTCCACTACCCGCTGGTGGAGCACCACTCGGTCCTGTGCGCTGTGCTGTGCGCCATCACGCGCTTCTCTCTCAAGGCCGTGAAGCCACTGTCCCTTTTCGACAGCAAGGTAACCCTCAGGGGCTCCAGGGCCTCTGGGAGCCGAGGGCCCAGCAGGCGCATTTCGTGCCATCCTTTGGGATGGTCTAGGGTTCGGGGGGGGGAGGGGGCAGGGTCCCCCTGGTGCTTGGCAGGTCCTCTGTTCTCCTGGCTCACCCTGGCTCCCGGCGCCCCTCCACTCTGCCCTGCCCTCTCGGGGGCCCCCTCTCCCTCCTGAGGAGGGTCTCCAGGCCGGCCCTGTCCCCCTCCCCGCCCCGGCTCTGCTGTTACCCAAAGCATCTCCCTCCCCCCACCACGCACCAGGGACAGGGTCCCTGAGGAAGCTCCCAGGAGGAGGCTGGCTGCCCTGTACTCTAGGGAGTGGCTGTAAGCAGTAAGGAGTAGTACTCTGAGCTGTTACTGTTCACAGACAAAAAAAATCAAATCATGAGTTATGTCTGATTAAATTATTTTGTCTTTTTTGTCTTTTCAGGGCCGCACCCAAGGCATATGGAGGTTGCCAGGCTAGGGGTTGAATTGGAGCTACAGCTGCCGGCCTACGCCACAGCCATAGCAACACGGGATCTAGGCTGCGTCTGCGACCTGCACCGCAGCTCACGGCAACGCCGGATCCTTAACCCTCTGAGCGAGGCCAGGCATCGAACCCCCAACCTCATGGTTCCTGGTCGGATTCGTTCCCACTGCACCAGGACAGGAACTCCAGTGACATAATTTCTTGTATCTTTCTCCCTCCACCCCAGGAATCATCCAGCTCATCAGTTGTCTTGGTCTCTTCTTTCTCTTCAGGGGAAAAACGCATTTTTCAAAGACCTAACGTCAATTCAGTTATTACCTAGTGGGGAAATGGACCCAAATTTTATTTCCATACGACAACAGGTAAGTTTTCAGCTATTGGGTGTGACCCCGCCGGGTGCTCCTCCCAGCTCACTCCTCTTTAAGTCCTGTGTCCTTTTTGGGATGCCTGAACCACTGTAACGGAAGAGCCGGCAGGTGCCGGGCCTCCGATGCGGGCGGAGGCCCACTCACAGGGCGCCTGTGCTGTGCTTGTTTCCCTTCTTCAAGCTTCTACTGAAAGTCGTCAGCGCAGCTGTCCAGGCCCGACATGGAGTCGCAAAGGACAGGGACTCCTCTGAAGAGGCCCCGAGCCCGCCTTTTGAGACGGACCAAGACTGGCCTGTGCTGGCCCTGGACCTGGCGCATCACCTTCAGGTCAGCGAAGACGCTGTGCGGAGGCACTACGTGGGCGAGCTGTACAACCACGGCGCCGACCACCGGGGAGAGGAGGTGAGCGCTCCCCCGGGGTGTCAGTCGGGCTCAAGTTTTAAAGTCATAGTTGGGAGTCAAGAATCATGACAGTGCAGGGGTTCCCGTCACGGTGCAGTGGAAACAAATCTGACCAGTATCCACGAGGATGCGGCTTCAATCCCTGGCTTCGCTCAGTGGGTGAAGGATCCGGTGTTGCTGTGGCTGTGATCTAGGTCGCGGACTCAGCTTGGATCCAGTGTTGCTGTGGCTCTAGTGCAGGCCAGCAGCTGCAGCTCGGATTCGATCCCTAGCCTGGGAACTTCCGTGTGCTGCAGGTATGGCCCTAAAAAGCAAATTTAAAAAAAATCAGTACAATTACTAGTAAAGCTTCTTGCTCTTCCTTTTGTTAGAACTTGTAGGCCCAAAAATCTAACAACAGAAAGTGAACAACTGGTCGCATTCCTGTTTGCGGGCAGTGTTAGTGTAACTCCTCTAGTGGGTGTACCAGGCCTGCCGCGTGCCAAGGGACAAAGCAGTGCACAGACAAGGCTCCTTCCCCAGAATTGCTGGTCTAGTGCGAGAGCAGAGAAGCACGCCAGGAAGGATGGAACGAGAGGGCGAGAGTACCCAAATGCCACAGGGTGATCGGAAGTGGCCTCCGGACGGAACCCCTAGGCCAAGAAGCAGGCAGCCCCTCAGAAAACCAGGAACATGGCTAGAGGCAGAAAGAGCAAGAAGTACAAAGGGCTTGAGGTGGGAAATGCTTGGCGAGGTCAGGACCAGGTCACAGGAGGTCTCACAGCCTCTGGGTATTTGAAGTGTATTCAGTCGGCCTTAGAGGGTTTTAAGCAGTCGAGACATGATTTAATATCATTTCCTTTGCCAAAAGCTTGACACTGACTTGTGTAGTCATACTGAACTGAAAGCTAGGTGATAAGAACAATCAGGTAATGAGCAGAAATTTGGGTTCTAAATGCTGGCTTTGAATCGGGCTTCACCTGGGTTGTATACATGGCCACAGCTCAGAAATGAACTGGGGGGAGTTCCCGTGTGGCTCACTGGGTTAAGGATCTGGCGTTGTCACTGCTGTGGTACAGGTTTGATCCCTGGCCTGGGAACTCTGCATGCTGTGAGTTCAGCCAAAAAAAAGTGAACTGGAGGGAGTTCCCTGGTGGTTAGGACATGGCACTCTCACCACTGTGGCTGGGTTCAGTCCGGGTATGGGAACTGAGATCCCACATCAGGCCGCTGCATGCCACAGCAAAAAAAAAAAAAAAAAGCAAAACACACTAGGCTCTCTTCCTTGGCAGTGCCTTTCCTAAAGTAAATAAATCTGATAGTAAAATATATGTGTAACAGAATCCCTTTGCTGTGCAGCAGAAATTTCCACAGAATTGTCACCCAAACTGCGCTTAGTCAAAGTCCGCCAGCCAGTCTGCTGGCTTTTACGCACGTCTGTTGCTGTTCCTCCCTCAGGCCATCCTCCAGGTCCAGGACAAAGAGGTCCTGGCCTCTCAGCTGCTGGTGCTGATCGGGCAGCGGCTGGCACACGCGGTGCTGCGCACCCAGACGCGGGAGGGCCTGGAGCTGCTGGCCAGGCTGCCGCCCACCCTGTGCACCTGGCTGAAGGCGATGGTGAGTGACGGAGGGAGCCTCAGGGCGCCCGGGCTTCCCTGGGTGGGTGCGTCCTCCCAGAGCAGCTGTTCAGGTCAGTTTGTTTGTTCTGCTGAAAAGCACGCTTATTCCGAAATTCCTCTCCTGAGAGCTCCTGAGCCGCAGTCATGCAGTTGGCTGTCACTGATGGGTTATTTTTGTGTCCCATTTGCAGAACCCCCAGGATCTTCAAAACACAGAAGTGCCAATTGCAACAACAGCTAAACTAGTGAATAAAGTAATTGAGCTTCTACCAGAAAACCATGGGCAATATAGCTTAGCCTTACACCTCACGGAAGCCGTGGAAGCCATAGCGATTCCTCCTTTATGACACCGAGCTGCTGCAAACAGGCTAAACTTGTGTGACTAGAATATCAATTAGTGCATGGTTATTTTGCATAACAAGATCTGGAATTTTATGGAGGGAGTATGGTTTTTGTTTCCTTTTGTAAAATAAATAAAAATACATATTACTTTTAAAAACAAGTACAGTCCTGGCTATAAATTTCACTCCTTTGATTAATACTGATGATAAAATATAAACAAATATCAACTATACTCTTAATTCCTATTGCAGATATTCTACTGTTTATTTCTGATATCACTTAGGTAGCTTTATTGTTAAACTTTGCTATTGAAAACTGGTTATAATTTACAGATTATGCTCTTATTTTAAGATTCTATATTTCATATTCAAAGTGTTACTGTAATGAACTGTGTTCATGTATAGTCCCCATCAGTAAAATGAGAGGCACATCCCCGTTTTAGGAACTGTGGGGCAAATGCTTTTGTTTTCCTGCGAATCCCGCCGGCTGCTTCCTGGAGTCCTGGACGCTGACAGCTTTCCTTCCCAGAGGTTACGGCTGTTGCATCAGAGGAGGAAGACCCTGCTTGTGGAGGAACAGGGGTTCAGGATCATCATATTCACGGGAATGGACACTAAACAGAGCCCTGAACTGTTAGACTTGCCAAAACCGAGACTCTGAGACGCAAGTAACGGTCCGCTTTTTGCCAAGGTTCAAAGTTGTATCCACACCAGGTAATTGTAAAAATGTATTATCTTGTAAAACCTATGTTTTAAAAAAGGGCAATGATGCTAAAAACTTAAGTCCAACTTTATTTTTCCTCTAAGAATTGAGAGCTGTCTGCTTCTGAGATTTGGTACGGTGGCCTCTTCTTAGGAACAGTACGGAAAATGCTTCGTGATGAGGCTGCAGCTTTGGCAAACTACCTCACAGCTGGCCTGGGAGGATCCACCCAACTGACGTTGTGCCCTTTAGTGCCTAGAGCAGTCCAAGTGCTGAAAACTTATTTGATTAAAACCAAATTAACCAAAACTGTAAAAAGTGCTCGAGCTGTACAAATACCGAGAATCTGTTTCCTGTTTCCGCACATCTTCGGAATGTGGCCAGAGTCGGGTGAGGGACAGCGACTTGTCGCCTCTCCACTCCTCCTAAGAAGCCAACTCCAGCACCTGGACACGCCTGAGGCATTCCGTCCAGCAGGACCATTAAGGAACGAGTCTGAGGTTTGAGGAGTCCCCAGTATAGGTTCTTGTTAACTAAGAGATCACATCCAAATAATAAGTGTCCACAACTTCGTAATTACTGTTTCATTTACAATCTTGAAGGATGAGTTTTTGAGATGTCCCGAGGCTTTGGGGTGAGGACCTGTCCATCTGATTGAGGCCACGCCGTACGGAGCAGCACGAGAAAGGACCTCGAGCTAGTCCAGCCTCAGCCTCCGCTGGGATCCCCGCTGCCCCATCCAGACACATTTCTGCGATTTCCTGTAAATGTGTCTAGCTTCGTACCATCTCGTTGTGTATGTTCTAAAGATTAGTTCTTTCTGTGACTTTTTTAAATACTCTGAGAGTAGTTATAAATCTTGGAGGCTGATGAAAGAAACTTGGCGTTTTTAAAGATTAAATCCTCACTTTGATTCCATTATCACTTTGGGGGGAGGGGTAGCTAATAAGTATTTTTATATAATAAAACTAGCTGAACTTTTTCTGACACATCATCAGACTTGGGGATTGTTTAGATTATAAATAAGCTGAAATATGGCTCCTAGAACCATAGCAAATCACTGAGTCTCTAGTTAGATTTGGTATCCTAAAATTTATCATTCCAAGAATTTTAAAATTGAATTCCGAATTGTAAAGAGCAGTTAAATATTTTACTATTTCATTAAGGGCTTTTAAAATAAGTCTGATGGAGGAAGAAAAACAAATTGTATACTTACCATAAAGAGCCACAGATAATTCGATTTTCCATGGAATGGGTGGTTCCTGTGTATACCGAAGTTATTGGTGGGAACCCGATAACCAGTGAGTAAGTTTTTTAGGTAACCTCTACCCCCACACCTTCCCTCATTAACATTAAATAGATTGTTTGTACCTTGTTAAATTCTGTTGTTGTCTGCAAAGGAAAACAAAAGGGTTCAAATACTCACACCTTCCACACTACAGGTTGCACTTCGATGGAAAACTAGAAAAGACACTAGGTGAAGAGAAACAGCACCAAGCTTCTAAATGCTTCATACTTTTGCAAAAAGAAGTGTTATATGGATTCATCTAAGGGCAGAGTAAACACTATTAGACTTACTGATGACCATTTAAAAATCACAAAAAACCCGGAGTTAATAACCCTAAGCGTACATGAATGAGGTCAGTTCACTTAGCAGGAGCTGTGTGGCTCTTTTCACTCATAGGAGACAAATATGGTTAAAGCACCCAAGAGCAACAGCCAAAGCCCCCTCTCACCCAGTAGGATGGATTTGTTAAACTTCTGCTGAACAGAATCAGCCTCCCAAGCAAGATTTTAATCCTGTACTGAATTGTGTATAAAATGCCCTATTATCTCCTGTAATGTATTGTAAGTAGTCAAATCCTGTATATACTGCTATTTTCGGTGTCTGTTCATTGTTGTGAACTTATGTATATTAGTGAAATAAATTTTCAGCTTTCATGTTGTTTCCTTAACATTTACAAATACAAGTACTAAGGTTTTTTTTTTCCTTCTTATACGAGAATAACAAATTTTGTGATATTTTTCTTTCTCATGCAACCAAAAAACAAGCAGCGAGTCTGAAAAGGTTGATGTTCACAGTTAAGACACAGTGAACTTGCTCATTCGTCTCCGAGGGGACACACGCCGCTGCCGTTACCCATCGAAACCACACTGTTTTTACTTGAGACTGACAATTTTTGCACCAGCATCAATCAGTGATTTTACAGGTGCCTTTATTTTTAGACATTATAGAATTTAAATAATAAGTTGAGAAGATGTATAAAATATAAAATGTTTTCTGCTCAGCCACGTTTGTAAGTGGGCGTCCTCAGTGTCTATGTTCTGGGTAAGTCCATCAGTCCATCTGCATATGTGTATTTTTCCATAGGTACATATACACATTATTTATCTACTTACAAAAAATCTTTAAATCCCAGCTCTGATGCTCTTCCTCTACCGCTGGCTCTTCCACTCTTTACCTAAGCCTGGGATTCCTGTCCGCACTGTGAACAGCCATCCGGACCTCCGTCTGTGGCCGGGGCAGGGCTCTTGCTCAGCAGGCTGTCCACACTCAGGCACTACTGTCCCCCTACGACGTCTGCGCAGCGGGGACAGAGCGCATCTGCCGACGCAGCCGTGTGCTTCCAGCACCGAGGGCACTTCTCCTTGGTCGTTGGCATGACAATGACTTTATACGCAGACTCTTCACGAATGTCACCACCTGGAACAGAAAAACGCGTGACGGGTGTTTCTGACAGGCCACTGGACGTGTGTAACTCTTATTTCTTAGTTGGGTTGCAGGCGTCCTTTTTTCAAGCCTCCTCCCTCCTGCCTGGGAAAACGAGCATCCTGTGCATAGTTGTGCAGAAACAGCCAACAACCTGGACTGGTACAGCCCGACTTGGGGGACAGCAGAGGCTGGCTGTGCTGAGGGTCACTCCCAGTTCTGCGTCTATGCAGGAAAGCAGGCCCCCGAGCTCTGCAGCGGGTGGACTTCTGCTAAACTGCATCGCCTCTCCAGCTACACACTTGATTAAGCATTTTTTTTTTTTTTTTGCCTTTTTGCCATTGCTTGGGCCGCTCCCGCGGCATATGGAGGTTCCCAGGCTAGGGGTCGAATTGCAGCTATAGCCGCTGGCCTACGCCAGAGCCACAGCAACGCAGGATCCAAGCCGTGTCTGTGACCTACACCACAGCTCACGGCAACGCCGGATCCTTAACCCACTGAGCAAGGCCAGGGATCGAACCCGCAACCTCATGGTTCCTAGTCAGATTCGTTAACCACTGCGCCACCACAGGAACTCCTGATTAAGCATTTTTAAAAGACCCAACTAGAGGGACAATGCCCGTGTCCCCACTTAAAACTTCTTGGTTTGGACAAAAGGAAATAAACATTCCTCAACAATTAATAGAGCTTGGACTGTGAATACACAGTAAAGAAAGTACATTATTTTCTAGTCAGAGCACAAAGAATGTACCCTAACATCTTGAAAAGCAAAAGGAGGCAGAATCTTTACAACATGGTCAATGCTGCCAGGCCTCAAATTTTAGTGGATGACTAAGTTAGCATCCGGCTTCCTGCTGATACCTAAAAACTGCTATGAAAACACAGTATTACTTGTCCCCAAACATCCATATGTTATTCTGTTAATATTACTCTGTCTCCATCAGTGAGAATTAGTAAGTTGACAAAAAGCCTCTCTCAGCAGTTCCTGTCATGGATGGCTCAGTGGTAACGAACCCAACTAGTATCTATGAGGATGCAGGTTCGATCCCTGGCCTTGCTCAGTGGGTTAAGGATCCGGCGTTGCCGAAAGCTGTGGTGTAGGCTGCAGACGCAGCTCGGATCTGGCGTTGCCGTGGCTCTGGCTATAGCTGCAATTCGACCCCTAGCCTGGGAACCTCCATATGCCGCGGGTGCGGCCCTTAAGAGACAGGAAAAAAAAAAAAAAATCTCCTACCAAACAAATAGCTTCAAAATGCTTGCCTATGAGAGACGACTGAGGGGATGAGTTCAACAGAACGTCCTCCTTGACTCCTCATCAAGGTTGGCTACATGTACTTTAATTTGGGGTGTGCACGATAAAAAGTTGAGAATCCCCCCGGGGACGGTGGCAGGACTGGGCAGTAGTCAGCATCCGAAGACGGGGACACAGAAGCCCAACGGAGGAAGCAGACTGACTGACTCCCTCGTCCCTCCGTGGCCCTGTGTTCCCAGGTCACCAGGTAGGACACTCGGACAGCTGACTCAGAAGCTCGGCCGTCGTCACCCGTGTCTGTAGAAAGGTGTATCCAGGCGGATGTCTGCCTCTAGAGTACGAGCAGGTCACTGGAGGCCGGAGAGGACCCATGACCACCATTCGTTTCTCCCACCTCCTTACCTTCCAAGTTGATGAGAAACGTCCCTCTGCGTTCCATCACATCTGGGGTCAATGTCCGTGGTTCCCGAGGGAGCAGGGTTGTCTGGGACGCCATCATCAGTTCATTCAGCTGAGAGGTGCTGGACGTCTCCTCAGCCTGTAGCATCTGGGGTGAGCATGTGAAAGTTACTATTAAATTTTTACCGTAAACAGGTTATAAAAATAGACACTGCAAGTCCTTGTGTTTGGTGAAGAACCCTTTGGACCCACTCCCCGCCCCCCGCGAGCTGATATTATTAAATGCCTCAACTGCTACCTGTATAAAAGGTTTTGACTTAAAACTAATCAATAGTATTTATTGAGAGGAGTTCCCTTGTGGCTCAGTGGGTTAAGGACCTGATGCTGTCCCTGTGTGGGTTGGATCCCTGGCCCAGGAACGTCCATATGCTACAGGTAAAGACGGGAAAAGGGGGAAAAAAGTATTTATTGAGAATATGCTCTCTGCCAGGTCTTTCACTCTGCTAGATGCTAAATGTCACCCAGAATCTCTAAGCATCACAAAACAGCTACCGGGTTTTCTACCCCACTCCACAAATGAGGAAACCCGCTCAGAGAGGCTGTCATGGGAGCTCCCCAACCTGAGGGGCGGCCGTGATTCCAGCCCCAGCCTGTCAGCCTCAAGGCTTGTCCTCTGCCCTGAATCACGCTTCCTACAGGGGGAGCGGAGCTGAGACGGAACAATGCAGCCTGATGATACCCGAGGCCGGGCTCGGCTCTTGGGAGGCACGCGGAATTGAGGTGACAGGCACTTCCGCGTTTTCCTTTGTGATTTTGGTCTTCAAAATGAGCCTGTGAGCGAATGTGAAATTCCTTTTAAAAAAGCTCATGAGAAAACAGAAGATTCAGTGGTATTAGTTTGGTTTTAACAAATTCATTCAATTAGCACCTGCCAGATCCAGGACTCCATTAGACAGCTAGGTAGTACAATTCCTAAGGAAAATACATCCACATTTTCGAAAATCCCAAAGATTTTTTCTAATATAAATGATCCAAGCAAGCAGTATTTTTTTTTTTAGCTTATTGACACAACTAATGAAGTCCAAGGAAGCCTGACACGCAGCGGAAAAGCCCAACACTGGGCTGCGTAGCCGTGGCCTGGTCTCAGCGTCCATGGTCCTCAGTTTCCTGGCTTGTAAAATGGAGCCTTGAGCCTCCCAACTTGTAGATTTATTTTTAAATTTTTTTTTTTTGTCTTTTTATGGCCACACCCGCAGAATATGGGGGTTCCCAAGCTAGGGGTCCAATCAGAGCTGTAGCCACCGCCCTATGCCAGAGCTACAGCAACACCAGAGCCTCAGCAATGCCAGATCCGAGCCACGTCTGCAACCGACACAGCACCTCATGGCACCTTAACCCACTGAGAGAGGCCAGGGATCGAACCCGAAACTTCATGGTTCCCAGTCGGGTTCATTAGCCACTGAGGCACAACGGGAGCTCCCTCAACTTGGAGGTTTAAAAATGTGAACGTGTACAGCACTGGGAACCACATCACTTATGAGGGAGCACGACAGTGTGAGAAGAAAGAATGTACATGTGTACGTGTCACTGGGTCACCTTGCTGTGCAGCAGAAAATGGACAGAACACTGTAAACCATCTATAACGGAAAAAAATAAAAATCACTATAAAATTAAACAATAAAAAGTAAAAAAAAAAAAAGTGAACATCTTATCAAAATTGTTACCTGACCAACAATCTTATACCACGCAGCTATTTCAAGCCTCAAATCTCACTTCAATTACATTACTAAAAACTTACACTGAACTTACCGACCCAATAAGATGGTCATTTTTTAGTAAACTATGATACTAGTAAAACTATAAAAGCATACTCGCTGCTGATTTTCTGCTCAAACATTGACACTAGAGAAAAATCTGGAGTCAATGTGTTAAGCTATAAGCCCAGCTGGCCAATAAACCCCAAGACGAAACTTCTGAGGGTCCTCTTGAAAATAAAAAACGGGGTGAATGCTTTGAAGTCACATGATCATTTGCTGCAGCAAATGAGTTTTCTTCAGATCCCATGGAAAAAAGAACTCTATTTGGGATTTGGTTTGAATCTAACCCAAATAGACAACATTCCCAGCAAACCAGACCCTTAACACACAACTCTGAATTGTGACGTCACCTGACACTCCCGCCAGATGTCACCTGCCGTCTAAACAGCCCTTGCATTTCAAACAGAACTTGGTTACCTCGTCCTGTCTCAACCTCTAAGAAAGCAATAAGCAGCAACAGAGTACACGTTTTATAAGAGGAGAAAAAGGGAGCAGTGAGCAGTAGGAAACAAAGAAGCAATGATCAATATTAGAAGACAGGATTCCTAATTTATACATTTAAAAAATAGATTATTTACACGGAGATTTTTTTAAAAACCAAATTGCGCATGATGCTGTACGACGCTAACGCCATTTCGGACGGTACAGATTGCTGCTTACCTCGATGATCTCAAAAAGCAGCCCCGGCTCGATCACAAGGATAACCTCGTACTCGGCTGCGTTTTTGCCAGGGATGCTCCCGAGAAAGGAATCTCTCATCGCACACGCACCCTCTATTGCTTCTTCCAGCCCAGGCTTCTTCCAGATAGGGCTTGTTTTAATCCAGCCAGTACGAAAAACACTCTTGGGTTCTTTAAAAGAAAAAAAATGAATGAATTTACATATATTCTAAACTGTATATAAAACTCAAACCACTATTTACTATTAATGGGAAATAAGAGTGGTTATTTTTGGTAATTAGTATGGAGCCATCCTAAATATTTATCAAAGTTCGTATCAACATCTGGAAAGGTAAACAAATGATCAGATAGAGAGTAAGACCTCAGAGGATGCCGAGAAGAATATCAAATCAATATCCCAATACAGCAGTTGTCTCCAGGTTTTAAGTAGGATCATGAGTGAATTTTCATCCTCATTCTAAAATTCTATAGTTTCTGTAAGCTCAATACAATTGGAAAAAAAACTACTATAAAACTATTCTCCAACAGGCACTATACTTTGTTTTAGTCAAACCTAAAACGTATTCCTGACATTTAGGAAGGTATTTCAGAAAAAGTGTCTTCTCAATATAGTCAAGCTGTTTATAATTTCAGAAAGTACTTTAATGTGGCTAGAAGGCCATCATCCTGAAATGCACGCTACTCCCTACAAGTAGGTGCAGGAACTACTAAATGATCAAGACACATCCTGTCTCAAAGCACTCACTGTAGATGCAAAAGTGGCTTGTTGTTGTTGTTGTCTTTTTAGGGCCACACCCGCAGCATACGGAGGTTCCCAGGCCAGGATTCCAGTTGGAGCTGTAGCTGCCAGCCTACGCCAGAGCCACAGCAACACTGGATCCGAGCCAAGTTTTCAACCTCACAGTGGTGCTGGATCCATAACCCACTGAGTGAGGCCAGGGATCGAACCTGCGTCCTCCAGGACACTAGTCAGATTTGTTTCTGCTGAGCCACGATGGGAACTCCGAATAAGAGCCTCCCATGTGAAGTGGGTAAAATCAGAAGCTGCCCCCTCAGCCTTCAGGGAACAAACCCATCTTGCTTACCTTTAGCGTAAGGCACGTACTGGAACACCTCTTCGGCCAGGTGAGGAAGGATGGGAGCAAAAGAACGAACCAGTACATCCAAAATTTCAGCTAACGCGGTCTGACAAGAGCGGCGTTTGGGATCCTTTGCATTTTCACAATAGAGCCTGGACCAGAACAGAGAACAGCGCGTGAGCGGCTGCCCACGTGGGCTCGGCCTCAGGCCGAGGTTTGCCTTAGGGCCTGATCCGAAGGCTCCACCGCCTCTATCGAAAGACAGGACGTTCCCTCACACGACGTCTTTGCCAACATCCTCGATGCCCCCTGACGCCCCCAGGTGCGCCACCACCCCGCACAGCCATGCCACGTCCACGTCTGCTTTGCACACAGACAGCCGCTCGAGTCCCGACGAGGCGTTCAAGGAAAAAGGGTAAGTGACGTGACGGTATTTAAAATGTGACTCGCCGTCCCCGGGGCCCTGTCAGGGCGGTCAGTGGAAGGTCCCCGAGGTGCTGACACCTCACACTGGCTGAGCCACTAAGTAAAGACGCGTGTCACCTGCACACGGAGGCAGGAAATGAGGACTTCGCACCAAGCCCCCCCAAGGGGCATCACGCATGTCCAGCAACAGAACCATATTAACGACGGGACCGGTCTGTCCCCACCCCCAGGAGCGGCCCCCTCCTGCAACAAGCACGGCGGCGCCGACGCCCGCAGCGCGCGCTTCAAGGAACCAAAGGCGGCATCAAGCGCCTCGTTACATTCTGTCTTCAGAGCCACGTGAAGAGCGAGGTGTTAGCACCCCCATTTTATAGACAGAGAACCTGAGGTTAGACGATGAGCTGCCCCAACGCACACAGCCCCTGAGAGGCAGGGCGAGCCTTCCTCATCGGCCCTGACTCAGGACCCCAACTCCTCGATGCGGACGCAGGGCAGCGCCCGGGGCTCGCCTCTGCTCCCCGACGTCTGCCAGGCAGAGGAGACGTGCAGGAACTGCGGCGAGTGCTTCAGCACCGGCTCAGACCTACCTGTCTTTGATTATGCTGAAGTAAAAGGTGGAGAGCTCTCTGGTGTAAAATGCTCGTAACAGCCGAACCACTTTCCCAAAATCATACTGCTTGTATGCGTCGGTGACCTAGGGAACAAAGCCAAAGTAAACCTGGAAGCTGGGATAACAAACAAAATGCACGTCCATCGCGAGCGAAATCTAGTCCTTTTCCAGATGTGTGTCAGAGGCAGACAGATACGACACAGTCAAGACACGAGGCCTCTGCGGAATCTCAGAAATAGCACTTCCGATGTCAACGCCTGCCGTCCTCAGAAAACCCTGAATACTCTACCCTGGAGACGACCAGACGACCACACAAGGTCAGGTGTTCAATGATGACGCTACGAGCTGCTTTGAAACAGCAAAACGAAGCGTGTAAGTCACCCGTGTTTCCCCCTGGACGCCGGAAAAGTAAAACTGGGCAACAATCTGCATGAACAACTCTGACTTGAAGGCTATGTGGAAGAAATTCCAATTTTTGAGAGAACACAAATTATTTGTGTTTCTACGTGAGAAGATATTTTACAAGATACACAGGAATCAGCACTTGTTATTTCTGTACTTTGAGACGTGGATGTCTATACACCTGCAGATAAAGTACAACTCCCACTTATTCCTATTAGAGAAATACACGGAGCTGATTTTGAGAGAAAAATGTGGTCTGAGGGGAAGCCTGGGCCTGCTGTTTCCACCAGGTAACTCCTCTAGGATCTTGAGAAACCAGCCAAGAAAACGAGACGTCCTGCCTGGTCACCCAGGAATGCACGGAACCGACCGAGTTCAGCGCTTCAGTTCCTGCTGCTAACGAGGTTTGCTCCACTCGCAGGCACCCGAATTTCACGCACGACAGTGCTGTTTCCAAGAGCTGGTTAAGTGCAGACTCACCTTGTTTGCTAAATCCTGCAGTAAGTGCAGCATGTACTGGTCTATGACGTACATATCATTCACAGGAACGGAATCTGTTTCTGGGTTGAAACCAGCCACATTCCCCAAAAGAAAGCGGAGTGTATTCCTAAGCTACGAATAGTGAGGAAAAAAATGCAATGAAAAAAAGGAGTCCAATTATTACCGAGAAGTTATTTTATTTCTCTATAATTTTTATCCAATTCATGTTAAATTCTTGATAGGATACTTAATCTGAATATCGTTCTTAAATAAGGCTACACAAGTGCAAAAAAAAAAAAAACTCATTTGAAAAGCTCAGTTATAGAAGCAACCACTGTACTTTATACATTAAAAACTGATTTTCAAGATATTTCTTTATAACCTTCGGTCAGATTCCCTGTCAGTGGCACAGTTTGTTCAGTTGTGTAGGGAAGAATGTTGTAGAGGTAAAAATAAACGGAATAAATGTGAATGGTTATTAAACACATACAAAGTATACAAAACTAGCATAATTTCATATCATGATAAAATATAAAAAGATAGGGTATAAAATTACTAGCATTACTTTTTTTTTTTTTGTCTTTTTGCTATTTCTTTGGGCCGCTCCTGTGGCATATGGAGGTTCCCAGGCTAGGGGTCGAATTGGAGCTATAGCCCCTGGCCTACGCCAGAACCACAGCAACGCAGGATCCGAGCTGCGTCTGCAACCGACACCACAGCTCACGACAACGCCGGATCGTTAACCCACTGAGCAAGGGCAGGGACCGAACCCGCAACCTCATGGTTCCTAGTCAGATTCGTTAACCACTGCGCCACGACAGGAACTCCACTATTGATATTTTTAAACAAGTACATTAGCACTGGGATTATTTTTAAAAGCTCACAACATAGGGGGTTCATTTTCATTCAGTTGTGCAGTGCCAACAAAATATGCCTTTTTGTCTTTTGTTTTTTAGGGATGCACTCGTGGCATATGGAGGTTCCCAGGCTAGGGGTCGAATCCGAGCTGCAGGTGCCGGCCTACACCACAGCCATGGCAATGCAGGATCCCACTGAGTGAGGCCAGGGATCGAACCTGCGTCCTCATGGATACGAGTTGGGTTTGTTTCTGCTGAGTCACGACGGGAACTCCCCTCGCTTTTTTTTTTTTCTTTCTGTCTTTTTTGTCTTTTGAGGGCCACACCTGCGGTACACAGAGGTTCCCAGGCTAGGACACCGGCCGACACCACAGCCACAGCAATGCCAGATCCGAGCCATGACTGTGACCTACATACACCACAGCTCACGGCAACATCGGATCCTTAACCCACTGAGCGAGGCCAGGAATCAAACCTGTAACCTCATGGTTCCCAGTCGGATTTGTTTTCACTGTGCTGTGATGGGAACTCCCCTCACTTTTTTAACAGCAGTTAGGTAAACATTCATTCAGGTGTAGTAAGTGACTCTGACCTTGCTCACATCGTCCCTGGCAGCCCTGAGCACGGATGGACTAATGGTCACTTCCGTGAAGACGTTGGACTCGGCGACCCACCAGCGAAGGACGTCAGCACCAAAGGGAGGCTCTTTGCTTTGGTCCTTTTTATGGAGGAAAAACCACACAGACACACAAATAGTTTTTGATCACAATGTGGTGAACAAAAAATACTTTAGGTAAGACTCCTGTTCAGAAGTGTCTGTGCACAAGGCGAACATAAAACACACCCGCACTGCAATGAAACGAGGGCGAGCAACCCCAGCGATCAGGCTGCGTCTACAAAACAACACTGGAGGAAAGCAGAGCACGGCTGCGGTCCTGCTCGGTGTGCAGGCGCTGATGCCCGCCTTCGCCGGCGTGTCTGTGAACAGCCACCGACCCGCCCTGGGCCCTGGTGCGAGGGGGCAGCGGGTGCGGGCACGGGGAGGGCTGCTTTGCCCGCTCAACCCTCCCCAGCAGCTCTGACAATGGGAACTGATCACTGGACACCAGGAGGGCGGTAAGAAGCCCAAGGAGGGAAATAAAAAATGAAAGCAGCTCTGAAATAAAGTATCAGAAACCCCAGATTTGATGTTCATTAATGACTTGTTTGAAAGTGTACAATTTCCAAGAATAACGAAACATGCATTTAGACGTTGCAATCCCGTTTTTTTGTTTTTTTTTTCTTTCCTCCTATCCTGTTTAACTGTAAAACTAAAGTGTATAAAGTTTTAAAGTTCAGGCAATGAAAAAAGACAGAGTGGGGCTGAGGATCTAACTGGATACTCAGACCTGAAATGGGTCAGAAAGCCCACAACCCAACCCTTCCATTTAGGAAAAAAAAACAAAAATCACATTACGTGAGAGTCTGCATTTAAAACATGGTCAGACATTTGCTATTAGTATAAAATGTAGTTTTCTGAGGTTTCTTTTACACCAAAGAAATTATATTAAGGGTTCTGGCTGCCAACTTAAGAGCCTTAAAACAAAAATAAAATGATCTGTCAGGGAGCCACCTACCTGTCCTCCGTTGATGACAACATCGGGGTCAATGACATTTCCAAGAGACTTGGACATCTTTTCTCCCTTTTCTCCAAGGGTAAATCCATGAACAACCACTGTCCTAAGAAGACACACACACACACACACACATTAGCTATTTTAATTATCAACACAGGAGTTCCCTTGTGGCACTGAGGGTAAGGACCCAGTGTTGTCCTTTCAGTGGCTGGGGTCACTGCTCTGGCACAGGTTCAATCACTGGCCCAAGAAACACAATTGTGATGGTCTTTGTGAAGCTGACTTACAGCTTAAAAGAGTTATCTTAGTATGACACAAAAACAATTTTTTCATCAAAGTTTATGTATGAAAACTTTCCTTCAAAGTCTAATTCTTTTATATATTTATTTTTGGCTGCCCCATGGCATGTGGAGTTCCCGGGCCAGGGGTCAGATCTGAGCTGCAGGTGCAACCTAAGCTGCAGCTGCTGCAATGCCAGATCCCTAATCCGCTGTACTGGGCTGGGGATTGAACCTGTATCCCAGGGCTCCCAAGATGCCACCAATCCCGATGCACCACAGTGGGAGCTCCAAACTCGAATTCCTAACTGCCTACTCATCCTGATTGTTAAACAGTAATCTCTCTACTTATACAAGAACATTTTTTTTTTTTTTTTTTTTTTTTTTTTTTGTCTTTTAGGGCCCACCCGTGGTATATGGAGGCTCCTAGCCTAGGGGTGGAATCAGAATTGTAACCGCCGGCCTACGCCACAGCCACAGCAAGGTGGATGCGAGCTGCATCTTCGACCTACACCACAGCTCATGGCAAAGCCAGATCCTTAACCCACTGAGCGAGGCCAGGGATCAAACCTGTGTCCTCATGGATGCTAGTCAGATTGTTTCCACTGAGCCACGACAGGAACTCCAAGAAAAATTTTTATGTTTATATTCACTAAACAATTACTACCTGAGCATCTATCATATACTGATGTTGATCATTAAAACTATCCAGGAAGTTCCTCTTGTAGCTCAGTGGATTAAGGACCCAACACTGTCTCTATGAGGATACAGGTTCTACCTCTGGCCTCACTCCATAGGTTAAGGATCCAGCATTGCCACAAGCTGCAGCACAGGTCACAGATGCAGCTGGGATTCCATGTTGCTGTGGCTGTGGCATAGGCCCCAGCTGCAGCTGCGATCCAACCTCTAGCCTGGCTGCTACTTCACTTACACATGACACAGTTGAGGTGGTAGAGAGAGGGAAAAAAAAACAACTAAGCAGGAAAAAGTATGTCAAAAAATTTTGGAGTTCCCACTATGGTGCATCAGAACTGGTGGTGTCCCTGCAGAGCCAGGATGCAGGTTCGATCCCTGGCCTGGCACAGTGCGTTAAAGGACCTGGTGCTGGAGTTCCTGTCGTGGCACAGCGGAAACGAATCCTACTAGGAACCATGAGGTTGTGGGTTCAATCCCTGGCCTCACTCAGTGGGTTAAGGATCCGGCGTTGCCTTGAGCTGTGGTGTAGGTCACAGACCTGGCTCGGATCTGGCGTTGCTGTGGCTGTGGTGTGGGCCAGCGGTTGCAGCTCCAATTTGACCCCTAGCCTGGGAACCTCCATATGCCTCGGGTGCAGCCCGAAAAGGACCAAAAAAAAAAAAAAAGGACCAGGTGTTGCCGCAGCTGCTGTGTAGGTCACAACTGTGGCCTGTGGCTCCGATCCAATCCCTGGCCTGGGAAGTCCATGTGCTACTGGTAAGCCAAAAAAAAAGGGTAAATATTATGGAGTCCCTGGTGGCCTAGCAGTTAAGGATCTGGCATTGTCACTGCTGTGGCTCAGATTCAATCCCTGGCCCAGGAACTTCTACGTCCTGCGCATGGCCAAAAATAAAAACAATTACTACCACAAAATTATCTTCAAAAACATAATCTGAGAAATATACCTGCTGTTCCATTGGTTTGTTTGTTTCTGCTTTTTAGGGCCAAACCCGCAGCACACGGAGGTTCCCGGGCTAGAGGTTGAATCCGAGTTGTAGTTGCCAGCCTTCACCACAGCCACAGCAATGCCAGATCCCTTAACCCACTGAGTGAAGCTAGGGATCGAACCCATGTCCTCATGTAGGTGGGTTCATCACCACTGAGCCATGATGGGAACTCCCTTTTGTCTCTGTTTTTTAACTTCAAACTTACGTCTCTCATGAGACTGAAGATGGCACGCTAATCGAGGGCACTGTTTCATCACTTTCTCTCACACACACACACACACACACACACACACACTCTCTCTCTCTCTCTCTCTCTCTCTCTCTCTCTCTCTCCCTCTGTACTCAGCACAATGCTTCACACACCGGCAAGGACTCAGCAGAAACCCTCGAAGTGTTCAGCTCAGGTGGATACTTACTTAAAAGGAGATTTCCTCCTTGCTGCCACGCTTGTTAACAAGGAAGACTGAAACCAACCCCCAAGCTGGTCTTTTCCTTCCAAGTACAAATCTGCTCTTTGGTCAGTACCTCAAAAATAAATACGAAAAAAGAGAAACTTAATTAAAATAGGAAAGTGGAAATGAAATTTATCAGCGTTAAAACATTCAAAGTAACCGTGTGACTTATTTCTTGTGTCATGTTCTCCCCAAGGGCTGGCCTGCGTTCCCTTGGGCTGTACCCTCATTGCCAATTTATTAATCAAGATCAAGAAAATAAACCTTGGAGTATGATCTCCCAAAGCGCAGATAACTACAATATTATCTAAATTATGGGGTTGACTCATAATAATTATCAGTATCAATGTTTCCAGTTAAACCTTTTATGAAAATAAACTGTTTTTATTAATTCAACAATGATTCGCTGAGCATCTCCTAACTTTACGTGTTAATTCACTTGAGTCTCACAGCAACTCTACAAGGCAGGTCTTACTATGACCCCCACTTTACAGATGAAGAAAGTGAGACTCTGAGAGGTCTTATAACTGCCCAAGGTTATGCAGACAGTAAGCAGTAGGCACGGAGCCTACATCGGGACAATCTGGAAGTTCCTGTCGTGGCTCCACGGTAATGAACCCAACTAGGATCCATGAGGACACAGGTGGGTTAAGGATCCGGCATTGCCATGAGCTGTGGTATAGGTTGCAGATGAGGCTTGGATCCTACGTTGCTGTGACTGGGGTGTGGGCCAGCAGCTGCAGCTTTGATTCGACTCCTAGCCTGGGAACCTCCATATGCCGCAGGGACGGCCCTAAAAAAACAAAACAAAATAAGGAAAACAACAACAACCAGAAAGAAAGAATACAAATAAATAAATAATAAACCTAGACATTCTGACCAGGGGTTGAATGCACGTAACGAAGGTATTAAACAAGTTAGAAAAAAATGTCTTATAAAGAGCAAATTATTAACTTCTAATTTGACAACAACCCAGTCAAAATATGAGCAAACCATAAAAGAGCCCTACGAGCCAGAGTCTGAGATGTCAGACTGGTGGAAGGGGGAGGAATGAAGAGGCAGCACAGGTGATTTTTCAGGCCGTGAATACCCTGGGTGACGCTATAATGATGGATACACATCATCATACATTTGTCCACACCCGTAAAGACGCGACACCAAGCGTGAACCCTTGTAAACTATGATGTGTCAGTGTAGGCTGAACACCTGCCACATACACACCCTGGTGGGAGATCTTGCGAACCAGGAGAGACTACACACGGGTGGGGGCAGGGGGTTTATGATGAATCTCTGTACCTGCCTTTTAATTTTAAAGAACCTAAAAATGCTCTTCAAAAATTAAGTCTCTGGAGTTCCCTGGTGGCCCAGTGGTTATAGACTCAGTGTTGTCACTGCTGTGGCTCAATCCCTGGCCCGGGAACTTCTCCATGCCGCAAGCATGCCCCACCCTCAATTTTTTTTTTCAATAAATAGAAATAAAAGTTGAGCCTTTCCAAAAAAATATGGGAAAAGAAAATCATTTGCTCTACAAATAATTTATTCTCAAGTTTGGGGGACACATACGTACACAAGCTTGAGAGCCCCTTTAGCATTTAACAAGTAACAACAGTTAATTCAAGAGTTTAAAAATCTGAAATAAGGGACCACTTGCTAAACATCATAAGTAACAATCATTTCAGTTAAGAATCATCAAATATGGGAGTTCCCGTTGTGGCACAGTGGTTGACGAATCCAACTAGGAACCATGAGGTTGTGGGTTCGATCCCTGCCCTTGCTCAGTGGGTTAAGGATTCGGCGTTGCTGTGAGCTGTGGTGTAGGTTGCAGATGCCACTCAGATCCCGCGTTGCTGTGGCTCTGGCGTAGGCTGGTGGCTATAGCTCCGATTTGACCCCTAGCCTGGAAACCTCCATATGCCACGGGAGCGGCCCAAAAAATGGCAAAAAGACAAAGAAAAAAAAAAAAAAAAAGAATCATCAAATATGTAGCACCAGGAACTGTATCTAGTCACTTATGACGGAGGATATGAGAAAAAGAACATATATAAATTTGTGACCAGGTCACCTTGCTATACAGCAGAAGATTGACAGAACACTGTAAAATAAACTAGCTATAATGGAAAAAGAAGGGAGTTCCTGCCGTGGCTCAGTGGTTAACGAATTCGACTGGGAACCATGAGGTTGCGGGTTCGATCCCTGGCCTCGATCAGTGGGTTAAGGATCCGGTGTTGCCGTGAGCTATGGTGTAGGTTGCAGATGTGGCTCGGATCCCACATTGCTGTGGTTGTGGCATCAGCTGGTGGCTACAGCTCCGATTAGACCCCTAGCCTGGGAACCTCCAAACGCCGTGCATGCGGCCCTAGAAAAGACAAAAAGACCAAAAAAAAAAAAGAAAGAAAGAAAAAAATCATTAAAAAAAAAGAATCATCAAACACTTAAACACTAGGTGAACATTTGGTGAGAAAACAGGATACTTCGGGTCTTGAAGCATCTCCCTACAAGATATGGTTGGCCCTTGAACGACACAGGTTTGAACTGCGCAGGTCCAGTTATACAAAGATTTTTTCACTACCACAGAGGGCACCATGTGATCTGCAGTTGTTTGAATCCACAGATGCAGAACCAGGGAAGTGGAGGGCCAACTGTGACAGCACGGAGGGTCAGTGCCCGCCCCGAAGCTGTTCACGGGTCCGCTGTACTTGTTGTAGCAGTTACTACGGGGAGCGGGAGGAGTAACTGCCATGGAGAAAATGGGCCAGCTGCACCTCAACCCAGTGATCAAAGGTAAACAGCACCAGTAAGACAAGTGACTTCTGACATGACGCACTGAAAAGGACACAGTGTCACTTTTCGAACAGTCCTGCCAAAAATGCACAGTCTAAACACAGTCACAAGAACACATCACACAAACCCAAGCTGAGGTACTATCTTCCACAAAATAAACCATGAACATAAGGTCACAAAAGACAAGGACAAAAGGAGGAGACTAAAAAGATGATAGCTGGAGTTCCCGTTGTGGCGCAGCTGAAACAAATCCAACTAGGAACCATGAGGTTGCAGGTTCAATCCCTGGCCTCGCTCAGTGGGTTAAGGATCCAGCATTGCTGTGAGCTGTGGTGTAGGTCGTAGATGCAGCTGGGATCCTGAATTGCTGTGGCTTTGGTGTATGCTGGCAGCAACAGCTCCAATTAGATCCCTAGCCTGGGAATCGCCATATGCCTCAGGTGTGGCCCTAAGAAGACAAAAGACAAAAAAAAAAAAAAAAAAAGAGGAGACTAAAAAGATGGTAACTTGAGTTCCCACTGTGGCGCAGCAGAAATGAATCCAACTAGCATCCATGAGGACGCAGGTTCCATCCCTGGCCTCAGTGGGTTAAGGATTCAGCGTTGCCCTGAGCTGTGGTGTAGGGCGTAGATGCGGCTTGGATCTTGCACTGCTGTGGCTGTGGCCTAGGCCGGCAACTACAGCTCTGATTTGATCCCTAGTCTGGGAACTTCCATATGTTGCAAGGGTGGCCCTAAAAAAAATAATAAAATTTAAACCAAAAATAATTACTAAAAATATGCTAAAAAAAATAACTAAGTTTGGAAATTAAGCTCTTTTTAAAATAGTATTGTATATTTCCTTAAAAGGGTAAAATGTTTAAAAAATTATTTGTATGCAGAAAAAGCCTTTGACAAAATCCAACACCCATTTCTGATAAAAACCCTTCAGAAAGAGGGCATAGAAGGAATCTACCTCAACACAATAAAGGCCCTATATGGCATCCCAGAGCTAACATCATTCTCAACGGTGAAAAGCTGAAAGAATTCCCACTACTATTCAACATAGTGTTTTGGAAGTCCTAGCCACAGCAATCAGAGAAGAAAAAGAAATAAAAGGAATCCAAATTGGAAAGGAAGAAGTAAAACTATCACTATTTACAGACGACATGCTATTATACCTAGAAAATCCTGAAGACTCTACCAGAAAACTGTTAGAGCTCATCATTGAGTTTGGCAAAGTCACAGAATACAAAATTAATATGCAGAAATTGACTGCACTCCTATATACTAACAATGAAAGATCAGAAAGAGAAATTAGGGAAAAGATCCCATTTACCATCATATCCAAAAGAATAAAATACTTAGGAATAAACCTACCTAAAGAGACAAAAGATCTATACTCCGAAAACTATAAGACACTGATGAAAGAAATCAAAGATGACACAAACAGATGGAAAGACATACTATGCTCTAGGATTGGAAGAATCAATATCATCGAATGTCTATATTACTCAGGGCAATCTACAGATTCAATGCAATCCCTATCAAATTACCAAGGGCATTTTTCACAGAACTCGAACAAAATATTTTAAAGATTGTTTGGAAGCACAAAAGACCCATAATAGCCAAAGGAATCCTGAAAAAGAAAAATGGAGCTGGAGCAATCAGGCACCCTGACTTCAGGCTATACTATAAAGCTAGAGTCATCAAAACCATATGGTACTTGCACAAAGACAGAAATATAGATCAGTGGAACAGGACAGAAAGCCCAGAATTAAACCCACGCACCTACAGTCAACTAATCTATGACAAAGGAGGCAAGAATATACAATGGAGAAAAGACAGCCTGTTCAATAAGTGGTGCTGGGAAAACTGGACAGCCACATGGAAAAGAATGAAATGAGAACACTCCTAACACCATACACAAAAATAAACTCCAAATGGATTAAAGACCTAGGTATAAGACCAGACACTCTAAAACTCTTAGAGGAAAACACAGGCCAAACACTCTCCGACATAAACGACAACAACATTTTCTCCAGTCCACACCTCTTAGAGTCATGACAGTAAAAACAAAAATAAACAAGTGGGAATTGATTAAACTTAAAATTTTCTGCACAGCAAAGGAAACCCTAAACAAAACAAAAAGACAACCTACAGAATGGGTGAAAATCTTTGCAAATGAATCGACCGACAAGGGATTAATCTCCAAAATTTATAAACACCTCCTACTGTTCAATACCAAACAAACAACCCCATCCAAAAATGGGCAGAAGATCTAAACAGACAATTCTCCAAAGAAGACATACGAATGGCCAAAAAACACATGAAAAGATGTTCAACATCACTCATTATTAGAGAAATGCAAATCAAAACCACTCTGAGGTACCACCTTACCACTGGCCAGAATGGCCATCATCAAAGGGTCTACAAACAATAAATGCTGGAGAGGGTGTGGAGAAAAAGGAACCCTAGTACACTGTTGGTGGGATTGTAAATTGGTGCAACCACTGTGGAAAGCAGTATGGAGATTCCTGAAAACTCAAAATAGAACTACCATTTGATCCAGCAATCCCACTCCTGGGTATCTACCCAGAGAAAACCATGACTCGCAAAGACACATGTACTCCGATGTTCATTGCAGCACTATTCACAATAGCCAAGACATGGAAACAACCTAAATGTCCATCGACAGAGGAGTGGAACAAGAAGATGTGGTACATATACACAATGGAATATCACTCAGCCATTGAAAGGAATGAAACACCGACATTTTTAGCAACATGGATGGACGTAGAAATGATCATGCTAAGTGAAGTCAGTCAGACAAATGCAATCACTTACATATGGAATCTAAAAAAAGGACAAAATGAACTTCTTTGGAGAACAGATACTGACTCACAGACTTTGAAAAACTTATGGTTTCCAAAGGAGACAGTTTGGGGGGTGGGGGGATGCGCTGGGGTTGTGGGATGGAAATGCTATAAAACTGGGTTGTGATGACATTGCACAACTATAAATGTAATTGAGTAATAAAAAATGGAAAAAAAGTTATTTGTGAACCTATGTTTCTATTTCCAAAAATGTTCTCTTTTCTCTATTCAAGTCGTTTCTCTGTTAAAAAAAAAAAAATCAGAAATGATGTAGAATAAGTATTTAGAACACTGACTACTTCAGCAGGTGAATGGATAAACTGTGGTACATCCAGACCATGACATATTGTTCAGCACTAAAAAGATGTGAGCTACCAAGGCCTGAAAAGACACAGAGGAAACTTGAGTGCGTGTTATTAAGTAGAAGAAGCCAACCTGAAAAAGCTACACACTGGCCCCAACTCTGTGACACTCTGGAAAGGGCAAAACTATGGAGGCAGTGAAAAGAACAGTGGTTGCCCTGGGTCGCAAGGAAGGAGGGGAATGGGTGGAGCAGAAGAGTTTTAGGGCAATAAAACTGTTCTTCTGTGTGTGATACACGCCATTATAGTTTTGTCAAAACCCACAGAATGTACCCCATCGTGAGTGAACGCTAATGTAAACTACGTACCAACAGAGGGTCCTCGAATCAGACCACTCTGACAGGATGCAGAGAGTGAGGAAGGCGACGGGGGTCTGTACTTTCAATTTTGCTATGAACTTAAACCGAGCCAAGATGCAGAGCTATCTTTTTAAAAACCCGAGCATTAATTATCTTTAAATCACTATAATAATTCATGTCTTCGGTAAATGGTTTGTTTTAGAAATAGAGATATGACTTATCACCTATACATAATTCCCTTGAAAATGCCATTCCCTTTCAGAAAGAGTTCAAGTTTCAATTCCTTAACTTCCACAGAGTTTAAACTCACTCACAATGAAATGCACCAGGTACTTGACCTGGTGTCAAAATTCAGAAGCCAAATCTCTTTCACGGCTACAAAATCTGCCAGCAAAACATAAAACTAGCTATGTATCCTATACAATCATCAAGTTCACCTTGTCGAACATCTGTGGATATTGGTGAAGACAGGTAATTAAGCTCAGAATCAAGCTGATTTTCCTCTGCAATGATCTACTCTATGCAGACACTGCATCACTTCATATCAGACTTAACACAAGCCGTCTGAGAGTGCAAAGCACAATAAGCCTCCCAGGAATGTAGGCAACTGCTCTTTTTTTAATTTTCAAAGGAAAATCACCTAGTTTCATGGTTTTTTGAACCATGAATCAGTCTCGTAACTTGACACCTTTCCAGCTCATTCTTTCTGCCTATTTATCTTTTGAAATATTTCATCATGAAAGAATAAATGAGAGGAAGATAGGATGCAATATAATTAAACTAACTCTTGCTGATCAATTTCCTAAGATTTTTGTTATTTCTTTACTTTTTTTTGAGGAAGAGGAATATAAGATCTGAGAGACAAAGGAGGAACTACAGTCTAAGTTTGGGTTGTGCATCATCTGTGAACATACAGTTTATGTTCCAGGAGCCTCCTATGCATGTGCATATTTGGGTGACAAATAATTTTCTTTCTTTGAATTACCTAAATATGACATGGAAGGAAAAATTAATTTTTCACCAGGTGCATTTTCATCTTTTATTTACTCAACTGTTTCTGTCACTGTCAAATACTTAAGAACATCACAAACTAGAAGCGGTATCACTGAACTCTGTCAGTACCCCTGACAGTAGCATAGACAGGTTCCAATGACAACCTTCATGCAGTTTAATAGAATCAATGGCTCCAAGTATAACCTACAGTTGAGGGACTCAGTAACGTGACTGCACTGCAGACATTAAAAAGCAACAACGCCAGGAGCACCAATTCTCACCAGGGCTGAAGCAGCTCCTGAACTTTCAAATATACTATACTAGCACGATTTCAACACACAGCTTCCTCTTTTTTGAAATTCAGCCTGCTGCCCCAAATGCAGGAAGAGGTAACCCTGCTTTCTGTTTATGACACTACCTACCCTAATACCTACCTTATGTAGTGTTATGTGCCTACGTTTTCAATATAATTTAGGGTGACGAAGTACCTAAACAAGCAGTATTTTCTCTTCAGAACAGTGGGAGAAGCTTATGAAATCATAATTCTGAAAATTGCTACATAAAAATTGCATTAAAATGTTAACTTATATTTGATCATTATGAATCATGACGTATATTTAAGCTATAATACAGCTAAAACATAAATTATATGTATTTTGCTTTTCAAATTTCCTAAGCTGAAAGGCAGACCCCGGTGGAGGAAAACATGCACCTGCTAAGCCATCACCTTGCAGGAATCACGGCCATCCCAATAACGAGGCCTCGTACCGGAAGTATCCCTTTAGCAATGGCCAGCCCAGCAGGCAAGCTATTTGCCCACACTCCTTTGCTCCAGAAAGCAAGCAGGATCTGTTGGGCAAAAGCCAGCACTTGGTAGCAATGGGAGGAACCACCTGATGCACGGGTGCTTCTCCGCCACCTGTCTTTAACGTCACGGTGCAGAGAAGCGGTGGGTCATTTTCTTCCAACCTCTCACTTAGCATCCTTGATGAAACCGTGTCACACCCAAACACATCCTCTCACGTGTGCCCACAGCTGCTCCCTCCTGATTCCTGCCCAATCTCTCCTTCCTCTCAGCCACTAAAAAAGCAAGTATAAACTAGTTAGCTGTCTGCGGAGGCAGGGGAGCTGTGATGTGAACAGGAGGAGAAAGGAAGAGCAGGTACCTGAGCTCCCGTCTGACACCAGGCTGTGAGGCGACCAGCACCTAATCTGACTCTAATTCAACCTCATTGCTTCTTCTGAGTAATTATGGGGTCACGCGATTTCAGAGCTTTCCAAACTCTGCCTTACAGAACTGAGTCCCTGGGGGTTGGCTGCCAGGTGAGTCAAGGAGAATGAGCTGAGAGGATGAAGAAAATTGCCATTTTTATTTACCTTATGTATTACGGTTCCACATAAAATTTCATTTGGAAAACATTTTTCTACAGTTTAAAAATCACTGGAGTAAATGATTTCTAAGGACTCTTCCAGATGTAAAATTATGTTATAGCAGGAGATATACTTCCAAATAACACACACACAAAGTTCTTGCTTATGAATTTCTACTGACAGCATTTATATATTGCCCAAATTGTTTGGCTGGTATTTAGTCTATTACTTCAAATTACCTGGAAGAACATAAGACCATGAAGTTCCACTATCAAACCAGATGTCCAAAATATCCCGACCTGGCACGTATTCCAAAGCATCAGGACCACCAACCTAATGAGATCATATAAAAACATTTTAATTCCGCAAAAATGACAATATTTACAATTAATAATCAAAGCTTAAGAAAATGAAATTCTTACAACCATTACATTCACATTTCATTTATTTACTTATTTTCTTTTTAGGGCTACACCTGAAGCATTTGGAATTTCCCAGGCCAGGGATCGAATCAGAGCTGCAGCTGCCGGCCTATGCCATAGCAACACTGGATCTGAGCCACATCTGTGACCTACACTGCAGCTTGTGGCAACACTGGCTCCTTAACCCACGGAGCAAGGCCAGGGATCAAACCTGCATCCTCAGAGAGACTGTTGGGTTAACCTGTTGAGCCATGATGGGAATTCCTAAGTTCAAAATTTAAAATGAAATTTAAGACATTTTTAAGTATTAAGAACAATTGCTTCATTTGTACACAAGAGTGACTGTGGCCACTTAATTACACATTTACTAATGTAAATACAAACTGAATTTCCTTGAAACTGTCTTCCAGTTGGGATTTTTCGAAGTCTGATGCCATCAGCTACCTCGACCTCACGTCCCCAAGTCCAGATGGACCAATGTTGGCAGTGCTCCCTCACAGTCACAGGGACATCTGCTCAGCTAAGCAAATCAGAATCAACGCTGGCTCTCAACATGCTAAGGGAACCCCTCATGCTCTACTGCTACACTAAAAACCAAGCTTTCCTCGCTCAACAAAAACACACATGACAGTGTAAGTACTTTTTAACTCCCGGGAGTCGCGTGTTGTCATTAAATTATGCAATACGCACAGAGACTGTTAAATACGGACAGATACTTACCTGAGGTGTCCCCATAGTGGTTCAGCAATTACAAACCTGACCAGTATCCATGAGAACGCGGGTTCGATCCCTGACCTCACTCAGTGGGTTAAAGCTCCGGCATTGCCGTGAGCTGTGGTGTGGGTCGCAGATGAGACTCAGATCTGGTATGGCTGTGGCTGTGGTGTAGGTCGGCAGCTGCAGCTCCGATTCAACCCCTGGCCTGGGACCCTCCATATGCTACAGGGGCGGCCCTAAAAAGCAAAGAAAAAAAGAAATGTACCTGCGACAGGACTTCTTTGGGGAGAAGCTGCTCAGAGGGAAGAGTCCACCAGATATCACTGCCATGTTCTTCCACGAGTTTCGCGATATGCTCCACAGTCTGGCTATTTTAGGGGAAGAAGGCAAAACTGCTCAGTTTATTATTAGGATTAATATCAAACTCCATTTTAGGAGTTCCCGTCGTGGCTCAGTGGACTAAGAACCATGAGGTTGCAGGTTCGATCCCTGGCCTCGCTCAGTGGGTTAAGAATCTGGTGTTGCCCTGAGGTGTAGTGTAGGTCGCAGACGTGGCTTGGATCCTGCATTGCTGTGGCTGTGGTGTAGGGCAGCAGCTGTAGCTCCAGTTCAACCCCTAGCCTGGGAACCTCCATATGCTGAGGGTATAGCCCTAGAAAAGACAAAAAAAAAAAAAAAAAAAAACTAAGAAATACTGATTTTTTTCCCTATCTGCAGCATATTTGTCCCTATATATAGCAAGATTTTTTTTCCTATCTTTTCAGCCAAATTTTAGTGGTATTATCTTCAGTTACTTGCTTACTTAGCACCTGCTGTCCTCAAATTCGATATAAATAAAGTCAAATGGATCATATGTAACCTTTAAAAGAAAAAAAAAAACTCTTTATATCCCTATTTCAGTTACTCATTTCCCTATTTTTATCAATCTATTTTCTATCCGAGTACCTTTATTCAAAACCTACTTATCTATCTCCTCCAATTTCTGCTCAAATTAAGCCAACACACTCTGTCAGTTCTGCCTTTGAAATATGACTCAAATGTGTTCTCTGGTCCTGATACTGTATTAGTCCAACCTCACTGCTTCAAGACTAGATCGACGCATGACTCACATAATTTACTTTAGATGACACATCTCTGAGGTAGCTGCATCCCTGACACTGCTTTTATCACACCAATCCCCTCCCCAAAACTTCCTGTGTCCCTTCACTGCAGAAGAGGCCGAGCCGTGTACCAGGGCACAGATCTGGGCAACAGACACCCTGCTTACATCCTAACTCTGCCGCCTGTGTGTTCATGACCGCACACGGGTACTCAAACTTCTCTAGGTCTTGGCAGCCCCTTCTGTTAAGGAGAACAGGGCAATTTTCGTAACAAGTCTTGCTTCAATGCCGCCAACGTCCTGGACCCTGTCATAGGCACTGGAGAGACAGCGGTTAACGAAGCACTGAGAGTCCCGTCCTACTGAAACCTACGTTTTCGTGATGCTCCCTCAGAATGACTGCAACCTAAATGAGAGGGTCCAGTAAAATTCAGCACATGTCTCACACAACAGAAAGCCAACAAACATGGATCAAATGAATGCTGAAATGGATCCTATCTCTGGGAAGAACCCAGTTATAAATTATGTGACAATTAAACTCAGGGAAAAGTTTCTAGTAAACTCTCTCACAGGAATAACATACCTTTAATTTACCATCACAGCTGTATGGACATCACAGCTTCCTCTGGTTGCCTTCCACTCACACAACACTCTGGTCAGGAATGTGGATCCTGGAGCCAGAGAGCTTTCATTTAATTCCTGGTTCTATCGCTACTCTGTGACCCTGAACAAAGCACTCAACGTTTCTGTACTTTGGTTTGTAAAATGCAAAAAACAACCGTATCATTACGAGAGCTATTATGGACTTAATAGGGCTTATAAAGCGGGCCAGGGCACAATGGATAATGCATCTGACTATGGATCAGAAGATTCTAACCGAACATATATATAAGTGCCTAGAACAAGGAGTTCCCGTTGTGGCTCAGCAGAAACGAGCCCAACTAGTATCCATGAGGACGCGGGTTCAGTCCTTGGCCTTGCTCAGTGGGTTAAGGATCCACACTGCCTTGAGGCGTGGTGCAGGTCGCAGACACAGCTCAGACCCTGCGTTGCTGTGGCTGTGGTGTAGGCCGGCCGGAAGCTGCAGCTCCCATTCGACCCCTAGCCTGGGAACCTCCAATGTGCTGAGGGTATAGCCCTAAAAAGCCAAAAAAAAAAAAAAAAAAAAAAAAAAAGGCTTACAACAGTGTCTGACACATAGTAGCAGGTATTATGTAAGTGTTAGCTATCATTTAAATCTATCCTGTGAAATCAGGTCAATACAGACAGTAGTTTTGTTAACCCATTACCAAAACACATACCCACATTAATGTGCAGAGAAGAAAACACGCGTCTGAAGACGACGCCCGGATCGCCCGTCTTTCCACCGTATACTCATTAGAAGGGCGACAGAAGTGGAAAGAGCGTGCACGGGGAGAGCTCTAAGTTCTTAACCGGGTCAGCTGCTCCTTAACCGTGACTGCATAAAGCACATCGGTGAACCCGTGGCCGGTAATGCAGACAGAATGAGGTGCTATGAGACACTGAGTGGGGAGCAAAACGCCACGGTGTGCTCTAGACAATATGTGCTCCACAAACTGAAATCGGGCCTCCTTCATCCGGTCATCGCAAGAAGGACAGACTGACAAGGTGCAAGGCTGCCAGAATCTACTTGGAGGAAATTGCAAGAGTAAGACTGTTTCGATGGGCACAGTCCATGTTTCTTAAGCAGCCACACACTTCGGATGGACTTTAACAGCAAAGATAAACTTTTGCGACAGGAGGACCATAAAAACTGGGCACTAAGTCCCTGGCTATACTACGACGCCGTGTAGTTACCTATTACTGTTTCAGACAGTTCGCCCAGAACACTTTATCAGTTAATACGAACGTACTACAGCAGAAAACCTGAAGCGGCCTCATGCCATCCCTCTCGAGGGAGAGAAAGCAAGCAGCAGAGCCCACACACAGACACATTCCGCACTAACCACGCCACCTTCTTTCAAGGAGATTCTAAACGCCAGCGTCATTTTGCTTTTCTATTTTTACACTGTTATCATTAGACGGTCATTTTAGGTAAATGGTAAAACACTGAAGTCCTTAGACGTGTGTTGGAGATAAACAGATAAAAAACAGTACAAAAATAAAGGAAAATGGTTCAAATTTCATATTAATTTAGAAAATAAGGTAGAGAGCCAGTATTAATATGATTAGTAATCACAATAAAAGCATTATGAATATACCACAAATTATCTATACACACATACACACGTTTATGTGAACACTTCTTTTTTGGGGCTTTTATTATTTATTGTCTTTTTGCCATTTCTTGGGCCGCTCCCGCGGCATATGTAGGTTCCCAGGCTAGGGGTTGAATCGGAGCTGGAACTCCCCATCTGTATACTTTTAAAAGCACTCTCTAACTGGATTCACAGAAAAACACATTTAACAGCTAAACTGACAAGATAAACTGTTCTGTTGTCTTGAGCCTCACAGAGTATCACAATTAAAAGCCAGGCCTTGGAATTGTCTCTCCTAATAATGGCTCAGTTGTGTTTTTACTTCTCCATCCAGCCTTTCTCGCTACAAACACGGTATCTGGGAGCTCACACTCCTCTCTGGGTTTGCAAAGGAAAGTGAGAACCAGAGACGCAGTCTCAGGAGGAGCGGGCGCAGTCAGAGCCAGCACCAGGCGCAAAGAGCAGAGTCCACCTGCGACTTATCAGACGCAGACAGCAATACATCGCACTGTTGTTCCTGGCTTCGGTTCCACGGACCCGGAGGAAAGCTGGGACAAGGAAGGCTGTGCGACAAGTTTTATCCTTTCAGAAACCTCGCCACTGCAGAGACCCTCTACACATCCATTTCAGAGCGTCTAACTGAACGCGGAATAAACTGAGTTTTCATATCCTTGAAGAGCAGATAAATTCCATGACGTTTCAGAGCTACAGCTTAAGTATTACTTTACATACCCAAGTATCTCCGAGTCTGTAACTAAAAAGACCAAACGGCAATGATTCCAAGTTTGCAGGTGGCACGTTATTAAGGCAACTGTAAAATTCTACCACGTTTAGTCAACCCCTCTAATCTAACTAAAACTGAAGTTTTTTTGTTTTTTTTTTGTCTTTTGTCGTTGTTATTGCTATTTCTTGGGCCACTCCCGCGGCATATGGAGGTTCCCAGGCTAGGGGTTGAATCGGAGCTGTAGCCACCAGCCTACGCCAGAGCCACAGCAACGTGGGATCCGAGCCGCGTCTGCAACCTACACCACAGCTCACGGCAATGCCGGATCGTTAACCCACCGAGCAAGGGCAGGGACCGAACCCGCAACCTCATGGTTCCTAGTCAGATTCGTTAACCACTGCGCCACGACGGGAACTCCTAAAACTGAAGTTTTAATCGCTGCATTTTCGTATAAAAAGATTGGTAATTCACATAGATATACACTGTAATGTTTCAGAATAAGAAATTTAATCTTATATTACATTAACCTTATTTGCAAATATACTCTTTTAACTCATAAAAGTCTCTTACTTCAGTGAGGAGAAAAGTTTGGCTTTTTCTTTTAGTTCACCTAATAATACTTACTAAAAATGACATAACCGCACTAGGTTATCTACATCAACGAAAATAAACCTGCAGTTCTTAAAAGCCTAATTTCAAAAAGCTGTCATAAATAAAACTACACACAACTAAGACAATGACATTTATTTGTGATCCATCCAAACATATGCAGATGAATCTGGACCAAAAAACATGTTTTTCCCAGTGTATCCAAAAGAAATGCGAAAATGTTGAAGAGGGGAGAAAAAGCTCTACTTCCTTAACAGAGCAAGTCCCAGTAAGGCTTAGAGCAAGACTTGCCTCCTTACTTTTTATCATGAAATGAGAAATATTAGCTGCTGGGAACCTCCATATGCCAGGGGTGTAGCCCTAAAAGACAAAAAGGCCAAAAAACAAAAAGACCCAAAAACCTGAGATTGTTTTAAAAAGTTTTAAAACAATCTACAGGCATTTCTTACTGATACTAAATATTTGAAAAAAACAAAAGTAGGCAAAATGTGTCTTTTGAAATTAAGAATTCTCCCCTTTGTTAGTAATACTCTATACTTGACACAAAAATAAGGTTAACTTATAACCTAAAGATCAGTATGAATTACTGTTGATAAAAGTGGGTGAAACCATTATCTCTGCATAACCTCCATGCTCCCATCCCAATGCTGCAGTTTACAAAGCAATAAGGCCCTCATAAAACTTTGTACTTTACGCAACACCCTTATCTAAACACACGCGTTATATTCCCTTTCGTAGGTTTCAATCCGTGAAAACCCACTAGGTAGACAGAGCCACTATAACACCAACCACTCATTCCGAAACTTCTATATCAACTGCGCTAAGCTTATTTAGATGTTGCTGGAAATTAAGCAGCATTAAGATTCCGAGGTAATGGAGAAACTGCTGCTGTCATTTCAGTTTCCTGCACTTTGCCTTTATAAGAGCAAAAATATTAAGGACTACAGTACGTTTCTTCTGGGAGACACTGGAATGAGGTAAGAGGCTAAATGTTTCATATTTATTCACTATGTTTAATTCTAGAATACAATAAAATTTGAGTGGGGATCTATTTTTAATTTAATCCTATACTTACGTTTCAAAGATGACAGGGAAAAGTTTTGCAGAATTTTTTTTTTTTGTCTTTTTGCTATTTCTTTGGGCCACTCCCGAGGCATATGGAGGTCCCCAGGCTAGGGGTTGAATCGGAGCTGTAGCCACCGGCCTACGCCAGAGCCACAGCAACACAGGATCCGAGCCGCGTCTGCAACCTACACCACAGCTCACGGCAACGGCAACGCCGGATCGTTAACCCACTGAGCAAGGGCAGGGACCGAACCCACAACCTCATGGTTCCTAGTCAGATTCGTTAACCACTGCGCCACGACGGGAACTCCTTGCAGAAATTTTTATTCAATTAACATTATTGATTTTTATTTACCAAAAACCATTACTATTAACATGAGCAAAACTTTGATGTAGCTAAAGCTAACACTCAAACTTAAAATTCATTGCCTGTTTCTAGTCAATTTCTCATAGTTTCCAGAACTCAGGGGCTAGGTTTCCAAAATGCATGTTAACTACTGCATTAATACTGTTAACTTGATTAAATCATCTGAAATGAAAGAATTTAACAACTTCTTTTCCTTCTTAGGAGGCAATTGTTTCTAAATTGTATCTTTTTACGCTAAAAAATATTTGTCTTTATTAATTAGGAATAGATATCCCCCAAAATAAAAATAGCATTATATTACAGATTCAGAAAAATGATCAATGGTGTTAAAGTCAAAAGTGGAATTATTTCTTGAGAAAATATAAGCATGAATAAAAAGTACTGGAGTTCCCACCGTGGCTTAGCAGAAACAAATCTAACTAGCAACCATGAGGACACAGGTTTGATCCCTGGCTTTGCTCTGTGGGTTAAGGATCAGGTGTAGCCGTGAGCTATGGAGTAGTTAGCAGATGTGGCTCGGGTCCTGTGTTGCTGTGGCTGTGGTGTAGGCTGGCAGCTGTAGCTCTGATTAGACCCCTAGCCTGGGAACATCTATATGCTGCAGGTGCGGCCCTAAAAAGACAAAAAAAAAAAAAAAAAAAAAAAAAAAAAAGTACGAATGAGATTATTTCTTTTTTTTAATTCTATTTTTTATAATGATTTTAATTCTTTCCATTATAGCTAATTTACAGTGTTCTGTCAATTTTCTACTGTACAGCATGGTGACCCAGTTACACATTCTTTTTTCTCTCATTATCATGCTCCATCACAAGTGACCAGACAGTTCCCAGTACTATATAGCAGGATCCCATTGCTTATCCATTCCAAAGGCTATACTTCGCATCTATTAACCCCAGATTCCCAGTCCATCCCCCTTCCTCTCCCTCCCCCTTGGCAACCACAAGTCTGGAGAACATTATTTCAAAACAAAATTAAACATCAGAGTTTCAGATCTATCAGGTTCTAAACTTACTTAGAACATGAATAAACCAAGAGTTTCTTCTGTAAAACTAGTACACTTAAGAGTTAATCTATAGGCTTTCATCGAGACGAGCGGAAGGAGCCCTCTGATGGGCTTAATGGCGCCATCAGCTGTAACAGCGACTCCATGTGGACTGTGCCCCAATTTCCAGTGGAGATGCTGTTACCTTTGACGGCGACCAGCTCACTACCAAGATCCAAGAAGGACAATAAAAAAAATCATGGTCACTTGATTCTCATTTGATTAAGGAAGAAACCAAAAAGTCAGCCTTTCATGCAGTCTTCAAAAATTGACAAATAATTAAGAATAAACATCCATTTTCTGAAATCAACTGTTCAGTCGCTTTAGAAAAGATCCAAAAACGGAAGAGGATCCGAGTCATTGTTAAGAGATGGTGTACAGGAAAATGACCTATGAATTGACAGACAATGTGGCTAAATCTGTCTGTCATTTCTGTAGGCCAATATTCTGTATATCTCTGCTACTCCAAAATCAGAAATCAACTACACCATGCAAGCAACACAATGGTAGATGCAAGGAAAGAAGCTGTTAACACTCCATGAAAATGTACTGACTGAGAATAAAACATAAATGATACCTAACGAACACCTGTCTGTGTTTTTCTGACAAAGCTTACATTTATTTCACATAGGTCACTGACTAATCCACCTTTGTACCATTTTATTGTAGTGATTAAATAATGGTCAAATAAACCAGCTTGCTCTACTTACTGATACGTACATTTGGTTCACTTTAATCACTTCTAGGAAACTCCCTAAAAATCCTGATTTCTAAGTACAGAAAAGAATGAGGAGCAACGGCAGTGCTTATAAACATTTCCTTAAAAGAAAACTCTCCATATGGATTTTTTTTTTTTTTTTTTGGTATTTTAGGGCCACAAGGGCATATGGAAGTTCCCAGGCTAGGGGTGGAATCGGAGTTGAAGCTGCCAGCCTACACCACAGCCACAGCAAGACCAGATCCTTAACCCACTGAGCGAGGCCAGGGATGGAACCTGTGTCCTCATGGATACTACTGGGGTTCGTTACTGCTGAGCCACAATGGGAACTCCCTCCAGTATGGAATTTTAAACAATACTTATGTACATTTATCTCAACTTATAATTCTTAGTAGGAGCAGTAAGATACTAGTTTCTCTGCAGTCAAGCTCCAAAACAACATAAGCAACAATATTTAGGCCAAAGAGGCTTTTCTCAGATCCACACTGTAAAAATACTTCAACAGTCTCACAGTGACTTCTTGGTCTCTAAGCTCTAGATTCTTTTCCTAAAACTTCTTCCTCCTCTTGCCACCTAAGAGCTTAAACTCCTCGGCCAGCTATCTGAGCCTGAGTCCAGTCTGCCCCAGTCAACCTTCTCAGAGTCTCTCTTTCTATCCCCGCAAACACCCTGCAGCCCCCTGCTGGTTCCGATGCACGTGCTATGTTTTCCCTGCTCTGGGCCCTCAGCTCCTGATCCCACCACTTGCAAATACTTCCCCCCATTTCCCAGCCAATGCTCAAGGCCCTATTCAAATGCCATATTCTCTACAAGTGAAGCAAAAAAGCTCTTCAGTATCTGCCCAGGGAACAGATTCGGTTCTTCCCTCTGTGTCAGGCCGCCGTCAGGTGTCAGATTACCCATGAGGAATATTTCAAACTGAAAAGGAACCTTCACACCAAGGATACCAAGAACTACCTTTTATGTAGCTAAAAGTAATTAAAAAAAAAAAAAACCCACAGGGTAATCAATAGTTTTTAAAAATCCTTAAATATATATATATATATCCCTAACAGTACCACCTAAGGAAATACTAATAATGGTGACAAGGAAAATTAGAAGCTTTTTACAAAAATGACAATGAACCCCCAACAGTGGGACATTCAACTGTGTCGTCTCCTGAATTCTCCATCATTTGCTGGTCTCCATGCCCCCAAAACCCTCACTGGATCCGCAACTGATGAAATGTGAAAACACGTACCAACATGTCGTCAAACTCTTTGTTCGTGTTATAGGATAACTTAGTAAAAAATCCATTAGCCAAATTAAAACAAAATTACCCCCCCAAACAGAAAACCCAGGGCGTATTCCCCTTTCTGCATCTGCTAGTAACAACAATGCCGATGGCCTCCCGAATTTGCTAGAAGATAAACTAGCTAGACTGTTACTCCTTAAGAGCAGGGACCAAGCCAGTCGTGTCTACTGCCTCAAAAAAACGGTGTGCTGTATAGTTAGGAAAAAAAGTCTTTTTACTGTATAAGCTTTTCTACTCAGATTTGTTTACTTTCCAAATTAAAAAAAAAAAAAAATTAAGGACACAAAAGAGAACAAACAATTGAATGCAATCATCACTAGAATTAATTATGTGCACTCAACTATATTATAGTTTCTTAAATGGTAAATTATCTGCACAATTACCTAATACCATTTCTGACACTAATTCTTAAAGAGAAATGACATGCTGGGCTCCACCACTAAACATGGTTCATCTCTGGGCTCCTGAGGCCTTACTCTCGCACAGTCAGGAATAATGAATTCTCATGGAAAAAAATCAGAGTCTTTGCTTCCAAGCATCAGCATTGAAAAAAATCTAGAGTTTGTTAAAATTTCAACCATATGAAAGAGCCTCTTTGAAATTTATATTTTACCCCCCCATAGTTATTTTGGAGTATTTCATTGAGCACATATCAGGCATGTTCAATAGTCCACTATTGTTGCATTTTTAAAGAAAACACAACTCCCTTTAAAATGCTGAAAAGTTTCAGAAAGAGTTCTACCTGTTGATCAAGAATTCGTCTTTGGTCTTATGATGGAACACGGGGATCGGAACACCCCAGACTCTCTGCCTTGAAATGCACCAGTACGGCCGCCTGTCCATCATGTCGACCATGGCATTCAGCGCTGACTCAGGAATAAACTTCACTTTTTTCAACAGATCCTGCAATTGAGTCACAAACCAGGTTCAGTAAGAGAGACCAGAACGAATTTTCTACAACTGTCCCTAATTACCCTAATGCAGTTTTGTCTTTTTTTCTTTTTAGGGCTGCACCTGCGGCATATGGGAGGTTCCCAGGGTAGGGGTCGAATTGGAGCTACAGCTGACCAGCCTACACCACCGCCACAGCGACGCCAGATCCTCAACACACTGAGCAAGGCCAGAGATCGAACCTGCGTCCTCAGGGATGCTAGTCAGACTCGTTTCCACTGAGCCATGACAGGCACTCCTAATGCAATTCTTTATTTGGATGTTTATAGTCATTTACATGCTTCTTCTGCAAATGAGACCAAGTTAAGAGAAGCTACTCTCTTAGGCTGACAAACACGGATTACATATAACCAAACTTGACACGATACGGTTGACAACATAAAACACTTTCTCCAAACAAGTTATGCCCCATTTACTGTCTCAAGAACACTCTCCTCCTTCCACCCCTCCCCTCAAAAGTTGTAAACAACTAACATTTGATTGCATTTGTCAGTTACCAAAAGAAGCATTGTACAGAAAAAACATTCTAAAATATCCATAAGTTAAAAAAAAAATCATTTTCATTTTCTCTCCACCCATTACTAAAGCATTTTTACATTTTCAGAGCATGTCTGAAGTGTCCTCACCTGAACCACCAGAAATCCCCTCCCCCAAAGTCCTCTGAAGCACCGCCTACTGGCAGAATGGCAACAGCTGCGTTTATTTTGATTAAATAGCCAGGAAAAGCAGACACTGACTTCGCATTTGATTTTGTTAAGGGATAACTATTACCTTCTTCAGGTGGTAATGATGGCATTAAAATTATATTTCAGGAGTTCCTGTTGTGGCTCAGTAGAAACGAACCTGACTAGTGTCCACGAGGCCGCAGGTTCGATTCCTGGCCTCACTCAGTGAATTAAGGATTTGGTGTTGCTGTAAGTGGTGGTGTAGGTTGCAGACACAGCTCAGATCTGGCATTTCTGTGGTGTAGGCTGGCAGCTGTAGCTCCAATTCAACCCCTAGCCTGGGAACCTCCATATGCTGCGGGTGCATCCCTAAAAAACCAAAAAAAAAAAAAAAAAAAAAAAGAAAGAAAAAATTACATTTCAATTTTATTTTTTTTTTTTTTTTTTTTTTTTTTTTGTCTTTTGTCTTTTGCTGTTGTTGTTGTTGTTGCTATTTCTTGGGCCACTCCCGCGGCATATGGAGGTTCCCAGGCTAGGGGTCTAATCGGAGCTGTAGCCACCGGCCTACGCCAGAGCCACAGCAACGCGGGATCCGAGCCGCGTCTGCAACCTACACCACAGCTTACGGCAACGCCGGATCGTTAACCCACTGAGCAAGGGCAGGGACCGAACCCGCAACCTCATGGTTCCTAGTCGGATTCGTTAACCACTGCGCCACGACGGGAACTCCTACATTTCAATTTTAAATGTCAGATACCTAATATGAAATACTTATGGAAAACATAATGCCAATAATTTGCTTTAAAACAATCCAGTGGGTAGGAAGTGTAGACAATGGGTAGGGATGTAGATAAAAAACAAAATTGGCAAAAAGTTGATGATAGTTGAAGTTGGGTGATAGAAACATGGCAGCAGATAATTCTATTTCTGTAAGGAACAAGTGAAAATTTTCTATAAAGAAGTTAAAAAAAACAAACTTGACTCCAGCACATTGCATAACCATCAGACTCAGATGTTCTGTAATAAAAAATCTGTGCAAAGCTGAAAGTTACAAACTGTAACACTTACAGGTAAGAAAAATAGGCTTCATAGAAATGTAAAAAAAAAAAAAAAAAACAAAAGAAACAGTCCATAGCACAGCTGTCCACTCGACATGAATGCAGAAAATGAAAAAGGCTTGCAATGCTTTGGCAGGGGCCCTGAACTGCCAGGCCAACAAATGAGCCAACTAAAAATAGCAATATTGTGTGCAAACCAAGTATCTGTAAACTCAGCCTGATTAACAAAGATAGAGCTGAGCTCTTTAACGGAACCAAACTGTTTGTGAGATACACACACACACACACACACACACACACACACACACACTGAATGAAAGAGCTCAGATATATCAGTATTTTAAATGCAGGTTATGAAGTATTTGTTAACTCAAAGCAGTATTTTTTCAAATGAGTTGCAATTTCAATTTAAGGAAGAAAAGGGTTTTTTTTTTTTTTGTCTTTTTGCTGTTTCTTGGGCCGCTCCCGCGGCATATGGAGGTTCCCAGGCTAGGGGTCAAATCAGAGCTGTAGCCACCATCCTGTGCCAGAGCCACAGCAACGTGGGACCCAAGCCGCGTCTGCAACTTATACCACAGCTCACGGCAACGCCGGATCGTTAACCCACTGAGCAAGGGCAGGGACCAAACCCGCAACCTCATGGTTCCTAGTCAGATTCGTTAACCACTGCACCACGACGGGAACTCCAAGAAAAGGGTTTTAAAAGAGTTTTGCTAAATGCATATTACGGGCCAGACGCTGTTGTGAGAACTTTCATCTGCTTATGCCATGAGGTCAGCATGACTATCACCTTGATGTAGATGAGGCGGCAGAGGGTCTGAGAGCTCAGACAGCTTGCTGAACTCAGGTGCCAGTTCTATGCTATTTTCAGGACACTGGGCAAGAGATGAGAGCAAGTCACCCAACCTCTTTAAGCCTGATTTTCCCTATGTGTGTAATGGAGGGATGGTAACCAAAGGTCTTTTCAGTTTTAAAATTCTAAAATTTTCGAGTTCCCTTCGTGGCGCAGTGGAAATGAATTCGACTAGGAACCATGAAGATGTGGGTTCGATCCCTGGCCTCACTCAGTGGGTTAAGGATCTGGCGTTGCCGTGAGCTACGGTGTAGGTCGCAGGTGTGACTCATATCCCACTTGTTGTGGCTGTGGTATAGGCCAGCAGCTGTAGCTCTGATTCAGCTCCTAGCCTGGAAACTTCCATATGCCCCAAGTGCGGCCCTAAAGAGCAAAAAAAATCAAACAAAATAAAAAATTCTACAACTTTATGATACCAAACAATAATAGCATCAATCCCTTCTATTTGCCAAACCCTGCCCCAAGCTCACCGGCAAACCTTTTATACGGAGGGACTATAAGCCCAAGCCTCCCAGGGGGATGGGTGCCTTTGATACCTTGGCTGTAGTCTTAACATCCGTGATGTTGACAAACCACTGCTTGCTGGCACGAATAACCACCGGCTTCTTCGTCCTCCAGTCATAGGGATAGCTGTGCACCAATTCCTCCTCCTTCAACAAATTATTTGCAGCCTGAAGCATCTTTATAACTTAAAGAACAATAACAATTTACATTAGACATGATTAAAAAAAAGTACTACGAAAATTCTAATAACTCTAAAACGCCCAGGAAGTTCTAAATCTGGGCCAACAGGTGACAGGAAGAGGAGCCACCTACCAGGCAGCAAAAGGCATAATCTGAGAATCTCTAGGACAAAAAAAAAAAAAAAAAGACTGCGGAACCTTAATCAGACTCCAAATTATGCCATTCCCATTATGTCATCTTCTTTTCAGATGACAGAATGCATCTAGAATTCTACATTTCAAATTGAGAGCCACATGATTTACACAATGAATTCTAAAACAGTCTCCAGGTAATCCAGAAGAAACTAGGTGTGGCAGGCTGACTTTTGTCCCCACAAAAGACATGTTCAAGTCCCAGCCCCTAGAACCTGTGAATGTGACCTTATTTTGGAAATACAGTCTTTGCAGGTATAACCTGCAGTCAAGATGCAGTCATCTTGGGTGAGAGTGAGCCCTGACCCCTAAGACTGGAGGCTTCATAACAAGAGGAGACAGGAGTTCCCATTGTGGCTCAGTGGGTTATGAACCTGACCAGTATCCATGAGGACGCAGGTTCAATCCCTGGCCTTGCTCAGTGTGTTAAGGATCCCTCGCTGCTGTGGTGTAGGACAGCAGCTGCAGCTCCAATTTGACCCCTAACCTGGGAACTTCCATATGCCACAGATGCAGCACAAAATAGCAACCCCTCACTTGGCTGGGTGCTGACTCTGTTTACACTGCTTAGTTACAAGGCGCCTGACTGAAGAACCTCAAGGGGCCCTGGGGCTGGTGCAGACTCACTGGTGGACAGAGTCAGGGTCCAGAAGACTCTGCCTCCCGCCCCTACCTGGTGGGTGAAGCCAAATCCTGTGGTTAATGCTGGACTACTGGCAGGTAGACCTGGGTCCTAGAGTCTGTCTGTAGGGCCCAGGGATCCAGAGCTGGTGTGAGATCACTGGGACAGGGGTGGGGGTGTCCTGGTACAGTTGGGCATGGGGTTGAGGGTGTCCTGAAGCTTGTGTTGACCTGCCAGTGGACAGGTCAGGGCCTAGGTGATCCCAGGGTAAGGTCTGGCCTGCTACCCAGAGGTTGGGTTTTTAACGACTGGAGGACCCTTATGACTGTTAATATATAAATTATCCTATATGGTTAGTGATTTACAAGGGTTACAAAAGAAGTGAGTGTCTGATTCACATTCAGCATCTAGTCCCAAAACTGACTTCATCCTTTCCCAAAAGCAATACTGCTGATAATTATCTCTGTAGTCCTAAGACAACGCCATTCCCTGCTTACCGCTCTGCTGTGCTTAAACAAGCAAAGTAACTTCAAAGCAATGATGAAAAAGTGCCAAGCTCCATTTTAAAGCACATGGCAAAACAAAAAGTAAAACATAATTCTAGCTATTTGTTTCTGTTGAAGTACAATATGGGAGAACAGCAGGCAAAGGTTACTGCTGGCTGCTTTTCAGAAAATACATATATATGATATCAGCATACCAAGTACTCACCCACTTCTGTTCCCTCTTCAAGAACCGCCTTGTTTTGAAGTTCAGGACCTGCAGCATCTGTGAAAACTCCGTCTTCATTCACTAAGCAATCCTACAAAGAGTCATTGTGAACAATTAAGATAAAGTAGACGAGTTCCTGTTGTGGCTCAGTGGGTTAAGAACCCAACATAGTGTCCATGACGATGTGGGTTCGATCTCTGGCCTCGCTCAGTGGGTTACGGATCCGGCATTGCCATGAGCTGTGGTGTATACAGTCACAGACGTGGCTTGGATCTGATGCTGCCATGACTGTGGTGTAGGCCAGCGGCTGCAGCTCCGATTCCTCCCCTAACCTGGGAACCTCCATGTGCTACAGGTGTGGCTCTAAAAATACAAAAAAAAAAAGATGAAGTATAAAGGCATTTTCTCTCATATCTGGCAAAACAATATTCTACATAAAACGTCTCATTATAGTCTAGTCTTTCACAGCACTAAAAATGCAGGTACTTCTAAGTCAGAATTTATGAATTTACACATTTAAATCACCAAAGGCACAATGTCTTATTACAGCATACACTTAAGTTGAACAAAAAGTAACAAAATATACTAAAAACCTCTATTAATTTATAGATCTATGGCAGCGTACACACTCAATGATGACTCTGAGACTTGACTTTAAATGGAAAAACTTGCCAAGTAATTGACATGTGCAAAATAAATATAGAGAGAATTGTTTAGACTAAAAAAAAAAACCTAGCTGTTTTCAACTATTTAGTAAAATCCACTTGCCATTTTGCAGTGAGTCAAAGTACCTTGTCTGACTTTATACTTGAAAAAAAAAGTCCCTATCGAGTACATACTCTTCAATTCCAATTCTGGGAGGATTTTATGCTATTCTGGGAAATTGCTCTCAACGAGCATGACTTAATGAGCCTTTGGAGTGCTGCACACAAGTATTTCCTAATTTAACCATTATGACAAACATTACTATTTATTATCAAAAGGTAAAAATGCTAGCTAGGATTTATTGCCTTGATTCTACAAAAGCAATAATTAGGAAGGAAAAAAGAGGAGTGGTACCGTGGACAAGCTGTGCTGAGATGCCACACTGTAATCTTCCATACCATGAGCCGGGGCTGTGTGAACCAATCCTGTTCCTTTTGTCATGGTCACATGATTGGCAGGTAAGAGAGGAGATGCTCGCTCAGCAATTAAAGGATGAGTACAAGTACCACTTTCCAAGTCTACACCTGCGGGGAGAGAGAACCAGGGTTAAGAGTTATCTTACACAGCAATTCTTCTACCTCTTTAAGAACAGCAGGAGACGTCAGGCGAAAATCTGGGACACGACTGGACTCAAATTCCGGCTTTCCCTTTCACTTGTCCTGTGACCTGCAGGAATCTGTAACGTGTGAATAACTACAAGTCCACCTCCCAGGGCAGCTGTGAAGATAAGCAGAGTTAATGCATGTTACACATTTGGGACACTTACCACAATTCTTGCCACATTGTAAATGCTTTAAAATATTAGCAATTATAAACAAACAGATAATCAAATGATCCCAAGAAAATTTCCTTAATTTCTATAGAGTTATGTGCCTTTCAGAATAAAGGACAAAAACATTCCAGATCAACAGGCCAATGACCAGCAGGTTCTAATACTATCTCTGCAAGAACTCACTGTTGTTGCTTTTCACAATGTTACCCTGAAAAGGTCAGAGATGATAAATAAAACCTGACAAGTCACGGGGCACCCCCCAAGTACTGGACTCAACATAAACTCTTACCTCGTCTTCATATGCCTACAAAAAAGCTAACATTGATCCCCAATTTACAAATCAGAAAACAAGCAAACAGGCAATTTGCCCGAGGTCACATGGCTATCAGTGATTTAACTCAACTTCAAAGGCAAGCCTGACTCTAATGTTTCACGTAACTCGAGTTCCCTTTAACAATATTCCGTAACCATCATCTGTCAATTTTTCCACTCCATTATTAATGTTTCCCACTTTTACTTCCTCTTGAGTTCTACACACTGATCTTTTTCCCACATGTTCTAAAAATAATAGTCTTCAAACTTTAAAATGATAGTCTGGGAGTTCCCATCGTGGCTCAGCAGAAATAAACCTGACTAGTATCCATGAGGATGCAGGTTCGATCCCTAGCCTCGCTCAGTGGGTTAAAAATCCAGAGTTCCCGTCAGCTGTGGTGTAGGTCACAGACACGGCCTGGAACTGGTGTGGCTGTGGCGTAAGCTGGCAGCTGTAGCTCTGATTCGACTCCTGGCCTGGGAACTTCCATTTGCCGTGGGTAAGGCCCTAAAAAGACAAAAAACAAATAAAGTAAAATGAAATCATCTGGTTCTACTGACCCACTTAACCAACATATTGAATAAGTCTGGGTACCTTATCTACTCTTTAATAATTAAAGGTCGATGGCCCCCTTATTCCTCAGATCCTTCCCACAAATCATTCTTCATCTCTCCAAGCTACATAATGTTTAACAATACCACCAAAAAAATCTGTCCTTTTAGAGCCATTTCTCCACTTTTATGATCCTTTTTTCTAGCCATACAGCAATAAAAACTATGTAACATGCCCATACCACCAGAACAACAACTCAAATCTTTTAACTTTGACATTTCATAGACAGCCCTGTTGCTGACTTCATTTTGGTTAAAACAGCACAATAGGAGTTCCCATTGTGGCTCAGCAGGTTAAGAACTCAAACAGTGTCCATGAGGATGTAGGTTTGATTCCTGGCCTTGCTCAGGGGGTTAAGGATCCAGTGTTGCTGTAAGCTGTGGTATAGGTCACAGGTGTGGCTCAGATCCTGGGTTGCAGTGGCTGTGGTGTAGGCAGGCAGCTGTAGCTCTGATTCAACCCCCAGCCTGGGAACTTCTATATGCCACACCTGCGGCACTAAAAAGCAAAAATTAAAAAAAAAAACCTAAAAAAACCCCCAGCACAATGAGTAAGAGGCTTGAGAAAAAACTAACATCTCCTTATAACTGATAATAATGAAAATTCCCTTTTCTGAAAAAAAACCACAAGCCCTCCTTGCTGTCTGACTTGGTTGACCTGGCATTTCACAGTGGGGAACAGCTGACTGACTAGGATAAACCGCGTATTTCAGGGTGCATTCTCGTCCCTGTACCTCACAATGTCGTCAGAGACGACGAGGGTCAGCACCGGTGTTAGACAAGCCAACTCTTCGCTGTCTTCAGTGTGCCCTCGAGTCCTCGCTGACTTAGATTCCTAAGTCCCACAACTCCACGCTGTCCTTTATGTGCATTTCTAGTTTGGAAATCAAAGGCTGGAGCAAAGTAAACTCCACCTGTGAACTTTCCTCCATCCCCAAACTTAGTGCTCCAAGCACTAAGTGGAGGAGTGGCCTCCCTCCCTCAGCTCCCAACAAAGATCTCCCAGTGATTAGTAAGAAACTAGTGACAGCTTTTTCTGAAAAGAAAATCTACCCCACACACAACTTTCCATTTTAGCTGTTCAACCGTCCTACTAATTGAATAACCTGTAAGCCAGCTGTCATCAGATTATCTTGCCAGGAATGAGAAGTATGCATCTTCCTCTGAAACACAGTGGCTCAAAATGTCAACCAATCAATTCTCTACAAAGTAATAATTTGAAACAGTTGTGCAATCTAGAAAAAACGATCTTTAAATTTAACCTTAATACTTTCAAAATCCTTTTGAGAGTGCCATTCAACTTTTGTAGCAACAAACATATCAGTGGAGTCTATTAATATACCTTCTACACTTAAAAAAGAGGTGGGATGTGGTTAATAATACTGTACAGTATTATTTGAAAGTTGCAAAGAGAGTAGACCTTTAAAGTCCTCATAATAAGAAAAAAAAACTGCAACTATGTGTGATGAAGGACGTTAACCAGACTTACTACGGTGATCATTTTGCATTATGTACAAATATTGAATCATTATGCTGGGTGCCTAAATCTAATACAGTGCTACATATCAATTACATATCAAATAAAGAGGTGAGGGGCTTCCTGGTGGCCTGGCACTTAGGGATCTGGTGTGGTCACTGCTGCGGCTTGGGTGACTGTTGTGGCCTGGGTTTGATCCCTGATGCATGCCACAGACATGGCCAAAAAAAAAAAAAAAGGTGAGAGAGAGGTTTAAAGACAAAAAAAAAAAAAAAAAAAAAGAGGTGAGAGGGGTACAAGGAAAAAAGAGGTGAGAGAGGGGTATAAGGAAAAAAGAGGTGAGAGAGGGGTATAAGGAAAAAAGAGGTGAGAGAGGGGTATAAAGAAAAAAGAGGTGAGAGAGGGGTATAAAGAAAAAAGAGGTGAGAGAGGGGTATAAAGAAAAAAGAGGTGAGAGAGGGGTATAAAGAAAAAAGAGGTGAGAGAGGGGTATAAGGAAAAAAGAGGAGAGAGAGGGGTACAAGGAAAAAAGAGGTGAGAGAGGGGTATAAAGAAAAAAAGGAGGTGAGAGAGGGGTATAAAGAAAAAAAAGGAGGTGTTCCCATCGTGGCTCAGTGGTTAACAAATACGACTAGGAACCATAAGGTTGCCGGTTTGGTCCCTGGCTTTCCTTGCTCACTGGGTTAAGGATCTGGCATTGCCATGAGCTGTAGTGTAGGTTGCAGGTGCACCTTAGATCTCGCATTGCTGTGGCTCTGGCATAGGCCAGTGGCTACAGCTCCATTAGACCCCTAGCCTGGGAACCTCCATATGCCACAGGAGCAGCCCAAGAAATGGCAAAAAGACCAAAAAAAAGGTGAGAGAGGGGTATAAAGAAAAAAAAAGGAGGTGAGAGAGGGATATAAAGAACATACTGGCTTCTGCAACTTACCTAAAGCACGAACAAGGACCAAAGGATATTAAACATTAAACATTCTGTAGCTTCTTTCAGGCCTTTGACATTAAAAACCTTTTTATTTTTGTTAAGATGGCTAACCTCTAATTGGCTGTCTGAACTGGTGCCTTATTTGGCTAGGCAATCTTTGCATTTTTGAGTATCTCTATTCCTGTCATTTTTTTTTTTCTTTCTTAAGAAACTCAAAGATGTATTATCCCCAAGGATTAGAAGTAATTTTCAACTTTCCTAGAATTTGTTATATTTCAAAATTAGCCTCTAATTCAGAAGTCCCAAATTATAGCTTACTAATGATTCTTTAGATAGAAGCACTGTCTCAAGAATTACTTTCAGTTTATTCAATTTCCCCATTAAAATCATATACTCCAAAATATATGTATTTATTTCCTTGCTTCTTTGATCAAATCAGATAAAAATAATTTTCAGTAATTCAATTTGAATAGAATTTTAAAGGGAAATTTGTACATTCTATGTTGTACAAAGGACATTTGTCCAATTTTACACTGGATCTTTGCCAAAAAATTTTTTAATCTATTGTGCCTTTGTCAATGTTCAGGTTTTCTATATGCTTATCACATTTAATGTATATTCTCCTTCAGTTTAATCAATTAAAAATATACTCTAGAAAGGCAGAGGCCATATCTGCAATATGCAGCAAGGTACTGAATTCACAATGAGCAGTCTTCAGCAAGTTACTGAACTCAGATCAACTCAATATTTTGATAACTTTATTGATCAGAATATCTACGTATCTTTACCTGAGAATGTTGAAATAACCTCAAAAGTTGTTCCCAAAGTAGAAGCAACAGATGTTACTTTATCTGCAGCTAGAATGTAGAAGTCTCCAGATTTGGAACACTTCACAACCGCATACCTAAAATAAAATTTTAGGAATTACTAACAATGAAAAAAAATAAAATCACAGATAATACTTTAAATGTTTTACATCTTTTTCTGTTGTTGTTGTTCTTTAAAGGCTACACCTGCAGTATATGGAAGTTCTCAGGCCAGGGGTCGAATCAGAGCCGCAGCTGCTGGCCTATACCACAGCCACAGCAATGCTGGATCCTTAACCCACTGAGCGAGGCCAAGGATTGAACCCACATCCTCATGAATACTAGTTGGATTTGTAACCCATTGAGCCACAACGGGAACTCCCATCCGTTACACTGTTCTTTTCCAAAAAAGTTGGAAACAAGATCTTAAGTAGAATCCTCTAAAGCTTATGAAATCTATGTGAACATAATAACTAAGTTATAATTCACTATATTTTAAGAAGATAATGAGGATAAGTTCAAAATAATGCTAATGATGGAATTGATCCTATTTGTGGATAAAACAAAAGATACAATAATATACCTACTTTGATTCTGGCATGTAACAAACAGCCTGATTGGCTGGAATTGTCCAAGGCTGAGTGGTCCAGACTAAAAAACTAACAGGAGATGAACCATCTGTGAAAATAAAAGTTCAAATATACTAGTAAATCAAATGTTACAATTTCCCAACTTTAACAAACTCAAGCAACAGGTAAATCTTACCTATAAGAGATGCCAACTTAGGAGACGGTTTCAAGAGAGGGAATTTGACGTACACTGAACGACTGACATGCTCTGGATTATATTCAAGTTCTGCTTCAGCCAACGCAGTCCTAAGGTTTAAACATACTAAACATTAATACTGGGAAGCCCCACCACATTCTCCCCTTTAACTACCAAAACCACACAAATACCTTGATGAGGGAGACCAATATACAGGTTTGTAAGATCGATAAATCAAGCCCTGTAAAAGACAAAGATATGTGAAAGCTGGTATTTTGTTAACATGTAACTGAACATACTCGGGGAAAAAAAAAAAAACTTTATTACCTTATCATACATTTGGTAGAAAATTCTCAACTGTCTAGCCTCATATTTTCCATCAAATGTATAGTAGCAATTATCCCAGTCTGCCATTATTCCCCAACGGATGAAGGCTGATTTCTGTTTCTCAATCGCTGCTTTAGCAAATGATCTAGCTAAAAATAAATAAAAGAGCTTTTGAAAGCCAATTAATTAAAATTCTTTGTGTGTATGGTTCACAGCAACGCTGAATCCTTAACGCAGGGATCGAACCGCCATCCTCAGGGATCACAGCAGGGTTTGTAACCCGCTGCGCCACAACAGGAACTCCCAATTCCAATTCTTACATGTTGTTTAGCATGTACCTTTCTAAATGCAAGTATTTTACAAAATTTAGACTTTAAATTTTTGTAATAAGAAAATTATCTTCAAAGTTAAAAAGTGTTCAGAAGAGGAGTTCTGACATGGCTCAGCAGTAACGAACCCAACTCACATCCATGAGGACTCGGGTTTGATCCTTGGCCTTGCTCAGGGGGTTAAGAATCTGGCATGGCAGCAAACTTCAGTGTGGGTCACAAAAGTGGCTTGGATCTGTGATGCAGGCCAGCAGGTGCAGCTCCAATTCTACCCCTAGCCTGGGAACTTCCACATGCCGTGGCTGCAGCCCTAAAAAGACAAAAAAAAAAGTGGTACTTATAACAAATTCTAAAAGTAACTAAAATTTCAAAAGTTAAATTGGCACAACACTGTAAATCAACTAACTTTAAATAAAAAAATAAAAGAATTTAAAAATTTTTCAAAAGTTAAAATTTTGTTACCATCTCCTCTATTTTCCAGACTTCACACAATGACCTTCCATTTAGAAAAAAATAAACTGGAAAAGTCACTCTTCATATTTTTTTAACTTAAGGTCAAAGAATAACTCTTATTTCATTATACACACACATAAAAAATTAATCCATACAACCAATAATAATGTTTCACAAGGAAGTAAAAAAATCTTCACAACCATATCCAATTACATAACCGTTTAATATAAAAGAACAGAGAAATCCTCCCTGACCCATTCTACGGAAGGATCAAAAAAGAGATTTTGAAAAAAATTTTTAATTAAAAATTTACTCTTGGTTTAGTACCTAAAATAGGTCAACAAGCCCTCGCCAAGAAAATAAATAAAAACACCGACCTGGAGTCCCCGTCGTGGCGCAGTGGTTAACGAATCCGACTAGGAACCATGAGGTTTCCGGTTCGTTCCCTGGCCTTGCTCAGTGGGTTAAGGAACTGGAGTTGCTGTGGCTGTGGTGTAGGCCGGTGGCTACAGCTCCGATTAGACCCCTAGCCTGGGAACCTCCATATGCCATGGGAGTGGCTCAAGAAAAGGCAAAAAGACAAACAAACAAACAAAAAAAACCACCGACCAAAATAATAATTCATAAAATGTGAAAAATAAAGAACTGAAAAATGTACTTGGAAATGCTCACAAATCTTTTCTTCATTTCTAGAACGTAAGGTCTCACAAAAGTCAAACAAAACCTGAATTTTATGTGACACAAAGTGGTTGCCAACAGATCTCATTATAAGCGAAGAAAACAATGGCAAAACCCCCAAAACAACAGGATGTCTCTTCGATAAAAAAAGCCATGACTTTTCCAAAGAACCACTATTTACAAATATCGTGTTAAAGCAGAGAGATTACTTACCCTTCTCTCTAATTTCCATAGCTGAAAGATTTTGAGCTTTTCCACCAAGTTCGGACAATACTTTTATTTCGATGGGTAACCCATGGCAATCCCAGCCTGGCACAAAATGTATTTTGGAGCCTCTCATCATATGGTATCGATTGGCTATATCTTTCAAAATCTGTAAAGATAATATGATGTTCATTATTCGTACCTAAACCATGTGGCCTAGGAGTTCCCATTGTGGCTTAGCAGAAACGGCCCCGACTAGTACCCATGATCTGTTTAGACTCCTGCCCTTGCTCAGTGTTAAAGATCTGGCTTTGCCTCGAGCTGCAGTGTAGGTCACAGCTGTAGCTGATTTGACTCCTAACCTGGGAACTTCCATATGCTGAGAATGTGGCCCTAAAAAGCGCACGCGCGCGCGCACACACACACACACACACACACACACACACACACACACACACAAATGGCCTACAATTTATATTTAAAAAATTTTTTTCTTTCTAGTGCATTCTCTTAATTATCATTATTTATTGATTTATTTATTTTGCTTTTTAGGGCCACACCCAAGGCACATGGAAGTTCCCAGGTTAGGGGTCTAATCAGCTACAGCTGCCAGCCTACACCACAGCCACAGCAACTCGGAATCCAAGCCATGTCTGTGACCTACACCGAAGCTCACAGCAACGCCGGATCCTTAACCCACTGAGCAAGGTCAGGGATCGAACTCGCATTCTCATGGATGGACAAAGGAGAGATTTGGCTCCGAGCTCAATTCCTTCTTCCCAAAATTAAACAGTGCAGTAGTCCAGAAAAACATTTCTTCCTTTCCACATTTATTAAAAGTGGAAAGGAAGAAATATTGTTAGGGCAGCCAGACCCGACTGAGGCAAATGATATCAAGCTGTCCATGGAGGAAATTTCCTGGATATTTTTACTCACCACAAGGAAGATTTTATTCTATTTTTAGGGCGGCACCTGCAATATATGGAAGTTCCCAGGCTAAGGGTCAAATCAGAGCTGAAGGTGCAGGCCTACACCATAGCCAGAGCAACACGGGATCCGAACCTTATCTGTGACCTATACCACAGCTCACGGCGAAGCCAGATATTTAACCCACTGATTGAGGCCAGGGATTGAACCTGCATCCTCATCAATACTGGTCAGGTTCTTAACTCGCTGAGCCACATCAGGAACTCCGTGCAAAGTATATTTAAATAGAGGTTTTATTTTAAGTCTCATAACCTAAATTACCTTATTTAAAGCATGTCCAACATGCGGGTCACCGTTCGCATAAGGAGGTCCATCGTGAAGACAAAATTCTGTCTTCGCTTTTCTTTCTCTTTGCCATGAATAAAGTTCTGAAAATCCACACTTCTGTTTAAAAAGAACAATAACATCTGCACATCATTTAAATACATACTCCTGAATCTTACCATAAATAACAACCCGCACTTTCTTATTTCCTATCCCTATCCCACAACTCTAGAACACAAACGCTTTCTAAAATGCATATCTGAGGACTCATCTCTCAAAACTTTTTCTCTTTTTGTTTTTCGGCTTCCCCTATAGCATGTGGAAACTCCCAAACCAGGTTTCAAAGCCATGCCACAACAGTGACCTGCGCCACAGCAGTGACAATGCCGGATCCTTAACCCACCGGGCCACCAGGGAACTCCTTAAAACTTTTTGATAGTTTCTCTGCAGATTTTGGTTTCAAGCCTAAACTCTTTATAAAGTACATAGGATCCTCTAAAGGTTAAGTACTGCTAAGTTCCTGGGCCGTCTCTCAGCACTCCCCACCTTCCACTCATGCTGAAGGAGTGGATCCCTCACCATAGACAGACAGACACACAGGCACTACTTACCCTCCACTCCATGCTGAAGGACCTGTAGAGTCTCCAACATGTACCGCATACACACACACACCCTTAATTTTACTATCCTCTGGTCTCAGCACTTGTTATCTCCATCAGGAATAACACTCACAGCAGTACCACTCCCCTCCCCCCACCTGTTGTATGACCTTGGCCAAGTCACTTTGCCCTTGTGGGCCAGGGCCCTCATGTGAAAAAAAATGTTAATAACATCCAAGTCACCAAACTGGTGTGAAGATTATAGGCAAAAATAAGTGAAATTGTCAGTCCCGGAAATACAGAAGGTCCTGCCAAAAAACACTTTAAAAATTAGATGGCTGGTGGTCCCAACGTGGCTCAGCTGAACGTAATCTGACTAGTAGCCATGAGCACGCAGGTTCCACCCCTGGCCTTGCTCAGTGGGTTAAGGATCTGGCATTGCCAGGAGCTGTGGTGTAGATCAAAGACAAGGCTTGGAACCCGTGTTGCTGTGGCTATTGTGTAGACAAGTGGCTACAGCTCCAATTCCACCCCTAGCCTGGGAAACTCCATATTCCAAGGCTGCGGCCCTAAAACGACAAAGAAAAAAAACTAGACGGCCAAAACGGGTTTGTGAGTCTGGAACTCTGATAGCTGTCATAAGAATATTTAAGATAAGTGCATTTAATTAGCCAACGCGCATTCAGAATACCAGGGCTTTTAAAGACTAGGATTTACAGAAACCAGCTAGTGACTCTCTGCCCTTAGAGAGTTCAATCTAATACAGGAGACAGAAGCACAGTTTCGGAAGAGGATTCGGAGGAGTAAGCAGCGCAACCTACCCAGCAAACAAGCCATAATTCCAACTAGGGGCCTACTGATACCGTGAAAGTGAGCTTCAATTTCCCCTCATGAGTGAATGTCTCTTTATATGTGTATATGATAATCTGCTTCTTAAAAAGATCTTGGAAAAGCGTCCAAATTCGACTGGTTTTGCCTCAACTAAAACTGGGATTTACAGCCTATCCACGCTACGTGGGCATCGCTAGGGTATCCCCTAGCATCCACTCTGGAACCTACCGCCTCCAGGAGACATGCCCAGAGGTTTCCTCACTCCTGTTTTCAGCTACACCACCTGCGCGAAGCGGAGAATTTCGCCTCAGCTGGTCACAACACCCCCGGCCCAAAGGAGCCAGGACCCTGGAGCCTGTGGCCCGGCCCGGCCCCGTCCCGTCCCGCCCCGCCCCGCCCCGCGCCAGGTGTGGCAGGCCCGGGCGTGGCTCCGGGGAGGCCCGTGTCCTCTCCGCCCCCGCCGGGCCCGGCTGCCGAGGCCCGGCTACACACCCGCGCCGCGCACAGTCGGGCCCGTACCTGCTGGATTTCCAGCTCCGTGTCGGGCTGCTGGCTGCCCAGCAGTTTCATGGGGAAGCTGGTCTGCGGCAGCAGCACCGTGTCCCGATAGCTGCCATTCCTCGAGTTCTGCAGCTGGTTACTGGCCCCGGTGACTGACCGCACCGAAAGCCTCCCCGTCGTCCCTCGCCAGCTCGGCCTACAGGACGGGCGGGGCTGCACCCACAAATTCCGGGCCGCGGCCAGGGCCGCTGCCCCCGGCCCACTCGGGCGCAGCCCCCAACGCATGGTGGGCCAACGCCAGCCGCCAGGCGAGCGCCAGGGCCTTAACTCGGCCCGGGATCTGAGGACCTGGGAGCGCGGAGCACCTGCGCGCGGTTTTGCAGGAGTGCGCACGCGCGCGGGAAGGGGAAGGGGCGGGGAAGGGGCGGGGAGCGCTGCAGGGGCGGAGCCACGTCCGGGTCTTAGCGGCAACCTCCCCGGGGCGGGGCTGCCTCTGAGGGGCGGGGCTAGGTGTGGCCCGCCCTTTTGGCTCCTATTTCAGTGACCTTGTCTTTTTTCAAGAATACATTTTATTTAACCCAATAGGACCAAGATATCATCACTTAAACATGTAGTTAATATGAAATCTGTCTGAATCTTCGAAATTTGGTACGTGTTTTTAAGTACAGCACATCTCCTTTTGGACTACTTGCGAAGTGCTCAACTGCTACCGGGGGCTGATGGCTACCTCCTGGGAACACTGCTCCAGCGAATACAGCCAGCCTCCACATAACAAGCTGCTGACTGCAATAGTGCTGTTTCCCCCTGAACCCCGCACTGAGGGTACACTGAGAAATCAGAGCGGAAGGCTACTCTCTGGGGCCCCTGCATAGTTCTCCTCCCGCTTGTTGGGTCTACAGTCAGTTGTTTATCCTTAACCTTATTCATGCCAATTGTACTTGTTATGTAATTATAAGTTAATTAGAAACACAAGTGGATGGTTAAGATGAAAAGTTTTGTTATGCATATATTTTTAACATAATAGAATAAATGGTCTGATTTAACTCAGAGTTATTATGGAAATCAAATAAGATTGTAGATACAACCTTCTCAAACTAAAATTCCATGTAAGGGTAGCCATTTGTCGATGCCCCTTTCTGCTGTTTTTAATAGAAATTGTTTGTTTCGAATTACAGAAATTTGGGAGTTACATGAGAGCACAATGAAAGTTGCTCACTAACTGTTCTCTCCCCCAAAACAACTTTTTTTAGGAAAAACTAAGCTGAAGTTCAAAAGAATCCAGTTAAGGCAAGTCTCTACAAAGCAAAAACGAACTAATGTTCAATTGCGCAAAGGGTAAAGTAGTAGGGAGAACATTGTAAAAAATTGATAAAGATTCTGCTGTTAAGAGTTTTTCTAAGTGTTTAACCTACAAAATGATGCAGATGGTGCCTTATGGCTCTTCATCATCAGCAAAGATAAAGCAAAATTCCAATCTGGGGGCCCAAGCTCTAAGAAAAGGCCTAGACCTTCCCACACTGTTAGTGGGAATGTAAATTGGTGCAGCCACAGTGGAAAAAAGTGTGGAGGTTTCTCAAAAAACTAAAAATAGAACCACCACGTGATCCAGCAATTCCACTCCTGGGGATATATCCCCAAAACACAAAAATACTAATTTGAAAAGATACATGTACTTCAGTTTTCCTAACAGCATTATTTACAATTGCCAAGGTATGTAATCAACCCAAGTGTCCATCAACAGATGAATGGATAAAGAAGACGTGGTACACACACGTAAGCGCTAGCAGCACAAATCAGCGTAAAGTTTTTCTACGGGGAGCCGAGCTGGGGGTGTCCCGACCTCCTGAAGCTAGTCCACGGACTCCCAGAGTTTCGAGGTTGGGTAGCCACCCTCCCCCGCAGGGCGGTATCACTAATCCACCCAACACAAAGTGCACTGGAAGACACCTGCAAGCAGAACAGAATCTTTCAGAGTGGCTACACCTTCAGTATAGATTTCAGGTGACTGGACCCTACGGAAAGCTTGGCGAAAACACGGAGAAGCGGACGTTACCGCGGATCGGGAGTCAGACCTGGGCGTCAATTACGGCGAAGTAGCTGTTTTGCGCCTGCGCCGAACTTCCCGCATGCTCAGTAGCTGAGGTTGGCCGGTCAGCATGCACTGCTGACCTATCCAAGGAGTGTAAGCGCTGAACTGCTCGCAGTGGGGACCTGTGGCTTGATAACACTTTTTTTGGTTATTCCTGAAGTGTCTTTCGTCTGACTTGATCCCAGTCTTGTCACCGTAAGTAATTTTCTCCCCTGAGGGTCAGCGCGGGGCCTTAGGCGGATCTGAGTAGTATATTGGTCTCTTAACTCCACGTCTTTGCACAGAAGTGAAGAGATTGAAGGGGTTTATGTTTTTAAAAATTACGTGAATCAGATCGCCTCTCCGGATATTCCAATTTCGGAGCTGGATTCTTGAGTGTCGGAATCCAGCTTTTGATCGTTTATCTGTATTGTTATTTTCTTGCCCTGGGGTCTTTTTATGGCTATATATTGTTGAAATAAGGCAAACCTGGACAATGGCTTCTTTTAGTGCACCCTGATTTAGAGACCGTCTTATGCCTAAAATTAAATTTCGTTAAATTTGCATGCATTCTTCCTACTGCCTTTTCTGGCTGTAGATTTGCTTAATTTATTTAGTGTCCCTGAAAATGTAATTTCTAGGTCAAAAGATAGGTACATTTGACTTTTAATAAGATTTTTTTAAAGGAGGTTTCCCCATTTTTACATCCTTGTTAATAATGCTCAGGAAGATCTTCCCTCACACTCTAGCCAACACTGGGCAAACTTTCTTACCTAAGTCAGTCTTGAAATGAACAATCATTCCTCATTGATTTAAATTGCGTTTTTTCATTATTAGTGGAATAATGAGCATTTAATGAGTTCAGTAATAATAATGAGCATTTCATGATTTGATGGCCTTTGCTTTTATTTTCCAAGAATTGCCTATTGGTGCCATTTGCTCATTTTTCCATTGGATTATTCATCTTTTGCATGTTGATATTTGTAAGCCCCTTAGGTCACAAAAATTAGCTCATTTGTTTAGTATGTGACACTGGATTTTTTTCTCATTTTGTCAGTCATCTGTTTGCTTTGTTTATGCTATTTTAGCTATGTAGATGTTTTAATTTTTGTGCAGTCATATTTATCAATATATCCTATAATGGATTCTTGGGTTTAGTTATGTTTAAAAGTCCTTTTCCAAATTTATAAAACATTTTCACCCATGTTTTCTATCCATACTGTATGGCTTTTAAAATCGTGTATTGGGGAGTTCCCATCATGGCTCAACGGAAACGAAACTGATTAGTATCCATGAGGACACAGGATTCATCCCTGGCCTTGCTCAGTAGGTTAAGGATCCGGTGTTGCCATGAGCTGTGGTATAGGTCGCAGACATGGATCAGATCTGGCATGGCTGTGGCGTAGGCCAGTGGCTACAGCTCCGATTAGACCCCTAGCCTGGGAACCTCCATGTGCCCTGGCTACGGCCCTAAGAAGACAAAAAAACAAAATTAAATAAAATCATGTATTGATATGGAATATACATTAATATACAGAATGCAAAAAGCCAGCTATAATGGAAAAAATAAAAATCATTATGAAAAAAAGAATGCAAAAGGATTGCAGCTTTTAAAAAAGGATTATCCCCACCAGTTTTTGTGCAATTAACTTTTCTCCATTATTTAAAATATCACATTTAGTATGTTTGATCTGTCTCTGGAATGTATTTAATTCCATTCGTTTGTTTCCCAAATTCTGCCCAGGACTAAACTCTTTTAATTACTATAGCTTTACATCATATTTTGATAATTGTTAAGAGTTCTCTGCTCATTGCTCTTTTTTCAGAATTTGTTAGATTTCAAAAAATAAATAATCTTAGTGTTTTGATTGGAAACTCATATAAGATCCTAATCCTCCTATGATCACTGCCTTTATGTTGAATTCAAGATACTTCTCCCAAAGTATGAGAAGAAATGAATCATTTTGATTCCTGTTGGTTTTGTCCTAAGCTAACCTTGTTTGCAGCTGTAAAGCTTCCTTAAATGATGAGATGTTAGGGAGTTCGGTGGCTCAGTGGGTTAAGGATCCAGCATGGTCACTGCTATGGCTCAGGGTCAGTTCCTAACCCAGGATCTTCTGCATTCTTGGGTGCAGCCAAAAAAAAAAAAAAAAAAAAAAAAGGATATTAGGTTGATTGGCCTAATGTCCCTGCAGTTAGCCAGTGATGAGAACAGTCATCAAAATAATGGTTAGCTAATATTATTTAGTGCTTTCCTTGTGCCAGAGACTAATTTCATAATGACCATGACTCTATAATAGTCTTGTTAGGTCCATTTTACCCATGTGGCACAGAGAATTTAAGTGTCTTTCCCAAGGTCACACAGCTAAGGCATGCGGGAGCCAGGAAGTAGGGCCCAGTGCTTGTGCCTTTAAGCGCTATACTGTTTTTGAAAAAGCTTTCAGAAAGACCTGTTCACGAAAGGTGGTTTTAGGACCCAGCAGGTGTGAAACTGGCAGAGAAGGAAATAGGCAGTTGTGACGGGAGTTGCTGTAAGCAGGTCAGACTTTTGGCTTTGCTTTATACTCCCTTTGCCACGAAGGGGTAATTCTCATTTGGGGTCTGGAGCAGAGTCACGCTGCAAAGGCTGATAGGAACCTCTTCTACAGATTTTGCATTTTAGCAGTATGATTGTAGACTGCATTTTCTTTACACAAAGAGCCAAAACTGTGTTCATTTATTTAAAACATATGTAAGGAAAGTATTAGGGTAGAGGATAGCCTAATAATTTATTACTAATTCAGTTTGGACCAAAGAAGAACTAGAGAAAGTGGTAGAAATATTTTCTCCTAGGCTAAGTGTTTTGCGGGATCGCTTTATAAATCATTGTGCTGTACATCAAACCTGATTTTTTACATTCTTATATAACTGGCAATTAAATGGCGATTCATAAATGTGGTATGCATTTTATGAGGAACGCAGTCGAAAGACAAAGCCTAAAAGTTTTCTTGACAAGAAAATACCGCAGACTTGGCAAACAGAAGAGGAAGTGCTTTAGTCATATATGAAGCCTTGCGAGCTGGGAGGATTGCTTCACTGGCTCAAAGGTAAATGAGATCTGTGAAAAGTTAGAAAACCATCCCGTGAGGGCAAATGATCTGTGTTTCACAGGCGGCATGGCATAAAACATGGGGGCTAAATGCGCCTAACAGCACACATTAAAACATCCTCAGTGCTCAGCCGTCTGGGTAGGTGTAGACTAGCTGCCTAAGACCACTTTTTCCAGTCCAGAATAAATCCGATGCGGGGCTGGTTCCGGATATAAGGGAGTAGAGGTAGGTCAGCGCAGTGTTTGCTGAATTATTTCTCGTGTTTTCTATTTGAGGTGTTCCTGAATTAGCAATCGTTGTAAAGGGTTTTTCCACATGTAGCAGCTAGTGTGCCAAGAAAAGGAAGCTAGTCTGATTGTGATGTAATAAGATAAACAGGATCCAAATACAGAGAGACCCATTTTATTTTTAATCTTAATTCCAGGCAGACCGTGAATGGTCACAGTATGAGATTCAATCCTTGACATCCGTTTCAATTGGCTTCTTTCTGACGGGTTTCAAATATTTCATTTGTTCATTGTCTCCGTTATGCTCATAATCCCTGGGTCCAGAATGTGGATGGTAGAAAAAAATGATGTTAAGAGATTGAAGACACCTGAAATCCAGTGTGCAGTCAGAACGTGGTACCGGGACGATAACTGTTGCTGAATGGATGCTGCGGCTGTCCGTTGTCTCCTGTGCTGTGTTCCCTTAGTGTGTGGAAATCCCGGCGACCTGAGTGGAAGTGGGAGAGGTGCTGTCACAGGCTGGTTCTCTGTAAGCCCTCTGAGACACAGGACAAGGCACACGAGGCTTCTTAGGAGTGTTCTTGGGATCCCTCGAGGGGAGTGTGAAGGAAACACAAAGGAGCAGGGGGCAGAGGGAGGGATGGCTCAGCGCCCACCCCAGCACTGGCCTTCGGAAGCCAGCATGGAGCGAGGAGTGGCCTTTACGCCACCTGTGGACCAGTTTCTGGCGAAGTGACTTCTCTCAGCCGATAAATTCCCCAAGAAAGGTGGCCCCCAAAGACTACCTGTTGGCAGCCAGCCTTCTCAACAGCTGGGGAAATAAGTCCTTCAGCCCCAGACAAAAACGGCAGTAAAATTACAGGATTTGAATTTGTCTCTTCCTTCCTTCTTTCTTCTTTTGTTTTTAGGGCCGCACCTGTGGCATGTGGAAGTTCCCAGGCTAGGGGTCGAATCCAAGCTGCAGCTGCTGGCCTACAGCACAGCCACAGCAATGCGGGATCCTTAACCCACTGAGCAAGGCCAAGGATCGAAGCCAAATCCTCACTGACACTATGTTAGGTTCTTAACCCACTGAGCCACAACAGGAACTCCTGAATTTGTCTAAAGACTGTTTTTGCCATATTTTTTTAATAGGGTAGGGGCTACTTGATACTCATTACTTTTCCAAATGATCAGCCTTTTTTTTTGGTCTTTTTTAGGGCCGTACCCTCGGCATATGGAGGTTCCCAGGCTAGGGGTCCAATCAGAGCTGTAGCCACCGGCCTACATCTCAGCCACAGCAATGTGGGATCCGAGCCTCGTCTGCAACCTACACCACAGCTCACGGCAACACTGGATCCTTAACCCACTGAGCGAGGCCAGGGATCGAACCCACAAACTCAGAGTTCCCAGTCGGATTCGTTAACCACTGAGCCACGACTGAACTCCACCAACAGTTTAAATTTTATTTAATCTCTAAAGGACTACTCCTTGAGTTTCAGAAACTAAATATAATCACATGCAGTCCCTCTCCTTTTAAACTACTTCCCACAGACACACATCCCTTCTGCTCTTCGTATATCTTGGCACTTGCCAGTCTTATGTTACAGACATTAGGTTGCAGTTTGCAGCCCATCAAAATATTAGCTCATAAAGGGCAGATATTATATTTTATGTTTGTAGCCCCTGAAGCACCTTACACACAAAACTTTCACACATGCTCATAGGCTTCGGCCAGTTTCCCCCGGGCCTCAAAATGCCCCCTCTGCAGAGAGAAGGAATACTCTAGAATTTATTGGGTGAGCTAATGCTGAAGTGGATTCTTTTTCCAAGTCTCTTTTAGTAAATATTTAAAAATCTGGCGTTCCCGTCGTGGCGCAGTGGTTAACGAATCCGACTAGGAACCATGAGGTTGCGGGTTCAGTCCCTGGCCTCGCTCAGTGGGTTAAGGATCCGGCGTTGCCGTGAGCTGTGGTGTAGGTTGCAGACGCGGCTCGGATCCTGCGTTGCTGTGGCTCTGGCGTAGGCCGGTGGCTACAGCTCCGATTCAACCCCTAGCCTGGGAACCTCCATATGCCGCGGGAGCGGCCCAAGAAATTGCAAAAAGACAAAAAAAAAAAAAAAAAAAATCTGTACACTTGGAGTTCCCTTCATGGCTCAGTGGTTAACAAACCCGACTGGTACCCATGAGGATGCAGGTTCGATCCCTGGCCTCGCTCACTGGGTTAAGGATCCTGCGTTACTGTGGCTGTGGTGTAGGCCAGCAGCTGTAGCTCCAGTGAGACCCCTAGCCTGGGAACGTCCATATGCTGCAGGTGTGGCTCTAAAAAGCAAAAAAATAAATAAATAAAAATCTGTGCACTTAATTGAAGCAGCCACAATATTAATGGATTGCATCGAATTCAAGTGAAGGCTTTGGAAGTAACGGTGTCTCTCGATTTCCCCTTAGGGCCCAGCATGGCTTGCGGTCACACTGTGTTGATGCGGTTGGTGGCCTCAGCGTATGCTGTGGCCCAGAAGGCCGGGATGATCGTCAGGCGAGTTATTGCCGAAGGAGACCTGGGTATCGTGGAGAAGGTACTGACAGTCTCATCTCCTTTCTCACCACCTCTGCGTTTATTCCCTGACGTTTAGCTAACAGGCTGGAAAAATCTGGATAGACTTTAATTGTCAAAATAATCAGTGGCTCCCTCATGGCGACTTGAGTTCATATGGGTTCCATTTCTGCTTTGAAAAGGACCCCAGACTGCCCACGTTCAAAACCTGTATTTATATGATAGCACTTACATGTGGAATCTAAAATATGGCACAAATGAACTTATCGATACAACAGAAACAGACTCATGGACATAGAGAACAGACTTGTGTTGCCAAGGGGGAGTTGGGGTGGACGGGGAGTTTGGGGCTGGTAGATGCAAACTATTGCATTTGGAGGGGATAAGCAGTGAGGTCCTGCTGTACAGCCCAGGTCCCACATCCATTACCTGTGATGGAACCTGATGGAAGACAGGAGAAAAAGAATGTATATATACGTATAACTGGGTCACTTTGCTGTACAGCAGAAATTGACAGAACACTGCAAATCAACTATAATTAAAAAATAAAAAAAAATTAAAAAAAAAAAACCTTTATTTACGTGACTGGGCCTCCTGACTGCAGTCCCGCTCCAGAGCACTGGCACCAAGCCGCCTATCCTCAAGTCATCTACCACACGTGTTGTGCAGGAGGATCCAGTCACCCTATATTCCCATCCCCTGTCCTGAGCCACTGTTAGGTGTTCTCAGAACTGGATGAACAGTGTCACACAGGACATTACCCCCAGATTTTATGCATGATTCACTTTCTTTCTTTCTTGTCTTTCTGCCTTTTCTAGGGCTGCTCCCGCGGCATATGGAGGTTCCCAGACTAGGGGTCTAATGGAGCTGTAGCCACTGGCCTACGCCAGAGCCACAGCAACTTGGGATCCAAGCCATGTCTGCGACCTACACCACGGCTCACAGCAACGCCGGATCCTTAACCCGATGAGTGAGGCCAGGGATCGAACCTGCCACCTCATGGTTCCTAGTCGGATTCGTTAACCACTGAGCCATGACGGGAACTCCATAATTCGCTTTCAACATGGGAAAGGGTCATTAGGGACAGATCATAGGACTCTTGCCCCCGACTGTCTTTTTCTCCTTAGCTGTTAACTTAAATACAGTTTAAAAAATGTATTGACTGCCTCCTTTGAAAAACATTGTGAAAGAGAAGGCATAGAAAAGATACTGGCTCAGAGGGCTAGTTCATGTGTAGGATCCCAGAATAAGCATTCAGACTAGTTGCAAACGCTGAGACAAGTAGATTCCACAAGACGTTACAACAGGAATAATGATAAAGTCCTGTATTCATGTTCACGTAATAAGTAAGTCTGATTCAAATTTGTTTGAAAAAGAGGTTTCAGCTGACCATATACATGCTCAGTGATAAACCAACAATGTAAAACAGCTACTTACGGAAGGCTACTAACCTTATCTTTTCATTTGTGTCATTTTTTTTCCCATTATGAAAAACAGAAAGTGGAGAAAGTAGCAAAAAAAAAAAAAAAAGTACCACATCATCTTTCATGCCACCACTGCCAATATTTTGGATCCTGTCTTTCTGTATTTTTCCTTAGTATCACTTTCATTTAAATGGATTGTATGTTCTGACGATATTAAATGGACCACTTGTAGCCTATGGCTCAAGAGTAATAGATTCACACCGTTCAAGTTGGGAAAAAAAAAAATACTCTCCCTGTCCTCTCTACTGGTCGGCACTTGTAATATTCTATATCTGCTTGTTGACCCTCATTTTAAAAGAGACGAGACAAGATCAGATTCCAAATCAAAGTGTCCAGAATGGTGAGGTCTGGTTCTATGTTAGTAGAAGGAGCAGGAAATGGAGTTAGGACAGCTTTCCTCATAGGGTTGAATGGCTGTCTCTGTGTCCTTTTACCTCTGGGGCTGTGGTCTCTCATCTTGATGGATAGGTAAGCTATTCTTGTAAGTAGCTTCATTGCACAGATATTTTTAGGGCACCTGCTGTGTGCCAGGCACAGTTTCTTTAAGAAATAAAGCAATGATCTCTGCCTCAGCGGCACTGTGTTTTCACAGAATTGTTCTTTGCATTGAGATGACCTACAAACTTGAGTGTGACAGAAGAGACTTTGGTTTTTGTAATCATTCCTTATCGCATTACTAAGTATTACACAAGTTCTGTAGAAGATAAAATAATCTGTTTAAGATTAAGTGAGTAGATGGTTTCAAACCACTGAACCAGGCAGGTATAAGTTGCAACATACCCTAATTCTCTGAAAGCAAGCTGGCAGAAAAGAAGCTAGCAAGGAAGCATGACTTGTGACATATGGATTGAGTTCAGTGCTGTAAGTGAGTTAGGTATTAAATGTTAATTACTGCCATTCATTGTCCTATTTATTATAGTTTAGAAATAAGAATTTTGAAGTAAGAAGTAATGAATCGTTTTGAGGACCTCTTGAGTGATTAGCATCAGGATGAACAGAAGTTCCCTAGTGGTGCAGTGGGTTAAGGGTACGGCATTGCTGCAGTTGTGGCAAAGGTTGCAACTGTGGTGAGGGTTCAATCCCTGGCCCAGGGACTTCCACAAGCTGTGAGTGTGGCCAAAAAAAAAAAAAAAAAAGAATTATGTTTAGTGAGTGGAATTTATGGAAGGATACATATAACGAATACCTTTTAAATAACTCAAAGTTTCCTGGTGTCTCAGCAGGTTCAGGATCTGGCATTGTCACTATGGCAGCTGAAGTTGCTCCTGTGGCATGGGTTCATTCCCTGTCCCAGGAACTTCCACATGCTGTGGGTGGGGCCAAAAAAAACTGAAAATATAAACTTTAGCTTTAACTGTCTTGAAAAGTTATGAAGTTCTTGGCTGTCAACCTGTTTAAGCAAAAGATTAATCTAGAGATCTTATAAAAGGATTTTTTTTTTCTTTTTATGGCCACACCTGCATATGGAGGTTCCCAGGCTAGGTGTTGAATTGGAGCTGCCACTGCAGGCCTACATCATAGCCAAAGCAACACCAGGTCTGAGCCACATCTGCGACCTACACAGCAGCCTACAGCAACTCTGGATCCTTAACCTACTGAGCAAGGGCAGGGATCGAACCTGCATCCTCGTGGAAACTATGTGGTTTCTCAACTCTCTATGGGTTCTTAACCTGCTGAGCCCCAGTGGGAGCTCCCCATAAAGAGAATTTTTTTTAACTGGATGAGAAAATGTTCCAAATAATTTAAAAGCCCCTTTCCAGGGTAAGCAATGGGATCCTGCTGTATAGCACTGGGAACTATAGTCACTTTTGATGGAGGATATGTGAGAAAAAGAATGTATATATGTATGTGTGATGGAGTCACTTTGCAGTACAGTAGAAAATTGACAGAACACTGTCAACCAGCTATAATGGAAAAATAAAAATCATTTAAAATAAATAAAAGCCCCTTTCCAAACTTTAACTGCTGTAAATCCCATGAGAAAAACTAAACCAAGAAACACATTCATGATGTTAAGCTCCATGAATCTTAAAGTAGGCAGTGAAATGTAAATGGTATCGACGCTCACGCATTCAGCATCAGAAAACAGCTGACTGCACGTTCGTTCTGCTGGCATGTGCGTTTTGTTGCAGACCTGTGCGACGGACCTGCAGACCAAGGCCGACCGATTAGTTCAGATGAGCATATGTTCTTCCCTGGCACGGAAGTTCCCCAAACTGACAATTATAGGGGAAGAGGTAAGACTTGCCATGGATAGCATAGTTTTTTAAATCCCTGTTTACCATAAGATTTGTAATTGCTATTTTAACGACTTATATACTACTTTTATGATTTTGAGCATTATATCGAGTGTTTGAACACAAAGGTGGCATGGTCCTTGAACTTCCAGGAAATGTCTGATTTTAACATTTTGGTCCAGATCTAAGGCCACATGCCTCGTCTTGACCCTAGACGATGTGGTTACTGTATTGACATTGAGCATACAAAGTGTAAGATGGCCAGAAGTCTAGAACTTGGAAATAAAATGGGTTTTATTTTTTCTGTTTTGGGTTCTTTTTTTTTTTTTTTTTTTTGAATTAAGGCTTGTCTGCATACTTACTCAAAGACGAATACTGTGAAGGTGAAGGAATTGACATCTCGTGGAACTGAGAGTTAGACACAGCTGTCAGAGCCACTTGGTTAAATAAGTGTATAACACCTAAAAATTGTCTTCTTTTTCATCCTGGTCCAGGATGATGAAGTTGGTCGTCAACTGATAAGCCAGGTGTGGCTGTTTTCGCAGTTGTATTCCGTTTGCTTTAAAAGCGCTAGGCAGGCACGGTGCACAGGAAGGACTGTGAAAGTCACGATGCTGCATTTCTTCTTGGTGCTGAGACAAGGGGTCTTCCGGAAACGGGAAACAGCTGCGGTCCTCACCGGTGTTCTCTGCTTTAGGATCTGCCTCCTGAAGAAGTGGATCAGGAGCTGATTGAAGATGGCCAGTGGGAGGAGATCCTGAAGCAGCCCTGCCCGTCACAGTACAGCGCCATCAAGGAGGAGGATGTATGTGGTCCAGGTCACCGCCTACCTCTCTGTTAACTTCACTTTCTCTCACAGTGAAGGAACTAAAATTTGCCACAATGATGAAAAGTTGGTAGTTTTAAAGTACGGGCAGCCAGGAACTTGCTATCTCTCAGCGCCAACATAGAAGTGCCGGCAGCCAAGTAGGATGTCTCACCTGTTGATATTCAAGTTCAGTCTCTAAGCCTATTGATTTCCTCTCCACTCTAAACCTCTTATTAAAGCTACTTTGAGGTGTTCCCGTCGTGGCTCAGTGGTTACACATCCGATTAGTATCCTTGAGGATGCAGGTTTGATCCCTGGCCTCGCTCAGTAGGTTAAGGATCCGGTGTTGCTGTGAGCTGTGGTGTAGGCTGGCAGCTGCTGCTCTGATTTGACCCCCTCGCCTAAAACTTGCATATACCGAAGGTACGGCCTTAAAAAGACAAAAAAAAAAAAACTTTTGAGGGAGAAAATCTAATTTATTATTTAGTGGGGTTGGTAGTAAAACATTTTGTTGGTAATTAGAGCTGGAAGGAGATGAAAAAGATTGCTACCTTATGTCTGTGGAAGGCCGTAAAAATTACCGTGTTTGCTTGTATAGTTGCTTAAAATCTATGACTTCAGAGAACTGTCATAGTTCCTTAATTTTTCAGATTTTAATTTATTTAATACACATTTGTTGAGCACTTACTCTGAATGAGGTACTTTGTTCTGTGATATAGATTATAAGAAAAAAAAAGACATGGTATCTTGCATCAGAAATATGCCCTCACAGATTCACATTAAACATTTTAATTCTAGTGGTTAATGGCTGCATATCCTAAATCATATTAAAAATCCTAAGAAGAGAAAATTTCTTTTTATTCTCCTGCCAGTTTTATAAACCATTCATGTTTCTTTGCCGAATATACACTGTGTCCTTACGATAATAAGACTGTCATTATTTTTCTTAAATCATCAGTATTTAAATATAAAAATGAGTAGCATCCACACATTGTTCAAAGCATTTCGGATGCCACTTTAAAGTTTTCCTCCTATCACTGTCTAGAGCTCAGGATGTTCCTGGGCCAGGGATTAGATCTGAGCCACAGCTGCAAACTATGCCATAGCTGTGGCAACACTGGATCCTTAACCCACTGCACTGGCCGAGATCAAACCCACACCGTTGCAGCACCCTGAGCCCCTGCGGTTAGGTCTTCAACCCTTACACCACAGTGGGAACTCCCCAGTTAAGCACTTTGATTTACAGTGTTGCACTGGCATTCTTTATTACAAAATACTTTATTTTTTTTACTACAAAACTGATGGCCTTGGCTTAAGTCATCCATAGTAGAATTTCCAAAATGAAAAATACAGTATTAGTTAATCTGTTTGAATTAAATTTTGTTTTAATTTCATATACTTTGGATATTTCCTCTTTTTTAGCTTGTCGTCTGGGTTGATCCACTGGATGGTACCAAAGAGTATACTGAAGGTTGGTATCTCTTTTGAATTTGTATTTTCAGCAGCAGGACCAGCATATGAAGTTTAGTTGTAAACATTCAACCTCCTTCAAATACCAATGTCCCCATCACTCTACCAGCCCCTCAGTTGTAATGTCCCCTAGGTAAGAATAACTGACATTAAACCGGTGTAACCAAAGGGACGATACCGAGCCCCTGCTTTATTGGGGTAGAAAAATGACGAAAGTGTAGCAGTACTGCCTTACTCTGCCACCACTACCAATCCACACCCCCACCGTTACCCCCCTCACCTATGAACTGCCGTCCGCGTCACAGCCTCATCTCTCGTGATGGCTTTAGAAACCCAGCACAGTATTCCTCCTCTCTGAAACCATCCGAGGTGAGCAAAATCCGAAAGCAGCAAATGAAAACAAAACTGGCAACAAGAAAGGGAGAAGAAAGGGAGAAGGATCAGGCTCAGCACGAGTTGTAGGTTTTAGGAGCATAGCAGAAGCTTAGATTTTTTTTTTTTTTTTTTTTTTTTTTTGCTATTTCTTGGGCCGCCCCCACGGCATTTGGAGGTTCCCAGGCTAGGGGTCGAATTGGAGCCATAGCCACCGGCCTACGCCAGAACCACAGCAACGCAGGATCCGAGCCGCGTCTGCAACTTACACCACAGCTCACGACAACGCCGGATCGTTAACCCACTGAGCAAGGGCAGGGACCGAACCCGCAACCTCATGGTTCCTAGTCAGATTCGTTAACCACTTCACCACGACGGGAACTCCAGATTTTTGTTTTTGACTTGAAGATCTATGCAGGTTTTTCTTATATTGGGTCTCAGCTTCCTGGCTTAAAGAAAATTTCTCATAATTACTAGAAGAAAACTGTCTCTGTCTTTGGTTGAGACATTATCTCCAGTAAATGAATCCCATAGTATGTGTGCGTGTGTCCTGAAAATGTCTCTCTAATCCACTGAGAAAAAGGAGAGCTCTAGGCAGCTTTAGAGTAAGAACACCTAAGCACCTTATTTAGATGTCCACCTCCAGAGATTTTGATTCACTGTGTTTGGGAGGAGTCTGAGAATCTATGTTATAAACATTGAGCCCCGGGGAGTTTCGCTGTGGCTCAGTGTGTTGAGAACCTGATACAGTACCCATGAGGATGCAGGTTCCATCCCTGGTCTCACCCCAGTGGGTTAAAGGATCTGGCACAGCTGCAAGCTGCCTCATATGTAGGCTGGCAGCTGCAGCTCCAATTCAACCCCTAGCCTGGGAACTTCCATATGCCACAGGTGCAGCCCTAAAAGGGAAAAAAGGTTGAGCCCGTTAATTTTTTTTTTTAGCTATTTCTTGGGCCGCTCCCACGGCATATGGAGGTTCCCAGGCTAGGGGTCGAATCGGAGCTGCAGCCACCAGCCTACGCCAGAGCCACAGCAACGCAGGATCCGAGCCGCATCTGCAACCTACACCACAGCTCACGGCAACGCCGGATCCTTAACCCACTGAGCAAGGGCGGGGACCGAACCCGCAACCTCATGGTTCCTAGTCGGATTCGTTAACCACTGTGCCACGACGGGAACTCCGAGCCTGTTAATGCTGATTGAGCTGCTTGTTAGATCACTGACCCCACTGTGAGAAATCTTAATTTAGAGGCTTAAAATGAGGGTAATCCTGAAGTCAAGAGTGATCTAGCAGGCAGGAGTGAGGCAGGTGGTGGTAGAGGGGGCACAGAGGAATCTAATGATGATGGCTTCATGGGTTTAGGGCTGCTTTATTTACTTGGTTTACAGATTGTACTCATGAGATTATGTGTATCAGGTCAACTTAAACATTCGAGTAACCATAGTCCCTACTTCTGTCTCTAGCCAGCTCTCTTATAATTTGTGTATTTTGTCAGAAGTAGGCTTGATCATGGATGAACCATTGCAAATTTCTTGCCTGTACTGCAAAAATAACCTGGAGCAATTGATGTGCTGATGATGAGTCATAGCATGAGAAAGTTATATAATTGATGCTTATTTCTTCCCTATAGGTCTTCTTGACAATGTAACGGTTCTTATTGGAATTGCTTATGAAGGAAAAGCCATAGCAGGAGTTATTAACCAGCCATATTACAACTACCAGGTATTACCACAAATAAGGCCAAAATATTTTAGTAGATAAGTAATTATGGTGTTATATGAGTCCTAATGTAATCTCATCCAGTGGTTTCTAGCTTAGTTCCACATAGAATCACCTGGAGGAGCTTTTTAAGGAATAGAGTCCCGGGTTACAACCCAGACATACCGAGTCAGAACCTCTGGGTGTATTGATACCAGCAGAGAGAGAGAGAGAGAGAGAGAGAGAGTGTGTCAGACTTTTTCATGTATGCCTTATGACTCAAACCAGAGTGTGTGTGTGTGTGTGTGTGTGTGTGTGTGAGACATTTCATGTATGCCTTATGACTCAAACCAGAGTATGTGTGTGTGTGTGTGTGTGTGAGACTTTTTCATGTATGCCTTATGACTCAAACCAGAAGCAAAACTTTGGAAATTACTGATATGGTTCTTGATTAGCTTGGTCGTTGAGACACCTGATTTACAGGTGGTGCTTGAAGCACATTGAAGAAATGAAGCTTTCAACCAAGAAAAGATGCTCGCCATGTTGTTTTCCAGGTGATACGAAACGGTGCCTCAGTTATAGTCTTAATTAAATACGCTCATGCACGCTTTTCTCTTATTTTGTCTCTCATCTGCTTTGACTTTCTATTATACTCCCAACAAACTGGCTTCCTTCGAAACAAGAGGCTAATGTAATTCCAGAGTAGGAATATAGTGCTTGATCATGTTAAATGTTACAGGAAATTGTTGAAATAAAATCCTTAAGGTATTTGCGTTAATGTGACCTTGATAGAACTTGGGAGAAACAAAGTAACCAGAGTGGGGACTGTTGCTTCTGAATTTTGAGTTAAGGGTAAGAATAATCTCTACTTCTAAGATAAATTGAGGATTTTTCCCTGCCATTTGTATGAAGATAACTTTTTATGTATCATCATGTGCTTATGATTATTTCGCAAAAATGGTTACGCATTTATTATTGGAAAAGCCTCATACTGAACTGCTTAAGATTCCATTAATTCTTTTCTGTGACTCTAATGTTGATACAGTATTATATTCAGAGGCAGTTTGTGGTTATGACGTAAATTTTAAAGTGAACTAATACTGTTACTTAAAGGAGAGGCATTTAATTCAGAGATAATATTACCGTGCATGGCACCTTTCATCATAAATAGCTCTGAGTGCTTAGGAGTTGTTAATAACTTCCATCACTTCTAAGATTAGGAAAAATCTGTATTCGTTTTCCACAGAACAATGAAAATCAGAAGTTAAGGGAACCCAAGAATGAAGCAAAGGTGAGGAAAACAGTTAGGCTTTGGCTCCACTAGGAGGTAGAAAAGAGGTGGGCAACTTGGGGCCACCGCAGTGTCCATCCCATGGCCCCATTCATTCTCCCAGTTCTGCCTCTCTCCCCTGTGACCTGTCCCTTCTCTGCTTTCTCTTCTCCCTTCCCTTTTTTTTTTTCCTCTCGCTTATGCCTTAAAATGTGTTGCAGCGAGTAAAAAGATTGCTCAGCTATGTTGGTCGTATTCAAGGCTGAACATTCAGTTTAAAATCATCACCATTGGAGTTCCTATTTTAGCTCAGTGGGTAAAGGATCAGACATGGTGACCACGAGGACGTGGGTTTGATCCCTGGCCTCCCTCAGTGGGTTAAGGATCAGGCATTGCCTCAGGCTGTGATGTAGGTCACAGATGGAGCTCAGATCCAGCATTGCTGTGGCTGGGATGTCGGCCAGCAGCTGCAGTTCTGACTTGACCCCAAGCCTGGGAACTTCCACATGCTGCAAATGCGACTATAAAATAAATGAGATCATCATGATCATAATAGCTAAAATTTACTAGGAGCTCACTGAGTACTGCGAGACTCAGGGACTCACAGGCGTTACCTCATTCTAGTCCACAGTCCCTGAAGGAGACCTTTATCCCTGTTTTAAAGAAGAGGAAACTGAGGTAGCTTGCCTTAGCTGGTCAGTGGCAGATCTGGGACCCAAACCCGGGTCCAAACTCGTAGCCATTGCTCTCTATTGCTGTGTTGAGCCGCATAAAAGACCTCACAATTCAGACTTGGTTGCTGCTCCCGCCAGATGCTGAAGCTGGAGGCACTGGAAGGGAAGAGCAGGGCAGGGTGAAGCCACCCAGTCTGTGAGCGGAACCAGCTTCCGAACCATTGCGAGTCTTGTTGACGCCTCAGTAAGCTGGGAGTGCTCGCCTCTACTGCCTGCAGGCAGTCGGTGTAGAGACTTTGAAAGACAGAGACAGCACGGGAGGCTGAGATGCCTTCACTGCCCCAGGCACCAGAGTCCACAGCCCCACTCTCTGTGCCCACATGTTCATCTGCACAGGAAATACCCATGTTCACCACTTAGTTTGCTTTCCTTCCTTTTTCAGAACAACTAGAGCATTGAATTAATAAATAGTTTCCTTGAGAGATGAAATTAGTCTCAGCAGTTAAGCTGAAGCGTAATGAGCAAGTAGAGCCAAATCCCAGCCTCTCCTGTAGTGCAGATTCGAGAGGGAACGGGGGAGTTCCCTGGTGGCTCAGCAGGTGAAGGACCCTGCATGGTCACTACTATGGCTCAGGTCACTTCTCTGGTGTGGGTTTGATCCCTGGCCCAAGCATGGCCAAAAGAAAAAAACAAGGAGTTCACTGGGGCTCAGTGGGAACAAACCCGACTAGTAACCGTGAGGATGCCGGTTTGATCCCTGGCCTTGCTCAGTGGGTTGAGGATCCAGCGTTGCCGTGAGCTGTGGTGTAGGTCACAGATGTAGCTGGGATCCTGTGTTGCTGTGGCGCAGACCAGGCAGCTGTAGCTCTGCTTCATCCCCTAGCCTGGGAACCTCCATATGCTGCACGTGCAGCCCTAGAAAAGACAGAAAGACAGCTAAGAGGGAACAGGGAAGCACAGGGCCTTGTACTGAGCGCCCAGTGCTTGTTCTTCTTTCCTCTGTTGCCCGTGGGCAGGGAGGGCTGTCAGCACACAGCCTTCAGCGTCAGCCTCCTCCAGGAGAGCCTCACCAGTGAGGAGCAGCCTCACCGGGGACACAGCGCTTCCCCAGGCAGCCCACTGCCAGTAGCTGGTTATCGGAGGGGATGAGGGCCCTGCCTCTCCTCTTGGTGGAAGTGTTCTCTGTTTGGCACCAGCCCACCAGCCGTTCTAGCTCCAGGGCTCCCCCCAGGGGAGCTGTTTTATCTGTATCACAGCCCAGGGTCTCCTTGGCAGGTTCCCACTGCCGCCCCCCTCCACAGGTGCGCACCCTGAAGGCACTGGTTAGTAAACCTCCTTCCCCTCTCAGAGCCCACTTCCCAGGGAACCAGCTCTGCAACATGAGCATATTTCACGTCAGAGCATCCAGGGAACTGACAGTGAAATAAGATGAGCTGTAGGAAAGCATTTTGACGAGAACCGAGGTAGTAGAGTTTGGTGATGAGAATCATTGGCTTTGAACACAGACAAGCCAGAGTCTGATCACAGTGTTTCCAGAGCCCTTGATCAGGACACTTTATGGCTCCAAATTTCAGTGTTCTTATCCATAAAAGAAGGATGATCGTCCTTATTCCTCGGGATTGTTGTGGGGACTAAATGAGATGACACTCGCACAGCCTTAGAGTGGCGCTTGGTGCATTTAGTCGTGAGATACATGTCCGCACGCCTGCCATGCTGATGTCATGCTGTTTCCATAGGCGACGTGCTAGTCATTTTGTGTAGCACATTTATGTTCCGTGAAACACAGGTTACGTTTTTCTGTATGAGGTGTGGAGTTATAACAACGTGGTTGAAAATTCTTTGAGCTCTGCATAGGAAACCTACAGATTCTGGGATCATGTTATCCCTGTCATTTTCCAACTGAAATTGGTCAATAAAATCCTTCACCCTGTTATCCACGGCCGCTCTTCAGCATCGGCCTCTTCAGTCGCTTCGTCTCAACAGCAGCACAATGCATTTTCACCACTACCTGTTCCCATGGTAACCACCATCCTTCCGGCTCTTTGGACAATGAAAAGCAGCAAACAATACACAGTATTTCATTTCCTGGGGACTTACAGAACTGTGGCCAACAGCTCTTTTCAAATGCAATAATGAGATGTTGGATAATTCCCAGAGGAACAGGAATGAGTGATACTGTCCTTCCTGAGGCTCCAGGGAAGAATCAGAAGTTCCTTTCGGTACCTTTTTTCTTTTTCTTCATTTTTGGCTGCCCCGGGGCATATGGAGTTCCTGGGCCTGGGATCAGATTAGAGCCAAACTCGCGACCTAAACCATAGCTGAGGCCGTGCCAGATCCACCACGCTGGGCTGGGGCTCGAACCCATGTCCCAGTGCTCCCAGGATGCCACTGATCCTGTTGTGCCTCAGCGGGCCCTTTTCTTTCAGTACCTTTGAAACCGAATTATTGATCCAATTATTTTAAACAACAAAGAGAATAATCAGTTGTTTCTCTCAGGAAAATTTGTCAGTGATACTGTTTTTGTACTTTGTAACATTGGGTTTTCATTTTTTAAAACAATCACACTGCTCATATAACTAAATGTTCTATTTACAGTGACCATTTTTCTCCACGTGATGATGACAAGCTTTGCTGTTGTTTCACCCGTTTCCATAGGCAGGACCAGATGCTGTGTTGGGGAGAACCATCTGGGGAGTTTTAGGTTTAGGTGCCTTTGGGTTCCAGCTGAAAGAAGTGCCTGCCGGGAAACACATTATCACAACCACCCGGTCCCACAGCAACCAGCTGGTTATGGACTGTGTGACGGCTATGAACCCTGATGATGTGCTTCGAGTGGGAGGAGCAGGAAATAAGGTACGAATGGCCGTCCACCGTCCCCCCTGAAACGCAGCCGAATCACTGACAGAAATACGGAGTTTCAGAATGGGGGGAGTTCCCGGTGTGGCTCAGCGGATTATGAACCCAACTAGTATCCATGAGGATGCGGGTTCGATCCCTGGCCTCACTCACTGGGTTGAGGATCCAGTGTTGCCGTGAGCTCTGGTGTAGGTTGCAGACATGGCTCAGATCCTGAGTTGCTGTGGCTGTGGTAGGCCAGCAGCTGCAGCTCTGACTCAATCCCTAGCCTGGGGACCTCCATATGCTGCAGGTGCAGCCCAAAAAAGAGCAAAAAAAAAAGTGAAATAACAGTTTGGGAGAAGGTATTAAAGATTTTTATTTGCCGTTAAAAACACATTTCAGCAGCACTTTAATTTTTTTTCAGTGTTAAGATTCAAGGCTCTTTTTATCAAAGAGTGTTCTGTGATGACGTAAGTCGTTTGACTAAGACCCTGTGCCTCCAGCAAGCCCCTATGTTCTCAGAGACCTCTTGGATTCCCTCCTGGGCCTTCCTTCTATAGACTCTAAAGATGGGCTTCTGCCCCTCCTGGATCCCACCCCCCCCCAATTTGTTCACCTAGGCCCCCACCCTCACACTTCGAGCTCCACCCCAGCCCGGAGCTCTTCTCATCTGACCGCCCCTTGGGTGTGGTCATGATGACCCAGTTCGCGTATCTCTCATTCAGCACGCCCGGCTTGAACTCGTCCTCTTTCTGCCTGTGCCCGGATGTGCGTCCCTTCCTGTCTCCACCTGAAAGCCCACCTGCACCCCCTTCCGCACATCCCGCCAATCAGGTCCCACCTGTGGATCTTCTGAATTTTTCCTGAAGGTCTCGTCCATCTCCACTGCCAGTGCCCTGGTTCAAACCTATCATCATCCTTCACCCAGACATCACAGGAGCTTCCAAAGTGGTCCTTCTGTTCAGTGCCATGTCTTCACAGTGCCGCAGGGCGATGAAAATGTAGAACTTAGCAGAAATGGACACCATCCTGTAAATCAACTGTACGTTAATAAATAATAAAAAAGAGGAGTTCCCGTCGTGGCTCAGTGGTTAACGAATCCGACTGGGAGCCATGAGGTGGCAGGTTCGATTCCTGGCCTTGCTCAGTGGGTTAGGGATCTGGCGTTGCCATGAGCTGTGGTGTAGGTTGCAGACGCGGCTTGGACCCTGCGTTGCTGTGGGTCTGGTGTAGGCTGGTGGCTATAGCTCCGATAGACCCCTAGTCTGGGAACTTCCATATGTTGTGGGAATGGCCCTAGAAAAGGCAAAAAGACAAAAAAGAAAAGAAAGAAAATGCAGAACTCACCACATGGCACTCCCCTGCCCCAAATCCTCAGGGGAGTCCACTTCACAGCACCTTAAACGCCACGCTTATGAGAATGAGATCCAGGTTCTTCCATAGCCTGACCCCTGAGCACCCCCAAGCCCTCACATTTCCCACTCGTGTGCCTGGCACAGTAGAGGCGAGTAATAATATTTAGTGGACTGAATGGAATTTGTTTCTCCTCCTCACCTACCTTTTGAAAGCGATCATCAGCTACTACTAGGTTTTCTGAAAGTGTTTGCTTACAAGAGGATGAAAAATGGAAGTTTCAAAATAACAATATTTTGGAAAAAATAAAACATTTCCAAGTAAAAATAATATTCCTGGTAGTCCCTGAAATATGATTTTTCTCTGCTCCTCCTCTTTACCTGCAAAACCCCATCCTCCCTCTTAGCACTGCCTGTGAGAACAGTCCCCACCCTGCACAGCCCCTGCCGTTTCTCCTGCGACCGCGCAGTTCTTAACGTTCCCGGAGGACCTCCTTGAGGATCTAATGAAAGCTACAGGCCCTCTTCCCTCAAAATGGATACCTGGCATAGTCCTTGGTGCATAAGAAGACTTGACACTTATTCCTTTAAGGAAAGAGAAAGCTGTCACTCAGAGCCTACAGCAGGGTTTCATGGCGGGACAGTGTCCTTGCATACAGAGGCCTCAGAAGAATAACGGGTTACTTGTGTTCACTGAGGCTTTCCTCATTCTCCCAGGCTGGTCTCTTCATCTCAGTATTTAAGTCTGAGTCTTACAGTACTAATTATTTTACACTGTAACCAGAAAATAAGCCAAATGACTAATGAAAAGCTGATAGCAAGTTACTGTTAAGTCATACTGTTTTGGAGCTCCCTGTGTGGCTCAGCTGCTTAAGAACCCAACATAGTATCCATGGGGATGTGGGTTCGATCCCTACCCTAGGTTGGTGGATTGTGGTGTGGTAGGCCAGCAGCTGTGGCTTCAATTCAATCCTAGCCTGGGAACTTCCATATGCTGCAGGTGTGGCGCTAAAAAGAAGAAAGAAAAAAAAGTCACGCAGTTTCTCTCAGTGACCTTGGTTTTGTATGAATATACAGGAGATAGTAAGACAACCCTTTAAAAATTCATAGTTTGGTGGCCCAAACAGCAATCGATATGCTTCCAAAAGAAAGACTTAGGAAACTGCTTGCTAGACTAGTCAACATCCCGCATCAACTAGGACTCACTACAGCTTAGACTCATTGCACTGGTTGATATTTCTGCATCCTTTAAGTAATAATGGTCAAATCTTTACAAGATTAGAAAACTTTAATTTTCTACAACAAATTATAAATTACTTTTTTAGAGTGAGAAAGGAAAAGAACATAAAAAAAGCAAACGTTATTTTCCTAACTTGGAAGTGGAGACCGTGCAGAGAGCCTCCCTGGAGTGGACCTGACCACTTTCCCCTCGGATCACTACAGCACTAAGCACGTATCCTCTCTTTTTGTTGGGATGCTCGTGTCCTTGCACCTGCTCGAAGGCTTTAACCTAAGTTGAGTCTGACAGAAATTGAAATGTACTTGATAAAAACAAGCAGCTTCTCTCTTTGTGCCCCAGTCACGTCATGGTCGAGGGGTAATTATTATCTTAACCTTCCAGATTATCCAGCTGATCGAAGGCAAAGCCTCTGCTTACGTATTTGCAAGTCCTGGATGTAAGAAGTGGGATACCTGTGCTCCTGAAGTTATTTTACATGCTGTGGGAGGTCAGTCCATTTCACTTGTGGGAATTACAGTTTATGTACAGTTTTAGATTATGCTCGGATATGGTATTTCAGTAATACTACTTTACCTGGTCTCTTAGGCTGTGGAAGACGGAAGGAAAGTTGGAGCTTATCTAGTCCACGCTCTGCATTCCATAGATGAGAAAGTAGATTTTTCAGCTAATCCATTTTTGTTTAGTTACAGTTTTTCTTTGGGGCCTTGGTCTGCATGCAGTTAATTTATTTAAACCATTATTAGTTTGTGACCTAATGCCTTTAGGATTTTTTTTCCTTAAAAACAAGATATTCATCATATCATCTCAGTAATTTCTCTTAAGGCGATATTGGTAAATATCTCAGTACGATGCTAAAGATCATAGAATTAGAATTTTTTTAATCTGACTGCAAAAATGTTACAAATATATGCCTAGCAGGATGGTTTTTCCATTTCAAATAGACATCAGATCACACTGATTCTTAAACACTTGATTTTTCCTCTGTCATTTCTCTTGGTACATTATTATATCACTATCTCACTAGCAAATTACATGACAAGGAAGTTAAATTCATCACCTCATGATCCATTGTCATTAGAATGTTAAATGAAACCATAATGTAACAGTTATGTTTTGTGAACATAACAACCTCTGACCGAATAAAGTATTACTAATAAAAGACAGAATGAAGAAAACACTTCTGAAACCAGGAAGAGTGGTGATGGAGTATAACAAATAGGAAAAATCTCACTTCGGGAAAAGAGAAATTAACCGGTACTGAGAAGTATAAATTGAAGATGCTAAGTGAAATTATTTTCATCAGAAAAAAAATAATGATTTGGCCTTCAGTTAGGTTTCTCTGCAGTCTTCAGTTCCAAGTGCATTCATGTTTAACCTTTGTGGTCATTCATTGTCTTTCTTATTTTATCCAGAATTCATTGGCCCGTATTACATTTGGAAGGAAGAAGCACTTAGAAATAACTGGAAACATAATGATCCGATCAGCCACTGACGTTGTACTGATGTTTTTTCTGCAGGCAAGTTAACCGACATCCATGGAAATGCCCTTCAGTATAACAAGGAAGTGAAGCACATGAACTCGGCAGGAGTCCTGGCCACGCTGAGGAATTACGACTACTATGCAAGTCGAGTTCCCCAGTCTGTCAAAAATGCACTTGTGCCTTGAAGGGAAATCAAGGACTTGCATCTCGAGAGAGCGCATTTTACACCTAACTGAATGACACCAGAGCTCCACTCCCCGTTGATGACTGTTCTATCCAGTTACTTAGGAGTAGAAAGAGAATTTTAAAATGTCTTAATTAATTAATCATCCAGACCAATTTTGATATCGGGAAAATGTATAAAGTTAGTATATGTCACATTTCTTTCTCTCCATTTATTTGGAGAAATGAAAGTTTAGCTCCAACTGGCTAGCCCGGTCACTTGCCCAATCTACATTCCTGTTTTGTAAACAAGATTTCTGTAGCACAAGTTGTCACCTGAATCTCCTCCTCGTTTTTCACAGTAAAGTAAGACATTTTCCTACTCTCATTCTGAGTACATTAAAATATTATATATGTTGATGAAACATTTTGGAGAAAAGTTTCTTTATAATAAATTATTTAATTCTGGCTGTTTTTCACCAGCTTTTTTTTTTTTTTTTTTTTTAAGTATTTGAAGCTGATATACTCTCTACTGTGGGCATTACTTTATTCTTATGGCATCATTATGCTACTTAACTCTGTAGGGTTAGGTAATTGCTCTTCTTCCTTCCAAAGGGAGACTATAATATGTGCTACCAAATTATTCTGACATTCTGCTTAGGCTTTTGTTTTTTAGGTGCCTGTCTCATGCTTTTAAATAAATCTCTCTGTTATTGGATTAAGCAAGAAGTTTAAATTAATCATGTTTGAACCCACTGTATGTCAGAACCAACCGGGTCACCTTGCTGTACAGTTGAATTGACAGAACACTGTAAACCAGCTATAATGGAAAAAATAAAAACCCATTCTGGAGTTCCCATCATGGCGCAGTGGTTAACGAATCCGACTGGGAACCATGAGGTTGCGGGTTCGATCCCTGCCCTTGCTCAGTGGGTTAAGGATCCGGCGTTGCCGTGAGCTGTGGTGTAGGTTACAGATGCGGCTCGGATCCTGCGTTGCTGTGGCTCTGGCGTAGGCTGGAGGCTACAGCTCCTTGTGCTGAGGGAACGGCCCAAGAAATAGCAAAGACAAAAAAAAACAAAAACAAAAACAAAAAAACCATTCTAAAAAAAAAAGAATTACCTAGGAAAATATGAATTCACAGGCTCCATCCCAGTGATTTTTTTTTTTTTCCTCTTTTCTTTTTAGGGCCACACCTATGGCATATGGAAGTTCCCAGGCTAGAGGTCGCATCAGAGCTGCAGCTGTAGGGCTGTGTCACAGCCACGGGAACACCAGATCTGAGCCACATCTGTGACCTATGCCTGCGTTTATTCCAGCATTCATTTATTCAGCAGCTATCTTTTGAGCCCTTGCTGTATGTTAGGCACTGTCTGGGTACTACTGAGCATTCAACAGTGGACGTAAGTCTGCTCCTGTGTTAGCTCTTGTTCCTGTGGAGCAACAGACAATAAACAAGAGAAGGAGATGAGACCATGGCAGATGCTGTGAAGGATCAGACGGGACGATGAGCTGGCAGCAGTTGGGCTGGAAGGGCGGGCAGGAAGAGGGTGTCCCTGCAGATGAAGTGGGGATTTCTTCTCTGAGAAGGTGATGTCTCATCCAAAAACTGGATGGAAAGAGGTCACCCATGTCAAGACCTAGAATTACTAGTGGGAATAATAAGCACATTGTCTCTGAGAAGAGGAAGAAAGAAAAAAAAAAAAGCCAGAGAAGGCCGAAGTAAGGTGACCAAAGGGAATAGTGTTATATAAGGTGAAGTTTGGGAGGCAGGCAGGGGCCACGTCATTAAAAACATTTTCCTTTTTATAGCCACACTTGAGGCCAGGAGTCACACTGAAGCCACAGCCGTGGCAATGCTGGATCCAAGCCACCCCTTTGGCCTATGCCACACCTTGCAGCAGGGCTGGAGCCTAACCCACTAGGTGAGGTCAGGGATCGAACCTGCAGTCTCAAGGAAACTACATTGGGTCCTTAACCCTCTGAGCCATAACAGGAACTCAAAAAAAAAAAAAAAAACCATTTTTTTTTTTTTTTTTTTAATTTTAAAGGAAACAGCTTCATCTGTGACCTGCACCACAGCTCATGGCAAAGCTAGATCCTTAACCCACTGAGCGGGGCCAGGGATCGAACCTGCATCCTCATGGATGCTAGTTGGGTTCATTAACCCACTGAGCCACACGGGGAACTCCTCATATCAACTCTTATCGGAGGCTTTCCTTTCCTCTCCTCTCCTTCCTCCCGCATTCACTATGGATAATCATTTTGCATTTTCTCAGCTACCTTTGTCCTTTTTGCAAACACGTTTATTATTTTTACTCTCCAAACCTCTAAAATGTGTGTAGAATGAACACACATTTCTGTACCTTCATGTATCTCCCATATAGTAATTTTTATTTATTCAACTTTTTCACCTATAAGGCTAAGCTCTTGAAGGCAAGGACTTGGTCTTTCATCTCTATATATCCTGTACATAATAATAAGAGTTTTAATATGTCTCTGAATCTCAGTAGGTATTGAAAATACCTATTGTTCCTTTTTTTTAAAAAAAAAAATCTTGTTAACCTAAGAATAGAGCAATATTCTTGGGCTGGATGATGAATATCTAGAAAGAAGAATCAAACTATTCTTGATGGTGAAGCAGTGACATTCCCAGTAAAGTCAGGAAGAAAACAAACACGCTCATGTTCAACACTGTCAAGATTCCTGTTCAGAGATACTTTGGAAGACCTAGACTATGAAAGTGATAAGGCTTAAGAGCTACAAATATTGGACAGAAAGGAAAAACATCTACGAAACCCAGCATAGCTACAAACAAACAAAACCAACCCCCCCCCCAAAAAAACAACTATTGGAACTAATAAAAGCATTTCACAGATAGTGATATGAAGACTTGGAACTCTTGGTGGCCCACCAGATCCTTGAGGCAGAGCTTCCGTGCCTGCCCGCTTGCATCTCTCACAAGCATCCTATCCTAATTTATTTCTTGCCTGAAAAAAAAAAAAAAAAAAAAAAAAAAGACCGACTTAGGACCCTTGCTTTCCTGAAAGCAGGTTTCTGTTTGAGTACCACAGCTCCACATGCCTCGTGTCTACCGAGGACCTCCACATCCTTGATGATTCTATACTTCTCAAAATCAGTGTTCTGGGATGTAAGGCACATGATGGTGATGAATTTTAGTTCATAATCTGGGACTGGAAAGAGTAATAAAACTGGAAAACTCTAAACAAATGGAAGAGTCATCACTGCTGCCTGGCACTAGTCTCTGATCTCACCAGTGAAGAGTTTCACTCGTTGCTGAACTTTTCAAGCATTTCTGGACTCGGCTAGTCACTGGGCACTTAGAGTGTTCTGCTCTGTACTGCAAGTCTTTTTAGAGCCTCCGTATTGCTCTGACAAGAGTAGTTGTACTGTATGACAGAGATGGCGCCAAAATGATCTCAAAAGTTTAAATTCAGCAATACTTACAATGAGAATACGAGCTCTGTCAAATCCGTGGGTCAAGATAAGGGTAAGTTAATTCATGCCATGTCTAAGATACAGGATGGAGAACTCTGGGGATTTTAGTTGTTTACAGTCTTACTTTGAGTCAACAATTGAATGTGGCTCTAAAAAGCTAATGTGGTGTTTATGCTAATCGCATTGTAATGGGCAAAATAAGAGAGGCAATGCTTCTGCCTGCACTCCGCCCTGACCCCGTCATACCCAGATCATTTTGTTCAGTTCTGAGTATCCCATTGTAAAAGGCACATCGACTAACTGGAGCACGTTTGGAGGAGGACAGCTGGGGTAGATTGCAACTATCACTTGAAGGATTGTTGAAAGGACTGGTGGCATCTAACCTAGACAACAAAGCCATGGGAGACATCATGACAGCCTTCAACATATGAGAGGCTTCTAAACCCTTATAGCCTCAGAGGATAGTGGACAGAGGTAGAGAGAAGCAGATTTAGATGCATCTCTCTCTCTTTTTTTTTTTAATTGAACGAATATGGAGTTCTCAGGCCAAGGATCAGATCCGAGCCTCAGTTAGTACCTAGGCTGCAGCTGCAGCAACCCCGGATCCTTAACCCATTGTGCCAGCCAGGGATCAGACTTGTGTCCCAGAGCTCCCAAGATGCAGCTGATCTTGTTGTGCCACAGAGGGAACTCCTAGGTGAACCTTGCAGGTGCTGGAAACAGAAGGGGGTGTCTTGGGCAGTATTAAGTTCCTTATCACTGAAGGTGTTCAAAAACAGATTATTTGGTTATTCATTAGGTGAATAAATGAGTCCAGGATTATCTGCATCCCTAGTGCAGTATGTAGTAGAAGACAATCAATATGTAAAGACTCTTGCAAAGAGGATTTCTCAGCAAATAAACAGTAATCTTCTATATATCACATAGGAAGGATTCAATCACTCAAAATTAGTAAATGACATTTGTGATGTGCAGGAAACTGTGCTGGACCCTGTGTGATACCTAATAACATCAAAGAAATTTTAAAAGTCACATTGACTAGCTGGAATATATTTGGAAGAGGGCAACTTTGAAATATCAAAGTAACTTATCATAGTATTACTGTGTAATATTATGTATTACACATAGTGTAAGGTGTAATTAATTACATTACACATTACTGTATAAACACATTGTTTACTACGCAGAAGGAAGCTTAACCAAATCTGGAATAGTTACTCCCAGATGGGTCACCTGAAGCATAGTCTGTTGAAGTGGAAGTGCCCATATCATGGAGGAATGTGACATCACCTTGGAGTTCTTATCCATCCTAAGAGAAAATTTTGAGCATAATAATACAAGTTCCTCCTTCTTAATGAATGGCATCATATAGCACTTCACACTTTCCTTATTATCCCCCAAGCATTAGTACCTCATTCAATTTTATTAAAGTGTTTTTGACACATTTAGAGAAAAAGAGGCATTATCCTTGGCCATTTACGATACTGTGACCAGGAAAAATAAAAGGTTCTTTTATTGCTTTACATTTGAATGAAACTGTGAGTATATGATCATAAACAAAGCAGATATGTAGTAAAAGGGCCAAAATGGAACCAGGAATGGAAGTGGCAGCATAAAGAGCTTTTTGCTAAGCTATTTTAAAGGCACAAATATAAAAACAGAAGTATCTAACAAAAGAGGATCCCAGACTACCCTGATTCAAGTAAAGCATTCTATCTAATTTACCGGCTGAGACAAAGCATCAGTGGAGAGTCCGAGGCAGAACAGGTCATGGGAGCATCTTTACAGGGCTTTTTGTGATTGTTTAAGACATTCATCTACAAAAATGATGTCTGAAAGGCTGCAGATAAGAAAATACAAGATTAGCTTTTTTTAAAAAAAATGCTAAAGACCTCAAAAGAAGGTGAAGGCATATTCAGATCTGAGATCTGAATAAGAAATCAGTCAAGAAAACCTTGGAGAAAATTATTTCAGGCAAAGGGAAAGTGCACAGATAAACGGTGTGAAACAAAGGCACAGTCTGCAAGAAGTTTATAATCCAAAAGACAAAATAGGCAAGTACAGTATAAACTGGTAAGTCTAAAATAGTGATAAATACAGGCTGTTAACAATGCAATGATAATACAAGGTATACATTATGCTAGTATTTTCTTTTTTGTTTGTATAGTCATTGTTTTCCTGATAATTTACTTTATAAAATAAAAAATAGGCATGTAAGGGTTCCAGATATCACCTAAATTCAAAAAAATGTAGGTGTCCAAGTTAATAAGTTTGGACAGCAGGGGTAATTTGGTTTGGTTCATTTAAAACAGGTCACAAACAGAATGACGTTTCAAATTTAGAAGATAAGGATATTGAAATAGCCCTTTACTTTATCGTAAAGTTGAACATTTTGTCCAAAGGGAATTTTAGTAGGAAAAAAGTAGGTTTATAAATGTAGAGAGAGATTGACAGACATTCTATTTCAACCATTAAATTCCTAATGATGACTATGATACTGGAAAGGAAAATGAATCAAAGAGAATCTATTATTTCTAGAGATCAATTTACTGGAACAACTTTGTGTGCAGGCTTCCCAAACGTAGCCACAGGTTAAGAGCATCTAAGAGGAAGCAGCTTCAGCTCTGCCAAAGAAGATGCTGCTGTTGATTTTACTGTTCTGGATGAAGAGCAGGGAAGGTGACCACAAGAGAAATTGTCATAAATTGGTAATGACGTTGGAACAGTTTCCATGCCAGGGGCAGCTGCAGTCTCCAGGCCCTCCTCAGTCACCTCCACAGAGAGCTTGTGCAGGATATTAGACACCATGACATGGCAGCTCCTAGTCATGCCTAAGAAGTCAGTGTCCTACTGGCTGAGGGCATCTACCACCCCTACGGCTCCCAGCATGGCCTTGAGGTCAAGCTCTCCTCCTTTGTGAAGTGATGTCCACATCCCCATCTCGCTTGTTCATGTTCTGTGAGCTTGCCCAGGCTATTCATTGCTCATCGGTAAGTTTATCTTCAAGCTCCTGCAGATCGTTTCCTTCTTTCTGGCAGCAGCAAAGTCATGCCTAGATCAGCAAAATCATCCTTGCTTTGGATGGTATTTCCAGGATCCTGGCTGATCCTGGCTTGCACAGCCTTCAGGAAGGTGATAGTAAAGGACTACCTTTGTTTCATCATCTGCAGGGATTTGCTCACATCCTTGTTCAGCTTAAATTCTCCCTCTTCGGTATTTTCTTTAGCAACGTCCTGGTCCCACTGCCCTTTGAAGCAGACTGTGTCCATCAGAGCCAGAAGGGCAGAGCTGCCGAGAGAGCCCTTGGGAAATGGGTCCTTGCTTTTTTTTTTTTTTTTTTTTTTTTTTTCCATTCCTTTGGCTTTCCACCCAGGAATCAATTCTTTTACTTTCTTATGCAGCATTTACAAAATCAGCAGATTCCACACTGACTAGGTACAATTTCTTAACATTATCCAAGTATCCCTGAAGAAAGTGATAGATCATTTCTCCATAGAGTCTGTTGGCAGTGCTCAGTTCATGTCAATCAGTTTATTTACTTCAGTCAGAAGCTTTTGAAATTGGGGATGCACAGTACCTGACTTTTCAGCATGATCTGTTGTTGTAGCTCTTTTTTTGTGTTGATTAAAGTAAAGGACTTTAATTTTGCTTTTTAGAACCATACCCACAGCATATGGAAGTTCCCGGACTAGAGGTCAAATTGGAGCTGCAGCTGCCAGCCTACACCACACCCAAGGCAACTTGGGATCCAAGCCACACCTGTGACATACACCACAGCTCACGACAATGCCAGATTCCTGGCCCACATCCTCATGGAGACTGGTCGGATTCGTTTCTGCTGAGCCACAATGGGAACTCCAAAGAACTTTAATTTTGAATGCAGTGTTTTCCTCAGGCAGGCCTACCTAACGCTGATGAGATACTGACAGGGAACAAGAAAACATCATCTTTCAACTTTCCAAACTGATGGAACAGACCAAATGCAAATTGGGTGTTTGCTTTGCTGAGTCAGATGCTAGTATTTTCAAACTGAAAGCCTATTATGCATTTACTCTTTTGATCCATATTTTCTTCACTGCAAGCTTTTCCTTCCCATGAATGACTGAACTGCAGAATTTTTGCTGAGAAATGTTTTTAAATAAACTATTCCTTTTTCACTTAAGTACAATATATATTCACCAAAGATATTTTCACAGTGCACACAGACTTTTCAATAGTGCTTTCCACAGCAGTTAGGAAGAAACATAAGTCATCCACCATCACCACGTTCTCTTCGAGTGCCTGCTAAATAAGGCACATGTCATGACACCTTTGATAAATTAGTTTTCTCTGTACTGCATATTCTGTAAGAAAAAGGCACAGCCCAGAGTAGAGAACTGTTATCAGCGACACTATGATGTACATGATAAAAACATCTGTATACAGTAAAACACTGAAGCCTACTTTATAGTAACTAGTGTGGAAAGACTGTCCCTCGTATTAGCTTCCTTGAGCTGCTGTAACCAATGGCCACAAACTGGGAGGCTTTAAACATCGGAAGCTTATTCTCTTAGAGTTCTAGAGGCGAGAAGTCAAAAATCGAGGTGGAGGCAGGGCAGGTCCCTTTTGAAGGCTCCGTGGGAGAACATTCCACACCTCTCTCCTCACTTCCCAGAGTCTCCAATAATCGCTGGCATCTTTTAGCTTGTAGCTGCATCACTTCAATGTCTGTCTCTGTCTTCATGACTCCTTTCCCCGTGTGTCAAATCTCCCTCTCCTTTCTAAGAAGATGTCATCTCAAGATTGTTTGTTTCTTGTCTTTTTTAGGGTCACGCCTGCAGCTTATGGAGGTTCCCAATCTAGGGGTCTAATTGGAGCTGTAGCTGCTGGCCACAGTCATAGCCACGCCAGATCCCAGCCGCATCTGTGACCTACACCACAGCCCAAGGCAACGCCAGATCCTTGACCCACTGAGTGAGGCCAGGGATCGAACCCGAAACAACCTCATGGTTCCTAGTCAGATTTGTTTCCACTGAGCCACGACAGGAACTCCCATCTCAAGATTTTTAACTTTACTACATAAGCAAAGACTTTATTTTCTTCGTTTTCTTTTTCTTTTTGTCTTTTTGCTTTTTAGGGCCACACCTGTGGCATATGGAGGTTCCCAGGCCAGGGGTAGAATTGGAGCTGCAGCTTCTGGCCTACACCACAGCCTCAGGAATGCGATATCCGAGCCTGTCTGAGACCTACAACATAGCTCAGGGCGATGCCAGATCCTTAGCCCACTAATAGAGGCCAGGGATAGAACTCATGTCCTTATGGATACTAGTTGGGTTCATTACCGCTGAGTCACAATGGGAACTCCATTTTTTTTTTTTCATTTTTTTACGTTTCATTAAAGTGTAGTTGATTCACAATCTTGTAATAATTTCTGCTGTACAACAAAGTGGTTCAGATATACATGTACACACATCCATTCTCTTTCAGATCCTTTTCCCACACAGGCTATCACAACATACTGGGTAGAGTTCCCTGTGCTAGACAGCAGGTCCCCACTGGCCAGTCACACCACATACCTCCGTGCGCATATGCCCGTCCCAAACGCCCGTCTCTCCCTCCCCTCCCCCACCTGTCCCCTTTGGTAACCATTAAGTTTTTCAAAGTCTGTGAGTCTAAGACTTTCAGAGTCACATTTACAGGCACTGGAGTCTAGGACTTGGACATATCTTTTCCAGGGGACCGAAGTCCTCAGTGGTACTCCTGCCTTTGTACGGTCCCCTCATTTGCACCTCAGTGGGTCCTGTGACTCATTGGTCCCCAACACAGTGCCACAGAACTGATGCTGTGTGACTCCCAAAGACAGACCAGGAGAAGCCTTGCAATTGCCATGTTGGTATTTTGGAACCTCCACTCTTGGGGCAGCCAGCAAGAGTGGAGGTTCCTACCACTTCCTACCCTGCTCCTGGTGTCACAGGGACAGGACCTGAGGAAATGAGGACAGCAGGGTCCATCAAAGCCTAATCTACCAGATTTCCCACCCAGGCACCCAGTGAGCAAAGTCCTTCAGCAACTTCAACACCCCCACGTCCAGTTAAGTAGCATCAGATGACCCGTCTGGCGTCATTGCAGCTTCTCTTGGTTACTCAGCCAAGGACTGCCCGGCTTCCTCGCCCCCAAAAACATCAGCTATAGTAGAGTGCTATAAGCCACTACATTGTGGTGGTTTATTAAACAGAAGAACTTACTTTGAATTTCTACTTTTCTATTGAAAGTTTTAAAATTCCATATTAAAATAACGGGACCAATAACAGTTACATAATAGTAACACCACTCTGGTGGCCTAGCAGTTAAGGACTTGGCTTTGTCATTGCTGTGGCTAGGGTCACTGCTGTGGTGGGGGTTTGATCCCTTGACTGGGAACTTCAACATGCTGCAGGTGTGGCAAAAAAAAAAAAAAAAAAAAAAAAAAAAATCCCCAGAAAACCACATTGAGACTGTCTCTATGATTAATTTAATTTCTGTCTCTGCATTAGCAGAGTTGGCTTTCCTTATCATACAGTAAATAGTTTTGCTCTTGGATTTTTTTGTTTTTGTTTTTTAGGACTGCACCCGTGGCATATGGAGTTTCCCAGGCTAGGGGTCGAACTGGAGCTGTCGCTGCTGGCCTATACCACAGCCACAGCAATGCCAGATCCGAGCCACCTCCTCGACCTACGCCACAGCTCATGGCAATGCCGGATCCTTAACCCAGTGAGTGAGGCCAGGGATCGAACCTGCAACCTCATGGTTCCTAGTCAGATTCATTTCTACTGCACCACGATGGGAACTCCTACTCTTGGCTTTGAGTCCAATTTTGAAGCTCATCCCAAGAAGATGAATAGGGTTACATGCCATCTGTTTATTATTCTAGCTTCTCTCTTGGTGTTACCTTTCCTTTATATTCTTATTGTCTGCTTACTCAATTAAAATGATTTGTTTTATAATATGCTTCTAAGTAAGGAATTGAAGGATTGAATCCTTCTCAGAACAAGGTGAGGCAATACAAGTAAATATTATAATTTAAACTTGTTAAGATCCCAAGCGACTTTCTGTCTTTTATGCTGCAAGTCTCCCATAGCCCTGGTTTCCTAATATCCCCCAAACCAGCTGGTGAAAGAACAAGACCATATTTTGCATTTGCCTGCAAATGGATGAATAAAACCGATTTTAGTTTGCTAGAGAGTCACTAATAGGCAAAAATGTGTCAAGTTTTGTTCTTTCTTTCCAGACACTTGTGGCAGTGCTTTCCATGAGGACAGCTCTTTAGCTCAGAAGCCAAATAATAAAAAGAAGCATTCAATATTCTTTGCTCTAAGAACAAATACATAGTTGCAAGAACACCTAAATTCTGTAAGATAAAAGATGCAAGTTTTCATTGTTTCATAATTCTTATCTTTCAAAGTATATTTTGTATCCCCATCCCCAACTCCCCCAGCAATCAATGTCTTCGTGTCCTTTCCCTGATACAAATTATGATAAAGTAGGAAGTAACCCCAGTATGTGCCAGGCATTGTGGGGAATCCAAAGACATCTAAGATTAAGGTTTCAGCAAACAAGAATCTGGAGAGCTAGCAGAGTGTACAGAAAAGAACTCCATTTCAACATAGGTATTGGTAGAAAGGCACTTATGGTGTGCATAGCATCACTTGGATAACTTGATAAAATGAGGCTGGCTGTGGAGCCCATTCCTAGAGATTCTAACAGGAAGGTAGGCGCAAGGGGACAGATCCTGTCTGGTGCAGGTGCCTTACCTACTCTGGAGGCTGGCCATGCGTAAGATGTAGCCATCGCTGGGGGTGCGTTGGGCAGGCAGAGAACGCCTCCACAGCGGCTCTAAGCACTCAATCTCATATTTAAGTGGCACTCGTCAGTGAAAACGGAGATGTCTTCGGGCACTTCAGGCAGTGATGAGGTTGAGGTGTGTTTTGTAACCGGCCTTTACCGTAGGCTTGCAGAGCCCTCGCCAGCACACACGCGTCACAAGGTTTAAGAATCAGACGCCCTCTGAAAGGCACGCTTTTAGAGCGAAGACAAATTGGGGCAAGGTTTTTAGCAAAGGCTTTTATAAATCATTCATTTACTTTAACCGTTACTATCAAGTACGAAAAACACTCTTGAAAGTACATTCTTCTTTGGAAAACCATGAGGAAGCATGAGAAAAACGTCCTGCATCCCCAGCGTAACTCGGTCTTGTTTGCTCCCGGGCTTTTTCAGCGTCTGCAGACCGCGCCCAACCACCGTGCGCAATCCGCGTTGTTTCACTGCGGGCTTCGGCGAACGCCCAGCGCGCTGCAGACTCCGCCTGACACCGCACTCTCCTCGCTTTACGAAGTGTCGCAAAACGTCGCCTACTTCAGGGTCTTCGGCCGCCGCGGCGTCGAACGCCACGTTGGCCTTTGTGACCCTGGGGGCCCAGGGGCGGGGGCGGGGCGGCGCGCGGCGATGACGCACTGCGCCGTGCGCCCAGACGGCGGTCGCAGCGCGGGGGAGGGGCGGAGGCTGCGGCAGCGTCAGGCGCGCGCACACGTTGCAGCTTGTCGCTTTGCGAGAGGCTGGGGTGTTTCGGACGGCGGCGTGTGTGCACTGACAGGTGGACCGGCCGACCAGGAGAGATGGCGACGCTCTGTCTGACCGTCAATTCGGGAGACCCTCCGCTGGGTAAGGGGCCGGGGCCACCGACCCGTGTGTGTTGCATCAGCCTTGGGGGGTGCGGGGCGGGAAGGTCGCCGCGCCCCGGTTGGCGCAGTGGCGGTCAGGCCAGGGAGCTCAGGCCTGCCCTCTCCCCCAGGATGGGCCTGGGGTGGGCCCCGCGCCCCTCGCCCTCTGTCCCTAGCAGGTGGATGTGCTCCTGAAGAGTTTTCTCGGGCGTGGATGTGGGCGCGGTGTGGGCCGGGGCAGGGCGACACGAGGCTCAGCTTCGGACCCTCTCTTCCAGAGGGAGGGCTCCCAGCGTCGTCCCCTCTCCCTTTTTGAACTGATTTCCCCTGGAGACCGAGCGTGGACGTAGAACCAACATTGTAAAACCTAAAATCCCCTTCGCACCGCCTCTTTTAGCATTTTTCCCAACTCCATTCATCTTTACCTACTTTCGCAAAAGATTTTCGATCCACTTGACTCAACTTTTCTTTACGTTTCATTGGGCTCAAAAGGGACGAGGCAAACGATCGTAGACACGGTTAAAATTTCAACCGAGGTTGCACTTATTTCTAATTAGAGGTGGCAGGGTAATTGCTGGAACAGTCAAGTGCAGTGCGGGCAGATGGAGGTGCTTGACCACACACATCGCACAGCAAAACGTCGGAAAAGGGCGGACTTGCGGACTTGTCATCTTCTAGTGCACCTTCAATTTGATGTGGTTTTGCTTTTTCAACGTGGCCAAAGTTATTGTGGATAGATAGCTTAGAATTTCTTCTAGTTTTTTTAAAAACTGCTTTGGGAAATTACACAAAAGAATTTAAATCGTTTATTAAGCTCATATTTTTAACGCATTTTTAAATGTAGATAAGCAATTATTTTTCTAATGTTTGAGAGGCCCAGACCTTAGGTACAATTGGCCCTGTAGGGCTACTGAAATTATTCATTACATTCTCATTACAGGGTGTTTTGAATCTCTTGGAACAAAACCCACAATTTAATAGCCATCTTAAATATTTAAAAAAATGATGTTTTAGCATATTGGTTCCAGTAATTATGGGCTAACCTCACCCAAATCAATGAAGTCTAGAAGAAATGGGTTTGATTCTGCAATTAGCACTGGACAATGTGACCTTATGCTTAAGAGCAAAGACATTTGGTTCCTGGAGACAGGAGTTCACTGTGCTTGCCATTTACAAGTTGCAGAACCTTGCAAGTTCCTTGTCTGGCATCTCCCACAGTTCCCTTGTTTAAGAAACAAGGCGTAATGTCTTCCACATATGGTTGGTTGCCAGAGTCAAATGAGACTGTGGTTCAAGTTCCTCACACGTTGTAGATACACAATAAATAGGTGTAGTTTTTAACGAACGTTGCTTAAAATAACCCTAAAGATGATAGATGTCTTTTTCTGAGTGAGTTATTAAGCTGAGAACCATGTTTGCAGTATTCTGGAAAAGGGTCATAAAGAAAGTTGTTGTCATGATGAACTACAGACCAACTAGAGGGTATATATTTCTATTTGCTTCTCTCCCTCTTTTTTTTTTGTTTTTGATTTAATTGTTCCAAATCGTTTAATTCAAATATGTTCTATCTTTAAATAGTCAGTGAAATTAGATGAAATGCTTAGAAAAACAGATTTTATTGCTAGACTCTCCCAGTTTAATATGTATTCACCATTTTTTTTTTTTTTTTTTTTTTTTTTGCTTTTTAGGGCCGCACCCACAGCATATGGAGGTTGCCAGGCTAGGGGTCCAGTCCGAGCTGCAGCTGCCAGCCCACACCACAGCCATAGCAACACAGGATCCGAGCCTCGTGTGCTAGCTACACTGCAGTTCAGGGCAATGCTGGATCCCTAACCCACTGAGCGAGGCCAAAAATCAAACCCGAAACCTCATGATTCCTAGTCGGATTCAGTTTCCACTGTACCATGACGGGAGCTCCTCACCACTTTTTTTAAAGTTAAGATAATTTCATATCTAAATAGGTACAAGAATAGAACAAAGAACATTTTTTTTCTCCAATAGCACTGGAGAGCATGTTGCAGGTAATAATGTTTCAATTCCCCAGAATGCTCCAGTACATCTCTCTCAAGTAAGATAACTCTGTATGCCCTCATAGGACTGTCAAAATCGGGAATACACATTAATATAATTCATCCCTCTAATGGACAGGTCCTGTTTATATTCCTACCTTGATTGTCCCAACGGTACCTCTATAGTGCAAGGATCAAAGTCTAGGATCATATTTGGCACCTGCTGGTTATGTATCTCAATTCCTTTCAATCTGGAATGGTTTTCTTCGTCTTTCGTTGGCTTTCATAGGAAAACCTCTCTGGATATTATAGTCCACTTACTTGAAAAATGACCCCGATCAGATTATTTCTTTTTTTTTTTTTTTTTGCTTTTTAGAGCTGAACCTGCAACATGTCGAGGTTCCCAGGCTAGGGGTCTAATTGGAGCTACAGCTGCTGGCCTACGCCACAGCCACAGCAATGCTGGACCCAAGCCATGTCTGTGACCTACACCACCGCTAACGGCCACACTGGATCCTTGACTCACTGATCCAGGCCAGGGATTGAATCCAAAACCTCACGGTTCCTAGTCAGATTCGTTTCCAATGCACCACGATGGGAACTCCCTGTTTCATGGTTCTTTGTGGCTAGAATCAAGCTGTATGTCTTTGGCAGAAATAGCACAGAAATGATTCATTGTTCTTCATTACAGCCCATTAATTGGACCATGAATTTTTCCCATTACTGATGATTTTACCTTGAGTATTTAAGATGCTGTCTGATGGCTTTTTCTCCACCACAGAGTTTTTTTCCCTTTGGCATTTTGTGAGGAGATGTCTGGGACCACGCACACTCCTCTCCACGTTCTCCCCTGAAACCTTCACCCACGGCTTTCAGTGTCCACTGATTTTTTTTTTTTTTTTTGTCTTTTTGTCTTTTTTGTTGTTGTTGTTGTTGTTGTTGTTATTGTTGCTATTTCTTGGGCCGCTCCCGCGGCATATGGAGGTTCCCAGGCTAGGGGTTGAATCGGAGCTGTAGCCACCAGCCTACGCCAGAGCCACAGCAACGCGGGATCCGAGCCGCGTCTGCAACCTACACCATAGCTCACGGCAACGCCGGATCGTTAACCCACTGAGCAAGGGCAGGGATCGAACCCACCTCATGGTTCCTAGTCGGATTCGTTAACCACTGCGCCACGACGGGAACTCCTGATGTTTTTAACATGATGCCGAATGGTGACCTTCAGTTCTGTTCTTCCTTCTGCATGTGTTGGCATTTTTCTGTAAGAAGATCTTTTTCTCATTTAAAAAAATTCGTAGCAGGGAGTTCCCTTCATGGCTCAGTGGTTAACGAATCCAACTAGGAACCACGAGGTGGCGGGTTCGATCCCTGGCCTCACGCAGTGGGTTGAGGATCTGGCATTGCCGTGAGCTGTGGTGTAGGTTGCAGGCGTGGCTCGGATCCCGCGTTGCTGTGGCTCTGGCGTAGGCCGGCCTGGGAACCTCCGTATGCCCCGGGAGCGGCCCAAGAAATGGCAAAAAAGACAAAAAAAAAAAAAAAAAAAAATTCATAGCAAGATATACTGGACAGGTTATATGTACTCTTTTTCATTTTCTGTTTTTAAAATATAAATTTTTTATTTTCAAAATTAGTTTTATTGAGTTTTAACTGGCATAAAAGAAAGTTCGCCAGGTTTAAGGTATAAATTGATTGGCAAATATATATGGTAGGTAACCATTTCTGTAATGCAATGGAACATTTCCCTCATTCGGAAAAGGCCCTCATGCCCTTTTGCCGTCAGTCCTCTTATCCTGTCTGGCCCCTGATAGCCTCTGATCTGCTTTCTGTCACCTTTGTTTTGCTTTTTATAGAACTTCACATACATTGAATCATATCAATGTATTCTTTTGCACCTCGGATAATTCCTTGAGATTCATCTGTCTCGTTGCCTGTAACAGTAGGTCATTCTTTTTTTCCTCTTCTCTTTTTACAGCCACACCTGCATATGGCACATGGAAGTTCCTGGGCTAGGGTCAAATGAGAGCTGCAGCTGCCGGCCACGGCTTTCAGCATCTTGAGATCCTTAACCCACGTACCGAAGCTGGGGATAGAACCTGCCTCCTCACTATGTTGGAGATTTTGTCAGGTTCTTAACCAGCTGAGCCGTGACGGGAAGTCCCATAGTTCACTCTTTTTATTTGCTGTGTGGGATTCCCTGGTAGGGTACCCTAAAACTTAGGTTATTTACTTCGGTGGCCGCACGGGCCCTGTGTGCCAGTGGGAGCCCCTGCAAGCTGACCGCGGTGTCCTTTGGCACATCTCTTACTGTTCTGTGAGTACTTTGTGCTTTTTCTAGCACAAGACAAAATCCACGTTTGTCTTGTCCCTGCCGCAGCCCTGTTTCTAGTGGAGCATGGTATTTAGAACTGGTATCTGGGTGCTCGTTGTCCATCTTAGACAAAGTAAGAACAAAGGATTGCTGGATATTTGATAAACTTTTTGACATGTTGAGAGGCGGATTATACTATATTTTCGAATTTCAGTTCTGGATTTCCTTATTCAATCCTGACGGGGATATATTTAGCCAAGGACTTTGGGCTAGTTATTTCACCCCTTCAAGCGTGTTTCCAGAGATAGAGGCGCCTCCGTCCTAAGCTTACTACAAAGATGAGAAACAAGAGCGAATGTAAGAACAGTGCCTGCCACAGAGTAATCACTCTAATTCTGTCCGTGACGGCTTTTCATCAGAGTGCTGTACTGATTTCTTCCTGTCTTTCGAGGGAGGGAAAGACCAATTTCACTGTCCCTGCCTGGATGCTGAGCATATTCAAAGGCAGGGAGTGCTTTCTGGTTTGTTACTGCTCCAAGGCCAGAGGCTCGACTTTATGTCTACAGACTCTTGGGAAAGTGTTTGCTCCTTGCAGGACTTAGTACTGGTTTGTTGACTCATCCGTGTGGCTTTATGATTCAAGTTTTAAATACCACATTGTTTATAAAGAGAGAGAAATCGTTTCATCTCATTCTTTTTAGGAGCTTTATTGGCCGTAGAACATGTGAAAGACACCGTCAGCGTTTCTGTTGAAGAAGGGAGAGAGAATACTCTTCGTGTATCTGAGTAAGTGCTTTTATGTCTTTGTCGTCAGCGCCGAACAGCATTTTTCCTTCTTTTTCTTTTTGGCCACCCTGTGGCATGTGGAGTTCCTGGACCAGGGATAAGATTGGAGCTGCACTTGTCGCCCCTGCCAAAGCTGCAGCAACGCCAGATCCTTAACCCACTGGGCCAGGCCGGGCGTGGAATCTGCATCCCAGCACCCCAGAGACAATGCCGATGCCCTCGCGCCCCAGCAGGAATGACACTGAATAGCATCTTTAAAATATTTAGGATCAAGGAGTTCCCATTGTGGCTCAGTGGTTAACGAACCCAACTAGTATCCATGAGGACTTGGGTTCGATCCCTGGCCTCAAACAGTGGGTTAAAGATCTGACATTGCCGTGAGCTGTGGTGTTGGTTGTAGATGTGGCTCGGATCCCGCATTTCTGTGGCTGTGGTGTAAGCTGGCAGCTACAGCTCCGATTTGACCCCTATCCTGGAAACCTCCGTATGCCATGGATGCAGCCCTAAAAAAAAAATTGAGGATCAAATGTTGTATGCTTGTGCATTGTCCCTAAAAAAAGATAAACTTTTCTTCTTCATTCTAAAAGCAGTGGATCCAGAGAGTTAATGTTTGTCAGCAAGGTATAATCTGTCTAAAAGAAACAAGGAATGTCCACAAATAACAAGTGCTGGAGGGGGTGTGGAGAAAAGGGAACCCTCCTGCACTGTTGGTGGGAATGTAAACTGGTACAGCCACTATGGAGAACAATTTGGAGGTACCTTAGGAATCTATACATAGAACTTCCATATGACCCCACAATCCCACTCTTGGGCATATATCCAGACAAAACTCTACTTAAAAGAGACACATGCACCCATATTGCAGCACTCTTCACAATAGCCAGGACATGGAAACAACCCAAATGTCCATCAACAGAGGATTGGATTCAGAAGATGTGGTATATATACACAATGGAATACTACTCAGCCATAAAAAAGAATGACATGATGCCATTTGCAGCAACATGGATGGAACTAGAGACTCTCATCCTGAGTGGAATGAGCCAGAAAGACAAAGACAAATACCATATGATATCACTTATAACTGGAATCTAATATCCAGCACAAATGAACATCTCCACAGAAAAGAAAATTATGGACTTGGAGAATAGACTTGTGGCTGCCCGACGGGATTGGGAGGGAGTGGGAGGGATCGGGAGCTTGGGGTTATCAGATACGACTCAGAATAGATTTACAAGGAGATCCTGCTGAGTAGCATCGAGAACTATGTCTAGATACTCATATTGCAACAGAACAAAGGGTGGGGAAAAAAATGTATACGTGTAAGAGTAACTTGATCCCCATGCTGTACAGCGGGAAAAAATAAAAAAAGAAACAAGGAATGGACAGAAAGATTTATATACACGGGTTTTAAATTCTATTGTAATTTATTCTGGTGGAAAATTGGAAGTATTTAAAACCAGTAATAGTGGGAAATAAATTTCGTAAGTCCACGGCATAGAATATTAGTCATCTATGAAAAAGAGGCTTATGAATAATCATTTATTTATTGGCTTTTTTCAGGGCTGCATCTGCAGCATGTAAAAGTTCCCAGGCTAGGGATCGAATCAGAGCTACAGCTGCTGGCCTACACCACAGCCACAGCAATGCTAGATCCAAGCCATGTCTGCGACCTGCACCACAGCTCATGGCAACGCCTTATCCCAACCCACTGAATGAGGCTAGGGATTGAACCTGCATCCTCATTGATGCTAGTCGGATTCATTTTTGCTGTGCCACAATGGGAATGCCTTGAAGAATTTTTAATGACAGGTATGCTCCTAATCTAATGTTACCAAAAAAGCAAGGCACAAATGTAAAATTACTTATCTACATAGAAAAAAATGAGAAGTGGAGAACGCTTTTCATAGTATTTATTTCTGAATTTTGGAATTGTGGGTTTTGGGGGCTTTTTTGGTTTACTTCTCTGTGTTTTCAACTTTTTCTGTCATGGGCTTATATTGAATTATTTGCAACCCAGGATCTTTGGAAGATGGAGTGCCCTTGGACTTGGTGCCTTTTTTTGGAATCCAGTGAAAAGAATTAAAAAGAACTGGGATGGAAAGCATTCTCTTGTTTACTAAAAAATAGGCTAAATAACTAAGGAATAGACCTAACCTGGTTTCGCCCTGTTTTAAGAATACTTTGCCAGATTGTGGAGTTTGGACCAAATTGAAAGAGGATTTCAAGGGTACTCTCAGGCAAGATGCAGATTCTGAAATGGTTTAAACGGTCCACGGTGAACTGACAGAAGACTTGCATTGGGGAAGGGGCAGTGGACGCAAAACCCTCAGTCACATCACGCGCTTCTCCTGTTCCCCAGGCCCTTCCTCCCCCGTTGTAGTTGCACCATGATTTGATTAGGTCACCGGTCAGTGGGACAGCCCTGTGGCTTGTGTCCTCTGCTGAGCTGTGTTGCGACTGACTGCTTTTCACGTACAGCTTTTACTTTTCCGTGGGATAATTGCTGTTTGCTTTGTTCTCTTCTGGAAGCTTTCTGATTCCTGTCTTTTCTGTGTGACTTCGGGAGGTTTGTGAGACTCTTAGGATTCAGTGTCCGGAAGTTTCACCATGATATGCTCTAGTCTGGGTCTTTGTTTATTCCTTCACTGGGTGCTTGGTTGCTCCTTTTATTGTGGAAATCCTTCTCTTTTGAAATTAGAAAATTTTTTCTTCAATGACTTTCTCTCCATTTTCTGTTCTTTTTGTGGATGTTGGAATCAGTCCTCTTACTTTCTTCAAATGTCACCTTTTTCCATTAAAAAATTTTTTTTTCCACTTTCTAGGGAGTTCTTGAACCTGTCATCCCATCTTTCTATTGAATTTTCATTTCTGCTGTTATATTTTTAGTATGAGAATTCCGTTACTTATTTTCTGGGTACAGTAGAGTATCCTGTTCTTATTTATTTATTTATTTGTTTTGGTCTTTTTGTCTTTTTCAGAGCCGCATCTGTGGCACATGGAGGTCCCAGGCTAGGGGTCTAATCAGAGCTGTTGCTGTCTGCCTATGCCACAGCCACAGCAACGCCAGATCTGAGCCACGTCTGCAACCTACACCACAGCTCATGGCAATGCTAGATCTTTAACCTTCTGAGCGAGGCCAGGGATCAAACCCGAAACCTCATGGTTCCTAGTCAGATTCGTTTCCGATATGCCACGACGGGAACGCCCCTGTTCTTATTTTATGATTGAGATACGCTTTTTCTTTGCTCAGAGGAAATTTATTCGCTTCCTTTCAAGGTTTTCCTTCATGTGTCAAGTTTTATCTGTGTGTTTATTTTGATTGCTGTCTTTCAAGTTAAAGACTTTCTTGCAATATTTGGAAACTCTTGATGAGTTTGTTTTCTTTTCTTTTCTTTTGTCTTTTTAGGGCAGCACCCACAGCATGTGGAATTTCCCAGGCTAGGGGTCCAATCAGAGCTACAGCTGCCAGACTACACCAGAGCCACAGCAACATGGGATCCGAGCCACGTCTGTGACCTATACCACAGCTCATAGCAACCCCGGGTCCTTAACCCACTGAGCAAAGCCAAGGATTGAACCTATGTCCTCATGGATACTAGTCCGGTTTGTTAACCACTGAGCGGTGATGGGAAGTCCCTGATGGTTTTCTTAGATTCTGACTGAGAGTAAAGCTGGGCTTGTCTTACAGAGCCTAACTCTGGGGTGTGTCTGACTGAGCTCTTCCACTGAAGGAGCTTCTGATGTTAGTATCCTCGGTTCTCTTCTTCTTGAGGGGATCAGATTATCCAGAGAAGACTTTGAGTCTCTTGTTGGAAGGTGAAGAAGAGCCGGTGCCAGAATATCTTGGAGGCTGAGGATCTCGGCATCTAGTGTATGTCTGTGCCTTTATTCTCCCTGTTACCTCTGTAACCCAGCTTGCAGCTGTGCCGGATTTCCTGCAGTCAAGAGGCCCCCTGTTTTAGTCTTCAGAGAATAAGGCTCCGTTTTGTTTGTTTGTTTGTGTGTGTGTGTGTGTTTTTTTTTTTTTTTTTTTTTTCGCCAGGATTGGTAAGAGGAGTAGCCCAGCTGTGCAGAATAGGGATTGGAGGTGTCTGTTTCTGACTGATTTTTAAATAAACTTTCAACCATCCCTCCCTATTTTAGCCCCAGGTCATTCTCTTCCAAAGATATGGGTTCCATTGATTCTTGAGTCCTTTCAGGATTCTAAAATTTAAATGTGGTTAGTTTTCACCTTTGTCCACTGTCCACTTAAGATTCAATTTTCTCAGACCTGTTAACTCCATTCTAACTTCTGAAATTTTATTGCTATTGTCTCTTCTCCTTGGTCTCTTTTTCCTTATGGGTATGTGTCTTTCTATAATAGAAGTTTTACATAGCAGTTTTGATGCGGTTTGATCTGCTGGGTTTACCTGGAAGTTGATAAAACTTCCTTATGATGATATATCCTTCATTCCCTTAATTTATTTTAAATTACTTTATTCTCAATATCATAATTACATCTTCACTACTGAATAGACATGTAGAAACTAATATTTAGAAGGTAAAACATCATATAGGTAATCTACGCTGACATGAATTATTGGATTTAGCCGGACATCTCAAAACAAATTGAAATTTGATAGAATACAGAACAAGTTGGATCTGTTTTATTTCTATTGTAGTGGAAAATACGTGGTGTATATTTGTATCTTATAAAATTTCTCTTTTTACATTTTTCATAAGTCTTAGGGCTTACTGATATTCCAGAGCCGCAGTAATGCTTTATCTCATCATTACATTCTAGAAATGTGGTGTTCACGGACATAAATTCCATACTTCGCTACCTGGCTAGAATTGCAGCTACCGCTGGGCTCTATGGCTCGAACCTGTTGGAACATACCGAGGTAAGGAATGAACATTTCCTCGGGTGTGTTGGGTTTTATTTTGATTTAGGCTTTTGCTGTTTTGAAAACGTCATCACTTTATTGTCGCCTTATAGACTGTTTTATTTAAGGATACTAATGGAGTATTTTTCATAGACCAAGTTAAGAAATGCTCATCTGCTTTTATTTTCAGAAAAAAAAAGTCATAGCTTCTAAGTTTGAACTTTCAAACCCATACCATCTATTCTCTTGGGTCGGTTAGTGCTATCTTCCTGGAATTCCATAGCTGGATATGACTATAGATCGTCTTTTGTAACTTCCTTACCTTACAGATGAGGCAGCAGGTCTCAGAGAGTTACAGAGTTTGCCCAGGATCACACACATCATTTGGATCCATTTTCCTTTTTTTTTTTTTTTTTTTTTTGCTTTTTTTTTTAAGGACTGCACCCGCAGCTTTTGGAGGTTCCCAGGCTAGGAGTCTAATCTGAGCTACAGCTGCCAGCCTACACCACAGCCACAGCAACGCCAGATCCAAGCTGTGTCTGTGACCTATACCGCGCTCACAGCAACGCCAGATCCTTAACCCACTGAGTGAGGCCAGGGATCAAACCTGCAACCTCATGGTTCCTAGTCGGATTTGTTTCCGCTGCACCACGACAGGAACTCTCATTTCCCTTCTTGAGTGTGTATCTTATTTAATTAATTGTAGTAATAGTAGGTTAACTTTCAGTATGGTCCTTTAGATGCTCCCCCCCATTTGTAGTCATCTCTAACTTTCCTAAATCTTATAAAATTCAAAATACAAAGGATAGTTTCTTTTTTTTTTTTTTTTTTGTCTTTTTGTCTTTTTTTTGTTGTTGTTGTTGTTGCCATTTCTTGGGCCGCTCCCACGGCATATGGAGGTTCCCAGGCTAGGGGTCCAATCGGAGCTGTAGCCACCAGCCTACGCCAGAGCCACAGCAACTCGGGATCCGAGCCGCGTCTGCGACCTACACCACAGCTCACAGCAACGCCGGATTGTTAACCCAGTGAGCAAGGGCAGGAACCGAACCCACAACCTCATGGTTCCTAGTCGGATTCGTTAACCACTGCGCCACGACGGGAACTCCTCCATAAAGGATATTTTCTAAGTATTTACTTTTATATTCTGCAAGTGGATGAATCTATTTGGCTGATATCATCTGTTGGGTTTAGTCAGACTTGTTATTCTTTCCTGCTTCTGGTTCTTATATTTCCCTTTTTCTTCCCTGAAGTGCATCTCCACACCCTGAAAAAACAAAACAAAACAGAACCAACAAGACGTGTTTAAGTGCCAGTTTAGATCGCAGGCAGTCACAAATGAATCCACATAGTGGTAAATTCTGTGATTGAGATGGGCATGGTTCTAACTGAGCTTGTGTGTTTGCTTAATCTAAACACTGGGATGCGTTTCTTTTCACAGATTGATCACTGGTTGGAGTTTAGTGCTACGAAACTGTCTTCAAGTGATTTGTTTACCTCTGCAGTCAAGGAGCTCAATCATTGCCTGTCTCTGAGAACATACTTAGTTGGGAATTCCTTGAGCTTAGCAGATTTGTGTGTTTGGGCTACCCTAAAAGGTATCAGTAAGTCTTCTTTTAGAATTTCTACTCTAACTTTTATATTTTGCTGGATAAGGAGTACATGTATTTCTGTGTGTATGAGCATCTGTCCATCTACCCAGTGGCAGTCACCGAGCACTTTCTTACAGAGGGTGACTTCCCTGGCTCTTTTATTGCTACCCAGTCATGAGGGTTCCCTGTCTTCTGCTGACCCTGGAGGTTGGTCCTCTCTCAGGACCACAGATCATCCTCTCTTGCCCTGTGAGCTGGCCTTGCTCCTCGTCCCGTTTGTGGCAGCACTTCTCCTGTCTGAGCCGCTGCTGTACTCCAGTTACTGTTGTCTCATTGCTCAGCGTGTGTGTGTGTGTGTGCGCGTGCGTGCACGTGCGCGCGCTGAAGGTGTTCCTCTGGGAGGTCCCTTTTTCCATCTTCTACAGAGAGTTTGCAGCAGGTGAGACTATGAGATTGATGATAAATACAAAGGAGACTTGAATTTTGTTATTTTCTTTTAAAATAAACCAAACAAAAACCCGAAGCAAATATGCCAAAAATGTTTTATCATTATTTAAATCTGGGCTGTGTGAGTTTTTTAAATTATTTCTAATGGTCTACTTTTTTTTGTGGCTTAACCTTTTCTCCAAATTAAATTAAATTGTTATAACAACCAACATACAATAAAGGCCTTTTCTAATTAGAACTTTTCATGTGCAGGTTTATGACATTTTTATTTTATCACTTTGATTTTTGAACTAATGTTCACAAAAGGAAGATAATATCTTTAAGGAGGTGCCTGTGATGTTGAAAGAGTCCAGCGACTTTTCGTCAGAACTGTTTTTGATGTTACATCTGAAGAAAGGAGCTACTTCTTGATTTTATTTTGTTCTCTAGTTGACCTGCGTAAAGCTTCTCCTTAATTATGAAAAGTAACATTGGCTTTGTAGTGGGTGTGTGGCAGTGGTGAGGGCAGCACTTAAGATTCAGTCTAGTGAATTGAAATGAAAAACATAATTTTTATGAATTCTTAAACGATATTAACGTATTAGAAATCATTTCCATGTATATCCAGATTTTCAAAATTTCATTATTGGAGGCATAGCTTTGAGCCATCTCGTTTACTTACATTTACCATGACTAGAATTTTGCTTTTGAGGTTGCAGATTTATTGAATGGTTTTAAAATTGTGTTTGCTAATAGGAAATGCTGCGTGGCAGGAGCAGTTGCAACAGAACAAAGCGCCAGTTCATGTTAAACGCTGGTTTGGCTTTCTTGAAGCCCAGCGGGCCTTCCAGTCAGTAGGTACCAAGTGGAATGCTTCAACCACCAAGGCTAAAGTGGTAAGCCTTCAAAATTGTTTTTAATGCTGGCATCTTGTCTGCCCGAGATCCCAGATCGGAAAAGACAATTGTTTTTTTTTTTTTTAATGAACTAAAAAGGATCTTCTTGGGAGAATCCACCATTGTTACATCTTGGCTTGCCTTTAATTGCATACCGACATTAAGCCTTAATCTTCATAATTATATTTCCAGAAGAGTATGATCATCCAGTGTGTGCCTCTTAGGAAATCTAAAGTAACTAAAATCTAATCATTTTGTAGCTTTACCATTTTTTCCTCCCAAATCTTCAATTCTCTGGTTTTTGAGCCATTGTGACTGTTGAGTCCTGGGCTTGTGTAGAGCCCTTCTGTCGTTCTCTGGAAGATGTGACATAGACTACAGCAGAAAAGGCCCTCTTCGCCAGCTGGAGTTGCCCTGCTTTGGTCTGTTTTACGTAGGAGGCATCCGTGGTAACGTTATGATTTCAAAGGTTCCCGATGCAATAAAGTTTGAAGGACACCGCAGTCCTCTCTTGTCCTGGCTGAGCGTCTTCACTCATGTTTCACTGCTTTCCACCTCTACCTGGCCAGCAAGTTCCACTGTTACTGTCATCTGTACATTTGTTTTCTTTCTCCACTACTGCTGATTTCTGTCGAGACCCCGTTACCCCTGTTGCTTTAAGACCATCATCTCATCGCCCAACGTCCTTTCCTTGGTCTCTCTAAGTTCAGCCTTTGCACTGTCCCAGGTATCTGATGACACTTTAGAAAATACAGATGTATAGTTCCATCCCCTGAGAGTTCTTCACTGCCTGAAAACGTAAAAATCAGCCTTATAGGGTCTTCATGGTTTGGACTTAATCGACTCTTTCAGTGTCTCGCCTGCCTGCCCAGCATGCATTCCAAACATTGCACCACTCTTTCTGCCTTTGTGTCTTACCTGTGTTCTTTTGCCTTTTCTTAGAATGTCTGCCCTTGTACATTCTCCATCTGATGTATTTCCACTTATTGTCCAAGGTCCACCTTGGTTCTTGCCTCCTGTTAAGCTTTTCCTGATGACCCTTAATGCTGTTGGTTAACGTCAAGTGCGGGGACAATATTCTAGTCAGTTTTCCCTCAAAACCATGCTTGGTGCATAGTGGGTACTGAGTAACTATTCGTTGAATGGATATATTCTTAAACATTTAACCGTGTTGCTATTGTTGTTATCATTGTTGTTCTGCTTTTCAGGTACCTGAGAAAAAGCAAGATGTTGGAAAGTTTGTTGAGCTTCCAGGTGCTGAGATGGGAAAGGTTACTGTCAGATTTCCTCCAGAGGCTAGTGGGTAAGAAAATATAACTCGTAACTGGATCTATGTAGTGGAAAAGCTTTAAGATAGTTATAAAATACTTTTAAAATAATAGGTTAAATGTAGAATAAGTAAGATTTTAATTTGGGAGTCGAAATCCTAAACATCTTACTAGTTTTTAAAATTGTTAATAATTTATAAAGTTTATAGTTTCAGCTTATTAAAGCAATAGCAGAGATAACATTTTTATTTTATTCCAGGTAGAATTTTAATTATAGATAGAAAAATATCTAGTAATAAAAAAGCTTAAGTTTTATTTACATTTTGGGATTTGGGAGATTTCATTTAATAAGGATTTGTATTTGTACACTGAGCAATCCTTAGCCATAGACGTTAGACTTAATTGAAATATTTTTTTTTGGCTGAAATAAAGGAAGGGGAGTCCTGCAAAGCCTGTTCCTATTCACTTCTTTCCGTTATAAGCAAGTTTCAGAAACCTTGTCACTCTGGCACCGATAGGAAATAGTAATATGTGGCAAGCTCATTAGGGAAAAGGACTCCTCTGGCCGGAGCCACAGCCCGCGTCCGCCCTGGCCCTTGCCCAGCCTCCCCTGGCTGAGGGGGCTTCTGCCTTTACGTACATGTCAGCCTCTGAATCATGCTGGACAAAGTTGGTAATGGAGCCCCTCCAATGATGTTAATACAATAAAATACCTCTTATTAGAGCAATTAGCCTCAGGAACTTAGCCATTAGGAAAATATTGTGCCATATTTTATTAATAAGATGATTCCAAATTTTGTGTTAGATGTTGTATTATATAGGAAAATTCTTACCCATCTGTGGTAAAGGGAGTATATGGACAATAGGAAGTGGCAGATAAGGAAACAATTATATTTTAGCTGGGGTTTTTTGCGGGGAGGGCGCCATGGGGTGCAGCCCTTTGTGGGATCTTAGTCCCCAGACCGGGGATCAAACCCAGGCTGAGGTGGCGAAACCACTAGACCCTAGCCCACCAGGGAACTCCCTGTTTTAGCTGTTCTGAATGTAGTTCTTCACAGACTATTACATGGGGACCATTAACAGCAAAACCAGTTTTAGAATTCCATATTTTCTCTCTGCTTTACCAAGTTTGCTGATTTAGGTGGTGAAGTAAAGGGTAGCTAGAAGAAGATGCAGCGGAAAGTATGCAGACTAAGTCACGACAGGATTGACTGATAGCGGGCTGAGTGGGGCCAGTCGTGAATCGCAGCTGCTTTACGTGGTTTCGTTTCCTCAGACATCCCAGTCCCTTCCCCCGACTCTTCCGCTCTTGCTGTGAGAGGTCACGCTGGTGCCATTGGGTTTGATGAAAGCCAGTTTTTTTAGCCAAGTCTGTTTGTAACTATGCCATTTGAACATTCGTTCCTTTTGAATTTTTGTATGTTTTCTGTCACTGTCACTTCTTGGAACAATGAGCTCCTCGTATTTATTAGTTACTATGTAAAACATGCTAATTATGAATTATGTCCGTTTCGGAGGCCATGTTCTCGGCTGAATACAGTTTTGGAGTTGGGAATGTAAATCAGGGTTCAGGTTTTCTTTCTTTTCTTTTTTTTGCCTTTTCTAGGGCTGCTCCTGTGGCATATGGAAGTTCCCAGGCTAGGGGTCCAGTTGGAGCTGCAGCTGCTGGCCTACACCACAGACACAGCAACCAGGGATCCAAGCCACGTCTGTGACCTCCCCCACAGCTCATGGCAGTGCCGGGTATTTAATCCACTGGGCGAGGCCAGGAGTTGAACCCGCATCTTCATGGATACTAGTCGGGTTCATTACCACTGAGCCACAACAGGAACTCCAGTGTTCAGGTTTTAAAACATTCATATTTTTGGTCATATCCCCTTATACTGCAAAAGAAATCTTAATTTTTAAAACTTTAAAGTTTAAAATTTTATTTTCGGCTGCAGTGTAGCTTTGTATGGGATCTCAGTTCCCAGACCAGGGATTGAACCCGGGCTACAACAGTGAAAATGACACATTCTAACCACCAGACCATGAGGAAACTCCCCAGAAGAAGTCTTAGTTTTTAATGTTTTTTTTTCCCCCCTGTGTCTTTCATGCAAGTTCAGAGGGCTTGACTTTTGCCTTTTACTTGTATTCTTAGCTGACACACAGCTTCTGTTATGTGCAGGTGCTGCCAGGCACTTTACACAGAGTGACATGTTTAGTCCTAACAGCCCTAAGAGGAAGGCACTGTATTATCTCCAGTTTTATAGATGGTTTTGGAAACTGATTTATACAACGTTTGGGTTTTGCCAAAACCCAAACCAACGCTATCTGGCTCTCGAGTCCATATGACTAAACATTATATGCTTAGGTCTGTTGTGTGTGGAAAAGCCCAGTTTAGCATCAGTCCTAATTAACGCAGCATGAAATGTTTCTTCTTTAGCCGTCCTGATACAGATTGTCTCTTGAGCTTTTTTCATTAGCTTTAAGTTAGTGAGCTTTTTTTGTGGTTTAGAACTGTTAGAATAGCACATGTTATTTCAGATTCAGAGATGATATTTTTAAGTATAATAGTTTGATTTCATCACCCCTCTTAGAGTAATTCCTGTGTGTAAAGCACATTAACTGTCAATTAGTAGGTAACCAGTGATTGTTAGTCTCCTTTTTTCTCTTCTTAACACGTTACTGGGAGCTCCTGTTGTGGTGCATCGGAAACGAATCCGGCTAGGAACTGTGAGGTTGGGATCCCTGGCCTCGCTCAGTGGATTTAGGATCTGGTGTTGCCATGAGCTGTGGTGTAGGTCGCAGACGCAGCTCGGATCCTGCATCGCTGTGGCTGTGGTGTAGGCCGGCAGCTACAGCTCCGATTTGACCTCTAGCCTGGGAACTTCCATATGCTGTGGGTTTGGCCCTAAACAGCAAAAAAAATAAATAAATAAATAAATAACATGTTATTGGGTGTAATACTTTGAGTGGAAACTGCATAAAGCATTCATTCATTTTCAGAACTCACAGTCCTTTATTTTTAACAAACTTTTAATTTTAGAATTCTTTTAGATTTGTAGGAATATTGCAGAAATAGGTTTTTTTAAAAGTTCCCGTGTATCTACACCCAGTTTACCATCACGTTAACATCTTACATACATTACGTTGATATACAGTTATTACCTAAGCTCCATATTTTTCTTGGATTTCATTAATTTTCCCCCAATGTCCTTTTTCTCTTCTAGGATTTCATCTGGGTTGCCACTTATGATCCTTTATTTTATGCAGAAATTTTGAATAATCCTAAATACATCGCATTGTGCTTGTCTGCATTAACCTGTGAATATAAATCCTACAGAAGTGTATTATTGATCTGATTACTGTGTGAATATCTAAAAAAAATGAAGTGATTTAAAAAATGACATACAGACATCCAAGGGCTTGTACCTTTTCCTCCTCTTGAAAGCAGCTGAGATCAGAGGTGTGCATGAGACTAGGGGACTGGGACACCAGGACTGTGGCTGCCACAGTTGACGAAGCAGTAGGGTATAGGATGTTGCTTTTTACCCAGTTCACTGACAGGGGAGAATGTTGGTACATAATATTTTTAAGTACATCTAATTGATTTTATCCCATGTAACTGTCAGCTGCCCAAAGCACAGAATAGTGGTTTCATAGGAGGATGGTACTGGATGAGACCTCCAAGATCATTTAGTTAAAATCTTTTTATTTTGGCCTCTAGGAACACTGAAGCCTAGAGGAGTAAAGTGGCTTTCCTGTGGCTTCCTAATTCTCAGGAGCTCTTATTGAATTCTCGCAGCGACAGTGGCGTTCTCAGAGGCGTCTGTGTCTGTGTCTGTGTGGTGGTTGGTGCCCAGGTCTCTGTAGTAGCTGGTCTTGTTAAAGCCCTGGAGCCACAGAGCTCTGTAAACACTTGGGAAAGCAGTTTTCCTCTTAACTAAATGACCCTTCATTCCTCAGTAAAAAAAGGAAAATGGAGATTCGCCTTAAGATTGTAATGTTTGTAAATAACTTGTTCCTTTGTGAGATTTTTACGTGTGAAATTGTTCCGTGTAATTATCTGGTAAACGTTGTAGAGTTTTTTCTTCCTCAGGGTCCGATTTTCTATCACAGTACTTCTTGTTAGCAAATAAAATATGACTGGAATACAAACTAGAAGGATTTTTGTTTAGTTTTCATCTCCTCAAAAAGGTTACGTTGAAGCATTTAGTTAAAACCTGTTAATAAGTGTCTTTGTAAAATGTTTTTGTTTTAGTTACTTACACATTGGGCATGCAAAAGCTGCTCTTCTGAACCAGCACTACCAGGTTAACTTTAAAGGGAAACTGATCATGAGATTTGATGACACAAATCCTGAGAAAGAAAAGGAAGATTTTGAGAAGGTAATTAAAGGTGTAGTGATGACCCTTGTCAGTAAAGCTAATTAAAATTGGAGGATGGCTTGATACCTTCATGGTATGAAAATAAATTAAGTTTGTTCTCATAGCTGCTTCTTTTGCTCATCTATATATTCTTTGCCTAAGCCAAGAATTGTTGAGCTACCATACCACAAACTTCAATTTATTTATTTTTCTTCTCCTCAGTTGTAGAATTTTTCTAAGTGCTACATTTTCTTGTAAATATCAGTTTCTTAAATGACTTGGTCACTAGAAGCAGATTTCCTTTTTGTCGTGTATCATTTTATGAATGAAACAAATATGAAGTAGGTATTGGAAAGTATGATGTTTTCCTAGCCTCTTGTATTATTTAGAAGTGCTGCAATATATTCAAAGAGAGGGCCAATTATTGTCAGCATGACCAACAATAATCAGCTTTTCCAGAGTAAATGGAAAGCATTCTGAGGTCAGCTTTCTCAGCTGAAAATCTGGAGGCTAGTGTAATGAATCTCTCTCTCTCTTTTTTTTTTTTCCTTTTCTGATCTAATATACAATTTCCACAACCATTTTCAGGCTATGTAAGACTGATGGTGTATTATTACGTTTGCCCAAATGCAGTATCAAGGATTGGAAATACACAAGAAACTGCCCAAGATAAACTGATGGTTATTTTGGATTCTTATTGCAGGTTATCTTGGAAGATGTCGCAATGTTGCATATCAAACCCGATCAATTTACTTACACCTCGGATCATTTTGAAACTATAATGAAATATGCCGAGAAGCTAATTCAGGAAGGGAAAGCTTATGTGGATGATACGCCTGCCGAGCAGATGAAAGCAGAGCGTGAGCAGAGGATAGAATCCAAACACAGAGCAAACTGTAAGGCACATTTCCTGCTTCATGTTTTAATTGATATTCTTGGGTTCTGCTTCTGTAGTAGAACATAATTTTTTTTTTTTTTCCTGTGGAAGATGCTGGTTTGAAACACATTTGGGAATATGTTTCATGAGTTAATTCATCTCTTAGAAGTCCCTCCTCTGTCATCTTTGTTTTGTTCTTTGTTGGTGACACAGCTGCATGGGAAGCGTGTGTGCCCTCAGCCTCTCACGTGTTACCTGCGGTCTTCTGCGTTCACTCCCTCGGAGCGATTCTTTCTGCAGCATTTTGTAGTCCTCGCAGTTTAAATACATAGCCTTTCTAATTAGCCTGTCTGAGGATCCTATTAGGCACCCCACATCATCTGCCAGCACCTGCTAGGTGTGAATGTGTGTGTAAGCTCGGTGTTTCCTCTGGTCTGCGATAGCGCTTGACGAAGAAAGCTTATCTTCTTTTGTTTATTTCTTGTTCCTGAGCTTCTGAATCTGGCTCTTGTCATCGTGTAGTTATGTTGCTAGAACTTCCATACTGCTATGCTGTCTTGAGCGTCATATTGGGGAAGTACAGTAAATTCAAATTGTTGTGAGTGTCCCTCTCTTTTTATTTACTCTCTTAAGCTTCTGTACGTTTTCAAAGATGATTCATAGCTGGACATTGAGGCCTAAGGGCAGATAGAGATAGAGCGCCCATCACGTCTTCAGCAGTTTCCACCGAGCATCGTTGTTGACAGATCGTTCTCACTCGCGTGGGACGGTGCCTGCCTGACCTTTATCAGTGGGACAGAGGGTTTGTTCCCTGCCATAAACTTGTATCACTGTCTGTGTATCCCTCATTATTTTGGCTCTAAGAGTATCCTGCTTTCCACTGGAATGACCGAAGGTGCTTTTGAGGAGCCCAGGGGCTCGGGCTCTCAGCGTCAGCTGTGTTCTTTAGATGGGCGTGGGCTGCAGTGCTGACGCCTGGGCCAGGCCTGATGGGTCTGTCCCCTGGGTGTGAGGTGGCAAAGGGACAGAATGCTTCTGCTTCAGCACACATACCCTGGCCAGTTGTGCCGTAATGGGAAAGTGGGAGACACTGGATGAGAGAAACCTGAGGCCTCAGACATCCTCCTTACCCTTCGTCAGTGCTGTGCTAGTGGGGTGTGTTGACTTTTAAAGCATGTTGATATAGAGTACGTTTCCTAGGTGTTTTGTGGGAATTTTTCATTGAAAAAGGTAATGCATTTACTCTTGGTATCAGATATTGGAACTGTTAGAGTACTTTTAAACTAGTGGATGTGCTTATGATACGAAACCAGAAGGTGAACATTTTTCATCAAATTATAAGGCTCAAAATAATTTTGAATTCAACTAGATTGGTAATACATTAGATAAACTATAGCATAACTGTCATTTTATAGCTGTTGAGAAGAATCTACAAATGTGGGAAGAAATGAAAAAGGGAAGCCAGTTTGGTCAGTCCTGTTGTTTGCGAGCGAAAATTGACATGAGCAGTAATAACGGGTGCATGAGGGATCCAACGCTTTATCGCTGCAAAATTCAACCCCACCCAAGAACTGGAAATAAATACAAGTAAGTGTGTTTCTTTCATTTCATTAGCTCGCAGTGCTTCTGCTTTGACGCTCACTGTGAACACAGAGTAGAGAGTGGATGCAGAAGTCGGGGGCCCTCGAGCTGGGGTCATCGTGGGTTACCTGGCTGCTAAAGCACAGAGCGTCTTAGGATGCTGCTGACCTATCAGTTAGGGTTAGAGTATGTTACCTCCAAGATCATTTCCATCCATGAAAGTCCTGGAGTCTGCCTGAAGTTGCTTCTAGTGTGTCGATTAGGTATCCTGTGGTTTCTTCAAGTGAAAAGTCTTCTCTTCCTCTTACAAACTGATTCTGCTAGACACAGATTGATTTGCAAACATGACAGAATGGAAAATTTAAAGAAAGGTGAACAGTACAAGAAAGTATTATTTTTTTCTAGTTTTTGGTTTAGTTTTCTGTGTAGGTTTTCAGCTTGACAATTTTTTTTTTTTTTTTTGCTTTTTTAGGGCGCACCCACAGCATATGGAAGTTCCCAGGCTAGGGGTCCAATCAGAGCTACAGCTGCCAGCTTATGCCACAGCCACAGCAATGCCAGATCTGAGCCATGGCTACAACCTACACTGTAGCTCATGGCAACGCCAGATCCTTAACCCACTGCAACCAGGGATTGAACCTGCAACCTCATGGTTCCTAGTCAGATTGTTCCCACTGCGCCACAACAGGAACTCCCAGCTTAACAAATTTTTTTTCTTAAAATGGCCTCTCTGCTCCCACTGTCATTAACTAAAAAGTAACCATAGACTTTATTTTTTTATACTTTGAAGAAACCTAGTACAAATGCTGAATTACAACTTCTGAGAAGACTGGTGAGTGATGCCCTGGTTAGCTAATGTGACTTTACACTTGTGGGTGCAGGTGTGTGTATGTAGACAAAACACTTTCTGTGTGTATATTTATGTCCTTCATTTTTAACAGGGCAGTTGCGCCTCGTTGACCAAACAGATGTTTGGAATACATTTGGAAAAGTGAATTTGGGTACACATTTTCAGTGACAGATAATTGCAAAGCATAGTGCAATAATACAGTAGCGTCTTAGTGAAGTTGTATCCTACGAATTATAAGGCATAATGGAGTAATATAATTTTTAAAATTCGAGAGTTCCCTTGTGGCTCAGTGGGTTAAGGATCTGGCATTGTCACTGCTATGGCACAGATTTGATCCCTGGCCTGGAGCTTTCTGCACACTGCCAGCATGGGCAAAAAAGGAAAAGAAAACTGTGTGTGTTGCGTACATTATTTTAAACAGAACTTGTCTTTAAAACTATACCGTCTTAAATAGAATTTTTAATATAAGAATTTTCTTCTCTTGTCAAAAGAAGGAAATGCTCTGTTCTTCAATGAGCTTAATTACAAAAGTATTAAACTTAGAGATCTGCTTGAGTGTAGGATTATTTAAGATGTTGAAAACTTAAATTCTCTCAAAATTATTATTGCTTCCTACCATGACAAACATTGGCCATTACAGAAATATGATTATAGAATTGACTGTGCCAATATCCAGTTGTCTGTTAAATTGGTAATTTGCTTCTTTGTTTGAATATTGAGTGGGTAACTAATTCACTGTCCTCAAAGTCTGAAATGTTTTGATATACTTTGAATATTATGACTCATAATACCTGTTGGCTTTTAAGAAATTCTGCGGGGTTTTTTTTTTTGGTATTTTTTCAGGGCTGCACCCAAGGCACATGGAGATTCTCAGGCTAGGGGTTGAATCAGAGCTGTAGCTGCTGGCCTACACCATAGCCACAGCAACGGTAGATCCTTGACCCTCTGAGCAAGGATGGGGATTGAACCTTCGTCTTCATGGATGCTAGTCAGATTCATTTCTGCTGAGCCACAATGGGAACTCTAGAAATTCTCAATTTGTAAGGAATTATGTTTACATTCGTATTGCTGCTTATAATGCCTCATATAAGATTAAAGGGGTTAAATCCTTCACTGATGTTCAAAGTATTCCCTTTTATTTCTAGTGTTTATCCAACGTACGATTTTGCCTGCCCCATAGTTGACAGCATCGAAGGTGTTACACATGCCCTGAGAACCACAGAGTACCATGACAGAGATGAACAGTTTTACTGGATCATTGAAGCTTTAGGCATAAGGAAACCATATATTTGGGAATATAGTCGGCTCAATCTCAACAACACAGTGCTGTCCAAAAGAAAGCTCACGTGGTTTGTCGACGAAGGACTCGTAGATGGCTGGTATGTTTGCTCTCAGCTGGAGTGGAGGGCAGTAAGCACAGGGTGGCTGATGGGCTTTTAAACTGCTTCGCGGGCGGGGGAAGGTGAATGGGAGGGGCCTGTAGGGTTTCTGGTCTTTGTCTTTATTTCACCCAGTTGTTCAGGTACCCTCCTCTTGTGTTGTAGTGCTACAAAGATGGGATCCTGTGTTTGAGGCTAGAAAAAGCTTAACTATCTCTGTAGCACATTAATAACCTATATGTGATTTCTAAGGGAAAGATGAATATGAAAATCAAAGTGATCTTAAAGCCATGAATCCATGTAAATGAAACCTCTTCACACAGGCTACCATGCTTATAAGCTGAAGAATATATTTTTTTAACCTGAATCAACAAGGATGTGTGTATTAGTTTATATTAGCATCACATACCCGCGACACATGTTAAGTATATGTTAAATGATGCATAATTTTAGACTTTTACTGTGGAGCTGAATTTGGCAAAATACAAGTGTATTTTGGGCCCCATGCAAAGGTTATTATTACAAACTTACTGAAGTTTTCCAATCTCTGCAGAATATTAATAGCCAACACATCTATGTATTTTTTTTTTTTACAACCCCAAAGGGTTTATAAAGCATATTTGTATGGGATGATAGAATAACCATCTCTTATCTGTCTTATGCTCATATGTAGAATGGGGACCTTGAATGTTAGTTACATGAAAAACAAATAAGAATGTTGTAGTGCATGGGTTTTCTGTATTTGAAGATGTCACCTTTGTGTCTTTTTTATGAATGTTTTGCTGCTTCCAGTCGTGCATCCATAGTGAGTGATGTTTGACTAGTGAGCAGTTTTCCTCTCCATGAACTTGAGCTCAGTGGTATTGTGATCTGCCTAATTGTTATAACCAGCTCTTGGTCCAGATGTTTAACAGACTGAGCATAGTGTTATTCAGTAAGGTGTTTCGTCCCTGCCCCCACGTACTAAAGCCCCCCCGCTGCTCACTCCCCAGGGATGACCCTCGGTTCCCTACAGTGCGGGGCGTGCTGAGAAGAGGGATGACGGTCGAAGGACTCAAACAGTTTATTGCTGCTCAGGTAACTTAACAGCTTCTTGCCCAGCTTCTCTGTTTGGATTTTCAAGTGTTGTTTATAGCCTTTTAGTTTTTATTATTCCTGTTCTTTGGATTCCTTGCTTGTTCTTATGATGCAAGGGCAGAGTGTTTTTGAAAAAACACTACTTATTATAGTGGAAAATTGAGAATGTCGTCACCTCCTGTGCAAGGGTTGGACAAAGGCAACTGTGGAATTTTTACCCAGTGACTGTTGACTCTAACTCAGAGTAACCAGATTACTTTGTACATACTAAGTTTTATGTTCCAGCGGAAGTAAACCCGCCAGGTATTGATCAGGTTTATTTATTTTCTAGTATGCCTAACTTATTTTCTTAAATAGTCTAGTTAATACGTCTTGCTCTTATTTAAGCCATTTTGTTACTGTTTTTCTAGGGTTCCTCTCGTTCAATTGTGAACATGGAATGGGACAAAATTTGGGCATTTAACAAAAAGGTACATGTTTTGATTCCTGGTCCTCTTTTCTCATGCCTAACTCCTAAACAATAGAACACATGTAGACTTCATTAGTGTGTTCCTGGTAGGGGAGATTTTGTGCAGAATATTATAACTTTGTATATTTTCAGGAAAATGGAATGTTTTACTTTTTTTAAACATACAAAGTGCATTAAACCTGTAAACCGTACCAAACAAGTCACAGTGATGAAAATAAACAGACTTGGAGTTAGGGGGAACGGTAACAGTTTTTTCCTTAAAACTTTTTTGAACATTTGCATTTCATTTTTCTGCTTTCAAGCTGCGAGCTCTCTGTAAGAAGGTATCACCTAAAGCTTTTATTTGCCTTCCTAAGCGCGTCGCTTTTAGCATATTACGTGTTATGACCTGAGATGTTATACAGCTTTGAAGCACAATCACACTTCTGTAAGAGACTGTTCATACCCACTGAAAATGCATTATTCCTGTTTTTAGAAAACATGTCCTCTGGTTTTCTTACTGGCAGAGGGAAGATTTGGCTATAATTCCCTTGTGTACTGAGAGGACATAGAGCTTTAAAGACACGTATTTCATTGAATTGTCCTGAAGGTTTATGAATTATAATTCCTGTGTCTTACTGAACCTAGCTTAAAAAAACTGTTTCTTAAATTAAATGAGGAATATTGCATATAGAGATTGTTCCTTACTTATTGGAAGCAGATGTTTAGACACTATAATAAGGCAAACATTAAAGTGCCATGTTTTAAATTATGGTTTCTGTGATTGTGTTATGTAAATTCTTTTTTTCTTTTTCTTTTTTTTTTTTTTTTTTGTATTGCTGCTTGATTGTGCCGATGCCTTGCCTCAAAAAATAGTTGCTTGTCTTGCATGTGTCTTGAGTTTATTTTATTTGGTCTTTTGTGTTTAGTCCTTTTTTGGATACGTAAGGGAATTATTAATTGGTTCTCTCTGTTGCTGCAGTTACTAATAAATACAGGCAAAATGTACAGGCAGAGTTAACATTGGTATGCCTTTCATTAAGAATCCAGTTTTAAAAGTTTTCTGTTTTAATGCAGTGTACGTGTACACTTAGTTCAGGTATATCAGAATATTTCCTCTAGGCTGACAGTTCTCTGGGGTCGATTAAATGAACAGCTGGACAGCCACGCCTTCCTTTCCTTTTTCTCCCTCTTTTAGGTCATTTTTTTTTAATATTTATTGCCCACATTTCTAAATAAGGTATGTGTATTGGCACTTAATGGTTTTTGGTTTTGGTTTTTCACCAGTTTTAGGCACCGTCAGTTTACTTTCCACAGTTGGAAGGTGAGGATTTAGGTCTTTTTCTCGTAACTTGTTGGCTTTCTTATGGCTGATTGTTTTGCTGTGTTGTGTTTCCCTCATTTGCCTGGTTTTCATTCTGTCTCAAACTCTCCACAAGTTGTCTCCGTCTCCTGCTGAAATGTTGACATGCCTCCAGGGTTCTGGTGTCACCGCAGGGACGTCCCTGCCAGGGCCCTGGGCGCAGCTCAGGTCTCATCCAGACGAGGGGCCTGTTCCCTCGGAGGCGCACCTGTCTCCCAGCTCAGTCGCCTCCTCATCCTGGGACCCCCCCTGCCTCTCTTCTCGGATGGGTCGTCTTGGACCTCCAGCTCTCTGTGGCCTTTTGCTCAGCTGTACTGTGTCCTCGGGCGGCCCCTCACAAAGGGAGCATGAGGGGACGATTTCTGCGACCTTGGATATGTCCCGCTTCTTCACTTCGAAATTTCCCGGTCATGTGCCTTGGGTGGGTCTGTTTTCATCCGCATCCGCTGGAAGAACATGGCGCTTCCAGTGGGAAACTCATTCCTTCCGTTCTGCAGAATTTTCTTGAATTCTTTCCTGTTTCTTTTTTCCTCTGCTCCGTGTCTGTCTTCTTTCTGGAACTTTTCTTGAGCACATGTTGGGCCTTCTGGACTATTTCTCTCATTTTATTTTCTCTCTTATTTTCCGTCTTATCTTTTGGCTCTCCTTTCTGGTGGATGTACTCAGCCCGGTCTTCTCAGCTGCTGTGGAGTCTTTCATTTATGTGGTGATATTTCCACGATTTCTCTTTCGCGCTCTGAATTTTCTTTTCTTTCTTTCTTTTTTCTATGTGTGCTCTGCATTTTCAAAATAACTTCTTATTCCTCTTTTATGATTGTAGTTGTATTATCAATAGTATTTTTTCTTATAACATCTCGTTCCTCCAGGTTGTTTATTTTGGTTCTTCTTTGACGTCAGAGGCATTTCTCAGGTGTCTGGTGAGCCATGGTTGGTACTCTGCTCAGTTTAACACGGGGGCAGAGGAGAGGGATGGAAGCCCTGAGAGAGGTTGGGCCCGTCCTCTGAGCCTCCCCGTGGGATGCTCTGCCGGGCCAGTTAACTGGAGAGCTCTCTGTGACCATAACTTTATGTTCTGGCTCTTGGATTAGGCAGTTTGTCCAGAGGAGTTCCTTTCAGTTAAGCTGCTGAAGTGTGAGGCCTGAGGGCCAGGGCTGTGGGGCTGACCAGGCAGGACTGCTGGGGCCTTCACCTCTGGAGTCATCTGTCCTCTTAATGCCCTCAGGGGAATCCTCCCCTTCAGAGGAAGGGTCCCTGGACTCTTTGGAGTCATTTAAAACCACTGGTCCAGAGACTTTCATAATTGTACAATTTGAGAACTGCAAAAGACTTCATAAATCTTTTAATCCGAGGTTTCCCAAACTTGTCTGATTCTAACCATCCTGTCGAATGCTTGTTGAAAATAGATTTCCAGAGTTCATTTCAGACCATTAGAATCACAGTCCTTTAGGCTTAAGTGGCCTGAAAATCTGTGTCAGCCTGTGTTGGCGGTGACCATGGTAACTAGGTCTTTGTCAGTCGAGGAAACTGAGCTGCAGTGAACTGAAGTTGGTTTCTCCAGCTGGGTCATCTAGTTTTAGCTTCTTTAAAAGAAGAAATTATATCTTACTGGCTTAAATCCTGAACTGAGTTATGAGTTCCTAAATTACAAGTCAAAGTTAAATCTGGAGTTCCCATTGTGGCACAGCGGAAATGAATCCGACTAGGAACCATGAGGTTTCGGGTTTGGTCCCTGGCCTCGCTCAGTGGGTTAAGGATCCGGCGTTGCCATGAGCTGTGGTGTAGGTCGCAGGCATGGCTCGAATCCTACATTGCTGTGGCTCTGGCGTATGCGGGCGGCTGCAGCTCCAGTTCCACCCATAGCCTGGGAACCTCCATATGCCGCAAGTGTAGCCCTAAACGTGACAAAAAGACAAAAATAAAAAAAGCTAAATCTGTGATGATTCTAACCCAGTAGAAGCTGAAAAAAGGAACCCTTAGCCAGTGAGACTGACTTTCAAAGGAGAGAAAGAATGAAACAGTACCTTTAGAGAGAGGCTGGTACTGCTTTAGAACTGGCCTGAGATACAAGCAGGTAAGGAGTGACAGTCCAGGGGAAGTTAGATGGCTTTTCAGATGTTTCTTCTCCAAGTTCATTCGGAATTTCTACATCAGAAGCTGAAAAATGCTCTCAAACCAAACAACAAAATATACCAACCCAACAATGGCAACAAAAAACCCAGTACCAAACAAACAACAACCGCCAAGTTTAATTAGCCATACTGCTATTTCTTGCACCCTTCTGGTGGGAAGAAAATGACTTTTATTACCTCGCTCTTTGAGTCTTTACTTGCTTCTGTCTCCATTTTTTCTTCCAAATGCTTTATTTAGTATCTCAATACTGCTGTTGTGATTGGTCATCATGGATACTTTAAATTGTAAAAGTGAGAAAAATACATCAGATCCAGAAGGGGTTGCTGCTGCTGTTTCGGAGGTGGAATAGGTTAGAATATAATGGGTACTGCCATTCATTCAGTCAGTCTGTAAATACGTATTGATTACCTGTGTGTGCCAGGCCCTTCTGGGTATTGGGAACACAGTGGTCCCTATATATCTGTGTGTTGTGTATATATATATAGCATGCAGACCAGTATAAATATCTTATTTATACTTTTATCTATAGAATTGCCTTATTATAGTGACCTAATGCTGTTTTGCTTTCTGTGGTGATGTGTTGCTGAACACTGATTATAGAAAATGATACTAAAACATACATCCATTCCTTCAAAACGATCTTCTCCAACAATGCAAAATGGAGTTTTACATTTACCTGTAGGATTTTTTTTTCCCCCTTTTCTTGCGGCCCTGAAGCGTATGGAGTTCCCAGGCAGGGATCAGGTCCAAGGTGCAGTTGAGGCCTAATGCCGGATCCTTAACCCAACTCTGCTGGGCTGGGGATTGAACCTGCGTCCCAGCACTGCAGAGACCTCGCCGATCCCACTGCACCACAAGTGGGAGCTCCTGTAGAGTTTGTATATAACCCCACAGAATACTTCTTCTTTCTAATACTAGAGTTAAAAATTATTTCCAAAATATTTCTAGTATTATGTTTTTTTTTTGTTTTTTTTTTTTATCACAAAGCACAGTAATTTTTATTGCTGCAAGGTATGAATTGAACTATAGTTCCAGGTCAGTGTTATATGCTGGATTATACTTTTTTTTTTTTTTTTTTAAAGTTGCATTTAGGTCAACAGCACTGTTTTTTGTTTTGTTTTTTTTAAATTATTTTCCCCCTGTACAGCAAGGGGGTCAGGTCATCCTTAGATGTATACATTGCAGTTACAGTTTTTTCCCCCACCCTTTCTTCTGTTGTGACATGAGTATCTAGACATAGTTCTCAATGCTATTCAGCAGGATCTCCTTGTAAATCTATTCTAGGTTGTGTCTGATAAGCCCAAGCTAGTATTATGTTTTAACTGTTGGTTTTCTTTCTCTTGTCAGTAGTTGTTCATGGAAAGGAACTCTAAATCCTTCATGTAGTCTTTATTTATGATTAGTTTTCTTTTTCCTACTTGACAGTTAAATATTAGCGAAGCATTAGCCCGTAAACCAAACAATTAGTAAATATTAGAGAAGCGTTAGCAGGTGAATCAAAAAATTAGTAAATGCAGTAACAAAGATTGCCAGTTAGTATTCCTGTGCTCTTACTTATTTTATAGATGAAGTGTACAAAAATGCCTGAATGTTTTAACATGAGGGCGCCTTTGTTGCAGGTGATTGACCCGGTGGCTCCGAGGTACGTGGCGCTACTGAAGAAAGAAGCGGTCCCGGTGAACATCCCTGAGGCCCAGGAGGAGATGAAAGAAGTGGCCAAGCACCCAAAGGTCCTCCTCAGTCCGCCGATGTTGTTCATTGTTCTCCCTGTCAAAGCAGGAGCAGGAGAGTGCAAGGGAGGCTGTACTTGGCCGCAGTAGCTTGGTGTGGGGATCATTTTCTAGCCAGTGTTGCTTGGGCAGGATGTAATTCTAATTTTAAAGTTGTTTAATTAAAAAGAATTGCATACCTTTTTAAAGGTGACTTTCCATTTCCAGGTCCCCGTGCCACACAGCACATCCCTGTCTCACACCCAGTAGTTTGGACCTCCCACTCCCCTGTTCTCCTCACTGCCCCCGCCCCGTAACCACTAGTCTGCGTTTTTGTTTTTATTTTTGTTTTTAGGGCCACACCCAGGGCATATGAAGATTCCCAGGCTAGTGGTCGAATCAGAGCTGCAGCTGCCGGCCTACACCACAGCCACATCAACACGGGATCCAAGCCGAGTCTGCAACCTACACCACAGCTCATGGCAATGCTGAATCCTTAACCCACGGAGTGAAGCCAGGAATTGGACCCACAACCTCATGGTTCCTAATTGAATTTGTTTCTGCTGTGCCATGACGGGAACTCCCTCTTTTTTGTTAATTTCACTCATTTGCTGTATTTTTTGGATTCCACTTATGAGGGATATCATACAGTGTTTTTCTTTGTGTAACATTTCACATAGCATAATGCCCTCTAAGTTCATCCGTGTTGCAGCAAATGGCAAAGTTTTGTTCTTTTTGTGGCTGAGTAGTATCCTGTTGGTGTGTGTGTGTGTGTGTGTGTGTGCGCGCGCGCGCGCGCGCTGTATCTTTATGCATTCCTCTCCGTAGACATGTAGGCTGTTTGCATAACGTGGCAATTATGTAATGCTGTCAAGAACATGGCGGGTGCATGTATCTTGTTCAAATTCATGTGTTTGGGTTTTTGTTTTTGCGTTTTAAGGCTGCAACCCATGGCACATGGAAGCTCCCAAGTTAGGGGTCAAATCGGAGGTACAGCTGCCAGCCTACACCACAGCCATAGCAACACCAGATCTGAGCTGCAAGTTCGACCTACGCCATAGCTCACGGCAACACCAGATCCTTAACCCACTGAGCAAGGCCAGGGATCAAACCCGCATCCTCATGGATACCAGCCAAGAGTTTGTTACCACTGAGCCACAACGGGAACTCAAAATTAGTATTTTTCTTTTGTTTTGTTTTTTTTGTTTGTTTTTGAATATCTACCATAGAAGTGGGATTGCTAGATCATATGGTGGTTCTGTTTTTAGTTTTTTGAAAAACCTACATCCTGTTTTCCACAGTGGCTGTACCAGTCTACATTCCCTTTTCTCTACGTCCTCGCCAGCATTTGTTATTTGTAGACCTTTTGACAGTAGCCCTTCTGACAGATGTGAGGTGATAGCTCATTGTGGTTTTGACGTGCGTTTCTCTGACTAGCGATGTTGAGCATCTCTTCATGTCCTTCTGGCCATCTGCATTTCCCCTTCCGAAAAATGTCTGTTCAGTTCCTCTGCCTGTCTTTTAATCGTAGTGTTTGTTTTTTGTTCTTTTTTGATGTTGAGTGGTGTAAGCTGTTGAGAAATTTGATACTCGTTGAAGTAAATGTTTGTGTGGATTTCTTGGGGAAGAAATTTATTCTGGTATTATTACTTCCTAAGGCAAACCACATGGAACTGTTACACTCAGTCAATGCCTATTTTTATTTTGTGCATACAGCACGTTAGTGTGTAATAAGAATGTATTTCTTTCTGGACTCATTTTGAAAGATGAGGTATTATAATCCAGGCTGTTATTTCTGTGTGGAAACTGAGGTGCACTCTTTATTGAGTTACTCACTTTAGCTTTACCTTTAAGCCAAAACATTACAACCAGTAGTACTGAGTCACAGCATGAGTCCAGAGTCAATCATTCTGCTGTTTACTCTAGTTTAGAAAATATTAGTGGGAGTTCCCCGATCGTCTAGTGGTTAGGATTTGTTGCTTTTCCCACCGTAGCCCAGGTTCAGTTCTTTTGGTCTGAGAACTGAGGTCCCACATCAAGCCACTGCATGCCACAGCCAGAAAAAAAAAAAATTAGTGACGTGGAAATGGTATTTATCTAAATTCAGAATATAAATCTTAAATACACATAGCAGGGAACTCCTCTTAGTTAAAGCAGTGGTTGTCGTCTTACACGGTCCTGGACTGCTTGGTGGATAGTCTTAAAGCAAAAATAGACTCTTGGATTCCAGCTTTGTGAGTTGTCTGTAGATGTCTTTGTAATAAGATGACATCCATAGACTAACTCGTGTACTAGTAAGCTTATGTCCTCGTAGTTGTCTTCGTAACTGTGTGATGTCCAGAGACTCATACATAAGATAATATGCGTCATGAAGAGCTGCAGAAGCTGTACGTGGTAGCCTTACATGATTGCCTTTTTGTGTAAGACGGTAGCTTTTTTTTTAGTTTTAAGAACTTACTTTAAGCGTACCTTTAGTAATTGGGGAGTGTGTGTGTGAGATTGATTTGGCTTTGCCTTTATCTTCCATCTTACTGGTCGATCCAGGTGGGTGGTAGTTTGTGGTAGACAGTATCACCTGCTACAGTTAGCTTTAATGTGAAGCTTAGTTAATGTTTTAAAATTTCGCGAGAATTAAACCATTAAGGGCACTTATTTGTTAAAGTGACAGTTGTGGTCAGATAATTTAGTTAATAAAGAATAAGTAATAGTTAAGAGCTAACTGGTTAGGAAGCACTTTAAATGATGACTGGATTACTCAGTTTGATCTGTGGAATTTTCATTATCATTTCCCTCAGAAGGTATTTTATATTTAGCCTGTCCGTATTCTCTTCTGGGCCCAGCATAATAATGGTTGTTGGGACATACTGATTTTTTTCAAGTGCTTTACTACATCCAATGAATAGTTATTGAACATGTGCTATTTAACATTTATTTCTTTTTTTTTTTGGTCTTTTTGCCATTTCTTTGGGCTGCTTCTGCGGCATATGGAGGTTCCCAGGCTAGGGGTCTAATCGGAGCTGTAGCCACCGGCCGACGCCAGAGCCACAGCAACGCGGGATCCGAGCCGCGTCTGCAACCTACACCACAGCTCACGGCATCACCGGATCGTTAACCCACTGAGCAAGGGCAGGGACTGAACCCGCAACCTCATGGTTCGTAGTCAGATTTGTTAACCACTGCGCCACGACAGGAACTCCTAACATTTATTTCAAAGGATCTTCTTACACTTTTTTTTTCTTTTTCTTTTGTGTTTTTTGTTTTTTTATTTTGCTTTTTAGGGCCGCACCTGTGGCATATGGAAGTTTCCAGGCTAGAGGTCGAATCAGAGCTGCAGCTGCCAGCTTGCCCCACAGCCACTGCAACACCAGATCCGAGCTGCTCTGTGATCTGTGCCACAAGCTCTTGGCAATGCCAGATCCTTAACCCACTGAGCAAGGTCAGGGTTCGAACCTGCGTCCTCATAGACACTGTGTTAGTCTGTTAACCCACTGAGCTGCAGTGGTAACTCTTCTTACACTTCATTTCTTTTGATTTTTGTCAAGCAAAAATTTGAAATTTAACAAATAGAGCATTCTTTTTATTTCCAAGATCTCTTTTTCTTCTTCACATAAAAGGCAGACGCATTGCTCTTTCCATACATGCATATCCTGCTATGTTTGACGTTTGTCCCCTGAACTGTGAGGTCTGCCGTGTCCTGCTAAGGTGACATCTGCTCCCCTAATGTTCTGCAGCCACTGATGAGAAATGACTTCATTTTCTACAGAAGCTTCTGCCACAAAACAGTGAGATTTTGAGGCGAGCAAAGCAGATTCTGGTTAGAGGACTATGTGGCAGTAACTGTGCTGGCTCTAAGAGTGAGGAGTGGTTGTCTTAGCTGTTCATGATCTCAGGGCAGGCCTCCTCATCTAACCCATTCGCCGACAGGCCGGGCGGCTGAACCAGGGTCACAGAGCGGGAGTTCAGATGAATACAGATGACTTCTGTCTTTGTGAAGGAATAAAATGAATGAATGTATGCATTTACATACCAATACTCTCTTTTTTTAATCACCCAGAATCCCGATGTTGGCCTGAAGCCTGTGTGGTACAGCCCTAAGGTTTTCATTGAAGGGGCCGATGCAGAGACCCTGTCAGAGGGTGAGATGGTTACGTTTATAAACTGGGGCAACATCAACATCACTAAAATACACAAGTAAGAACTTTTTGTTTGTTCCTAAATAAATATGAAAGAAAAGTCTTTTGCGTTTATTCATTAGTTGAAAGTTGCCTAATTCAAACCCATTCATGTTGCTGACTGGTAAATCTGCCCAGTCATAGACACTACAAATTCTAGACATGTTAAATTTTTTTCCATATACATTTCAATTTATTAATACGGTGTCAAGATATCTTTTGCTTATGATTTTTGAAAAGGTCTACGTGTGGATTTTAAAAAATAGTTCTAAGGCTTTAGGGCCCCCTTTTATCATTGAATTCTTAGTATATAATTAATTGTTGGCTGGAGGGATCCTTTGGACAGCATTTGTGTATGTCATGATCTCTGTCCTAAAATCTACTTTAAAATGAATTGTTTTGTGGTGAACATGAGCTTTCTAGTTAGTATAGTTATCATAGTGTGCCAAGATTACATAAATGGGGCATAGTGTGCTAAGATTTAGTGAACTCTGAAGTTTGAATTGTCCAGTCCTTACATCCAATTTCAAGTAGTTGTTAAATGTTTAAAATGCAGTATTACAGATTTTTAAGGCTCACTCCGGGTGACTTAAAAATTCATCAGCGTGTTCACGTTCTTCATCATTGGATCTGTTCTCCAGTGGGCTTTTCCTCTCTTGAAAGCAGGATTGTGCTTTATGCATCTCTTAACCAGTATGTGTCCGGCACCTATTAGAAGCTCAGATAAAAGTTTGATTTGGAATTTTTCCAAGGAAGATCCCTTCTCCATTTATTATAGATACAGAACAAAATAATGCACTAATGGCAGTTCTCATTTGTTTTCTGAAAACACCTTTCAATCTTATTTCTAGAAATGCAGATGGAAAAATTACATCCCTTGATGCAAAATTGAACTTGGAGAACAAAGACTACAAGAAAACCACCAAGATCACGTGGCTTGCAGAGACTGCACGTGCTCTTCCTGTCCCCGCAATCTGTGTCACTTACGAGCACCTGATCACGAAGCCCGTGCTCGGAAAAGACGAGGACTTTAAGCAGTACGTCAACAAGAACAGTAAGGTAGCGTCGAAAAGAAATTGTATTTTATCTTTCCAGGTTGTATAAACTTTTTGTTCGAATTTTTAAAATGAACTTTAAGTATTTGTTTCCTCAGCGAAAAGGGAAAAGATTTCTAGAATTTTGTTAAAAATGATATAAAAGAGGAGTTGCATTGTGGCTCAGTGGGTTAAGGACCCTACATAGTCTTCTTGAGGATGCGGCTTTGATCCCTGACCTCGCTCAGTGGGTTAAGGGTCTGGCGTTGCCACCAGTGGCAGCATAAGTCACAGATAGGCTTGGATCTGGTGTTGCTCTGGCTGTGGTGTAAGCCTATAGTGGCAGCTCTGAATCGGCCCCTGGCTCAGGAAGTTCCATGTGCTGCAAATGCGGCCATAGAATGAACAAAAAAAAAGATATAAAAGAGTAATGTTCCCATTTTACAAATGCTGGAGACTGAGGCATGGTGAGGTTTAGTAACTTGCTTGAGGAGAGGCAATGAGGGGCAGGGCTGGGGTTGGCCTGGCTCTGGAGCCCTTGTGTGAGCCCTGGGGATTCAGAGCTGTGCCAGCTTGCCTCAGCTGGGTCCATAGTGTTGCTTGCATTGTCCTTCGTATTTCTGGTGGGCAACTTTGTATCTGCAGGGACACCAATTGAGGTAGTTAAAAGGTTTCTGAAGCCCATTAGTTTATACATGTTAACTTTTAGAAATGCAATAACTTATCATTATCTATTTTAATATGTCACTTTTATTGCCTGTGCTTAATTAGTAAAGTCTTTAACATACCTGTTCAGCTGCTAGAAAAGCTGCCTGCATTCTAGAGTTGTTTTAGTGCTCTGGTTTTTAAGGAAGCATATTTTGGTCTTATGTCATCCTTACAGCATGAAGAACTAATGCTAGGAGATCCCTGCCTTAAGGATTTGAAAAAAGGAGACATTATACAGCTTCAGAGAAGAGGCTTCTTCATATGTGATCAGCCTTATGAACCTGTTAGGTATGTCAGTGTAACTGAACATTTAAATTAAAATACTTAAAGTTCTTAGAGTAAATTATATTTTAAAAAATTGAACCTCCACTAAAATACTGTACCTGACCTCTGTTCAGTTTAGTGAGTCCCTCTGTATTTTATATTTCAGACCTTATTGTAATAAATGATAAAACTTTGAAACAGCGTAACATTAACAAATTTTATTTCCAAATCATCTTCATGTGGTCCAAGTTAAAAAAAAAAATTCTAGTGTAATTTTTGGGTAAAAATGACTGCTATTCCCTTTCCTTTATAGTGGACTGCAGTTAGCTCTGTTTTAGAATGTGAATGGTGCAGCAGGTACATTTAGAGAACCATAACAAATATTCACTGTTTTTTTAAAAACCATCAAGTAATAGAATTACTAGGAGAAGGCTCAGTCTCTGAATTTTTGTTCGTGTTTCTTTTGGTTTTCTTTTTTTGTCTCTGCTCTTTTTATTGCAACTCTTTAACTTTGGATCAGACCTCTCTCCTGAGCTCCAGACTTGTGAATCTATTTAATGCCTTTTATATACCTCTGAATAGATAGCTTTCCAGTCCCTCAGACTTTAAAATCCAGGATCCTACATGCCGTCTTTGATAAGTTCTCCTTCTTCATCCCTCGTTCCAGTCAGGAAACCTTGGTGTTTCTACTGCCAGCTTAGTTCATCTTTCTGCATCTACTGCTCTGCCTTATTTCACACCCCTGTGTTTCTCCCTTGATTGCCAAAACAGTTTCTATAATAGCCCCTTGCTTCCAGTTTTGCCTTTTTCTAATCCATTTTTCATGTGGTCACCAGTATAACAACTTCAAAGTAGCAGTTTTTATCACATTTTCCCCCCTGTTTAATAATTATTTTTAGCTTCAGAGTAAAATCTAGGAGTTCCCGTCGTGGCTCAGTGGTTAATGAATCCGACTAGGAACCATGAGGTTTTGGGCCTTCCTCAGTGGGTTGGGGATCCAGCGTTGCCTTGAGCTGTGGTGTAGGTCACAGATGTGGCTCAGATCCTACGTTGCTGTGTCTCTGGCATAGGCCGGCAGCTACAGCTCCAATTCCACCCCTAGCCTGGGAACCTCCATATGCCACCCGAGCGGCCCAAGAAATGGCAAAAAGACAAAAAAAAAAAAAAAAAAAAAAAACCAGAGTAAAATCTAAACTTCTTAATTTGACATCAAGATTTTTCATGTAATAGCCTCTCGACCCACCTGAGCCATCTCTGTGGTAGTTTGCCTCTCCCCAATCCCTTTTCTTGAAGATACTGGACTGCTTGAGTCTTTCCGAAGTCATCAGATGCCTTTGAACGTCTTGCTTTTTTCCGAAATGGCCCTACTTCTTTTTCTTCATCTGGGTAACCTTTCAAATGTTCTTTCCGCCAGAGCTTTCTGGTACTCCGTTAATCGGTCAGGCACCCAGCCTGAATGTCCCCATTGCCTCAAAACTTTCCTCTTTAGAATGTTTATCACATGTTATGGCCGCTGCCTTATCTTTCCATCTTTTGTTTTGTTTCCACCACTGGAAATTCATTAAGCGCAGATAGATTTTCCTTATTCATCTTAGTATTACATTGCCTTTAGGTAGATAAGAGCTTACATGTAAATAGCATATAACACAGTACTGGGTACTTACTAAGCCCTCATTAAATATTTCGTCAAATATATAATGTATAAAACAGCACCACCAAATGCCAGTGGTGGTAGTAATGGTACCAACTAGAGAGATGCCCAGAAGAGAGGATGTTCTCAGTTTATTCTGAGAGAATTGTTTAGCTTTTTGACAAGTGGTGCAGGGATCGGCAGCCACATGCAAGAATGAAGGGAGCCTGCCTCATACTGTGTCTGAGAATTAATGCACATATGGATCAGAGACTGCAGAACTCTGAAAAGAAAACCTAAGTTTAAATCTTTGTAACCTTAGCAGTGCTTTCTTAAATATAACACCCAAGGCATAAGCAGCCAATGAAGATACATGTAAATTGGACTCTATCAAAAATAAAAAATTTTGTGCTTCAAAGCACAACATCAAGGAAATAAATATACAATCCGCAGAATGGAAGAAAAATATTTGCATGTGTGTCTGATAAAAGATTTGCATACAAGATAAAGAGCCCTTACAGTTTGGTCATTAAAAGACAATTTAAAAATGGACAAAGGCAGGAGGCACAGTGCTTAACGAATCCGACTAGGAACCATGAGGTTGTGGGTTCGTTCCCTGACCTTGCTCAGTGGGTTAAGGATCCGGTGTTGTCGTGAGCTGTGGTGTAGGTCGGTGGCTACAGCTCCTATTAGACCCCTAGCCTGGGAACCTCCATATGCTTCGGGTGTGGCCCAAGAAAAGATGAAAAGACCAAAAAAAAAAAAGGGGGGGTGACAAAGACATTCTCCAGAGCAGATGTACAAATGGTCCATAAACACATGTAAAGATGCTCGGCATCATTAGTTTTAGAGCAGTGCTAACAAGACCACAGTGAACTGTCCCTCCATATCCACTAGGACGGCTGTGATCAGAAAGGAGGTGGTAATAAGGGCTGAACATGTGGAGTTACCGGAGCCCTCCTACCTGCCACTAGGGTTGTAAAATGATGCAGTGATAGTTTCTCAAAGTTAAATACAGAGTCATTGTTTGACCCATTTCCATTTCTATGTATATACCCAAGAAAAATATTAACTGTTTACATGAAAATTTATACACAAATGCTCATAATAGTATCGTTCATTAAAAAAAACAAAGGTACAAACAGCCCACATGTTCATCAGCTGATGAATGGATAAAGGACATATGGCGTCCCATACAAGGAATATTTTTCAGCCAAAAAAAAAAGTGAAGTGCTGATTCATGGTATAATATGCCTGACCTTTGTAAATGTTAGGCTAAGTGAAGTTAAGCTGGTCCCAGCCTACCACATACTGTATGATTTCACTTATATGAAATATCCACAATGGACAAATCCATAGAAACAAAGTAGATTAGTGGTTGCCGTGAGCCAGAGGAGCAGGGGTCGGGAAAGTTACAGATAAGGATAGGCAGTTTCTTTTTAGGGTGATGTGAATGTTTCATAATTAGAGAGCAGTCTTGGTTGTACAGTTTTGTGTAACCAATGAATTGTGTATTTTGAAAGGGTGGATATTTTTAGTATGTGAATTATATCTCAATAGGCCATATTAAAAAAATGGAAGAGATAGAGGATTCTGTTGTTACTAAATTCTTTCTCTTCTCATTTTTACTTTGTGGCTTTTACCACAAGAGTCAAAAAAAAAAAAAATACTTTGCTTATGAATAGTCTTGGGGCAGTGGATTTTCGTAATTACTCTTTAGATTTGAGAATTCTTATAAAGTAAATGTTTTACAGAAATTATTCTGCTTATAAGCACATTGGGTGTGCTGTGTAGATGCATTTCCTTTAAGTCAAAAGTGAGAGCATTAACATCCACTAATGCCACCTCTGTGGTAGGCAGTGTAGATGGACTTTTTTTTTTTTAAAAATAAATACATTTTACTGGAATATAGGGTAGTAGATGTACCTTTGTGCTGGACTTAGCATGTTCATATCTATGAAAATTCAGAAATTGAAAGTTTATAATTGGCGCCATCAGTTTTTATTTCTGTATTTATTGTTTTTAAGCTATTCTGAAGAGCCTCTGATTTGAATGAGAGAAGGGACTATTTATACTTTGAAAAGTATTAACAGTATCATTGAATTAATCTAGGGATTTGGTTTTAATTGCTGTTGAGATAATTTTGTTCAAATAACTTTTTTTGTCCTTTTGTTTTCTTTTTAGTCCATATAGTTGCATAGAAGCTCCATGCGTTTTGATATACATCCCTGATGGGCATACAAAGGAAATGCCAACATCTGGGTCAAAGGAAAAGACCAAAGTAGAAACAGCAAAAAATGAGGTAAAACCTGACTCTTAGGATATGTCTCTAGTCAGTGATCTTCTGTCCTAGGGTTTAGACTCTTTTTCTTTGCATAGGATTGTCTTCCTCACTGTTGAGACTAAAGAAGACAGTAACTCTTACTCTTGGGATTTTTGTTGTTCATTCTTATAAGAGCTCAAAACACCCTGCAAAACAAGATTTTTAAAATTCAGTTTTATTGTGTGAAGAATAAGAAAGACTAGGTTAAAAGAATGCTTTTAGAAAAGGTTTTTCCCCAACTAGAGCTGTAGTAGATCCTTGCCCAAGATAACAGAAGTTGCTATGACAGAGATAGGACAGTGACCTTGTTTTCTGGCTCCCTCTGTACTTTCCTGTCAAGCTCAGACTGTTCAGGATGCTGGGTCATAGACACATCACATGTACACACAAGTGCATATCCTTATATCGTAAGGGAAGAATACAATACGGGGAGCCACTGTGTCAGAAAGATAGGCGGTCTGTTCTACTGCACTCATCTTTGGTAGCATGAAGTGACTCGTTCACAGTTGGTAAATAGGGGAACACCAGTATATCACAAAAAAAATATCATACTACCTTGTGTGTGCTTTCTCCCAGTGCATTAATGTTTTCTGTTGAAGAAGTATACAGAAAAATCTTAGAGAAGAGCTAAAAGTCACAGGGAACAAAATGGTGTGAGCAGGTTTTTTTTTTTGTTTTTTTTTTCTTTTTCTTTTTAGGGCTGCATCCATGGCATATGGAGATTCCCAGGCTGGGGGTCTAATTGGAGCTGTAGCTCTGCCAGCCTACACCACAGCAACTCGGGATCCGAGCCACATCTGCAGCCTACACCACAGCTCATGGCAATGCTGGATCCTCAACCCACTGAGCAAGGCCAGGGCTCGAACCTGCATCCTCATGGATGCTAGTCAGATTCGTTAACTGCTGAGTCATGACGGGAACTACGGACCAGGGTTTTAAAGTTGGAAAGGTCTCAGTAGGAGGAAGGCATGCTAGTAGGCAAAAGGAAGTCATGACCTTGAGAATAAAATGGTACAGTTACTACATATCCATGGGTCATTTTAGTGAACATATCTCTAGGTTTGTTGCATATACTTACATACAACCGTATGACTGTAAATATGTAATTTTACCCAAATGGAATTGTTCCACAATAATGGGTTAAAATTGTCCCATGGTATTTCATAGGGCTTTTGCCTTATTGACAATCTGGATATATTAGATATATTAAATCTTTAAAAAAAATCAGTAACAATACCTTTCAGCCTTTGTAACTAAAAACTCTACACAGATTTATTACTTTTTGTTTTCCCATCAACCTGATGGATTCAGTACAATTGCCATTTCTCTTTTATAGTTAAAAAGCGGAACTAGGAGTTGCCATCGTGGCTCAGTGGTTAACGAATCCAACTACGAATGATGAGGTTGTGGGTTCGATCTCTCGCTCAGTGGGTTAAGGATCCGGTGTTGCTGTGAGCTGTGGTGTAGGCTGCAGACGAGGCTCAGATTCCTTGTTGCTGTGGCTGTGCTATAGGCCAGCAGTTACAGCTCTGATTAGACCCCTAGCCTGGGAACCTCCATATGCCATGGGTGCGGCCCTAGAAAAAGACAAAAAAAAAAAAAGCAGAACTAGCTTAAGTAAATAATTCAAGGTCGCACCGCTAGTATGTGGTAGAGCAGTGATTTATTCTCAGATGTAATGAATGTGTTATAGTTTCTTTAACTAGTCTTCCTAATGGTGAAGATTTAGGTTATTTTCAGTTTTTACTATGATAAAAATGCCCCAGTAAATATCTACATACCTCTACCTTTGTTTACTTCTGTCATCTTTTGTTAGGATAAATTTTTAAGAATGAGATTATTCCTTTAAACTTTTTTTTAAGCTGTACCCACAGCATGTGGAAGAACCCGTGCCACAATAGCGACATGAGCCACTGTAGTGACAATGCCAGGTCCTTGACCTGCTGCGCCACAAGGGAACTCGCTCATTAAACTTTTTAAGGAGATTAAAATTTTTAAATTTTGTTTTTAACTTGAAACATAAAACAATCAGTTTGATATAATCTTGTGAAGAGACATATAGCATGAATTAATAATTTTCCTTTTGGTTTTCTGCCTTTGTAGACAACTACTCCTCTTAAGACAAGATCACCGCCTTCTTTGAATAATACTTGTGCTGCCTCTGAGGACGCCTTGGTCCTTTACAACAGAGTGGCTGCCCAGGGGGATGTGGTCCGTGAATTAAAAGCCAAGAAAGCAGCAAAGGAGGATATAGATGCAGCTGTAAAACAACTTTTGGCTTTGAAGGCTGAGTATAAGGAGAAAACCGGCCAGGAATATAAACCTGGAAGTCCTCCTGCTGCTGCAGTGCAGAATGTTTCTTCTGAATCATCATCGAGTGTCCTGGAAAGTAAATCTCTGTATGATGAGGTTGCTGCACAAGGGGAGGTGGTGCGTAAACTGAAAGCCGAAAAAGCCCCTAAGGTCAGTGTCCTGGAAAGAGTTGGGACACATTGCAAGTGAGCCTGTGGGTCTAGCAGCTGAGGCTGGGCTCGTCTTCTCATGAGACGTGATGTCTGTAGACCGTCTGTTCGACTATTTGGACATGACAGTCAGCATTTACTGTGTGTGCTATGTGCCGAGCTCTGGAAACATCAGTGAGAGGCAGCTTCCTGTCAAGATGTAAATAGCTCTCACAGGTGTCTGGTTGTAAGTGGCAGGGAGAGAGGAAACAGCTTGTAAAGGGTATTTAAAATAGACTGGGGGAGTTCCCGTCGTGGCGCAGTGGTTAACGAATCCGACTAGGAACCATGAGGTTGCGGGTTCGGTCCCTGCCCTTGCTCAGTGGGTTAACGATCCGGCGTTGCCATGAGCTGTGGTGTCGGTTGCAGACGCAGCTCGGATCCCGCGTTGCTGTGGCTCTGGCGTAGGCCGGTGGCTACAGCTCCGATTCAACCCCTAGCCTGGGAACCTCCATATGCCGCGGGAGCGGCCCAAGAAATAGCAACAACAACAACAACAAAAGACAAAAAAAAAATAAAATAAAATAAAATAAAATAGACTGGGAAGTCCAGTTGTGGCACAGCAGAAACGAATCCGACTAGGAACCATGAGGTTGCAGGTTCGATCCCTGGCCTTGCTCAGTGGATTAAGGATCTGGTGTTGCTGTGGGTTGCAGTGAGGGTCACAGAAACGGCTCAGATCCCTTGTTGCTGTGGCTGTGGCGTAGGCTGGCAGCTGTGGCTCTGATTAGACCCCTAGCCTGGGAACCTCCATATGCCGCAGGGGCGACCCTAAAAAGACAAAAGACAAAAAATAAAATAGTCCTGGAATAGAAGAAGCCCTTTAAGATGAGTAACTTTCAGAGAAAGGTACTCTTTAGTGTAGATCTGAGTTTCTCAAGCTTTATTGAATGTCGGCATTACTGGCGTGCTTGCTAAAACACAAATTGCTGGGCCCCATCTCTTGAGTGTCTGCTTTAGTAAGTCCAGAGTCTGTAGAGAATCTTCGTTTGGAAAAAGTTGTTCAGGTGATACTGATGCTGCTGGCCTGGGACTCGCTGTGGAAGATGGTGCCAGCAAAGGTGGAGAGAGAGGCGGATTCCAGGTATCTTTGGGCAAGAATGGGTTGTTGGGAAGTTTTTGACCAGTGACTTATCTCAGATTTTCCATAGGAGAACCTCAAGTGGTACCAAATTTTGCCTGAAGTATAAATTTCATCCTTGTCTTAATCTTTAGGCAAAACATTTAGCCAAGTGGGTGGTAGCACTGAGTGTAGAACCAGATTGTTTGCTGTAAATAAGAGACAAGAGGAATGGCATCTATGATGGAGAAAAGTCATGTTCAATCATCAAAATATGTAGTTCTCAAAAAGTAGCATAGTTCTCAAATGTGGTCAAATTAGTAGTGCTGTTGCTGGATAAACTACAAAAATTGTAGGATTGGGGCTGTGGCATGAACACAGACAGGTGACGAACCTCTGGGCCTGACGTACATGACCGGAGAACATTCCAAGGTGATTCCCAGGCGTCCGTCATCACATCAGCGTCCTGGGCTTTGGCTAGAGAACGATTAACTTGAGGTGGCAAGTCCCGCACCTCATTAACAGGTGGCCCGGCATCTGCCTGGACGCCCTTTCCCCCTAAAATGCTTTCATTCCTTGCCATTTGATCTCTGCTGACGAGAGAAATTGATTTGAGTAGGTCTTGGGTTTTGCTTGAGAAGAAGTTAGCACTTTTCTGTCTCTTCATTGTGAAGTGTGAGGCATCTTTTCTCCTCTTTAATGTTGAGGTTCCGCTGAGCTGTGATGCTCTAAAGTATCGGCACTTCGAGGGCTAAAGCCTGCGACGTGTGTGGCTTTGGGGCATGAACCCTCCGCTGAAGTTAGGAGCACTTGGTACTCGCTGTGGTGTCATACGCTAACTAGGGGCCCCTTTAGGGATGTAATTTGAGGAGAAGCATCTTTAAATTCCTTCATTCTGAGTAGAGTACGTTGTTCTGGGCTGACTCTTGGGCAGCTGTGTCTGTGTGGGGCGGGAATGACAGCAGCCAGGACACCTAGAGCGGCAGCCAACCACGTCTCCCATCCCGTTGGTTAAGGGATTACATCCGTGAAATAGCAACCTTTGAAGACAACAAGTCAGCCTGTGGATAAAACAATTTAAGTTTCTGTGGTAATTGGGCAGGTACTTTGACTAGGTGCTTTTGATAATGATAAATGTGATGCCAAAATGAATCCGACTTCAGTGTAGTTTAGCCTCCGTTTATTCAATGCCTGCAGTGTAGCATATGTGCTTAAAAATATTGCTTGTGCGCTTTGTTGTCTGTGTTGTATAGACGCCATCTGGCACTGTGCCCTGTATACTGTGGTTATTTTTGTCTGTAATCTTCACAACAGCTGTATCCCATAGTATTCCTTTTTTTATTTGTTGGTTTTAGTAGCCACTTGGAAACTACTTCCTGAAGTGAAATGAATATAAAAGAAACGTCCTGAAGTTTGCAAGCGTAGATTCCAGTTTTGACTTATTCCCGTTATTTCTGATGAGAGGTGATGAGGTGTGGTGTTCAAGCACCAGAGAATTGCGGTTTTACTAGTTTGTTGTTATTTATTGAGCATGCCTGTGCTTGTGGTGTATTATTAATCCCTCTAAGCCTCTTGTCGTTCCATTTCCTCCAGAAGTAGTTTTTTGACTATATCATGTTACCACTAAAGTAAGGAAAGTGATTGGCGGAGGTTTTATAGTGACAGGTTTCAACAAGACTTTTCTTTTTCACTTTGTTCCCCTCCAGCCCTTTTTCTGCCTCAGGATGAGATTGGTGATTCTGTATAAGAACATTTAAGCATGAGCGTAGAATAGAAGCATAATGTGGAGTATGAGCGCGATGTGGGCGGAGAACAGAAACCTGCAGGTCCCCTTCTCCCCTTTCCTTTGTTTTTTTTTTCTTTTGTCTTTTTGGAGCCACACCCACATGGTTGGGCATATGGAGGTTCCCAGGCTAGGGGTCTAATTGGAGCTGTAGCCGAAGGCCTACAGCACAGCCACAGCAACGTGGGATCCAAGCTGCACCTGCGACCTACACCGCAGCTCACGGCAACACCGGATCCTTAACCCACTGAGCGAGGCCAGGGATCGAACCCACAACCTCATCATTCCTAGTCAGATTCATTAACCACTGGGGCACGATGGGAACTCCTCCCGTTTTTTTTCCTGCCCAGTAGGTTGCTTTGTTAAAGTGAAGGACAAGCAGATACAGTGTGAGATGCATATGCAAGAGTACACCAAAGATTTAGTGATTCGGAATGCTGAATTACATTAATATTTAAGGTTGCTTTTCAGATTTTTTTTTTTTTTTCTTTTGTCTTTTTGGGCCACACCCACATGGTTGGGCATATGGAGGTTCCCAGGCTAGGGGTCGAATCAGAGCTGTAGCTGCTGGCCTACGCCACAGCCACAGCAACATCGGATCCGAGCTGCATCTACAACCTATACCACAGCTCACAGCAGTGCTGGATCCTTAACCCACTGAGTGAGGCCAGGGATTGAACCTGCATCCTCATAGTTATTAGATTTGTTTCCGCTGAGCCAGAGGGAACTCCAACATCTAAATTTAGATAATTGTCTTATATCTTCTTTAATGCCATGCAAACAATAGTGCTCAAGATCAAAGACTCTGGAATGTACCCTAGATTGAAGTTCTAGCACTAAGCACTTACTGTGTAACTTTGAGTAAGGTACTTAATCTTTCTAAGCTTTACTGCTTTCTTTGGTAAAATGGATAAGGGCTGATTTGCGAATTAAATATTGGTCCATCTAAAGCACTTAGCGTAGTATGTGGCACAGGATAAGTAGGCTGTAAAATGATAGTCATTATGTCGTATGTTGATAATTCTGATTCTCTCAAGAATCTTTAGGAACCTTCTAAATCATCAGCTAAGACTGCAGAGGGAGTAGGATGATTTCACTCTATTTTGAAGGACCTGAATAGATTATTTAGTCATCTAGACTGTCCCATTTCCCAAGTGGAAAGGATAGAGGGATTATAATTTCACTCTATGTTTTAGAATATTTTATTTAGTAATGAAGTGGTTTGCCCATATTAATTTTCTTCTTTAAAATATTTCAGATCGTAATCTGGTACCACAAGGTTTTTTCTTTGTAAAATGTGTGCCCTTTGACTTCAAACTCTGGTAAATACCTGCTTATAGTATAAAATGGACCTTCTTTCATATAAAGCCTCTTTTTGTAGACATAGTTGCAGGAAAGTCCCTTAACTTTCCCATTGTCTTTCTTTTAGCTGATAAAAGTTTCTTTTTTTCTTAATTCTTGTTTGTCTGATGCCCTACGTCCTTTTTCTTAGGACAGGTAGAGTTTGCTGTGAAAATGCTTTGCATTCTGAAGATGATATAAACAAGAGACAGGTCAGGAGTACAGCTCAGACACGCTCCCCACTTCTCTTGTGATGGCCCCTCTCACCTTCCTCTGTATGATGCTGGCTGTGGCAGACCCCGCAGGCAGCCTCACGGTGTGTCTCAAGGAGCTGCACGAGGAAATGCCATTTGCTCTTGTATAGAGGCAGATTCTCTGAGGGACAGCGGTGCTCCTGCGGCCTTTGACCCCGTTTTAGGATTCTTCCTGGCCTCTCTGGGTTGCTCTTAGCTATTTGAGGCAGAAACGTAGTGGAAAATGTGATGGGCAGTGGGGAGGCACTTCTCTGTTTTGACGGCTGCCTGGGCTTCCCAGTGGTACATCATGTAGTGTGTAGAATGTAGCGGAGTCTGTATCACCACTCAGGTGAGGGGTCCAGCGTTGCTGTTTTTCTCTGCTCGAGTTACAAGTGTCTCTGTTGGGCTGAGAGTTTCATTCTTTTCATCATAATTATGTTGAAATATCAGTGGCTGATAGATAAAAGTGAATATCTAATTAACACCTCAGTATATCGTTTCATTCCATTGTAAATTTTTAAAAGAGATGTAACTTTTTAAATTGAGCCCAAACTGTGGGTTTTTTCCGATGCTGTGTTTAATGTCTGTTTTAACAGGCTGAAGAAAATAAGGACTTGTATAGGCAAAGCCACTGAGTTGATCTTTATTCTGATTTTATAAATTCTGAGTCCACTGTTTATAGACCCAGGGGTTGGAAACTGATGATTGGCTTGGATGTTCTATAATTTATTTGTTTACATATGCAAAGTGGAAAATGCAGTGTTATGTGTGTATGTGCATTTATGTTTTATTCTTATGACTCCTATGTAGATTTATGACATGGTTACATTTTTAACTTTTCTTTAGCTTTGTTCTCCTAGCTGATGATTTCATTCCTTTGTGTTCGACTTTCTCCATGGTGCTTATTTACAGGAATACTTTGGTGGTAATTAATGATTTTTAATAATCATTGAAATTTTCAGAAATTTCAGAAAGCATTAGGTATTTGTCTTTTTTTTCTCTCTCTTTTATCTCAGGCTAAAGTAAATGAAGCTGTAGAATGTTTACTGTCCCTGAAAGCTCAATATAAAGAAAAAACCGGGCAAGAGTACATTCCTGGTCAGCCCCCGTCATCTCAGAGTTCAGATTCAAGTCCAACCAGAAGCTGTGAGCCTAGTGGTCCAGAAACACCAGAAGCCAAGCTGCTTTTTGACAAAGTAGCTTCTCAGGGAGAAGTAGTTCGAAAACTTAAAGCTGAAAAAGCTTCTAAGGTCAGTGTGGTATCACGTCTGTGTGCTTCGTTTTTTGCTTTCCAGGCTCTTTTCTTTGACCTGGAACACTTTCTGCCCCGTCAGGTCTGGCCAGCTTCTGCTCATGTGTGTCGGTTCTCAGCTCTTTCGTCCTGCCTTTTGCAGGAGCCTTTCTTGAGGCTTTCCTCCCCCCACCTAGAGTTGTCTGGACGCCCTCATGTGACACTGCCTTTCTCTGACACAACACTTAAATACCCAGGATTTGTTTGTTAAACTGTCTGTTGCTCTCTTGTCTGCACGATCCCAGACTCCAGCAGTGCCTGGCTCCGTGTGGCCCCTCTTTGGCTCATTCTTCTGAAACTGTCAGTCTCGCATGGCAAGTTTCACTGTGAGCTCTGGTGTGGTTTGCACTAACGGATTATCGTTCTCGGAATAGGACTTGGGGGTACAGATTCATGTGAGTGGAAAGCAGTAAGTCATTAGAGGTTTTGAAGTGGAACCAGTAATACAGAAACTTAATTTACTCTCATCTTCAGAATTGTGAAATGTTCAACTTAATGTAATTTAAAGGTTCTTAACTTGAAATGGTACCAGAATATGTGTTAGGCCCAAGTGCTTCCTAGCCACAGTGCTCCTGACCACTTGAAATGTGGCTCTGGTGACTGAGGCATGGAATTTTCAATTTCAGTTACATTTCAATAGCCACACGTGGCTAGTGACAGTTGTTTGACCAGTACCTTATGGTACTTTTTCTACTTCTGTCCCTGTTATCCTGTTCTTCTTTTTGCTTTCAGTAGGTGGTGTGTTCCGCCTTTTCCACCCCTCCCCCATGCCCCCCTGCCTTTCGTTGTGTTTTCACATTTGCTTGCAAAGCTTTGGACCTTGGCGCTTAGGCGGTGATTTGAACTAAATGCTGTTTTCTCCCTTCCCTCTCTCTCTCCTTAAACTAAAGGACCACGTAGACACCGCTGTGCAGGAACTCCTTCAGCTGAAGGCACAGTACAAGTCTCTGACTGGAGTCGATTACAAGCCTGTCTCTGTCACTGGGGCTGAGGACAGAGATAAGAAAAAGAAAGAAAAAGAAAACAAATCTGAAAAGCAGAACAAGCCCCAGAAGCAAAACGATGGCCAAAAGAAAGATGCTTCTAAAACCCCAGAGAGTGGGCTGTCACCAGGCGGCGCGGGGGAAGGACCGGGGCCGAAGAAGCAGACCAGGTACCAGATGCGGGCGCTTCCTTCGAAGTGAAGCACCGTTTGGGGTGAATTCAACCCAAATTATGTTTGTTAAACAAATTATCCCGTAAGTTAGAAAACAGTAAAGGTGTAATGTCGGCAGATAGCTTCTGTTCATTTTCTGTTTATTTAAATAGGTGACCCATTCACTTGGTTGGTTTGAGAATGTCAGACTATAAAATGTAGGTGAGGCCCCACTCAGGGCCCGCTCCCCGTCTCCCCAGGGCCTCCTCCCCTGTAGTGACTGACAGCCTCTGAAGGGGCTCCTTCTCGATCCATCTCTTCCTCCCTTTTCACGCGGTTGTTAGCCTAGCTGTAAACGTAGGGCTTTTTTTGCACTTCAGCAGATTTTTCAAATGAAAATCTTATGAAGGGACTAAATGAGAACTTCATTCTCAATAGGAGTTTAATATTGGTTAGTTAAACATAAACCAAAGCTGGTTTAAAGACACCACCATGGAATAGGTGGTGGTTCAGTATCTTCTAACCCATGTGCACCGTGTGATTCCCATATGACCCCCGTCCCAAAGTAGAGCCACCTGGATGTGAGCTTCGCTCTAAGCTGAACCTCAGCTAAGCTGGTGTGAGCAGCTGCTCGTCAGAGGTGCTTTGGCATTGGATTTATTTCGGTGAATTTCAAATTCTGCCTCTCGTCTCTCACAGTGTACACACAGTGTCTCCTCAAACGGGAATACAGCAGTTAGGTTTCTTGCGCGTTGACTGGGTGATCAGATTTATAGCATAGTAGGAGGAGAATCCAACTTTTCACCTTTTACCTCCTGACTGCTCCTGCAAGGGCCAGGTTTCACGTAAGCATTTCGTGGAGATGTGTCAAAGTGACCCAGAGAGTGCAGTGTAAATACGTTAAGATTTTAAACCAATAAAGCCTTGTTTTTAAACTCTACAAAGATACACTTTTTATAGAACATAACTAAACGAGTAAATTTTTCTGTGTGGACCATAAGACCACATTTTCCTGAATAATTGTCAGTGCTTCAATACAAGGAGTATTGTCTGGAAGTTTGTATTACAGACGTAATCTATTTTGGGTGCATCTGTCTCTGCAACTTTTTATTTACTGCGCTTAAAAGACAACCTTCTAGAACATGTAAGGGTACTTACACATATAGGCACGCATTTATATGTTTGCATGGGTATATGTACATGCGGCCATTGTTTTTATTACTTTTTACTACTTTTTACATGTTACTTTCAGTGAAATACTAATCTTACTCACTCTGATTTTACCTGTATTGAGATTGACGGAAGAGTCTTCTTTTATAGCGAGAGAATGCTGTGTGAACAGGCTCTGTCTTTACTGCAAATGTGTTATCTTATAAAGAACTTGGTGAAAGAAATGTCTTCATTAAAATCATCACTCTTGTTAGGCTTTGCTGTTCTAATTTTTGGGGGACAGTACCACACCACCTTTTAAGAGATGATTGAACTGCTTTCTAGGTTAAAACATCATGGTAATGAATATGGAAAAGATACAAATATAGAAATAATTCAAACTGAAGAAAAGCTAATCAGTTTTGAAGTTTAGAGGTTTATTTCCACTCAACCTAAAAGCAATTGCTGGATGAAGATATTTATATTTTATTTTATTTTTTTATCTGCAGGTTGGGTCTGGAGGCAAAAAAAGAAGAAAATCTTGCAGATTGGTATTCTCAAGTGAGTATAGATTCAGTTGATGTATGTGTTTTAAATTTTCAGAGTCTACTTTGTATTTAGATTTTAAAGTTCAGACAGAAAGTGATAGTGTATAATGCCTTTAATAGTATAGTCATAAACATGTCATAGTTCTTAAAGCATGTTCACATAAATCTTTTTTTTTCTTTTTATGGCCACACCTACAGCATATGAAAGTTCCTGGGCTAGGGGTTGACCTGGAGTTGTACCTGAGACCTATGCCACAGCCATGGCAACTCCAGATCCAAGCTGCATCTGCGACCTACGCCACAGCTTGCATTACCACTGGATTCTTAACCCACTGATGGAGGCCAGGGATCAAACCTGCATCCTCATGTATCCTATGTCGTGTTCTTAACCTGCCGAGCCAAAACGAAAATTCTAAAATACCGAATCAAGAAGTAGCCCTGTGAGGTAGTTATTTGATTTTGTTGTCGTGGTGGTGAAGTAAAGAGATTAGGCCAGTCACCAAACAATAAAACAGTAGGAGCAAGATTGGAATTCAAGTTTTCTTAGGAATTTAGAGCCCTGCTGTCTCTCAGAGCAGAAAGGTCCTTTAGGAGTATACTCACCAGCGCGGGGAGCCTCCACCTTTCAAGCTTGGCATCATACTCTTGGCACTTCCGCTATAATTGTGGTTCAGTTCATGCTTCAGAAACTATTTTTCTTTTAAATAGGTCATCACAAAGTCAGAAATGATTGAGTACTATGATGTAAGTGGCTGCTATATCCTTCGTCCCTGGGCGTATTCCATTTGGGAATCCATCAAGGACTTTTTTGATGCTGAGATCAAGAAACTTGGTGTTGAAAACTGCTATTTCCCCATGTTTGTGTCTCAAGGTGCCTTAGAGACAGAGAAGACACACATTGCCGACTTCGCCCCTGAGGTAACGTAGCCTGCTTTATTTAGTTTTGCCGTTTGCTTTGGGAACTCGGAACTGATGTTTTCAGTTCACACTTTTAAAATAATAATCTAAAAGCAAGTTATAACAACCGAATTAGAGAAACGTAAAGCCAGTTTAAAAAAAAACTATATTTCTTTCATCAGGGCAAGTTTTGAGTCGTCTTGTTGTATTAATTAATTAACTGGCTTTTACTTTTCCTTAAACATTTATAAAAACAGTAAGCATCTGCCTTTTCTCACGGTGAACAGCAGCAGTCCTTTTACGTTGCCTTAATTGATACAGCAAAACTCGAAGTAGCGTTTTACCTACATCTAAGCTGTTTCTCTCAAGTGTTTAAAAAAGTGTGAAAAATGATTTTATTTTACTAGGTTGCTTGGGTGACACGATCTGGCAAAACAGAGTTGGCAGAACCAATTGCCGTCCGTCCCACCAGTGAAACAGGTGAGGGTGGGCCTTGGAGCACAGCCAAGAGCTCCTTGAGCGTCAGACACAGCCTCTAGCCGCCAGTCTCCCCTTTGACGTGGGGCACTTATAATCCTTCTTGAGGATTTAGGGTTTCACGAAGGCATTAAGGCTTAAAGATGCATGCACACCGAAGTGCCGTAGAATTTTGTTCTCTTTACGGCTTCATTGTGGAGCTTTTCATCGTGAGGACCAAGTTTTGTTTTTTAAACCACTTGCATCATTGTTCATTTTATGCAATATAGTCTTTCAGAACTTTCCAAAGAATTTTAATCTTAGAAAAGTTTTTATTCTTGGAATTGCTTATACAATTGCAAACACCAGTGTTTTATGTCACGTTTGCTTCAGATTAATATTACAGGTTTTTAATATTACAGGTTTTTATAAGGTTTATTCATATAAGGTTTCTATAAGTTACTAAGTGATTTCTTTCCCGTGTGGTGCTGTTCTTAGTGGCGTGGTTAGCAAGGTAGAGGCCGCTGCTGTAATCTCCATTTTAGGTTAAAAAAAGATCTCAGAAGGGTTAAGTGATTTTCCTAAAATTAGGCATAGGAAGTCAGAGTACCTCTGGGGACTTTTGAGCCTTTGGGCTTGCGAATATCTTTCAAAGTGATTATCCGTCTTTGGGTTAAGGATTGTTCTTTGATACTTTTAGTGATACTCTTGTATGGTAGATAATGACATATTATTAAAATTATGACACCAGCTTTTTTGACATAATAGCTGGGCAGAGTTTTATATTTTACTCATTATAGGTAGTCTATGGTAAGACAGGTACCTTCACTTTAAATTAGCAATTCATGGTAAGAGCTTTCATCAGATAAATTTAACCCAAATTCTAGTTTGAATAGATAACTGTTGGATTCAGCAAGTTACTGAAGTTCTCTCTAAACTCAGCTTCCTTGGAGTTCCCGTCATGGTGCAGTGGTTAACGAATCTGACTAGGAACCATGAGGTTGCAGGTTCAATCCCTGGCCTTGCTCAGTGGGTGAAGGATCTGGCATTGCCGTGAGCTGTGGTGTAGGTTGCAGACGTGGCTCAGATCCCGAGTTGCTGTGGCTCTGGCGTAGGCTGGCGGCTGTGGCTCCGACTTGACCCCTGGCCTGGGAACCTCCGTAGGCCGTGGGAGTGGCCCAAGAAATGGCAAAAAAAAAAAGACAAAAAAAAAAACAAAACAAAGAAAAAAACTCAGCTTCCTTGTTTTCAGTGTTGAGCTTATGATATCTATCTTGTGGGTTGAATGTGGGGATGGAACAGGATAACAGCTGCAAAGAACATAGAACATAGTACGTGCCGTGAGAACTTAGTGTTTGTAGAAACAGCAGCTGAAAAGCTGTCAGATTGAATGTCATCTTCATTGTGAGGAGCATAACATACAGTCAAGTTTGGACAGTTTTATGAAATGTAACACATTGACTTACTGCACAGACACGTGTTTTAATTGTTAGGTATGTGCCAGTTGTACTCTCACCAGCCTCCGAGGGGGGAGCAAAGCCTTCAGTGACTAACTGCCTGTCTTCTCCCGTCTTTTCAGTAATGTACCCTGCATACGCGAAGTGGGTGCAGTCCCACAGAGACCTGCCCATCAGGCTCAACCAGTGGTGCAATGTGGTGGTAGGTAAACACCTCTTCTTTCAGTTATTCTTATGCATTTAAAAAGTACATTTTTCTTATGTTTATATTCAAAGCATTGCACGTATGGAAGCATTTTCCAACTATTTCGAATCACAGCTATAACTTCTGATTATCACATAAAGTTGTTACTAAAAACCGAAATGCTCTCTCTAATGGTCAAATTGTGTTCTTGCCTCCTGCAGCGCTGGGAGTTCAAGCATCCTCAGCCTTTCCTACGAACTCGGGAGTTCCTTTGGCAGGAAGGGCACAGTGCGTTTGCTACGTTTGAAGAGGCAGCAGAGGAGGTATGAAAGTTACCTTTCCTGTTGATGATGCTCACGTTCTTTGTCCCGGCTGTGTGGTCTTGCCCCACCAGCTGTGAGTGACGCAGTGCTAACTATTTACATAGTTATCGTCCAGTAGAAAAACTCTAGGTTGAAATTTGATCTGATCTCAAATGACATGAAAAGATAATTTCTTGGTATACATTATTTTGTTCCTTAAAAATGTATGTATAACCTGCTAAAAGAGAAAACCAGTTAATTCAAATGTGCATGGACTTAAGAAACTGCCTTTTGAAATTTTGTCAGAAAACGTACTGTTTTAAAATTTCAGACGAAAATAGTTGTGGACTTCAGTGTATGGAAGAAATTATAATCCCATGGGTGAAATTAATTACTCTTCAGATTTTTACCCTGGTTACTGTGTATCTTGCACAAGCATTTATTTTCTCTTATATTCTAAATTTATGTACATTTAAAAAAATTATTCAATTTCTTTGCACAGTGCTTTTGGCTTAATAAAGTCACACTGGCTGCTTTAACCTTTCCATAGCAAAAGACTTTTGTTGTTTGAAGTGCTTTCCTCACCACACTTAGTTTTAAACAGTACAGTTTTATAGGTCTGTAATAAATATGCCATACATTGGAACACTTATATTTAAAATTTTGTTACAGGTTTTGCAGATACTTGACTTATATGCGCAGGTGTATGAAGAACTCCTGGCAATTCCTGTTGTAAAGGGAAGAAAGACTGAAAAGGAGAAATTTGCAGGCGGAGACTATACGACCACAGTAGAGGCATTTATATCTGCTAGTGGAAGAGCTATCCAGGTATCCGACTACTGCCTAGGGATTCCTGGGTGACTGTAAGCATAGCCCGTGGGCTGATCTGCCAAGTTTCTTCTGTCATCAGAGAAGTGGACTCTTGTAAAAAAAAAAAAAAAAAAAATCAGTATCTGGAGTTCCCATGGTGGATCAGCAGGTTAAGAACCCGCCTAGCATCCATGAGCACATGGGTTCTGGCCTCGCTCAGTGGTTTAAGGATCCAGCGCTGCCCTGAGCTGTGGTGTAGGTCACAGATGCAGCTAGATCTGGTGTTGCTGTGGCTGTGGTGTAGGCCAACAACTGCAGCTCTGATTTGACCTCTTCCACAGGTACGGCCCTAAAAAAAAAGAAAACAAATTCTAATATTTCATGTGCTTCCTGGGCCATATTATCATTTTCAGTCCAATCTGTCACATCCCCCAAATATCCTGAATTACCAAAGCATGGATTTTTTTTCTTTAGCCTTTGTAATTAAAGTTAACGCCTATGAAAGGGGCCTCTCACAGCAGCACACTACTCTAATATTTTTTGACTAAACTTTGTCTCTACGTTGTATCAGTTATGCTTTAGAAACTTAACACGTGTAGGAAATCAGGGAAGATAAAGTGGCTCTGGTGCCATTTTAAGGTATAAGATCTTTGTTATTTTCAAAGGCATAATAGGTTTTTACAATTGAAGCATGTATTTCTCTATTTTAGGGAGCAACATCACATCATTTAGGGCAGAATTTTTCTAAAATGTTTGAAATCGTTTTTGAAGATCCAAAGACACCAGGAGAGAAGCAGTTTGCTTATCAGAACTCCTGGGGCCTGACGACTCGAACTATTGGTGTTATGACCATGGTTCATGGGGACAACATGGGCTTAGTCTTACCGCCTCGTGTAGCCTGTGTCCAGGTAAGGAAAATGCTTCTGATTATCATTGCTTTTATAAAAATAGAAGCCATTGTGAGTAAAGAAAATTTCAAAGTTTAACTTACTGAATGTCATTCAGGTAGATTTTGCTGATACAGAAACAATATAGAATAGAGTCTAGACCTCAGTATTATGTAACTACTATTTGTGTGACTGTTTTTTACTCTTAATTTTTTTACCCATTTTATAAAGCTTTTAGAAATTATTTTTTGAAGCAGTGTATAATAAATGAACAAAAATGCATTCATTATGGACAAACACTACGCCGCTAGTTGCCAGGTATTCAGTGTGGGTTAGAAATCACACAGGTTGATTTGTGTGAGGGTTTGTAGTCACTGGTATTTGGACTTCTGGATGCTTACGTGGTGATGTGACTGCATTACTTCTCTGGGCTGCTTCCTTGTATAAATTTGTGATCTTGTGCTGGCCTCTAGGTGGTGGTCATTCCTTGTGGCATTACAAATGCACTTGCTGAGGAAGACAGAGACGCTCTGATCGCCAAGTGCCATGATTACCGAAGGCGGCTGCTCAGTGTTAACATTCGCGTTCGAGTTGATTTGCGAGATAATTATTCTCCCGGCTGGAAGTTCAATCACTGGGAGCTCAAGGTAAATTCTGGACGTGGATGTTTTACCTCCACACTCCCTGTTTTGGCTTTTTGTTATGTTATGATTAAAATGGTCTCGAAGTCCCCGTTTATGGTTAGCAAGCCTTCTCTGTTTGTTACTAAAATGTTTATATCAAGAATTGATAAAGTCAGTCATCCCCACAGTGAAACTCAGAATAGTGGGGCTCAGGTGTCACTGTTACAGCCCGTCAGACATGGTGTCCCACTTGGTTTTTTCACAACTCATTGTTTCACACCGGCTGGTTGATTTTTATTTTGTGTAATCAAGGCTAGTCAAAATTCTGGCTTAATATTTTTGATATAACGTATTTATTGCACATTGCTGTTAACAGATGTTCCGTATTCTCTCTTTTTTTTTTTTTTTTTTTGCAGTTTAGGACCGCACCCAGCATATGGAGGTTCCCAGGCTAGGGGTTTCATTAGAACTGAAGCCGCCGGCCTCCACCACAGCCACAATGCCAGATCCGAGCCACATCTACACCACAGCTCACGGCAACGTCGGATCCTTAACCCACTGAGCGAGGCCAGGGATCGAACCCGAAACCTCATGGTTCCTAGTTAGATTTGCTTCCGCTGCCCCACAACAGGAACTCCAGAAGTTCCATATTCTTAATTATGCCTTTCAAACTTCTGGGATTTAGCTTTTTTTTCTTATGGTGAAATGGGAAATCTCATTAGAACTAGCTGTTAGGAGTCAGGAATTTATAAACTCATGTTACAGGAAATGGATGAGAACATGTAATGAGATTACAGCTGCAAGCTTTCAGATGTGGAAGCTCAGCAATGTTGAGATTATTCAGTATTAATATATGTGGGGTTCCACAGTTACTAATCTTTATCCCTTCATGTGTTTTAAATGGCCCCTAAGATAAATCTCTACGCTGAAGAATAGTAGTTATATTGCTACTGCTTTCCTCTGTGTAATATACTTTTTCCTTTACGTATTCTCCCACCTTTAAAACAGGCTTTAAAGGTGAATATTTTCTGTGTAATTTCTCTTTGATTGTGATTTTTTTTTTTTTTTTACTTATGTGGAAATAGCAGTTGTGTGATTTCAGTAATGGCTTGTGTAAACCCACTTGCATTTGCCTGAGGTACCAAAGAGAGACTTGACTCCTTGCAATGAGCTGGATTGAAAGGAAAAGAAGAAAAAGGAAAAAAAAAGTTGTCCATACTTACTTCTGTGTCCCTCCTCTTCTCCTCTTTCCTCTCCTCCTGGGCCTGACTTGACTCTGTCACCCTTCTTTCCAGTTCCCGGTGAACCTCTACTGTGTGTGTGTTGGGGGAAGTTTATCTTAGTGTGAGCTGCCGGCTCTGCTACAGCTTCCTTGTCTACAGTACTTAGGAAAGAAAGCGAAGCGCCTAGGTTCTCAACTTGATGCTGAACATTGAAGAGCACTGAGAAAGAGTTCATTAGGCAGTGAAGAGTACCGATGGTACATTTCATGCCGAGAATTCCTGGGGAAACCACAACATTGTAAATCAACTCGACTTTATTAAAATGTTTTTAAATGAAAAAAAAAAAAAAAACCCGAGGAAAGAAAACCTTTTGGGAAATCTAGATTCATATTTATTTGATGGTGATTAACTTCATAGAGTGCATATGTGTGTGTGATGTGTGTTTGTATCGTGAGCCTCACCCGGATTAGTACATGAGGTGTGTGGTTTGGTGGCCAGACCAGAACCCAGCGACTCCCATAACACTTCTTTAGAGGCTAGAAAGGGGAAAAAGATACGAGTGAATTAACCCTTTTCTTTTTACGGTGTTGGATGATTGAGATAATTTCGTGTTGCTCTCTAAAAACAAACAAAACCCCCAAGTCCTTTGTAAGTAAATTCCTGACTGGTTACTTGAAAAACCGCCAGCGGAAAGCCCACCTGTCTCTGATGTGGCCTCACACGGTCTTTGTGCTTTTGTTGTCCCTTGCTCCTTTCACACATCTTTTCTCCCTTCCCAGACCGTCTCTTTTCCCACCTCTGTGTCTTTGCTTGTGCTCTTTCTTCCTTTTAGGTTCTACATTTTTTTAAATGATGAAAACGATCCCAAATTTACAATAAAGCAAGTACGGTACAAAGAAATTTTTCTTGCCTGAACCGTTTAAAAAGAAGATGCTACCTTGATGCCCCATCGATCTACACCCATGTTCTCACAAACCTGTAATCACAAAATAGCCAACAAAATCAGGATTTACCTTGGTACATCATTACCATCTAATTCCAGAACCCATTCAGGTTTTGTGAATTGTCTAATGGCCTTCATGGCAGAAGAATCTAGCTTAGAAGGGTGTGTTCATATAGTTACCTTGTCCCTTTAGTTGCTTTTATTCTGGAATAGTTCCTCAGTTTTTCTTTAATTATTGTGATCTTGACACAGTGCATTTCTCATTGGCTTTTTATTGATTAGTTAGTTTAAATTTTTTTTTTTTTTTTTTTTTTTTTTTTTTTGTCTTTTGGCCATTTCTAGGGCCGCTCCCATGGAGGTTCCCAGGCTTGGGGTCCAATCGGAGCTGTAGCCGCCGGCCTACGCCAGAGCCACAGCAACTCGGGATCCAAGCTGCCTCTGCGACCTACACCACAGCTCATGGCAACGCCGGATCCTTAACCCCCTGAGCAAGGCCAGGGATCAAACCCGCAACCTCATGGTTCTAGTCGGATCCGTTAACAACTGGGCCACGACTGGAACTCCAAGTTAAAATTTGTTATGGACGCAAGGTTTCTGATGATATTCAGTGGGTTATAATCTCTTTATTTATTTTGATGTTCAAAGTGTCTTCCATCTGACCAGTAGGACCCCTTACAGCTAACTTTTGTGTTCTCTGAACACTTCCTTGCTCTCTGGCACAAGATCTTGTAGGGTTTATCTGTGCTTTCTCTGCCTCAGCGCTGTAATTGGCTGCCTCTCTTAAGAAGCCCTGGTTCTTTTTAGGAGAAGATGGTGTCTGGCACAGGTGAGCTCATTGCTTGTGAACTCTGACTGCTTCCAGGCCTTCTCAATACATGGAGCTGCGGGATGCATGTACTTGTGTATACACACACACACACACACACACACACACACGTGCATACTCAGTGCATTTACATTTGTCTTTCTGTATCCATCTATGTCATTCGATAACCGTGAGTTCACACACTTGCTTCCAGTCAGCCCACGTGACCCCGTCTTACTTCCCCCCTTGCTGTATTTTAACTCTGACAGTGAAGGACCTAGCTCCAGTTGGTCTTAAGCTCTTCCATGTTGTGTACCCCTCTCTCTCTCATTGCCATCGGCACCCCCTCCCCTGCGTGGGTGCCCTCCTCACCCCCGGGCCCTGACAGCCCATGCCAGGCCGTTTTCACAGCAGGGGCTTTCTCCTCCGACCCCGGCTTCGGTGCTCTGCTCCGTCCTTCCCCAGCGCAGGATGCGGTCCTTAGCGGTTTACGCCTCTGTCTTTGTAGCGTCTCTGAGTCAGGAGGAGTTCGTGACATTGACTTTTTGTCGATATAGGTCAGTTATTTTGTAGCGTATTCTTCAGTTTCGATGGATGTGCTCATTAACTTGTGCTTTGTCCGGTGCCTTTTCTTGCCTCTTTCAGCTGGGGATAGTCTCCCCCTTTGGTTTCCTGTGCTGATTTTTACTGCTGGTAGGCATGTCTTGGTTACCCTGCACAACCTGAAGACATGAAGCTTTGTGAGGATAGGATCTGTTTCTTTTTTCCTTTTTTTTTTTTTTTTTTTTTTTTTGTGCTTTTTAGGCCCACCCCCGAGACATATGAAAGTTCCCAGGCTAGGGGTTGAATCGGACCTGCATTTGCCGGCCTACACCACAGCCACAGCAATGCCAGATCCGTAACCCACTGAGGGAGGCCAGGGATCGAACCCGCATCCTTGTGGATACTAGTTGGGTTCATAACTGCTGAGCTACAACAGGAGTTCCTCTTAGTCATCTTCTAAGTCTCATTGCACTTAATAGTTTCTTACATATGCATACATTGGATGAACAAAGGAAAACAGTAAAATAATGTAATACTATACAGTATTTGGTCATTATAAACAGATCTTCTCTAGAGATAGATCATTTTTTTCTAGAGTAACATATAAAAATTTTCCTTTGGCCTTGATTTGGGCCCTCCCAGTCAGCTAAACTGCATTTCACAGTTCCTAACTTAAATTTGAAAACCCCAAATTTGTTTCAAAGGATCATTCACCCCCCCCAAAAAAAAAAATTGTTAAAAACCTACTGTTTCAGAGAGGTCTTTCTAAGCCTCAGTCCCCTCACAGAGCAGACGCCTCACGTGCTGTCCCAGGACTAAACACCACAAGCTTGAACGTGCACATGGGCCCTCAGTTCTTTGGGAAAACCCACAGGGTACTGGGAGTGGTTCTCAGGGCAGTCCCAGGACCAGCAGTCTCAGCATCCCTTGCCAGCTTGTTAGAACTATAAACCCTCAGGCCCCATCGCTGGACCTGCTGTGATCAGAAATTGGGGGAGGGGCCGGGGGGTGGTACATGGAGCCCGGCAGCCTAGGCTTCGGTGATTCTGATGCTCAAGGTCCCGTGACCAGGGCCGGACCTTCCCCGCACAGCATCCCCCTGCCACACGCGCGCGGGTCAGGGAAGGGCCTGGATGGCTTGGGGTGGCCTTAGGTTCAGGAAGCCTTTGGTGGTTATCTCCGTGTGCTGCACCGGTGTGACTGTCCCTGTGCTCTTGGGACAGAAGCCAGACAACTACCCTGTTCCCCACTAAGCTTGTTCTTAGCTCAGAAGCACTCGAGCAGCACCTTTTTTCTTTAGGTTTATGCCTTCTCATTGGAATAGGTTTCTGGAATATCTCAGGAGTGTTACCTCCTTTTTAAGATTGTTTGCTTCTGTCTTTGTTTTGCGGATTTTGAGGACTTAGAGCAGGTAAAGCCATGGGATAAGTGGAGACGTGCAGGTAGCACTTTTCACTGCCTTTTTTGCTTTCTAGGGCGTTCCAGTTAGACTTGAAGTTGGGCCACGTGACATGAAGAGCTGTCAGTTTGTAGCTGTCAGACGAGATACTGGAGAGAAGCTGACGCTTGCTGAAAACGAGGCTGAGACGAAACTGCACGCTCTCCTGGAGGACATCCACGCCAACCTCTTCACACGGTCAGTTCCTTAGACTTGCGCGGGGCTCGTCTTCGCATGCGCTCCGCCTTTGTGATCTGTACCATCGAGTCCTTTACCCCAGCCCGAGGTCCTCTCTCAACTCCCGTGGGTCTTAACTCGCCTTTCGCTTTGTGTGTTTTGACTGGTATTGTTTTTCTGTGTGCTTTCTGCTCCTTACAAGGCTTGCGGTAATGGACTGTCTGTCCTGTGGACTAATTTGGGTTAACTTTAGGCCCACGCTTTTATGATACATGAAATTTGAGGAAGGGACACAATGGTTATCACCTGTTGGAGGCACAGCATCCGCCCCCGGGAGTGTTTGAGATCGCTCGCACCTGGGGCCGAAACCTGGGGCCTTGGGCGGAGCTGCCGGGTTCCCGGGCCGAGCCGGCCAAGCGCTCCGCAGGTGGTTAGGATTTGGCTCCAAGGCCCAGAACCTCCTGAGCGAGGTTGGGAGTGAGGCTGCCCAGCCGCCCTGACCTGTGCAGAACCACAGACCTCAAGGCAGAAGACCAGAAGGTTGGTGGCATAGGTGTGGCACCTCCCTTTCTTTACCTACCCGCCTGAGGCGGAGAGGAAGGCCCGTGGCCGTCCGGGTGGGGACTCAGTTTGAGACGGGCGGGTAAGTTCCTGCATCTCCACTTGTTTATCTTCTAATACCTTGGGCCTAATTCGTATTAGGCCTCAGTAATTTAAGGAGGGAACCAGTTTCAGCCTTGGCTTTGGTGCTTATTGATGTGATTGTAAGCAAGTGATTTTGCTTCTCTTGGCTTGTTTACCTTAAAATGCAAATGATAATCCATCTCGAGGGGTTACTTCCTGGATTTATTTGGCCCCCAAAGCTGTAATTCATTTCAGGGTCGTCTGCGTTCAGGACAGGTCGTATTGTCAGAGAGAAAGATGAGAAAGCTGCCTGTCCTTGTTGCTGCCACGCGGGCAGTGCTGTCAGTGCAGCGGGTTCTTTTCCGGAGATTCTCCTCGGAGTCACCGGGGAGCTTTGGAAACAGAAACATACCTGAGCTTCCCACGCGCAGGTTCTGATGCGCTGGTTTTAAGATAGGTCTTGTTCTGTCTGTAGTGTTGAAATGCTCTCTTTGTGATTCAGGGTACACCCCTGCTTCGAAGAGCACTGCTAAAGGTTTTTGTTGACATTTTTATGCAGTGAATTAATATAAGTTGCTTAAAGGTGCATTCAGCCAGCCCCTCACTGTCACTTGGTCACACGGGCCCACCTCACTGCGAAAGAAGGGGAAGTGGATTCGGTAGCTAGCTAGCAGTCGCTGGCGGAGTTCGCGTGGCCTGGCCCTGAGGTTAGAAACGAAAAACAGGCCTTCTCTTCCTTGCTCATGGCCTGTGAGTGCTTCTCTTGTAAAGTGTGAGTTTGAGTGTGGAAGAGAATATTTATTTCCATTTGGGAAACTTGAGGTTCTTAAAAAAAGACTTGCATGGTGTGCAAAAGAGCTTGAGTAATGTGTATGTGTGTTTTTCCTTTTTCAAACATTTTCATGCCTTTGTGTTTGATTATTACAACAATTCAATATGGTAGTTAGACTTGAGTATTTTTCCAGTTTTGTAGAAGGGGAAACTGAGACCAGAGAGGCTGAAATAATTACCCAGACTCTCATTGGTAATAAGAGGTAAAGCCAGGAATTAAATTGTTGATCACTAGAGATTTAATGGTGATTACAAAAGTAATCACCACCTGTGTGTGCCTGCAAACTCTCCATTTAATGTTCACATTCATGCAGTGGTGAGCTAGGATTTACTGAATGTCACTGCTAGAGACAAAATTGAGGTTCATACTGAGTTCTTCTCACTTCCAGGTTATTACTCTTTCATTAAATTTGCTGTTTTTAAAAACTTGGTCATATTAGTAAGAAAAATATGTATTATTTTTAAATTACTCCATAATAGGGCTTCTGAAGACCTTAAGGCTCATATGGTTGTGGCTAATACAATGGAAGACTTTCAGAAGGAGCTCGATTCTGGAAAGGTAAGAGACTTCTGAAAAGTTTCAAATATAAACATATTTCAGTAAATGATACTTTAAGACTCACGGAATTTATGCATGATGTTAATCCCTTCTGCAAGGCCTGTCACACAAAAGGATTATATGTTACTCCGCGTTGCTACTCTGTTTTCTCCTGGCTTCCCGGCAGCATTACAACATCGTATCGTTGGGGTAACACTGTGAGCAGATTACATAAAACCTTTTGCTCATGCTCCTTATGCAGGCTAAACAAGTTTCCTTTTGTATGACTGTATTCCCATTATTGGAGAATTTCGTGCTCTCACTTTGCTGTAAGTTCTTAAAGTAAGCGTTGTTCTAATTTGAGAAATGTAATGTGCAGCATCCTACAAAAGGAAGTCCTGTTTCGGAGCGTGTATGCTTACCTGGATCTTAATACACTGAACTTGGTGAATAACAAGTGAAAAGCGTTACTCATTTCTAAGCCTGTTTTTGAGAATGAGGGGGTACTTCTGGCTCCTTAAAACTACACAGGTTTTCCCAATGGTGCTTGAAGATTTAATCAGCTTTTTATGTTGTGTGTATGCAGAAGTTCGCAGCCCAAACTTGGTTTGCACAAGGAAGGGGTCTTGATTTGGAAATTATTAATTGCTGGGATGAATCACTTATGGGCATTAGTATTCTGGTGCATGTGTTTGTACAGCTGGTCTGCATCTTCAGGTTATAAACGGGAAAATCATGGACCAGAGACTTAAGTAATTACCCCAAACCATTTGGAAGCAGACCTGCTATTAGAATTTAGACCTCTCTTCTGATTCAGCTTAATGCGCTTTTTAAAAAAATTCATGCTGAAGGTAAAGACAAAATTTTGCTTGCTTATGATTATAACCTCTTAACATGTCTCTTACTGTGTGAGTTGGGAAGATATGAATCTCTCTGGCTTTCGGTTTACGAACCTGTAAAATGAGTACAGACTAGATAGTATAGCCTAAGGATCCAGCTTTGTCACTACGGTGCGGATTTGAACTGTGGCCTGGGAACCCACATGTCATGAGTGTGCCCTCCTTCAAAAAAGGCAAAAAATAGCATCAAAATCGCCTTCAGATCCATAATTCTTCAGTATTTAGCCTTCTGTTATTCTTGGCCTGTTGCCTTGGTAATATCCTATCTTTCTGGCTTCCATAACTTGTCACTCAACTTGATACTTTCTTTTTTGGTCTAAAATGTTTAGGGCCTTATCTGCCACACATGGAAGTTCCTAGGCTAGGGGTCGAATCAGCTGTAGCCGCCGGCCAACACCACAACCACAGCCACAGCAACTCGGGATCTGAGCCTCGTCTGTGACCTACACCACAGCTTATGGCAACATTGGATCCATAACCCACCAAGAGAGGACAGGGATCGAACCCGAATCCTCTTGGATACTAGTCGGGTTTGCGTGTTTGTTACTGCTGAGCCAGGGCGGGAACTTTGCAGAGTTCTAATCTCTACTTCTCCTGGCTGGCTGGATAGCTATCTGATGCTGTGTATATTTTTTCTTTCATTCTATTTTTTATACTTTTTTTGTTCCATTATTTATTGAATTTTAAAACTTCCCTTACTGTAGAAATAAGATAGTCCCCTTTTGCAGTACCGTCTATTAAAAACATTGTGCAAGAGTTAATAAACCCATAATGTAAACTATCAGTGCATTGCTTTCAAAGAAGTGAATCTTAGTGAGTATCGGTGGATCACGTTTTCCATTCTGATATTAAATAAGCTCTTGGAGAGATTTCCGCAGGGATCCCAAAGCAGAGTGTAGGGTTTTCAGGCCGTGTCCAGAGATCGCATAGAGACCAAAGCAAGTGTTGTTTCTGTGTCCAGTGCTCAGTTCCCGCCTCCATCTCACCTCACGGTGCTCAGCTTCCGTGTGTTGACTGAACAGCAAGCAACTTCCAAGGCTTTTGTAAATAAAATTGGATTTACTGGGAGAGGAAAAGGAGGAAGGGACCTTTGGAGCTTGAGTGTAGATGAGAGTTTGTTTTCTCCTCTTTGTTGGTCAAAATGAAAAGAATTTCTTTATATGTCTAATTTATAGGACCTGCTTTTGGTACACTTTTCCAAGGGGGTGATCTTAATTGAATGAAAAATAAATGTTATCTACGTGTAACATATACATTTTACTGTCGGCATGTATTACTAATGTCTCAATCACCATGATTTTTGAGTATTAATACTTCTCATTAGCATTTTCTGCTGTGAAGTTCAAGATATTATATATTGCAAAAGATTGTAGCTTTGTAGCTTTTAAAAACATAGATGTAGAAATAATATGAGATAAAAACCTTTCCATGGCTGAATAAGTCACCTAAAAAAATACATACTCTCCGTTCATGTTAATGAGTTACATGCATACATAATAAGAAATTTCAGGTCTTATGTCAACTTCACTTTGAAGTTAGAATTAAAACATGTTCTTTTCAAAATTATGAGTCCAAATACATTTAATAACAGCTTTAGTTGAGTTCATTCTTATACTATACACCACTTTAAATTTTAAAAGTTATTGTAGTAGAAATACCTTCTCATGGCTTAGTGATTTTTTTTCTTGGAGAAAAAGATAAGCCTACTTACTGTAAAATCTGTTAAAGTTATAAAAAAAATACAGCTTGAAGTGTTATGAGTTAACAAAAGTAAAATTTCTAAGAAACCAAATTTAAATTCATTATTTTAAAACATTCTTTGTAATTATCTTAATATTTGTATGATCACGTAATTAAAGACAGTGATTAAAGTTTTTCCCCATTCTGTATTTCAGAATGAATTTTAAATAGTACTTTAATGAATGTACAGTTTTCTCTTTTTTATTTGTGTAAATGCTAATGATTTACCAACTTTCAATACAGGGAAGTAACTTTGTGCTACTTCAGCTCTTATATCCCTAGGTTTGTTTTTCCTTCACTTTTCATTGCATAATTTCTATATTTAAATTGTATATTATTAATTTATATATCTAATAATTATTGACCTTATATTATCTGTATACTTATTTAAAATTATTTGTATTGAGTACCTGTTGTGGTGCAGTGGAAACAAATCCAGCTAGTATCCACGAGGATGCAAGTTCAATCCCTGGCCTCGCTCAGTGGGTTAAGGATCCAGTGTTGCCGTGAGCTGTGGTGTAGGTCACAGACGCGGCTTGGATCCCGAGTTGCTGTGGCTCTGGTGTAGGCTGGCAGCTGTAGCTCCAATTCAACCCCTAGCCTGGGAACCTCCATATGCTGTGGGTGCGGCTCTAAAAATAAATAAATAAATAAATAATAAAATTATTCCTATATTAAAAACAATTGTCTATTTAGCATATAATTTTAATATATATTTTAAAACATATTAAAAAATCATCCAAATACTTACTATTATCATCCCCTCCATGTTCTATCATCCATCCCCCCCCGCCCGTGCCTAGCAGTTTTCTACTTCTTTATTGTCTTAAGCACATCACCAGAATAACATCAGCTTTGGGAGTCAGGCTAACACATTTTGCTTAATTATCTAAAAGACGTAGGTAACTAACCTCGTTTTTTTGTAATTTCCTAATCTGTGTTTACTTTCACTTTACTTAGAAACCTTTTGAAACATGTTTAACCAAATTCGAAGGGCGAGGAAGGGCTTCTAGGAGACTCTTGAGCTTGGAAGGTGTGACAGGAACCAGTTGATCACAAGTTGACAAGGAAGCTGGATGACCTTCTAGCGGCTTTTAAACTACCGTTTCTTCTTTTGGGCCACAGCTGTGGCATGTGGAAGTTCCCTGGTCACAGGTCGAACCCTTGCCACAGGAATGACAATGCTGGATCCTTAACCTACACCACAAGCAAACTCCTAAACTACCGTTTCTGTTGTATGTCTTTGATTTCTCTACTCCTAACAGGAATTTTTTTATAGGACTAATGCGTCATTGTTATTGCAGATAAGCCTCATTTTGAAGTAGACATGCTATGAAAAATGTAGGATTCACAACTAAGAGAAATCTTAATTCTCGTCTCATCCAATACCCACATTTTATAAGAGAAAACTCAGGGCTAGAGATTTTCAAACAGGCAGTGAGTTTGAAATTTCGGATAAATTAGGTTAAAATCCCAGGTCTCTTGATTCTGCCCATTATTCTCTATGGCGAGGAAAGAGCTTTAACAACCATTGGCGAATCAGCGTTCTCTTTGTCCCCTGCCTCTCTCTTCCTGGTAACCACGTGGCGGGGGAGGCAGTCATCAGGTTTGAAGGGAGGGCTCTGACATTCACCCTCCGTTCTTCCTTCTCTTTAGCGCTGTGGACATTTAAGTGTATTGCAAAGATGTCTCTGTTGTGTCCTGCTGTTCTGTGATGTGCGGGTTTGAGATGGTGGGAAAACATCCTTTCTTATCTCCAGCACCTTTGAGCACAGTTCCTAGCAGGTTTGCAAAGGTACCATGGCCTGAAAAAGGCCGGGAAGCCTATCCTTTTTCTTGCGGGTTCAGCAGAGAACTCAAATGTTCCTTTTGCGGAACAGAAGGAATTGTAAATACTGAATTTTTTTCTCATGTTAGATTGTTCAGATTCCATTCTGTGGGGAAATCGACTGTGAAGACTGGATCAAAAAGACCACTGCCAGGTAAGACTGTTACGTCTAACGGATAAAGTCTGTGAAGTGTCGCAGTGAAAAAGAGTAGGAATTTTCAGCCTAAACGAATGGACTCTTTACATGGTTTTAATTTCAGGGATCAAGATCTGGAACCTGGCGCTCCGTCCATGGGAGCCAAAAGCCTCTGCATCCCCTTCAAACCGCTCTGCGAGCTGCAGCCTGCAGCCAAGTGCGTCTGCGGCAAGAACCCCGCCAAGTTCTACACCTTGTTTGGTCGTAGTTACTAAGGGTTAAGCAAACCCCATCTCCAGCCCTCCTCGCTTTTTAAAGGATTGATCCTAGTCAGTTCCCAGACGTAGACAGTTTTATGATTTTTTTAAAATAAAAGTTCTAAAAGGAGGTCACGTAAGACAGACACCTCTTCTTATGTCTAAATTAACAATGGAGAAAAGACTTTTCTGTAAACAACCCCAGTAATAAATATCATGAACTGATACCGTTTCGTGTATTCATTTGTTTGGGAAGTCGCTGTGTTTTGTGCTCTGGGGAAGTTGCTGGAGAGACGAAGGTGGCTCTTCTTGACCTCAGTACTGCCTCCCTCCTTCAGACCCGGCACCACCAGCTGCTCCTTCTTCGGTGCAGGAGCCCTTTCTTTCCTTACTTCCCCCTGCTGAGGCTAACATTGCCCTAAAAACAAACGAGAACAACGAAGGTACAAAAGGTTTCCTCTGCCCTTCTCTTTCCCTCTTTTCCTCGTGGTTCCTACGGGGTCTTCAGAAAACCAGACCTGATTCGTGAAAGCCTGATCAGCTCATCTCACTTTGGCTTCTTAGTTTGTGCTCAGGAGGGAGGTGGTGCTGCCCCTCTGCCCAAAGCCAACTTCCTGGGGGCTTGTCTTACCATCTGCCTCTGCTGCAGCTCCGCTGCTAGAAGACATTTCGCTTCTTTACTAAAATTGCTCCCAAGACTTGCCGTCCTGTCTCTCAGTTAGGTGTCCTTCTAGCTGTCCTTCCTTGGCCTGCGTCTTAGACATGGGTGTGCCCTTGCCGTGGTGGCCCTCCTCCCATGCCACCTGATCAGCCCCCTCTGATCCCATGGTTTCAGGTGACATTAATAGGATGACGGCGCCAACATTTTTATCTCGGTCTGACCTCCAGGCCCCACTCCTAGCTGCGTACTGGGTTTTCTGGAGTGTTCCTTCAACGTTTCAGGTCAGCCCGTGTCAAAAAAATCTCCTTTCATTCTCCACTCCCAGACCTGTTCCTCCTACGGTACTTCCTGCCTGAAGGATGAGCACATGTACCCAGCACCCGAAACCAGAAGCCCGAGAGTCACCCTCTCAGCCCCTCCAAGGTGCCAGCAGCCGTGTTCACTTGGCCTGCAGAGCGTTCCGCGCTCCCTCTGACGTCTCTGCTCCCCATCCACGGGTTGAGATGCCCTCTGGCCAGTTGCCTCTTAGGCTGATTACTGGCTCCAGGTCCATCTCCAGGCCCGTCTCCACATCTCCAAGGGTGTTTTGTTTTTTCCTAATGTGTGATTTCTTATGATGTTTTTCTTCCCCTTACGAGCCTTTCGTGGTTCCCGGTCAGTACCAGGATACAGTGTAAAGCCTTCAGCCTGTTGTGGTTTAGCCTACCTGTCCAGTCTCCCTTTCAACCAGCCCAGTAGAGTCCTTTGCAGCCTAACCACTTGGGGTGTCCTGCAGGCAGCGTCCCATGTCTCACCTCTGGCCCTTCGCCTGGATGCCTTTTACTTCACGCTTCTCTTTATTTCAGGGCTTGCTCTAATTTAGTGTGCAGTCTTCCTTGGTAGTGATAAACGTGCGAATAAAGGGAAAAGCTTCCAAAAGGACTGCCTGGAAGTGTATTCCAGGCAGAAGGAACAGCTTACGCAAAGCCATGAACGTACCTACTGTGTATGAGAACACGGCAGAACTCTCCTTGGTGAGAAGTTGTTAAATGAAAGTGGATTACGTATGACATGCTTTCAGGATTGATGTTTTGAGTGTGTGTATTCATATGCCTCCCTTAATGAGGTAGATGTTTGAGTCACGCTTATACTCAAGAAGCAGTATTTCTTTCCTTTTTTTTTTTTGTCTTTTTAGGGCCGCACCTGCGGCATATAGAAGTTCCCAGGCTAGGGGCTGAATCAGAGCTGCAGCTGCCATCTACACCACAGCCACAGCAATGCTGAATCCATAACCCGCCGATCAAGGCCAGGGATCGAACCTGCATCCTCATGGATGCTGGTCAGATTCGTTTCCACTGAGCCACCATGGGAACTCCAAGAATCAATATTTCCTATTGATCTATGGCAGTCTAGGATGATTTATCTTTTTTTTTTTTCCCCACCCTTAGCAGCTGTGTAAACTTCCCTGTTTCTTCCATGGTAAAGTGGAGACAAGTCTAACATCTGCGTCACAGTCACTCTGCCCCGTGAAGTGCTTAGAACACCTGGCCCGTACTAAACAGTGGCTAGTGTTAACTTTTTGGGGGGTGGTGGGGCATGGCCAGGGCATGTGGAGGTTCCCAGGCCAGGGATCGAACCTGGACCACAACGGCGACAACACTGGATCCTTAACCCGCTGTACCACAGGAGCTCCTGCTCGTGTTAGTTATGGCAAGGATGCAGGGTCAGCTGGAAGTTGCTCCAATGTTTATCTCCAATTAACAATGAATGACCTTAGCGCCTAGGGATTGTTTTTGGGTTTTTTGGTTTTTTCAGTCAGTCCCTGACAAAAGCCTGAAAAGTAGATCAGAGACTTCCATATTTTGTTCTGTTGCCGCTGGCCACTTGGGAGCAGGTGATCACCTTTGATGCAAAGACACATCCCCAGGCTATTTTTTTGATTTTTCAGATGAGAATTAATTACAGAAAAACTTGACCTTTGCTGCTTTAAAGGGACTCGCTAATTTAAAGGAACTTTACAGCAATGGGATCCTGCTGTATAGCACTGGGAACTATATCTAGTCACTTATGATGGAGCATGATAATGTGAGAAAAAATGTATATATATATGTGTGTGTGTGTGTGTGTGAGACTGGGTCACCTTGCTGTGCAGTAGAAAATTGACAGAACACTGTAAACCAGCTATAATGAAAAAAATAAAAATCATTATATTAAAAAAATAAGACCTTGGGGCAAAACAAAAATAAAATAAAGGAACTCTAAGTAGTTACGTTAAGGAAAGACTCCTTCAACTCTAGATCTACATGTGAAAAAGGGGGGCTTTTCGTTAAATTGAGGTTCAGTTAAAAGAGCAAACACTTTAAGCGCGGTGGTGGTGCTTTTCAAGGGGCGTGTAAACGTGGCTCCAGACGCTGGCCTGTCACTCTTGTTTACTTGCAGGCCACGGCCTCTACCAGATTCATTCATGACTGACGGTCACCGGCGTGGTTATGTGCCTGGCATTTGTGGTTTTCGAGAAGAAAAGCAGATCAAGGTGTATCTCCTGGTGGCTGTGCTCACCGGGATTCCCGGTGCATATCACCAGTTGACAGCTTCTAGTTCTCCATGACCGTGTGTTTAAAGTGGTTTCTTTTAAAAAATTGCCTCGAACTGTGGTTTATTGACAGTTGTTCGTTTCTGCTGTGCAGCAGAGGGACTCAGTTACCCCTAGATAAATACCTCTTCCTAGCCTTTTCCGTTACGGTTTATCACCGCATGGTGGCAGCTTGTTGCTCATCCATCCTGCACACAGTAGTTCGCCTCTGCTCATCCCAAACCCAGCCCTTCCCTCCCCACCCCCACCAACATGGTTTCTAATCATGCCAGTAAATCCCACGAAACTTTTACGGGAATTGGACAATAGCAACTTATTTGGCTGCTTGTGGAGAAGCTCTGAGTCTTGAGATCAGCAGCAGAGGGACCCTCCCTAAAACAGGCAAAGAGAAGACATTTTGACTGGAAAGCTTGGATTTCTCACCCTACTTCTATCTGATTCTAGTTATAAACACTGGTCATCTGTCAGGGTCTGTGGTGTTCAGCATCAATCAGGAGCATCAGAAGTTTGCGGGCAGCTACCCCTACCTATCCTGTTATTTTCAGACAGGTCTTTGGCCCTTTGGCCTTTGCCTGTGTCTGGAAAATGCCAGCCATTTCTTTAATAAATCAAGCACCTGCTCTGTAAAAAGTGCCGAAGCAGACAGTAGCACGTAAAACCAAACCTGATTTTTTTCCTCTTCTTGGCTTTATCTCCTTGAAGTTGTTCTATTTTATTTATTTTATTTTTTGTCTTTATTTTTTTTAAGGCTGCACCCACAGCATATGGAGGTTCCCAGGCTAGGGGTCGAATTGGAGCTCTAGCTGCCGGCCTACACCACAGCCACAGCAACGCAGGATCCTTAACCCACTGAATACGACCAGGGATTGAACCTGTGTCTTCACGGATGCTAGTCAGATACTCTGGGGAATCTGAGCCACGACGGGAGCACTGAAGTTGTTCTATTTTAGATGCAGGGTGAGGCAGTCAAGAGGACAAGGAGCTGGAGCAGTGTGCGGGGCGCGCGTTGGTGGGAGGTGGCCATTGCGGGGTGACCCTTGTGGACACGTCCTGGGCGATCCCCGCCAGAAAGCACCCTGAGGACTAGCCTGCACTTGAGCATTAGCCGCAGGAAAACCACATCAGCCCTCTACTGCCACACCGTCCGTCCTCAAACAACAGATAGAAACACATCTCTGTGGCTCAGTGGGTGAGGTTCCACCAGTGGCTTTGTTCAACTTTACTCGCAGATTTAAGAGCTTGGAACATCAGTGGTACTGAAGTGAGGGAAGGGATTTGATGACCTAGGTTTCATGTAATAGGGGTATTTCAAAATCTGTTTCACATATGGCAGCAAAACCAAGTTTTGTGATTAAGAATTACCTGTTGAATGAGTGAGGTGCTTGGGGTTTAATAGGCTGGTGACCCTGTGAACATCATTTTTACTTTACACCTGCTAAATGTGTGATTGCATTCCCTGCCTTCATTTTTTCACCTAGACAACTATTTCTTACCTTTTTTTTCTCCTGGGTTGTTCAGTACTGACCCTTTCTGACTTGTGGTTGATCCTCTTGATTTCCTTCTTTCTTTTTTTTGGCTTTTTTTAGGGCCACATCTGTGGCATATGGAAATTTCCAGGCTGGGGGTCGAAGTGGAGCTGTTGCCACTGGCCTACACCACAGCCACAGCCACACAGGATCTGAGCCATGTCCGCAACCTACACCATAGCTCACGGCAAGGCCAGATCCTTAACCCACGAAGTGAGACCAGGGATCGAACCTCATCCTCATGGATACTAGTCGGGTTCGTTACCACTGAGCCACAATGGGAACTCATCTTGATTTCTGTTTTACTAAGAAGTTACAGTACAAATAGATCCACCAGAACCTCCCATCACCCCTGTCCCACTCATGTGTCCATACAGCCACCTTCTCTGCTATTCCAGGTGAACTGCCTTATTTTTCTAAAATTTATATTATTGAAATATAGTTGATTTATAGCGTTTTGTTGATTTCTGCTGTACAGCAGAATGATTCAGTTATACATGTTCTTTTTCGTATTCTTTTCCATTACGATTTATCACAAAATATTGAATAAAGTCCCCTGTGCTCTACGGTAGGGCTTTTGTTTATCCGTTCTACATACAATAGTTTGCATCTGCCAATCCCAAACTCTCAGTCCATCCCTCCCCCTCCCAGGGCGACCACAAGTCTGTTCTCTATGTCTGTGAGTCTCTTTCTGTAGATAAGCTCATTTGTGTTATATTTTAGATTCCACATTTAAGTGATGTCATATGGTATTTGTCTTTTTCTGACTTACTTCACTTGGTATGAGAATCTCTAGATCCATCTATGTTGCTGCAAGTGACATTATTTGACATTATTTCATTCTTTTTTTTTTTTTATGGCTGAATGGTATCCCATTGTATTATAGGTACCACATCTTCTTTTTTGGTTTTTTGTCTCTTTAGGGCTGCACCTGCGGCATATGGAGGTTCCCAAGCTAGGGGTCCAATCAGAGCTGCGGCTGCCGGCCTACACCACAGACACAGCAACACCGGGTCCTTAACCCACTGAGCGAAGCCAGGGATGGAACCCACATTCTCATGTATGCTAGTCGGGTTCTTAACCTGCTGAGCCACACGGAAGTGTACCACGTGTCTTTACCCAGGCACCTGCCATGAGACATCTAGCTGATCCGTGTCTTGGCTGTCGTGAATAGTGCTGTTATGAACGTAGGGTGCATTTGTCTTTTTGAATTGGAGTTTTGTCTGGATATATGCCCAGCAGTAGGACTGCTGGATCATATGTCAACTCTCTTTTTAGGTTTTTGACAAGCCATCCTGTTTTCCATGGCTGCACCAGTCACATTCCCACCCACAGTGTAGGCGGGTTCCCTTTTCTCCACACCCTCTCCAGCATTTGTTTTTTGTAGACTTTTTGATGGTGGCCATTCTGAGGGTGTGAGGTGATACCTCATTGGTCTGCATTTCTTTAATAATTAGCAATATTGAGTATTTTCTATGGGCCTGCTAGCCATCTGTCTGTCTTTTTTGGAAAAATATCTATTGAGACGGATGAACCATCTTCTAGCAAAGGGCAACCCCCGCTTCCTTTCTCAGTGGTGGCAGTGGAGCAGCTGTCCCCATGCGTCATCACATTTGCTTTCTCTACTGAATCTCTCCATGAGCTTACAAACGTGTCATCTTCCCCAACCTAAAAACACTTTTTCTTGGCTCCATATTCTGTTCATTTGACAGTAAAACTCATTGAAAGGATGGCCTTGCCATCTCCAGTTTCTCCTCTATTTCCTTGAAGCCACCTCGGGTTCACCCTCTCGCTAAGGTCACCAGTGGCCTCCAAAAGGGAAAATGCAGTCACCACTTCCAGTTCTCATGTTTCTTGCCGTCTCAGCATTTGACGCAGCTGATTCTGTCCTCCTCTTTGAAACACTTCCTCCTTGGCCTTCAGAAGACTCCACTGTCCTATTTGCCCTTTCATCCCTCTGGTCCCTCCCTCTGCTCTCTCCATATCTTCTTTCTCAATTTTCTCTCATTTCCCTGGCATCTCAGGCAGTCTTATGGCTTACATCTGCACTCAGATGTAAGCCATATTGTCAGCACTCAGGTTCATATATTCTTAGCCTCTCCATCTCCTCGGAACTCCGGATGCCGCCACTTGACCCCCTACTCACCAACAGATGCACCAGAGTTAATAATATCATTTCCATCCCTGGCTCCCCACGCCGTTTCCATACCTGTCACCTTTATCTTACCTTTGTCTCGGCTGCAGTGTCATTCTTCTAGGCTAAAACCTAGTCCAGTGTCATCTTCACTGTTCTCGTTCATACCTCACATCCAGTGGCTCAGCCACTGCTGTTGACTTGAACTTCAAAATGTATCCTGTATATATTCAGGGCTCCAGGTTTGGTGTCATGCTCTGCTGTTGCTGACACTTTTAATAAGGAAATTAAAATTTTTTTTTTGCTTTTTAGGGCTGCACCTGTGGCATTGGAAATTCCCAGGCTAGGGATTGAATTGGAGCTATAGCTGCCGGCCTACACCACAGCCACAGCAACTTGGGATCTGAGACCTTGACCACATCTCACGGCAACGCCGGATCCTTAACCCACTGAGCAAGGCCAGGGATTAAACCTGCATCCTCATGGATGCTAGTCAGGCTCCTTACTGCTCAGCTACAACAGGAACTTCCAGGGGGAAAAAAAAAATTGTGATAAAATATATCATCTTCGTCCTTTTTAAGTGTGTACTTCCATGTGGAGAATGTTTATGGGGTTGGGCCACCCATCACCTGATCTTCATCTTGTGAACTTGAGACTCAATACCCATTAAACAACACCTCCCTCGTGCCCCAGCCCTGCCCGCATTCAGCCCCTGGCAGCCATCACTCTGCTTTCCTTGCCGTGACCTTGACTCCACTGAACAGCCCACGGAAGGGGAATCATCCATGTCCTTCTGTGACGGACGGACTTCACCGGCACACTGGTGTCCTCGAGGTTCGTCTGGGTCAGCACATCCTCCCTTTGAAGGTGGAATGACATTGCGTTGTATGAATCGACCACGTTTCTTTTCGTCTGTCGATGGACACCTGGGTGGCTTCCACCTCTTGGCTCTTGGGGACGGCGCTGCTGGGAACATGGTGCCCAAGGAGCTCTTTGAGCCCCTACTTTCAGTTCTTCTGAATAGATGCCCAGAAGTGGCACCACTGGATCATGTGGCAATTCGATTTTCAATGTTTTGAGGAGCCACCATGCTGTTTTCCACAGTGGCTGTGCCATTTAAAAACGCGTAATAATTTTTGAACTGGGGCCTGCACGTCACTTTGTCCTAGAACCGTGGATCAGGTGACCAGTTGTGCCTGGATGCTCCCACTCCCCACCTGGTCTGTGTCACCCATCTTTAGATTATTACCTGCAGCCTCCTAATGGGTACCTCTGCCCTCCTGTAATCTCAATGCAGGACCCAACTGTTCTTAAAGAACATAAATTAGATCTTGTCATTCGACTCCATACCTTCCCGTCTCGCAGGTGATCTGCCCCCCGGCTCCATCACTTCTCTGCCTTCGTATCCTCTTTCTCTCGGTCCCTCCTCCTCGGCTGTGCTGAACTCTGAGTGCTCCTTGAATTCCCTGTGCTCATGGCTTCCTCTGCCTGGAAAGATCTTCAGATGTCTTCACGGCTCAGCTTCTTACCTCCTTTCCTCGGGGAACATCTCGGTAGAGTCTTCCCAGACCACTTTTTTAATGACAGCCCCCGTGTGTCTCCATCACTCTTACTACCGTCTGACAGTCCATATATTTTACAATTGAGTGTCTTCCCCTCACTGGAAGGTAAGCTTCATGTTTCTCTCTGTTTTAGTTGTCGCTGTCTCCCCAGTGCCTAGCACTGTGTCTGATATGTAGGAATTCAGTATTCATTGCATGAATGGATGGGTGAGAGAGTCTTAGTGCAGTAACTTTTACAATCTGGTTGTATTAAAAGTCTCACTGTTAGACTAGCAAGTGAATTGGAGATTATTTATGAGATGCTAAGCGAGTTATTAGAGCTACGTCTTAAGTTGTCAGGTTTTCGTTAAAGTCAGTGTATTAGTCCAAGTCCTTCAGATAAATAGAACCAGTAGACTGTGTATATAAATAGATATGCGAAGGAATTGGCTCACATGTTTATGAAGGCTGAGAAAGTCTCTGGATCTGCATGGCAAGCAGGAGACCCAGGAAAACCAGCAGTGGGTATATTTTCCGGCTGAAGCCCCACAGGCTTGAGACCCAGAAAGAGTCAGCCTTTCACTTTGAACCTAAAGGCAGGGAAAAGCCAGTGTCCTGACTTGAAGGCAGTCAGTGGGAGGAATCCTCTCTTACTTGTAGGACAGTCAGCCAGTTTGTTTTGTTCAGGCCTTCGACTGATTGGACGAGGCCCACCCACCTTAGAGACGGCATTTTACTCAGTCTACTCACTCAAATGTTAATCTCACTCAAAAAAACCCTCACAGGGCATTCCTCTTGTGGCTCAGCAGGTTACAAACCTGACTAGTATCCATGAGGATGCAGGTTTGATCCCTGGCCTCGCTCAGTGGGTTAAAGATCCAGTGCTGCCACAAGCTGTGGTGTAGGCTGGAAGCTGCAGCTCTGATTTGACCCCTAGCCGGGGAACTTCCATATGCTGCAGGTGTGGCCTTAAAAAGAAAAAAAAAAAAAGACAACCTTCATAGAAATACTCAGAATAATGTTTGGCCAACTGCCTGGGTACCTGGGAGCCCAGTCAAATTGACACATAAAATTAACCATCACAATGGATAAAGAAAATGTGGAATTTGTATACATACACACACAATGGAATACTACTCAGTCATAAAAAAGAATGAAATAATGTCCTTTACAGCAACAAGGATGGGCCTAGAGATTATCATAAGCGAAGTAAGTTAGAGAAAGACAGATACTGTATGATGTCACATATGTAGAATCTAAAATATGACACAAGTGAACTTATCTATGAAATAGAAACAGACTCATAGAAATGGAAAACAGACTTGTGATTGCCAAGGGGGGTAGTGGGAGACAGATGGATTGGGAGGCTGGGATTAGCAGAGGCAAACTATTATATACAGGATGGATAAACAACATGGTCCTTCTCTAGAGCACAGGGAAAGACTGTATTCAATATCCTGTGATAAACTGAAACGGAAAAGATTCTGAAAAAGAGTGGATGGGAGTTCCCGTTGTGGTGCAGTGGAAACAAATCCAACTAGGAACCATGAGGTTGCGGGTTCAATCCCTGGCCTTGCTCAGTGGGTTAAGGATCTGGCGTTGCTGTGAACTGTGGTATAGGTCGCAGACCTGGCTCAGATCTGGCATTGCTGGGCTGTGGTATAGGCTGGCAGCTGTAGCTCCAATTCGACCCCTAGCCTGGGAATCTCCATATGCCACAGGTGCAGCCCTAAAAAGCCACAAAAACAAAAACAAAAAACCAACCAAACCAAACAAAAAAGAGTGTATTTATATGCATAACTTAATCACTTTGCTGTACAGAAGAAATTAACACATTGTGAAACAACTATGCTTCAATAAAATAAATTAAAAAATTAACCATTGGCAGAAGATCTAAACAGACAGTTCTCCAAAGAAGACATACAGGTGGCCGAGAAACACATGAAAAGATGTTCAACATCACTCATTATTAGAGAGATGCAAATCAAAACCACCTTACACCAGCCAGAATGGCCATCATCCAAAAGTCTACAAATAATAAGTGCTGGAGAGGGTGTGGAAAAAAAGGAACACTAGTATACTGTTGGTGGGATTGTAAATTGGCACAACCACTGTGGAAAGCAGTATGGAGATTCCTCAGAAAACTAAATGTAGAACTACCATTTGATCCAGCAATCCCATTCCTGGGCATCTACCCAGAGAAAACCACGACTTGCAAAGACGCGTGTACTCCGATGTTCATTGCAGCACTATTTACAATAGCCAAGACAATGGAAACAACCCAAATGTCCATCGACAGAGGAGTGGATCCAGAAGATGTGGTACATATACACAATGGAATATTACTCAGCCATTAAAAAGAACAAAATACTGGCATTTTTTGCAACATGGACGGACCTAGAAACTATCATGCTAAGTGAAGTCAGCCATACAATGAGACACCAACATCCAATGCTTTCACTGACATGGGGAAACTGAAAAAAGGACAGACTGAACTTCTTTGCAGAACAGATGCTGACTCACAGACATTGAAAAACTTATGGTCTCTGGAGGAGACAGTTTGGGGGGTGGGGGGATGTGCTTGGGCTGTGGGATGGAAATCCTGTGCAATCAGATTGTTATGATCATTATACAACTACAGATGTGATAAATTCATTTGAGTAATAAAAAAAAGGCAAGTAAAAAAAATTAGCCATCATAGACTTCAAAATCAGAAAAGATTTGGTATAGTAATTTCAATTTGTATTCCTCTAAGGGATTGATAATAGGCGGTCTACTCACAAGATACTCTTTTAGATATTCAGAAACTGGTAAAGCTTTAAGGGTTATAAGTGTGGGCTGGGCTACTCTTTTAGATATTCAGAAACTGGTAAAGCTTTAAGGGTTATAAGTGACAGATGACGGATCAAATCATTAGCTCCTCCATTAGTTTAAAGTTATTAGATTTTCCTAAACATGAGAGATGTTTTTCTCATTTATGGGGCATGCTTGGAAATAGCGTACCTGTTTATCCCAGCTCAGTGGGCAAGGCAGAAAAAACAATCTCCCTGGCTGCTGCTTTGGCTTCCACCTACTGTAGCTCTGATCTCTGATGGGTAACCCCTAGAATGTTCCCTGTTCCATGCAGTAAACAGAATTCAAAACCACTTACATACATACCAGGTTGTCAAAACAAGATTGTTTATGTTAAATACTAGAGCAGTTACTGCAGACCCCGGGTGTGGACTCTGGGAAGGCCAACAGCCACGTCTGAGCTTCTGCGCGATTCAGACACAGGCTTTTCTTTGACCCCGTCATGAAACACACCAACCAAGGAAGGAGAGAAACCCCTCACGTTCATATCTGGACGTCAGTGTGGTCAATTTCCACAAGTCCCCGCTCACATGACGTGTCTTGCTTAATTGCCCTTTAAACTGTTTTATGGCTTTATAGCAGCCTGTAAACGGTGATTTTCAAATATGACAAGTGGTGCAAGGCTGAAGGGGAGAGTTCCCCAGAAGCTGTAATCACTGCATCTGTAGCTGCTCCCCTAGGAGCTCAGCCTTCCCAGGAAAGGGAGAGGGACCGCGGCGCGCAGGGCGCGATGGGCCGATACTCAGGGAGAAGCTTCCGACTGATCCTCATGTGCGTGGTGACGCTGCTCCTGTTCGCCATGGAGCTGGTGATCGCCCACATCGGCAACTCCCTCTCCTTGGCCTCCGACGCGTTTGCCGTCCTTTCCCACCTCGTGTCCATGATCATCGGTCTCTTCGGCCTCAGGGCCAGCATGATACAGCAGCACCGGAAGAGCACGTTCGGCCTTCTCCGGGCCGACGTCGTGGGGGCATTCGGCAACTCCGTCTTTGCCGTGGCCCTGATGTTCAGCATCCTGGTGGAAGCTGTCAAAAGGTATATTACACCCCAAAAGACGGAGCAGCCGCTGCTGGTTCTCAGTGCCGGGGTCATCGGGCTGTTCTTCAACCTTCTTAACTATGTCATCTTCTTGGACTGCTGCTACTGCGCGGCTCCCGGGCCCCAGGGAGCCGCTGGAACAGGTAAAGGGCTGCTTGGCTGTTAGAGTTTGGTCAGAGGCCCGGCAGGTGCAATCTTAGGGGGGCCCCTGGGGGTGCTATCGAGAGAGGCCTGATGCATTTGTCCCTAGGGACTTTACTAAAGGTCTTCCTCCAAAGAGTCACTTTCAGTCCAAAGTTCCCTATGAGCCGGGTGGCAGCCGGCCACGTGGGGGTCTTTTTTTAGCCACAAGGAATGAACAACTGTGTGGACAGGTGAGGGGGGGAGAAGGCAGTAAAGAGGGAACAAGTTGAGAGAAAGTGGATGTGGCTTTGAATGCAAGTCTCCTAAAGTTAGTGACTCACTTTTGTCTACCCAGATGTGACATGGCTATGTTTGAATTGAAAAATAGTATTTTGGAGTTCCCGTCGTGGCGTAGTGGTTAACGAATCCAACTAGGAACCATGAGGTTGCAGGTTCGATCCCTGCCCTTGCTCAGTGGGTTAACGATCCGGCGTTGCCATGAGCTGTGGTGTAGGTCGCAGACCTGGCTCTGGATCCTGCGTTGCGTGGCTCTGGCATAGGCTGGTGGCGACAGCTCCGATTGGACCCCTAGCCTAGGAACCTCCATATGCCGCGGGAGCGGCCCAAGAAATGGCCAAAAAAAAAAAAAAAAAAGTATTTTGATGTCCCACACAAGGTATGTTCCAAAAATCCTAGGCTTCGTGATCAGCTCACACCAAGCAAAGGAACAAACAATCGGCCAGGCTGCCATACTCAAAGAAGGTGACATAAAATAGAGGAAAGAAAGTAAAGAAGATGATTGAGTAAATGTAGCTCTCTTCCTGAAAGGAAAGATTCATGTTTATTTATTTTTCTTTTTTTGAAAGTATAGTTGATTTACAACATTTTGCCATTTCTGTTGTACAATGAAGTCGAGTGTGTATATACATTCTTTTCCTCATCCTGTCTTCCATCATGTTCTATCCCAAGAGATAGGCTAGAGTTCCCTGTACTGTACAATAGGATCTCATGGGATAGGCATCTGCCCTGTTTGAGGAAAAGGAAAGCTATTTACATGTGAATCATTAGGGAGGACGTAGCAGTGGGTACCGGACTCACTGGATCATCTGTCAAAAGATCGAATTAAATTAAATCATCTGTCAAAAGAGCAATTTAAATTTTGGAAGAGGACAATAAATCAGAAGATACATTTATCACTACAAGAGAAATTTTTAAAATACATGTCAAAAGCTTCTCGCAGAAGAGCAAGTTCCAGTGCTTGCTAAGGAATCCTCTGGTGTGAACAGACCTGGTCCAAATTCTGATTCTCCCACAGGGCAGGGGTCACGTTCCCGTCACCGGGCTGTTTGCCCACCTGTAACACGGAGCCACTAAGGGCTGCTGGGTGGGATTCCAAGTGTTTAGGCGCGTATTAGGCACTTGGTAAAGAGTACTGTTTTTTAAAAGAAGTCACAATGCAAGCCTTTGAACTGTGTGATCATCCAGTGTCACTGAATTCTAACTGCTCATCTGGATTTTTAAGAACGTTAGGGATTTGGCTTTATTTGATGTGGAAGAGTTTTCTCTCATTAGTCAGGGCATATAACTCAGCCTGGGGCCACCATAGTGAGTTGGCATTTTTTGGTTGCTTTTCTCTCATCTTTGCGGCCATTGTGAACTTGGTCAGCTGGGGACAGTCCTTTATATGATCTCTCCCTAAACTGTCCTGTTGGTAGAATGTACATGATGAGAGCAGCTACAGTGGGTATTAAGTATAAAAGGGAACAGACAAGACACTAGAGTCTGTATCTTTATTTGATTTAATTAATCGGGGCCTCATCTTTTGTAAGAGACAATAATTAATTAATGGGAGATCATATGCCTTTTTTTACATCAGTCACCATGTAAAAATTACTACGTGAGGTTCTGAATCCTAAAATTCACGTTTGGTATGAGAAAAAATATATTTATTGCTGAATATAAATTTATGATAAGGAAGCTGATCAAACAAATGGTTAGTATTGACAATGGAAGTGTCACTATTATTAAATTTACCTTGGGCTTTTAATTCTAATTTTGTCTTTGCTGTTGACATATGATATAGCAAAAGTGATTTAGGCAAAGCGTTTGACTCTTTGGCCAACACAAAAATTGGTAGACAACCATGGTTTTAGTTTCATAAAGTGTTCAATGCTCTCTAGTGTTCTCCTTTATGAAAGTTCTATGCACGTGTAGAAAATGCTTTAAGATTCATGTTCTAGTTTAAATTATTATTTTTGTTTTGCTGGATTCTTCCATCAGAAGTTTTAGAGTTTTAAACCCTCCAAGTAATTTCCAAGTAACCCTCCAAGCTAACTACTTAGCTTCTTAGTATTTAGAGTTTTAAACTCTCCAAGTAATTTCCAAGTAACCCTCCAAGCTAACTACTTAGCTTCTTAGTATTTGTGTCCTGAGTTCTGTATTTATTCCTTTCACTAAAACCTACATTTTGATATCCGTCCCATCACCTAAATAAGCTTAAAGAGTAAATATTTGAGTTAAATAAATCTCATACACTGACATCAAACCAACTGTCTCCTAGTCCAAGAAGAAATGTGATTAATTCATATGTATTGATTTATACCAGTAGGTATAAAATGTGAGGAAAGAAAATATTCTTGGTTTCAAAAGATTCAACCCAAATTTAGGATAAAAATTTTCTGTCTATCTAGAATTCTAGCTTGATGGATTTTGAAGTACCTGTAAAGAACAGTGGTACCTCCTGGTTTGGGGATCAGAGTCAGTAATGCCTTTTTTTTTTTTTTTTTTTTTTTTTTTTTTTTTTTTTGATGTGGTCTGTGGCCAAGGAGAATTTATTACTTAGCAAGCCTTCTGTCTCTTCTGGTTCTGGGGATTGTTTACATGTTTTGCATTATTTCTCTGGTGTTGGAATTAGTACCAGTTATATTCTGTTTGAGATCTTAGAAAAGCAAAAAACAGCTCCACTAATAGATGACATATACTGTTAAGACTGTAAACATCTCTGGGATTCGTGGAGTAAGATCCATTGAAGAATCAGACAGAAGGAGTCAGAAATTAAAAAAAAAAAAAAATCACCTGGGAGAAAAGAATGTTTGGAAGATTTAGCTGAGACAGGGAGTCTGGAAGCCTTAGATCAATTTCTAGCCTGTGGGAGTCCATCCCTGACAGGAAAAGGCAGTGGTGGAACAGATGTTTTTGGCTAAAGTAAAAAGCAAAGGGAAAGAAGCAAAAACTGTAAGCATGAAAGGAAAAAAAAAAAAAAAAGTAGGTTTAAAGTCCAAACTTTGGACGGCTCTATATGTGAATGAGTTTGGGGGCAGAGATATAAATGTGTTTGGGGGAAGGAGAGAGCGGTGAACACAACCTGTTGATGCAGATCATAGAAAATAGGGGACACTCCCCGCTTCCTTTGGACTTTGGGACAGAATTTGCTTTGTTTGTATTTTTTCCTTCTTGTTTACTTCTTAGATTTTCCTTGACTTTCGCATTGTCTTTTCTGCTTGCCTTTTATTTGTGATTATTTTCCAGGCGTGAGTTTTCTTTAAAGTTTCACGAACAGAACTCTCTTTGCCCTTGGCTTGTATTTGAACAGATACTTTGCTGTACGTTGTCTTTTGTTTTAAACCAAAGGTGATTTTGTGCAGCTCTGGCTAGGATAGGCTTGCTGGTTGCATAATTTATAAATGACATATTTAGATCTGAAATACCTGCTTATTATTTAATTGTTTAAAAACAAAGTGCCTTCCCCTGTGAATCTATTTACATTAATTTTTATTATATATTTGCTTTTTATTTTTTCTCTTATATACTCTTTATATTCCTTAGTAAAATTCTGCTTCACATCTGTTTTAAAAATTATTTCCTTCTACATTTGTCCCTTTCAATTTTTTGATATATATATTATATTATTTCTACGAGGCAAATAGAAAATAACGGTGGATAAGGACTAGTTATGATAAAAACTCGTGCCCAAAGAAAAATTACATCCTTTTTTCCTTTGGCCTCATTGATCCTGTTGTGGTCTTTCGGCCACTTATAGCAAAGTACCTATTAGTTTCTTTTTTTTTTTTAATAATTCAGTGAATTTAATTCTGAGTCGTACAGCCATCATCAAAACCTAATTTTAGAACATGTCCATCGGAAATCCCCAGCACCTTTGCAGCATTACGTTTCCCCAGCCAACCTGCTAGGGGCAGTGCCCGCCCAGGAATCAGGAAGTCAGGAAAGCGGGCTGCCGACTGGCCGCTGTCACCGGCGGTTCGTGTGCGGTAGCGGATGGGAGCCTCTGACACGGACAGTTCTGCAGACACTGACAGCACATCGAGTTTCCCTTCCTTTAAGAGCAAGTTTTATCCCGGGACTAGCGAGGTAGGCGGGGCGCTGGGGGTTTTAGGAGAGGCGGGGGGAGGTGGCGGCCTCTCTCCCAGCAGCCGGCGCCGAGTCTGGGATCGGAAACTGCGGCCTCCTGGGTACTGCTCCCCGCGTTCTCTTTCTCCTCCGAGGCGGGATTGCAATGATGGGGCATCTGCAGTAATTATTACATCGTTTTAGGAGGCGTGATGCTTCCTGCCCAGAGGCTGTTCCTTGGCCGGTTGTCCATATCCGAGGCTCACCGTGGTTTTCTAAACGTTGTGAACAATTACCTTCCATGTGAGCGTTCAGTGTGAGCACACACGCACCTCTCACACATCACAGCAGCTGCCCCAGAGCAGACACTGGCTGGATTCCCTTGTGCCTCTTTCTGCAAGCTCCGCCAGCGTCCCTGAGCCCTCTCTGCACCCACCTCCCTGCTGCCCAGGGACCAGGTTCTGTCTGGGCCAGTTACCGAAAGGAGTAAGGCTGAAAAAGCAGGTGCCGTTTCACTGCAGTGAGATCAAATTCAGCTGAAGAAAAAGAAACCAGCTCCTGTCCTCAGCCACTTTCTTCCACTACGCAGAGGCCACCGACACCTGAGTTGAATTTTAATAAAACCAAGTAGTTCTGGACATCTGTGAGTGGTTGAGCCCTGGGAGTAATCAGAGCGGCACATCACATACATGTTTTCTGAAACATCAGGGAAAGAGGATACTTGCTATTTCTTTCTTTGTTTCTTCTTCTTCTTCTTCTTCTTCTTCTTCTTCTTCTTCTTTTAATCAGATAAGAAAACAGAAACTGGGAGTCAGGACCACAGTCCTGCCACTAGTTAATGGGAGAGGACAAAGGATCCAAAGTTTGAATCGAGGCCTTTAATTAGAAACCCTTCTTGGCTTGACCAAAGGAAGGAAAAAAAGTCCTGAACAGTGAAAATTTGGCAATAAACGGCAAATGGCACGTCGAAAAGTGCGAGTTAATTCACCGTAAATTGAATCCTAATTCTGGTGGCTAAATGATCTGCAGAAAGTTACTTCACCTGGGTCTGTAAAGTGGGTGATTACCTCCTAATAAGGATGTTGTGGGGATGGAGGGTACGGTGCGTACGCCCCGCTCAACGTGGCACTTGGTGGCGCTGGTTGGTTGTGACGGTCCAAGAGCTGGAGGAACACGGGGAAAGGAAACGTTAGTAAGAATCCCTTGGGGACCCGTCCTGGGACCGGCAGCCAATCTCATCCCAGGCCAACGCTCAGGATGGTTTACTGTTGGTCATGTAGTAATAACAGAATTCAGACGTATTGCCATTCCTGCAAAACCTCACAAAACGCATGTCTTCCTGATGGCAGCTTAGCAGTATCTTGCGTGGGGTGAATCAGGAGCATGGGCCTGTGTGTAATTGGGGAATACATGTTTGGAACGTCTTCCCTCAGCCACTGGGTCTAATACTGGAGAAGGCACTTAAGCATCTGGAGCTTCATCTCAGAGATCAGTGTGCCTTTTTCTTTTCTTTTTTTTTTTTTTTTTTTTTTTTTTTTTTGCTTTTTAGGGCCGCACTCAAGGCGTATGGGAGTTCTCAGGCCAAGCGTCGAATTGGAGCTACAGCTGCCAGCCTACACCACAGCCACAGCAACGCAGGATCCGAGCCGCATCTGTGACCTACACCACAGCTCACAGCAATGCTGGATCCTTAACCCATTGAGCGAAGCCAAGGATCGAACCCACATCCTCATGGATACTAGTTGGGTTCGCTAACCACTGAGCCACAACAGGAACTCCCTCACTACACCTATTTTAAAGAATCTCTGTGCTTTTCTTCCTCCCTCCCTCCCTCCCTTCCTCCCTTTCTTCCTTTCTTCCTTTGTCATGCCCGTGGCAAGCAGAAGTTCCCAGGGCAGGAACCGAACTTGCGCCACAGCAGTGACTTGAACCACTGCAGTGACAATGCCAGATCCTTAACCTTCATGATGCATCATTTTTCAAAGGGCTCTTGTAGATGTTACATTCTTCATCTTTCAGTGTTGAAGAAAGCACATTGTAGAAAAGCATTATGTATATTTTTCAGCTGTTAAAAATCGTATGTTTTAAAGTGTCGTAATATTATTAACATGTTGCTAAAATAATGCAAATGTAGCTAACATATCCAGGTGACATTCCAAGTTACAAACGGAGAAGCCCAGCCACCGCATGTTTTATAGTTAACCCCAAATTAATGTTAGAGCCAAGATTTTGCATTTCTACACCTCTTTTCTGCCATAAAAGGATTTGCCTTTTAAACATTTTCCTACAGTTCTATCTAGGGAGAGGCTCCCATTTTCCTTATTAAGAGGCTTAATTTTCAAGGTAACTGTAGCTAAAAGTAAGCTTGTTATTTTTGTTTTCTTTTGGTCAGATGCTTACAAGATATAAAGAATATATTTGTGGAGTTCCCATTGTGGTGCAGCAGGAACTAGGAACTATGAGGTCGCAGATTTGATCCCTGGCCTCGCAAGTGGGTTAGGGATCTGGCGTTGCCATGAGCTATGGTGTAGGTCGCAAACACAGCTCAGATCCTACGTTGCTGTGGCTGTGGTGTAGGCAGGCAGCTGTAGCTCTGTTTTGACTCCTAGCCTGGGAACTTCCATACGCCAAGGATGCAGCCCTTAAAAAAAAAAAAAAAAAAAAAAAGAAAGAAAGAAAGAAAATATTTGTTATTTTTGCCACTTTCTCGCTCGCTTATGGAGACAATAGTTATTGATTTTTATAAAACTTTATGTATAACTGCCTCTGATGATTATGAAATACAGTAGTTTTATCATTATTTTTTATAAGAGGCAATGATACCCAGAGACTACTTTTTCTTAGAGGAATGTTTTCGTATTTATTGTATGTATCTGAGAAGGTGTCTTGAGAGAATTTTGAGGGAAGTAATTTTCAAGGAAGTACATCTGGGCTCTTTCTCTATATCTGCTGTGTTAAATTCTAAAAATGTATCAGCCCAATAGACAGTAGGAAAAAAAAAAAAGACAAACTCGTGGACATGCAGAACAGACATGTGGTTGCCAAGGGGCAGGGGGATGGACTAGGGGTCTGGGGTTAATAGATGCAAACTATCACATTTGGGGTGGATAAGCAATGAGATCGTGTTGTATAGCACAGGGAACCTTAGTCACTTATGATGGAATATGGTCGAGGATAAAGTGAGGAAAAGAATGTATGTGTGTAGGTGTGACTGCGTCACTTTGCCGTACAGTAGAAATTGACAGAATACTGTACACCAACTATGATGGAGAAAATGAAAATCATTTAAAAAAAAAAAGAAAAAAGAAAAAAATGACACTCCTTGACTCAGGCCAATGGGAACTAGAGGTTGGAGCAGCAGCAAAGTCAGGTTGAAGGAGGAACTGTCCGGACAGGCCCCCTGTAGCATTGGTAACCCGAAGAAACTGCCTTGAGATTTTGCAGGACAGAAGAGAGGGGAGCTGGCCACTGGCTCTAGAGCTGCTGACCAGATCTGATGGGTGCCATTGTCAGGACATTATGGGGCCAATGAAAAAAGGCCACTCCTGCGTCTAGAACTGACTGAGAACTCAGTGATCAAAGGCGGATGGCGACAGAAATTGCAGCTGTGTTTTTGACAACAGCTGAATCGGAAGCTGTCCCAATAGGCTTCCTAATAGCTACCTCCGCAGTACACATACCCCTCTCCTCTGACGCCGAGCTCAGCACCGGGAGGCACAGAGATGGGCCCAGGAACAGAGAGAGTGGACACCCCAGGAAAGGTCGTTTAATGAGGAAAGCCCAGGAGGGGCCGGGCCAGGCCTCTTCCGCTCCTTCCACTAAACCTGCCCAGGAGAAGAGACCCTCCTACCCCAGAAAGGACTTCTCCCAGGGAGGCTGGAGGGTGAATGAAGGGGTCAGAAGGAGCCTGTGTGCCGGTCCCCTCGCAGAAACACGAGAGGAACAACCTCCCGGCCCCCTTGGTTCTTCAGCTTTATGAGCTCTTCCCCGGGTGGGGTGGGGGGTTCCCCCCAAAGGGCCGATTAGACAGTTATCAGGATAGAAGTGCTACTCACAAGGCCCACACCCCCTGCGACACCCACTGTTTCCTTTGGGTATTCTCCTTGGCACCAGTGTTTGGCAGTTTTGATATCCATCCCCCAGTGACGAAGATGGATTAGCGCTGTGAGTACAATAGTTAAATTAACTCTGAGTCCGCTCAGTATTGCTCATTAGAGATTACACGGTGACATGAATTAATAGCCTCAAAAGAGTCTGGTAATTCAATGTCAGTAACATGAAAATGCCCCAAATTTAAATAATGTGAATCTCATCCTATTATCAAATTATAAGGAAAAAATTAAAATTCAAAGTTAAATATATTTGGGAGTTCCTGTGGTAGATCAGCGGGTTAAGGACCTGACATTGTCTCTGTGAGGGTGTGGGTTCCATCCCTGACCTCGCTCAGTGGGTTAAGGGTCTGGCTTCACTGCAAGCTCTGGTGTAGGTCGCAGATGCAGCTGGGATCCGGTGTTGCTGTGGCTGTGGCGTAGGCCTGTAGCTGCAGCTCTGATTTGCCCCCTGGCCTGGGAACTTCCATATGCCGCAGGTGCAGCTGTCAAAAGAAAAGAAAAAAAAAAAGTTACATGTATTTGACCTTATGAGTTTCTATCCAGAGAACTCACAGTCACTGACTATTAAAGGCCAGACCAAAGGCCATAAAATAAAATTATAAACCCCCAAATCTTCCTCTTTCTGAGCCCAGTCTTTCATCTCAGGCCTGGTAGACTCATGGTCCCTTCAGTAGTTTTCTGAAATAGATGTCACGCCTTCAGGACATCCAAGGTTGAATAAGTTTAGCTTCCAGACGGCCATAGGTCCCACCTTTTAAAGATCTTCTCTTTTTCTTTCTTTCTCTCCCCCCCCCCCCCGCTTTCTTTTTTTTTGCAGTTTTGCTACAGTATTTCAGATTGTGGATTTCTGTTTATTTATCCCACTCAAGAATTGTTGTGTTTCCCACATCACAGCAGTTATGTCTTTTCTAAATTCTGGAAGGTTTTCACCTGTGCAGCTATGATCACTTCTAATTTTACCTCTCCCCCATTTCTCCTTCTGCAACACGAATTAGATCGCATTAGACCCTCTCACTCTGACCTCTATGTCTTATCATCTCTTTTTCATAGTTTCCACTTTTTGCTGTTCTCTGCTGCGTTCTAGGTAGTCTGGGTAGTTCTTTAGATGTGCCTGCACTTATTCGGAAACTGATTGACACGATGTGTGTACACAGGTCTGTGGCCCTTTGCCACGTGTGTAGATATGTGTGGCCACCACCAAAATCCAGATGCAGAATGATCACGTCACCACAGAGATGTCCCCTTTGCTCCCCCTTTTAGCATCACACCCATCAGTTCATATCCTCACTCCCGTCTCTGTGCCCTGGAAACCACTAATCTCTTTCCATCTTTATAATCTTCTAATTTCAAGAATGTTTGAGGAGTTCCCATCATGGCTCAGTGGTTAACGAATCTGACTAGGAACCATAAGGTTGTGGGTTCAATCCCTGGCCTCTCTCAGTGGGTTAAGGACCCGGCGTTGCTGTGAGCTGTGGTGTGGGTTGCAGACGAGGCTCAGATACGGCGTTGCTCTGAGCTGTGACGTAGGCCGGCAGCTACAGCTCTGATTTGACCCCTAGCCTGGGAACCTCCATTTGCCGCAGGAGAGGCCCTGGAAAAGACAAAAAAAAAAAAAAAAGTGTTTTATAAATAGAATCAAATATATGTGACCTTTGAAATTGGCTTTTTTCTTTCAATATAGTGCCCTTAAGATCCATCCCCATTGTTCTATCACTAGTTGGTTTATTTTTCTTGCTGACTGGGCCTTGGTATGGATGTACCTTTTTGAGTCATTCTGCCAATTGTATGCCTTTTAATTGGTATATTTAGACTCTTTACATTTAGGGGATGTGGGTGCCCCTTTCTGGGTGCACCACCCTCCTCGCATTCTGACATGTTCACCCACTGGAAGCTCCTCTTTTCTGTCTGCTGTTCAGATAGGGAACTTTCTCTTATTCTGTCTTCAAGTTCACTGGTTCTCTCCTCTGTCTTATCCTCTCTGCTACTGAGCCTATTCACTGAGTTACTGTTTTTTCCATTGGCTGTTGTATTTTTCAGTTTTAAAACTTCCATTTGGTTCTCCTTAATATCTTCTCTTTCTTTGCCGAGACTTTCTATTTTTTTAATTTGTTTCAAATGTGTTTGTAATTGCTTGTCAAAGGATTTTTGCGGTGGCTATTTTAAAATCCTTGTACGACAATACTAATATCTGTGTCATCTCAGCATTGCTGTCTTTGCTAACTCAAGTTGAGATTTTCCTGGCTTTTGGTCTGATAAAAGATTTCAATTGAATCCTGAACTTTTGGGGTCTTAAGAGACCATGGATCTTATTTAAATGTTCTGTTTGAGCAAACCACCTCTGACGTTGTACTGGTGTAAGACAGGAATGGACATACACGCTTCCCACTTAGCGTCTGTTGACCTCGGAGGAAGAGGGGTGCTGCATTACTGCTGGGCAGGGGTGGGAATTCAGGCTCCCCATTAAACCTTTACCAATAACACACTGACTAGGAGGAGTAGGGGTGCCTTATATTGAGTTTTTAATTTCAACTAATGTATTTTTCACTTACAGTGCTTTGACCTTTACCTATCCTGTCTATACCTTTCTTGAGTCTCATTATTAAATATATTTAGTTTATAATCTGTATCTGCTATTCTCAACATCTGCAACTTTTGAGTGTCTGATTCTGCTGTTTATTATTTGTACTACCTCTCACACAGTGGATTGCTTCTTCATGTTTTATGTGTTTCATATTTTTTTTTATTGCAAACTTATGATCCATAGAACTTTCTTTGAGGGAATTCTTTGAGGAATAGATTCTAAATTCTACATTTTTCCACAGAAGATTTGCATTTCGTTTCATCAGGTTCCCAAAACCATTGTCAACTTGTGAGTCCTTAAAAAGTTCTTTGCTTGAGGGTTATTATTTTTATTATTATTGCACTGAGACTTTAGACTGCATTCATGAAAGCCACAGTAGAGTTCCAGCTTCCCACAGGGAATGTGTTTCTCTCCACCCAACACTAAGGCTGAAACGTGCAAGTTTTCATGCTGTCTCCTTTGAGGCAGTGAGATTTTGTTTGTTTATTTTCTCCTTTGTTTTGTTGTTGTTGTTGTTGTCCTACCTTTTACCAACGGATTTACCTTTGTAAGGGGAATCTCTGATTTCACCTTTCATGGATCTAAGTTTTGTCTCTTATGCCATACCCGATCCCATGGCTAAAACCTTTGTCTTTATTGAGCAGATATCTTTAAGTTGGATTCTGGCTTCAATTCACCTTTCTGGATTTTGGCTTCCACTTCATTTTTGGCCTCTGAGTATTCCCTTAATTTTCTGCCACACTTTTTCAAGAGTTCAAAAAGCTTGGAAAAAAACCACATAACATTATCCCAGAGCTAGAGTACTTAATATAGGTAATGAGAAGTCAGCACTGAATATCAGCCAGGCCCTCACTACCACTTTCAAGGACCACAGCTGGGACTCAAGGATGTTGGAGGAAAAGGAGATTGACAGGTGGCGTCTTCTTGGTTTCTGCCTCTCCAGATGCCTGTCAGTGTGTGCCGGTCTTGGCCTTGGCACACTTGGCTCCACTGGCACAGACCTCACAGCAGGAAGTTAATTATGGTGCTGAGATTGCCATACCTGGTAAACACATTGCATCCTTTCCAGGGAGCGATGTTTAAACTATTCCTGCCTACTTGCAGAGTTTAGAAATTTACAGCAGGAATATCCTAGGTTCCAGATTTTATTTGTGGCACCTTTCCTTCCCTGTGTGTGTGTGTGTGTGTGTGTGTGTGTGTATGCATGTGAGAGAGAGAAAAAGAAAGAGCAAAGGGAGGGAACATGCCAGTAACCTCCTGAGTTGCATTGCCATCCTGAGCTCCTTTTTGTGGCTCTCTCTACACACTGTCCTGTGAGTGGGCTTTTCCCAGTCCTGTGCCTCGGGGATTTCTGCCACTGCCCCCTGCCCCCACCCCAACCCCAGCTGCTCAGGCCTGGGACTCCTGCTTCCTGAGGAGGCTTCTCTCTTGAGCTTGTGTTCTTTCTGCCTGAGGGTCAGTCTCAGCAGGTTTCTGAGCTGAAGCTGTTGTGACTGTTCCTCCTGTTGCTCCTGCACCTGCTTGACAGCCCCGCCCCCCAGAGATGGTCTTCCCACAGCCTTTGATTCTGGCAGCCCCCCTGGAGGGGAGCAGGTCATCCTGCTCAATCTTCTCAAGTACAAGAGGAGCTTCTAGTGTTTTACTTGTGTACTGTCCTCTCAGTTGAGCTGTTCATGGGTTCCTGGTTTTATCAAGTTCTTAAAGTTTTTCCCTTTCCTCCCCCACTCCATGTAAGGCTGGTGTTTTTGCTGGACTTTTCCCCTTTCACTTTGTCCTTGTTTTCTGGGTCAGATACTTATTTTTCCAGCAGAGATTTTTTTTTTTTTTTTTTTTCTCATCTCAGTGAACGAAATGAAGTCAGGGTTTCATGGGTTGGCCAAAAGCAACCATTGTCCAAACAAATCTTGTCAACTCTCACCTCTCTGAGTCAGATCTTTTCACTTGGAAAAGCATTTTGCAAATAAACTCCGAATCTAAGCCAGGCCTGCCTTGACCTATTGTGTTCTTGGTCCCTCAGAGTGCCTTACCCTCCTGTGTCTTCCTTGGTGTCCTAACTTTGTTCCTGACTTGGCCCAAGGGCACAGGCAAACCCCCACAGCCACAGCAGCTGTTTGACTTGGAAACTCTGGGGCAGTTTCCCTATTGTTTCTGAGAGCAAACTGCCTTGCCTCTCACTTTCTTTGCACAGCAAGACCGATGCATACAGTAAAATAATCTTAAGAACTCCTGCTCACAAAGGCCTGTTAAAACACTCCTGTGGCTATAATGACAGCTGTTCTTCTGAAGGCAATAAGCTGCTTTGAGCTGTCAAGGTCAAAATCCCACCTAGTTCACACTTACTAGAGCCTTAACACCTAACAGCACCGGCTCTGCCTCCCCAGAAGCCTCAATCTCCACGTGTTCCTTTGGCCTCTAGAGTCTCACCTTTATCCTTCTCAAGGTTCCTGCCAACTCACCAGTTTGTTAAGGGCTTTAGGGACTAATAAATAATACCCCTTTCATTTTCCCCTAGGTTTGGGGTAGATAAGACACAGATGATAATTGAACATACTGTCAGCTTTATTATAGACATATTACAGCACATGGCATAGATGTGTAGCAGCAAAGAGCTTTTGAATAGTGCAGCCCAGAATTACACTCACGCACTGAGTCCCAGACTCCTCCCCACCCCAGTCCCAGATCCTGTCCCAACTCGTTTCCCTCACGTCCACACAGACCAGGATTGCAGGTCTCTGTGGGAAGGCAAATCTGCAAAAGGCCAGAAGTTCCTGCAGTGGCTCAGCAGAAACGAATCTGACTAGGAACCATAAGGATGCAGGTTCGATCCCTGGCCTCGCTCAGTGGGTTAAGGATCCGGTCCTGCCGTGAGCTGTGGTGGAGGTCGCAGACGCAGCTCAGATTCCGCGTGGCTGTGGCTGTGATGTAGGCCGCGGGCTACAGCTCCGATTAGACCCCTAGCCTGGGAACCTCCATATGCCACGGGTGTGGCTCTACAAAGCAAAAAATAAAAAAAAGGAAAAAGACAGGCCAGAAAAGGTTATCTGAACATGCTCCAGGCTTTCTCCCGTGCTTACTAACCCGAGCAGGCACCCCCCCACCTCCCCAGGAAAAGGCAGGCAAGCGACAGAGAGAGGGTGGGAATCTTAGGACTCTGCAGAGGCCTCGAGGGATTGTGAAGCTCAGGGAACAGAGGGTCTCCTTAACACAAAGAAAAAAGTGTGAGCTGGGGGGCTCCACCCTGTAGACCACCTGCGGGTGACCTGTTTATCTTGATGGGAAGAAGCACACTTGGTAAAGAATTCTGAGAGGTCCCATCTGAAGTCCCCAGATATCCGCGCGGGGATCCCTCCCCTCCCCCCTTCTGCACTATCAGCTGACTTGGAGCTGAGCACCCACTCGAAGACGAGTAATAAGTAGCAAAGATCCAGTGTGGAAACCACACCGATATACTGCAGAGAACAAGTTAAAAAGGGACAAGCAAGAAAGGCAGATGAAAAGTACATGGATGAATAATGATCAACCCGGGTGACAGAAGACGTTTTCAGCTAAACCACTGAACTTGGACTACCAGAACTCGGGGGGGAAAAGTGGAGGATAATGAAACAGTACAGAAATGAAAACCGCATTGGAAGCAGTGAGACATAGAAGCAGCGCTATGGAAAACCAGGGGACGGTGTGGAAGGCAGGCATGACAAGGAGACCAAGCAATTTAAAGCACTTAGGACGAAGATGGTAGGTAGCCCTTCTCATACCTACCAGGTGTTCCTGAAGTAGAAAGCAGACAAGTGCATCAGAAAAAAGTACTCAAAGATAAAATAGAAGAATTTATTCTGAACTAAAGGAAGATAAAAACATCTGCAAATAAAAACAAAAAATTGACATGCCTACATTCTGGAAAACGTTCTGACTACCAAGCAAAAGAAAGAATCTCATAGGCATCCAGGCAGAAAACAAACTCATCTACAAGGAGCAAATATCAGGCTGGATTGACATTTCTTTATAGTAACATGCAAGGCAAGATACCATGAACCCATGTTTACAGAGTCCTGAGAGAGAAAACAAAACATGAACCTAAGAATTTAATACCCACTAAAGTTTTGTTCATTTATAAATGGCAACAAAAAGACTATATATATTTATAATATAATTGATATTGTATAATTGATATCACACAGTATTTATCTTTCTCTTTCTGACTGACTTCACTTAGTATGAGAATCTCTAGCTGCATCCAGGCTGCTGCACTATTGCACATAATTTCCACTGCAGGAAAGAACTTAGTTTGTTCTGAGAGCTTTGCTTATTACCTCGTGTTTTAAAAAGTGTAGACATTGGCATGATCCCATCTCTATGACATTCTGGAAAAGGCAAACATATGGGGGCAGGAAAAATGATGACCGGATGGCAGGGGTCAGGGAGGAGGGTGGGCTGAACAGGGGATGCACAGAAAATTCTTAGGGCCGTGGAACTAGTCTGTGAGGTCCTTTAATGGTGGAGACATGTCATTAAACATGTGTCCAAATTCATAGAACATACGAGACCCAGAGTGAGCCCCAGTGTAAACTGTGGAGAATGGGTGACCATGACGTGTCAGTGTAGTTTCATCGAATACAACCAGTGTACAAACCACTCTGGTGCTGGCCGTGGATGATGGGGGAGGCTGAACTTGGGTCGGAGTAGGTTATGTGGGAATTCCGTCCTTTGTGCTCAGTTTTGCTGTGAACCTGAAACTGTTTTGAAAAATAAAGTCTACTTACTTTATTCTCACTGTGGCTCAGCGAGTTAAGAACCCGACTAGCGTTCATAAGGACGTGGGTTCCATCCCTGGCAAAGTGGATTAAGGCTCTGCACGCTTCGGTGCAGGTCACGGATGCATCTCGGATCTGGTGTTGCCGTGGCTGTGGTGGAGGCCCACAGCTGCAGCTCCAATTCCACCCCTAGCCCAGAAGTTCCATATGCCGCAGGTGCGGCCCTGAAAAGAGAAAACAAAAAACAAAAAAACAGTCTACTTTAAAAAAAGTTTAGGAGTTCCCGTCATGGCGCAGTGGAAACGAATCCACCTAGGAACCATGAGGTTGCGGGTTCAATCCCTGGCCTCGCTCAGTGGGTTGGGGATCCAGTGTTGCCGTGAGCTGTGGTATAGGTCGCAGACGCAGCTTGGGTGGATCTGACATTGTTGTGGCTGTGGTGTAGGCCAGCGGCTGCAGCTGGGATTGGACCCCTAGCCCGGGACCCTCCATGTGTCACTGGTGCGGCCCTAAAAGGATAAAAGCCAAAAAAAAAAAAAAAAGTTTAGCCATGCATTGGAAACTCAAATGCCTCCGGGGCCAGGCAGCTGTACGAAAGAGTAAAAGCAGGCCAGGCTTAAGACAAGTTTTTCCATGGCATGGCTTTCTTTGCTTTCATGTCTTTTTTTGAGAAAGACACAACTCCACGGAACATCTTCTTTTGCTGCTCTGATTTCCGCGTCCCCCCCCCTCCACTGCGCGCCCACCTTACTGACTTCTAGCCACCCTGCCACGTTTTATTCCCCCCGAGCATCTCAGTAGCTTCTCTCTGCTGGGACTTTGCACTTGTGGACTCTGCCCGGAACACCCTTCCTGGCTCTTCTCCTGGCTGGCTTCTGTCACGTTGGTCCCGGCTCAGTTTTCACCTCTTTGGAGAGGACTTCCACAACCTTCCCACCTAAAGTATTTCCATAGCTATTCTATAGAACAAAACAGTTTGAAAGCCACTGCCGCAGATGATTTATTTTTATTTACTTTTTCCTTTTTATGACCACACCCACAGCATATGGACATTCCCAGGCTAGGGGTCGAATTGGAGCTACAGCTGCCGGCATACATCACAGCCACAGCAACACCAAATTCGAGGTGGGTCTGTGACCTAAACCACAGCTCATGGCAATGCAGGAGTCTAACCCCCCAGCCCTGCCAGGGATCAAACCCACATCCTCATGGATACTAGTTGGGCTCATTACCCCGAGCCACAATAGGAACTCTGATGATTTGTTTTTAAAAGAGCCTTTATCACTACCTGGCATCTCCCTCCCTACCCCCCCCCACCGACTTCCTCCCCCCTCTAGCCATATCCCCTCTAGCTTGTTCTCACTTACTCTCCACACCTCACACACAGGGTTTCCCCATGAGTGCATGTCTGGGTGTGCCCTTGTGAGCCGCAGGTGGTCGGAGGCACGTGGACCAGAGCTCACAGGCTGAGCCGGAAGAACCCAGGATCATTAGGGCCAAAGGTATCCAGCAGCCCAAACCCGTCACCCCGGTGCCATATAAGAACCCCCGTCATCCTTCTACACCCACGCATTCAGCAGCCAGAAACATCTGGGGATGGGGCAGGGACACAAACATGCAGACCTTCCATTTAAAAAGCTTAAAATGGGAGTTCCCATCTTAGCTCAGTGGTTAAGGAATCCGACTAGGAACCACAAGTTTGCGGGTTTGATCCCTGGCCTTGCTCAGTGGGTTAAGGATCTGGAGTTGCCGTGAGCTGTGGTGTAGGTCGCAGACATGGCTCTGATCCAGCGTTGCTGTGGCTGTGGTGTAGGCCGGCGGCTACAGCTCCGGTTAGACCCCTAGCTTGGGAACCCCCTTATGCTGCAGGTGTGGCCCTAGAAAAGGCAAAAAGACAAATAAAAATAAAAAAATAATAAACAAAGAGCTTAAAATGTTTTATCTTAACATCTGTGTAAGTTTCACTGCTCCTTAGATTGAGTGGCAAACCAATTCGTAAGTGTCTGTTTTTCTTTAAGAAGTAACCCCTCTGTGCATCCTTTGGTGATGGGAACTATTTCTCCTTCCCTAAACTTGGGTTTAAAAAATCAAAGCGGTGGTTATTTTTTGTTAACATGTACTGAGGCCTTCTTGTAAAACCTGACACTATGCTAAGTACTTAAAAAAAAAAATTATAGTTGATTTACAAAGTTCTGTCGATTTTCTGCTGTACAGCAAAGTGACCCAGTTTATATATATATATATATTCTATTTCTCACGTTATCTTCCATCATGTTCCATCATAAGAGACTGGATATCGTTCCCTGTGCTGCACAGCAGATTCTCATTGCTTTTCCAGTCCACATGCAGTAGTTTGCATTATACTAAGTAATTTACATACTGTTTCTCACTTAGGTCTCCTGATAACTCCATGAGGTAGATACCGTTATTATTCAATTAATAATAATATAATTATTATTATAGAAAGAGAAGGTCTAAGAAACTTGCCCCAAGGCCAGTGTGTGCGTCACAAAGCTAGGCTCTGGTTCTAAGTCTGTCTGACTCCAAAGCTCCACTTACTCACTTCTGCACTGCCTGCCATTCACGTTTTCTTAAAGTGAGTGCAAAATTAAAAACACCCAGAGGCCAGTCTTTTCTCAGCACAAAGATTGTATTGTTTGATGTTTCGTGGTAGGATTTGTGGTCTCACCAGTCCCTAGGCTAGCACATGGCCCGCTTTGAGGCAGGAACACTTGACCTTTGGTGAAACTATGGAGATGCTACCTGGCAGGCTGAGGGCACAGCTCGGAATTCATATTAGAGCTGCCTCCTTCTCCTGGGCTGCCACTCCTATGTGGATCATATTTCTGTCAATAGCCCACCTGAAGTGGTGTGGAACACTACCGAGCTTTTATCTTTTCCAAATCTTGTGACTTTATTATTAAAAAAAGAATAGTTATTTCAGGAGTTCCCATTATGGTTCAGTGGGTTACGATCCCAACTAGTATCCATGAGGATGTGGGTTTGATCCCTGGCCTCGCTCAGTGGGTTAAGGATCCTGTGGTGCTGGGGCTGTGGCATAGGCTTGGCAGCTGCAGCTCCAATTCAAACTCTAGCCTGGGAACTTTCATATGCTGCATGTGTGGCCCTAAAAAAAGCAAAAAAAAAAAAAGAAGAATAGTTATCATCGCAATTAAAGCATTTCTTAAATTTAGTGTATTCTAAAAATCTTTGAGGCAGGAGTTCCTGTTGTGGCGCAGCGGAAATGAATCCGACTAGGAATGATGAGGTTGTGGGTTTGCTGCCTGGCCCCTCTCAGTGGGTTAAGGATCTGGCATTGTGCTGCTTGGATCTGGTGCTGCTGTGGCTGTGGTGTAGGCCGGCAGCTGCAGCTCCTATTGAACCCCTAGCCTGGGAACCTCCATATGCCATGGGTACAGCCCTAAAAAGCAAAAAAAAAAAAAAAAAAAAAAAAATTGAGGCACAAAAATATCTTTGTGTTACAAAGTGTTACAAGTATACACATTTTACAAAATTCATGGATGTGAAACTGATTTGTACGCAAGAGTCCTCAGCTACCTGGAGAAGCAGTTTCCTTCTGGAAAGTCATCCTGTTGTCTGGTGCTCTGCATGTTCGGAGCTGAGCTAATGATGAGACAGCACCATCCTCTGATGATATGTTTACAATCTGGAGACAGGTGCAGTGGGGAAAAAGACTACCTCTTTTTTTTGGTCCTTTTGTTTTTTCAATGGCTGCACTCGCAGCATATGGAAGTTCCCAGGCTAGGGGTCTAATTGGAGCTGTAGCTGCCAGCCTACCCCAGAACCACAGCAATGCCAGATCCAAGCCAAGTCTGCAACCTACACCACAGCTCATGGCAACACCAGATCCTCAACCCACTGAGCGAGGCCAGGGATCGAACCCTCAACCTTATGGTTCCTAGTCAGATTCGTTAATCACTGAGCCATGATGAGAACTCCGTACCTCTTCTTTTGAGTAAGCGTATGGCTTTGGACATATATGCACTGTGGTAAATGGAATGTCTACCCAACAGGGACGTGCTGTCTAGCACAGGGAACTCTACCCAGTATTCTGAGATCATCCATGTGGGAAAAGAATCTGAAAGAGAATGGACGTGTGTCCATGTAGAACTGAATCACTTTGCTGTACAGCAGAAATGATCCCAACATTGTAAGTCAATTAAAAAAAATAGAATATGGCCTTGGACAAGATGTCCATTCTTTTCTCTGAAAGGAGGGCCATCTCTTGTCACGTTGAGCTAAAAAAAGAAAACAAAAATAGCTGCTTTTTCAATTTCTAAAAAAAAGAGAAAATAATGGGTTGCTAGTTTCTGGGTCAATGTAAACACAATGTAAAAAGAATTTTGAGGGTCATCATCTGACTGTCTAAATTGTAGCACATGCCATTCTGTTCCAGGAAAGAGTGAACTTCTAAGTCCTTTCATGTGTTTAGAATAAAAGAAGGATTACAGCTGCCAGCCTACACCACAGCCACAACACCACCAGATCCGAGCCACATCTGCAACCTACACCACAGCTCAGGGCAACGCTGGATCCTTAACCACTGAGCGAGGCCAGGGATTGAACCCGCATCCTCATGGATACTAGTTGGGTTCGTGACCACTGAGTCACGATGGGAATGCCAGCATCACCATTGTGTGCCCCGAGAAATCAAAAACTTCATGTGACTCACTTTATTGCTACATTTGCTTTATTGAGGTTGTCTGGAACCGAACCCACAATATCGCTGAACTCTGTCTGTACTTAAGGGGGCTGTCGTGCGGATGAAATGAGACAATGAGGCACTCGACTCAGGGCTGGGAAGAGAGTCAGAGCTCAATAAACAGAAGCTACGAAACCTCATGATTTATAGTAACCATAGATGCCATTTAAGTTTTGGACAATTAACTTAGATTATATACGTATAACCTATATGTGTGCATATATATACACACACACACCCGACTATATATATAATTATAGTTAGATATTAGTCAGAATGTTATCCTTCGGTATATTTGGTTGACACCCTGAGTCTTTCTTCAAGGCAGGAACTGGGCAGTACAGCTCGCACCCAGGCTTCCTCAGCCACTGGCTTTCTAGATCCATCACTGCCTTCCCCAGGGCTGTGATGTGGTTCTTATCTGCCTGGGTTAGGAGAACGGCTGGGCAACAGGCACAGGGGATCTCTTTCTGTTGCTCTCAGGTTTTCTTGTAGTTGTGAATAACCAAGAAAGGCAGCCAGCAGGGATTGTGTTCGTGCTGTCGCATGATCTCCAAAAGGCCCCTCTCTTATTGGGACTGTTTGGCTTGCTATCCATAGGTCCCAGGTCCCAGAGGTTTCATAGTCTGGGGCTCTGGCATGGCACCGCTCTTCTTCTCTTAGAGCGTGTTGTCTGAGGCTCCATACTAATTCTGTTACACATGTGCTTCATAATTAATACTAGTACCAATCAGTATTAGTAGATTATATACTAACATTCTGTATTAACACTCATCTACTAGCCTGGCTAATAGGTGCTCCTCTGGGCCACTTCCGTCTTACTCCCCTCCCCTAGTCTCTTCTTCCTCACCCCACACCTTCTTTTTCTTCCTGTCTTTTTTTTTTGTCTTTTTTTTTTAGGGCTGCGCCCACGGCATATGGAGCTTCCCAGGCTAGGGGATCAAATTGGAGCAGCAGCTGCCAGCCTACACCACAGCCACAGCCATGTGGGATCCAAGCCACATCTGCAACCTACGCCATGGTTCATGGCAATGCTGGATCCTTAACCCACTGAGTGAGGCCAGGGATTGAACCTGCATTCCCATGGATACTAGGTGAGTTCATTTCCACAGAGCCAAAGGGGGAACTTTTTTTTTTTTTTCCTAAATAAGTAAACAGCTGGAGTTCCTGCTGTGACACATGACAGTATTGGCAGCGTTTCTGCAGTGCTGGGTTGCAGGTTCGATCCCTGGCTCAGCACAGTGGGTTGAAGGCATTGTTGCCGCAGCTGTGGCCTAGGTCACAGGTGCGGCTCGGATCTGATCCCTGGCCTGGGAACTCCAAATGCCATGGGGCAGCCAAAAAAGAAAAAAAAAAAGCTGACATTTATTGAGTGCTTGCTGTGATGATCTGTATAATAAGAGCACTGTTATAATCACTTTACACCTACTAAGCCATTTAGCTCTCACAACCCTATGAGGGGGCACTAAAATATTATTACTTTTTCACAGTAGTGAAAACTGGCTCTGACGATTAGGACTGTGTGCAAACCCACGCAGCTTCAAAACTTTCAACAGCCTGTATCTCCTTGCTTTAAGTTCTTGGTCATTGTAATACGAATTCATAGAGGAGACGTTCAGTGATGGATTTCCTCAGGTTCTCAGTGTAGGACAGTCCCCTTCCTTCCTGGAGGTGGGCATGGAGTGCATAACAGGCTCTCTGAATTGGGGGGCTCCTCTGGTATAAGGGGGAGCCCTCAGATCCAGGAGGTTTTCGCCTGCTTGCTAAGGACCCTCAGGGGTTGTTGAAAGACAAGGTCAGGTTTTATGGGACTTGAATTAGAAGATTGTGCTAATGGCTTCTGTGGCTTTTTTGGAGTGAGGCATTTTTATTCATGTCCAAGCCAAAAGCAGATGTGTTTTTGCATTTTTTTTTTTTTTTTTTTTTTAGGAATGGTTAAAGTTCAGCGGTTGGGGATGGGGCAGCGATTAGCGAGGTCATCAGCCTTCACCCTTGGGTCTTTTTCAGAATGAGACAGGAGTGTAAATCTGAAACAAGCCAGTAAGGAAACCTGCAAGGGTCTCCTCACCTCCGTCCCCGAACTGACCATGGGCGAGCACCCCTCTTCAAGGGCCCACACGGGTCCTTGGTTTCTGCCGGAATCCCTGAGACGGGCCTCTTCTTGGTAACTTGGAACAGGGCTCCGTGTCAACAGAAAGGCTCTATTTGGACTAGGCCTGCATGTAGGTCAGTCACTGAACTCTGAGTATCCGGTCATGCTACCAGGGGCCCACGGGGTGAGCAGAGTATTTTCTCCAATGGAGAAGGAGTCAGGTGCACAGAGGAGGCCGCCCCTGGCTTGCGCCTACCACGGAGAAAGTGCGTTTCTGACCGCTGGGCGGGAGTGTCAGGCTCACACAAGTGGGACCTGCGCGCTCCTCCAGGGCTCCCTGGAAGGTGGCTTTGTGAGCGAAGCTTCCAAAAGGGGAGAGAGGTGATGCTGTACCCCGGAGGGGCGACGGAAGCAATGAAGGCTGTGAGCGAGAAGAAAGGATGAAATAGCGGGGGGGGGGGGGGGGGGGGGAGTGCGGCTGCTGAGGGTGGAATCAGCCCAAACTGCACGGATCGTGCGTGGGCCAGGAAGCGTTGGGAAGGGCAGGGTTGGTGCTCGGGGTTAAAGGGACTCTGTCATAAAACCCAGTGTGGGCAGGTACGCGAAGGCGTTCACGTCCGCCACGGCGAACACACCCCGCGGCAGTCAAGGTCCTTATCACTAAGAGTCCACAGTCACGGCCCGGGTGATCAGAGGGACCGGAGAAGCGGGGCGGTCGGGTGAACCCCTCCTCTGCTTAGGGGTGACGGGTGCCATCCAGGCACGCCCCCTCTTTCGGCAGCTCCATTCTCTGCTCGCTCCGGCCCTCGGGAAGACACACGCTGGCCGGTGGCCGCGTGCCAGACAAGTAAGGCCGGGCCGCGAGGGAGGGGCAGGGGCCCGGGAGGCGGCGAGAGGTCCCTGAGATACGGCCGCGCGGCCCCTCCTTTAGACTCTGGACGTGCGGGTACCCGGGCCACTCTGCCTCCGCCTCCGCCTCCGCCTTATAAGAAGCCCCAGCGCCCGCAGGCAGGGCGGCCGAGAGGCGGGACCAGGCCACCGCGGAGTCAAGGGCGCCGCGCCCCACCTGTCGCGGCGGCGCCGAGCCATCGGTCGCGCAGGGAGATGGGCCGCTACTCGGGCAAGACGTGCCGGCTGCTCTTCATGCTCGTGCTCACCGTCGCCTTCTTCGTGGCCGAGCTGGTGTCGGGCTACCTGGGCAACTCCATCGCGCTGCTGTCCGACTCTTTCAACATGCTGTCCGACCTGATCTCGCTGTGCGTGGGCCTGAGCGCCGGCTACATCGCGCGGCGCCCCCGCGGGGGCCTGGGCGCCACCTACGGCTACGGCCGCGCCGAGGTGGTGGGCGCGCTCAGCAACGCCGTCTTCCTCACCGCGCTCTGCTTCACCATCTTCGTGGAGGCCGTGCTGCGCCTGGCCCGGCCCGAGCGCATCGATGACCCGGAGCTGGTGCTCATCGTCGGCGCCCTGGGGCTGGCGGTCAACGTGCTGGGGCTGCTCATCTTCCAGGACTGCGCCGCCTGGTTCGCCGGCTGCGGCCGCCGCCGCCGCCGCCCACAGCTTCAGCAGCAGCAGCAGCAGCAGCAGCGGCCGGCCGGGGGCGGCATCCCCTGCGCTTTCGGGGATCCTCCGGGCGCCGAGGGCCGCTGGCCAGCCGCCGCCCCGCCGGCCCCCGGCCGAGACTCGGCCGTGACCCTCCGCGCGGCCTCGCTGGACAGGAAGGTCGAGAAGGGGGCGACCGTGTTCTCAAACGTAGCAGGTGCCTTTCGGTTGCATCCTCCGGTCCGCGTGGCCTTTCCCTCCGGCATACACTCCATTCCTCCTCGCCCCACGCCCTCTTTTTTGCTTGTCTGCTTTTTTTTTTTTTTTTTTAAATCGATTTTCTCTGCAATCCGGCTTTAAGTCTCTGCCGTTAACTGAACATATTACCCACGATTTTCCCCCCTTCTGGATCCTTCGGTCCCCTTTGCCTCTTTCCCCTCCCCCACCCCCTCTGCAAAGGAGTATTGATTTTCTGGGAAATCAGTTATTGCTATTGGGCAACAGAGAGCCCTCCCAACCCTCGCCTCTTCTTTAGATGCTACCTGAACTTTGTTTTTCTCCCTCCCCCTCCGCCTGTCTTTCCATCCCCTCGGGGGTTATTGGGTTTGGGGGTGGGTTCGAACCGCCTCTTTGTTTTAACTTGAATGGAAGTGTGAATGAAGTTCAAAGGTGAATCCCTAGGCTTTTCCAAGGCCACCTGTGCTGCTCTGGGCTGGGTGATTTGGAAGGGCGGGCGGGGGGGGGGGGGGGGGGTCTGATAAGCTAGTTGGAATTGAAAATAACGGAACTTGTTTTTGAGTCCCTTGGTTCTTTTTGTTTGTAGAACTTATACACAACACAAGGTTTCTTCTTTGAATGCAGGTGATTCCCTGAACACCCAGAATGAACCGGAAGAGATGATGAAAAAGGAGAAAAAGTCCGAAGCCCTGAATATCAGAGGTAGGATTGATTGGGGGCCGGGCTGAAATCCTTTGCAGTGTTACTTGTGGACTGGGCTGTGTGCTTCCTTTCTGTGTGCCTTGTCACAGGTGTGTTAGAAAGTAGGCCGTGACATGCCGAGACTATGACCTTGGTCTCTTGCCTAATCAGGGCATCGATTCTAAGGGAAACAGAGCTGCTAATGATTTATCCTTGCTCTGCTTAGGCTCTGCTCTTGCTGCCTGCTCCAGGGCCTCACGCATCCGTGGCATGCTGCTGCTTGACTTTGTCTGCTTGTGGATATTGCTAACATACAATGCAGCTGATTTGAATTGAATATCGTTTTGATAAAGGTTGGGAGAGAGTAGAGGGGCTGCCCTCTCAGGTTATGTCCTGAGGACCCTGCTGAATGACCCTGATTGTCCCCTTGTGGCTTCAGCCTGAAAGCTGCTCCTGGGTGGGGCTGAGGGCTCTCTTGACACTCCACCTCCAGGCCCACAGTGGGGGTTCTGGGGTGCCACGTGGAAAGCACATCACTAGCGCTCCTCCTGCCCTGTGCTCAGGGTCACAAGCCCAGGGTGAAGTTCAGCCCAGGGAGTTCAGGTGTGCCTTACTCACCAGACACCAACAGGTGCACCACATGTCCCCTTTCCAGCGCCTTGGGCACAGGTTTGCTTTCCAGCACAAGTTTGCTGCAGAAGGAATCCTGAGGGTCAGTCTCCAGTCTGATGGAAAATGTCAACAGAGATTATGCAAAGATCATTACCTCTGCGTGTTTGGGGAAGCCTGTCTCGTGACTTAGAGGGAAATAGTACAAAGAACAGCCAATGATGCCTTCATGTCTGAGACTCACATCTCCTCGACAAAGTGGTACCCAGAATGGGTTTGGAGGGAGAGTCAGGAAACAGCAGCAACACACGAGCTCCAAAAATTTGTAAATGAGTTAGCTTAAAAAATTTTAACTGCAACATGGGAATTCCTAAAAGGTGTGGTGGTGAGTCTTTTGGGGAAGAGACTCTCTGATGAAAACTCATAATTCTTTAATTTATCCTTCCTTTTTTTTTAGATTCAGCTTACATATACATCCATATACATATAATAGGTTTTTAAGATAGAGTTTTCCATCATAGCACTTTATCTTTTCAAAGCACATTCTGTTAATTTTTTGTTCTTTTTAAATTGAGAAGTAATTGGCGTATAGCATGTTAATTTCGGGTGTACAACATAATGATTTGATCTTTGTATATATAGTGAACCCATCACCACAATGTCTATTAGCATCCACTGTCATACATAGCTTTTTTTTTGCATGTAATGAGAACTTTTAAGATCTACTCTCTTGGCAACTTTGCAATATATGATTCAGTATTATCAATTATAGTTACCATGACATATGTTGCATTTCCATGTATTATTTCTCCTATAACTAGAAACTTGTACCTTTTGGCTCCATTCACCTGACCCCCCGCCCCCGGCCGCCCCCTCGTCAGCCACCAACCTGTTCTCTGTCTCCGTGAGCTTTTTTTTTTTTTAAGATTCACATACAAGTGAAATGATTGATTATTCCTTCTCTTCCATTACAGAGAAAGAGACCAGGTAGATAGAAAGAAGCAAAGAGTGAAGAGTAGGCCCCAGTAGATGTTGGGACCATGTTTGGAAAGTTGATCTTGCTAATTTTTATTTTCGTTTTCTTAAATTTATTTATTTTTTGCTTTTTGGGGCCACACCTGCGGCATATGGAAGTTCCCAGGCTGGGGGTCGAATCTGGGCTGCAGCTGCCGGCCTACACCACAGCCACAGTAAAGTGGGATCCCGGCCACGTCTGCCACCTACACCACAGCTCATGGCAACGCTGGATCCTTAACCCCCTGAGCGAGGCCAGGGATCGAACCCTCATCCTCATGGGTACCAGTCAGATTTGTTTCTGCTGTGCCATGACGGGAACTCTGATCTTGCTAATTTTTAGCCCACAGCTGCTGGAATCCCCCGGTAGAAAGACGTCACAGTGGAAAGGTGCCTTGGCCTACCTAGCTGAGCCTTGTGGTCCACAGGGACCCATGTACCTCTAGCTTCTGATGGAGGTAAACAATTCAGTGTCGGAATGATTGGGCTTTGGGTTCCAGCTGCCTGGGTTTGGGTCCCAGCTCTGCCACTTGAGAACAGTGTGACTGTGGGCAAGTTATTGAACCTCTCTAAGCCTCCGTGTCCCTCATCTTTAAAATGAGGAGACTCATAGTACCCTCTTCATGGGGTTGTTGTGAAAAGGGCTCAGGCACCTGGGAGGAAACCCAGCTACCATCTTTATGGCCTGCATGCTCGGGGCCAGACACCGTTCACGAATGGGTCGCTTTGCCCTTGTAACAGCTTTTTTTGTGAGGTGGGTCCTCTTGATCGTCTCGTGGTGAGTAGAATTGCTGGGCTCCAGCCTAGGGTGCTTCAGGACAGGGAAGCGCAGGGCCCTAGCGGTGACCGGCGCGAGCCTTTCCATATTTCTGGCCAAGGGGAAGGCTGGCCTTACCTTGGGTCCCGGGTCCTCATCTGGAAGCCACGACTCGGAGGAGGAGCACAGTGTCTTAAAGCTGGAAAGGCCCCAGGGAAACTGGACTCCCAGCCCTTCCCTCTAGATGAGAAAAAGGGACCAGCGGGTCTGGGGACTACCCAGCTCACCCGGCTAGCGGTGGAGACAGGACTGGTGTCCTGGGCTCCTCCTTCACATGTCTGGCGCTTTCTCTCAGGATACCCCGGTGCCCATGCAGGATGGCTGGCTTCTCAGTGCCCACAGACCGGTGAATGGCTACCTTTGGGACATTTTAGCCACGGCTTTAGAGAGCAGGACTGTGCCCCAGACCTTCAGGGAATAAATCGTTACGGGAATTCTTGTGAACAAAAATCATTTCTTCATTTTCCTTTACTGTTTCTTTCATGCCAATGGAATAAAAAAAAATGCCTTCTAACAAACACGTTCCAGAGTTCCCAGTGTGGCTCATCCTGTCCTCACACTTGAAGGACTCGCTGGTCCGGAGTGAACACTCCTTTCTGGATGTTTCTGTCCTTCTCTTCACCCCTTCCCTGGCTCACCTCGATCCCTCAACTGTCTCCCTGCCCCCCACCATTTAAGGCAACTTATCGAGGGGTGAGCAGGGCTTAGTCCGGCAGGTCTGGTTCAAGTCCTGGGCCAGGGATCACATCTGCATCCCCATGGATACTAGTCAGGTTTGTAACCTGCTGAGCCACAATGGGAATGCCTAATTTTTTTAAAAAATTTTGGCCAAGCCCAAGGTACACAGAAGTTCTCAGGCCAGGGATTGAACCTGCACTGGTTCAATTTTCCTGAGCCGCTGCAGGGACAACACCAGCTTCTTACCCTGCTGTGCCACCAGGGAGCTCCAGTTATCTATTTTATATATAATAGTGTGTATATATTAATCCCATTCTCCTAATTTATCCCTCCCCCCCCGTGGTTTCCTCTTATAACCATAAGTTTTACTTTGAAATCTGTGTATTTGTTTCTGTTTTATAAATAAGTTCTTTCGTATCATTTTTTTTTTTTTTTTTTTTTTGTCTTTCTAGGGCCGCACCTGCGGCATATGGAGGTTCCCAGGCTAGGGGTCGAATTGGAGCTACAGACACTGGCCTACACCACAGCCACAGCAACATCAGATCCAAGCTGTATCTGGAGAAGCCTTTCCTGAGATTTTCCTTCCCAGGGAATGATCTTCCCTCTAGAAGTTACTGACACACTTATCTCACAATCCTGCCAGTGGACTGTGGTCCCCAGAAGATAACGAGCATATTTGCACAGGAGGCCAGAAAACACACTGCAATAACCAATCTCAGGAATTTAGTGAAACGATGCCATAAGCAGTTTTTCAAACTAAAGATCACAGTAGTTTGGGTCATAAAATCAATTTAGTAGAGTAGGATCAGCATTTAGAAAATTAACTAGAATTGGAGTTCCTGTCGTGGCTCAGTGGAAACCAATCCAACTAGCATCCATGAGAACGCAGGTTCGATCCCTGGCCCCGCTTAGTGGGTTAAGGATCCTGTGTTTGCTGTGAGCTGTGGTGTAGGTCACAGATGTGCCTTGGATTCTGTGTTTGCTGTGAGTGGTGGTGTAGGTTGCAGACATGGCTCGGATCTGGCATTGCTGTGGCTGTGGTGTAGGCTAGCAGCTGCAGCTCTGATTTGACCCCTAGCCTGGGAACCTGCATATGCCTTGGGTTCTAGTACCTAAAAAAGACAAAAAAAAAAAAATAACTAGAATTAAATGAAATAGAATAGAAAACAGTAATAAATCATCTGTAAGGCCAAGTCTTGTTTTTTCGCAAAACCTGTGTTTCGGGGTATGTTTGTGCATGGGCTGGGATGCAAAATATGATTCTTACTGTGGATTATGTGAACAGTAAGTTTGAACACCCTTTCGTGTAATTCATGGGGGCTAAGAGTGAGATATTTTTCAGAAGTGGAAGCTGAAACTAGAATTTAGGACTTAGATAGGAGGCACAGTGGTTCTTTGGTCAGGCTAGCCAGACTTCTGTCCCCACTCAAACGCTTTCTAGCTGTGTGATCTTGGATAAGTTACCTAGTTACTCTGTGCCTCAGTTTCCTCATTTGTAAAATGAAGAGAGTAACCATCTCAGAAAGACCTTAAGAGGACTTACTGTGTAAATACATGCAGCGTATGCACATGCCATGCATACGTGCCCGGCGCCTATGTGTTGGCTTGCATTACAGTTAGGAGTATTAACTAAAAGACAGAGATTACTGAAAAAGAGTTCATGGAAAAAAAAACCCCAAAACAGACAATCTCAGGCAGTAAAAATGATGTTGAGTGTTGAGTACACATGGGTAATATTTAGCCTTCTTTTTTTTTTTTTTTTTTTTTGGCTGCACCTGTGGCACATGGAAGTTCCCAGAACTAGGATCAAATCTGAGCAGCAGCTGTGACCTACATCACACAGAGAACTGGGAATCCTTAACCCACTATACCACAGGGGGAACTCCAGGTCTTCATATTTGTATGCTGCCCTGGAAAAGCTTAAAGTTTGAGTTTTCAGTTCCTCCTGGACGAACAAGGTATAGAGACCAACTCTTGGGACTGTTTTGAGTTTCTCTTTGTGGTCGAGGTGGGACTGAGGCAGAAGGAGCTCCTCTGGGGGTGAGGTGGGCAGCAGGGGGCATGGAATTTGAAAAGGGGGCTATTTAATGTGTTTATTGAATCAGGATCCTAGTACCATAAACATTCAGTCAGAAGGAAATATGGGGATTCTTTTTATTCTTGTATTTTTTTGGGGAAAAGTTGCCATGAGTTATATTCAGTGTGTTTACAAAATGCCATTTTGCCTATGATGCTACTCAGAATCCTAAAACTGTTGCCAAGAGGAAAAATTAGCCTGTTCTAAGTGAGGCTATGTGAATTCTACCAGGTGAATCTGGGATATTTGGAGAAACAGATTTTAATCTATAGGCTTTCTTCTAGAGCGGTGCTTTGGCACCTTTTTTTTTTTTTGCGTTTGAATCACCTGGGGATCTTATTAAAATGCAGAATCAGATTCAACGGGTTAGAGGTGGGGCTTAAGATTCTGCATTTCTCACCGGCTTCTGGGTGATGCTGAAGCTGTCGTTTTGCCAACCATGCACTGACGAGCAAGATTCTGATGTTGCTTCCTGTGGGAAAAATACTTGGTGCTCATCATTTATAATCCTTCTGACGCATCTCCACCTCATTCACTAAATCCCAGTTTCATCTCCGTCTAACGAACAGCTGGACTCGGAGATCTACTTTGCTAGGATGACATGTTTTCTGTATCATAATCCAAACTTTCGATGTGGGTCCCATAGGTAAAGGCATCCACAGTTTTTGTGATTTTTATCTGTAGAATTTCAATGTCATTTTATTGTGACCAAGGGCTCTTTATTTAGTGGGAATGTTGCTGGAGTCACAGTTCCGGAGGACCTCTGAAACCAAATGCAACTTCAGTGACTACAGACTAAGCGAGAATAGGTAAAAGCATTTAGGGAGGAGGAAAATGGATCAAAATCTCCCATACATCTCCCATAAATCCAGGAAAATGGATCTACACCTCCTTTGTAGAGGGAAGACAAAGCATAAAAAGAACCACTCTTGGTTATCTCTTAGTTCCCTTTCTTCTCAAAAATGTCTGAAGCAGTTTAAAGCAGACACCTGTCTTGAAGAAAAAAACAAAACCAGTTGCACAGCGTCTGTTTTCCGGCTTGGTGCCCTTTGATGGGCAGTGGGTGGCAGCGATGTGGCACCATGAACGGGCACAGTCCCTCTTCAGACTCAGCGCAGAACCTTCCCAAGCTGTTCCAGGTTCTCCGGGTCCTGGGACGATGGTTTTGCTTTCTGAGAAGCAGTGGCCATTGCTTTTGCTGTTCCAGTCCAGCCTGCTGTTCTAACCAAAGAGACAACGGATAGCGATGGGTGTTAAAACACTTGGGAACCCAAGTCCCCCAGTGCCACGTGGCTCCCAAACCCGGGTCTGGGATTTATCCATTTTCCTATCTTTCTTCCCGACAGGGGTGCTTTTGCACGTGATGGGAGACGCACTGGGGTCAGTGGTTGTGGTGATCACAGCCATCATATTCTACGTGCTTCCCCTGAAACGGGAGGACCCGTGTAACTGGCAGTGCTACATCGACCCCAGCCTGACTGTCGTCATGGTCATCATCATTTTGTCCTCCGCCTTCCCGCTCATCAAGGAGACCGCTGCCATTCTGCTGCAGATGGTCCCTAAAGGTGTCAACATGGAGGAGCTGAGTAAGTCAGGCGACCCTGACCTGGAACTCTTGCCCACTTAATGTTCTTCAGGCCAAAGGGCCAGCACGCTTGAGAGCCGTGCTGGGTGTGTGTGTCCTGAGATACACTAAGCCCCAGGCAATGGAGATGTTCATCCAGCTTTCTGTTGCCTAGTAAGATGACTCACAGCTCCAGGAATGGAAGGTCCTTTATAGCCCATGGTTCTCTGACTCGACTGCCGATGTGCCGGGGTACCACCTATTCCTGAGCCATCTGTTTACCTGTTCACGTCAGGGTACCACCTATTCCTGAGCCATCTGTTTACCTGTTCACATCAGGGTACCACCTATTCCTGAGCCATCTGTTTACCTGTTCACATCAGAGATTTATTTTAGCTCAGATAAGGCCACTCTGCCCCGAACTTGATTTTTATTCCCCCTATTTTGAAAACACGAGTTGCTCATTTGTATTCTGGATCCTGCTTTCTAGTTAACTGACTTTTCTGGGCACGTAAGTCACCGTGTGTCTTAGTAACACAGGAAAGTGGACCGTGTTTGGGTTTTTCGGCCACGCCCATGGCATGTGAAAGTTCCCAGGCTAGGGATCGAACCCGAGCCACAGCAGTGACACCACCAGATCCTGAACGCTAGGCCTCCAGGGACCTGCATGGACCATGTGTAAATTCAGATGATTCATGACCTCATTCAGGAGGGAATCTGTTTGTTTGCTTTGCTCCAACAGAAGGTCAAACTCAAATTTATGTGTATCTGAGGATACAAATTTTAGAGACATTGTAAAATGTCTAAATGGGGCGCTCCGCATACTGGCGAGAAACCCAACATGCACCTTTATTCCTCGTGTTTCTAGATGGAGATGGGGTGTTTAAAAGAAGACAGTTTCTGTGCAGATTGGCTCTTTTTCTCTCCGTCATTGCTTCACCCGTGAGCTGGCAAATACAAACTAGAGCCCAGATCCCCTCTGCGGCTGAGAGTTGGGAGACGTGATTTCATGACCAGTAGCTGAAATGAGATTTGATGGATCTGAACGCCTTGCACGGCCATCACTAGGCTTTCTCCTCAGAGGCAGGATTTACTGCGGGACTGTCCTGCAGAGCCCATTTCTGCCCCGTGCTCTGGGCAGAGGAGGACAGAGGTGAAGGAGGCTCCAATATACAGCATTGTTTTCCTTCCAGGGACTAGTTTCCCTGTGGAAAAAACAAAATAAACATATACACCACAATCAGCGCTATATATGGGCTTATGCTGCCTGTTCACAGGCAATGTGAAAAGCAAATGTTGAAAAAATTAAATTGTGGAGTTCCTGTCGTGGCTCAGCAGAAACAAATCTGACTAGTATCCATGAGGACACAGGTTCGATCCCTGGCCTGGCTCAGTGGGTTAAGCATCCTGTGTTGCTGTGAGCTGAGATGTGTGAGCTGAAGTCACAGATGCGGCTTGGATCCGTTGTTGCTGTGGCTGTGGCGTAGGCCGGCAGCTGCAGCGCTGATTCAGCCTCCAGCCTGGGAACTTTCATATGCTGCAGGTGTGGCCCTAAAAAGCAAAAAAGAAAGAAAGAAAGAAAAATTAAATTGTAATAACAATAGTAACTGCTGTGGCTCTTATTCCATGCAAGGTAATATCGTTCCAAGTGCTTTCCTTATATTAACTCATAGGATTAAAATAATCATGATCACTATTGATCATTCCTAATTTATAGATGAAATTGAGGCACAGAGGGACTGAGCGAATTACCCACGGTCATGCACGTGGTAAATGACTAAATGGGGATTCAAGCTCTAGCTGGCTACACGTTGCTCATGATTACCATTCAATAGCATCTTTCTAAATACATACTTATTTTAGAAAGTATGGAAAATGGAGAAGAGCCTGAATAAGAATGCAGAAATCTCTCATAATCCTACCACCCAGCAATGACCACTCGTAATGTTTTTGTATCAGGTATTCCATAAAACAAAACGTTTGTTTTTTGCATGTATACACATTGATGTTAAAAAAAAAAAGGAAAAAAGATCGTGCCGTATATATAGTCTCACCATTTGCTTTTTTGCCCCCAAAATACCTTATTTACCTTTTCTCATATCCTTAAATATGCAACTTTTTTCACAGCTATATCATATTCTCTCACATAAGTGATTTAATGATTTCCTTATTGTTTCTTTTTTTTTCATTAATATAAAAGCATTGTCCAAACCATTCTTGTACATAAATATTTGGTTATTTATTTCCTTTCAATTATTAGAATTGCTAGTAAAGGTTTTGGATCCATATTGCCAAATTCTCTTGAAAAAAGGCATCCCTAGCTTCTATTTCCATCCAGTCCACCAGAGCTTCCAATCCCTTGTAAACTCAACAACCCTGGGCATTTTTTTTTTTTCCCTGCTTTTTGACCTATGGATGTTCCTGGGCCAAGGATCGAACACACACCATGGAAGTGACCCGAGCCGCAGCAGTGACAACGCGATGTCCTTAATCTGCACCGCAAGGGAACCTGCTGGAATTGCCTTTTAGGGGCTAACAATGCCTGATAGAGGAATTCAGAGAGCAGGGGGAGGGCTGTGGGACAGTGTGCCCATATAAGTCCAGCTACTTTTTCCTGTTATTCTTAGTAACTGCATCATTCCGGTGAGAATGCTTAAAGGGGCCATATCCGTCCCCTGGTGGCTCCGTGTTTCAGGTGAAGCCCTCACCTTGGGTATCGCTTGCTCTTCCCTGTTCTAGTGAGTAAACTGTCTGCGGTGCCTGGAATCAGCAGTGTTCACGAAGTCCACATCTGGGAACTTATAAGTGGGAAGATCATTGCCACTCTGCACATCAAGTGTCAGCAGGACAGGGGCGATCAGGATGCCACTAGAAAGATTCGAGAAATCTTCCACAACGTGGGAATCCACAGCGTGACCATCCAGTTGGAGAAGGTGGACCTGAAGGAGGCCCCGGAGCACAAGGACCTGCAGGTGCTCTGCAGCTCGCCCTGCATCTCCAAGGGCTGTGCCAAGCAGCTGTGCTGTCCCCCAGGGGCACTGCCACTGGCCCACGTCAACGGCTGCGCAGAGCACAACGGCGGTCCCCCACTGGACATGGTGCCCGTGGATGGCCTCGGTCGACGAGAAACAGCAGACGTGGCTGTTGAAGTACCTTTGGGAGGTTGTCTAAGTGGCTATGGACAAGCTCTTAGCAAAACTCAGGAGAACTCGCATTGCGTCAACAGCACGCATTTTTAATCTGGTGCCTGCACAAGTAAGACTGTAGAGATAAGGCACTTTGGAACCACTAGCCTGGCTTGTGGCACGAGCTTTGTGGGTTGTGGGCACCAATCAGCCCTGAGTGTGCAAGCTCCGTGTTCACTAAGGGGTTGGCTCTTGGGGGTGGTGGTTGATTGCTGTGTGGCTGAGAACCCTTCACACCATCCTGGGTGTTTCACGGCGCTCTCCAGCCCTTCCGTTTGAACACCTATTTTCTGAAGTACATGCACTAGGTCGCCCCATCAGGGACGTCGAAGGCCGTGGGACTCAATGGCTGTGGGCACAGGATTCACAGTAGTTTGTTTTTCAAATTGATTCGACCTTCTAGCTGACTCTCAGGTGAGGTCATACCAAGTACTCGGAACACCCTTCCGAACCATGATAGAATAGCTCGAACTGTAATTCTTTCTAGCAGACTTCTTTTCCATTCTGCTAGAAGATCACAAAAAAGGAAAGTTAGGTGGTCCTGCAGAAAATTTTTTTCTTTGACTCATTTTTGAATAAATGTAAAGTGCATACCTGGTAAAGTGGAACGCATTCTCTGAACATTAGAGGAAGTCGAGCTTGTTGGGGGTGGGGAAAGGCAGGAACAAAATGCATGCTGACCATGTCTTCATTGGGGGGGTTAGAGAGAAAAGCGCTCTCTGCTGTGAACTGAACTACAGTGATAGGATGTTTCAAATGTTTAAATATAGAAGATGGTTTTTTGTTTGTTTGTTTTTGTTTTAACCCCTTGGAAGCATGGGAACATTTCTACTTCTTAACGTGTGACACGGTCCTCTTTGAGAGTCGGTCCAGTTGGGATGGTTTTCATTTCTTGCTTATTAATGATTTGCCTACCTGCCTAAATTTCCGAGTCTTCTTTTATATGATCACATTCATCTATGCAGCATTTACCAGGAGTAAATGAGTATTCCTGGGATAGAAAAACATATGGCATTGAAGATGCGTTCTTGCCAAAAAAAAAAAAAAAAGAAGAAGCAGCAGCTAGATTGACTTGCTTTTAGACAGCTTTTAAGTATTGATTATCGTTGCCAACTGGTAATTTGATGGAAAAGTAGATATCCAAGGGAGAAATGAGAATTAATTACATTGCTGCCTTGAATGTGCTTTGAGGAGCTTACACTTTCATATCTCTGACTCATATTGCCAAATTCAAATAAATGTATTAGAATCTGATTTGGTTCCATAACTGACCTGTATTAGTATTGGAGAAACATCGGTATTTAACGTGTTTCGGCAGCCGTAGTTAAACCAGAACAGTCTCCAAATGGGAAGTGCCTTTCTAAAGAGCTAGATTCTTTGATAGATTGCAAATGGTCTGAAAATGACAATCTCTGAGGCGCTAAGCATGGAATCCTGTTTAGCATTTGTACAGGACTCCTCAGAAATGTGGCCCCGGGAACAGCAAAACACCCACGCTTTTCAGCACAAACTCCATTTAAGACACCATGTCTTGGTTTTCCGTTGTAAGGCTGAAATAAGGAAGCAGCTGTGATCAGTAGGATGGGCAGTTTTTTTATTCTTTGAAAATGTATTCTCTGGGTTTAAATTGGCTGTGAATTAGGTAAATAGGAAAATGCCTGAATATGTTTTATCCCTAGGAGTTTATTGAGCATATATACTCAGTATTTTATAGTATATGATATCGTGTGTATATACTTAATAGCTAAAAACAGGGGTAAATAGAAGACATTTTAGTTTTTATTTTTGATATTAAAAGTATGACATGTACCCACACAAAACAGAGGATTCTCTATGAAACTCATCACAGTGATACGTGGACCAAATTCTCTCATGTAATTGTTGGTTGAGATGCATTGATTGGAGCCAAAGGAGAAATCTCTTTCTTCCAGATTTGAAGGTCTAATTTGATTTCAAATCACTCTGCTTTTATGAAAAGGGAAAAAAAATACAATTTTACAGTTTTAGTGCCACTGGCTAAAGGAATGCATATTACTTTGCGTTCAAATAAGGTGCTTTCATTAATCTCTAAAGTATTTTTTCTGGCAAGTAAAAGGCCCTTAATTCCAGTATAATTAAATCTAACCTCACAAAGTTATCTTGATGGACATTTATGAACATACCAGATTATGAAGTATAGTCAATGTGAAAGAATATCTTTTGAAGGTAGTTTGGCCCTGTGTGTTTAATAATGTCCAAACAAGCTAATTAAGTGCAATATTTTTGTTTCGGGTTAGGTGCTGGCATCTGCCGTCTCCGGCACCATGATGCCTGCTGTATGGTATTTTCGCTTGGGTTTTACTCTCCCTTCAGTTGTTCTGCATTTCAATTCTCCCAAGGAAAGGCAAGGATTGTCTTTTTCCCTTTGAAGCAGCCCTGTGATGTGGCAGTGGTGCCTGATGGACAGCGAGTTTAAACAACACTGCCTTTTTTGTTGAGATTGGAAACGTACTCAGTTTAGCATTCCTGTGTGCTTAGGTTCCTTCTAGAAAATTCTCTCTCTTTTTTCTAAGAACTGAAAACAATTTTTTAAAAGTCTGGGCGATCCTCCATGTGGAGGGGCAGGATCGGGCACACAGAGGGCAGCCCTTACTATCACCTGTTTCTGTGCCAAGAGTCCTTTCTGCTCTCTTTCAACACCAACTATAGGAAATACTGTGTCCGCTTTTACTTTCCAACTTCCAACTCTGCTTTTGAAAATAGAAGGTACTTTCCCCCCCATGATATTTGGCCATTGCGAATATCCACAGGGCTATCCGTCTCCATTGCTGACCAAAAAAAATCATCCTTTCAAGTTTTTGATAAACCATCAATAATAACGGGAGACACTGAGGAAGAATTTGGAAGAGTCTCCATATTAGTTGTCTTCTCTTTTTTCTTTTTTGACCACTAGCGGGCCAAACCCTAGACGGGGTCAGTCAGGAGCTTGCGAAGTACTGTCAGGATGGGTGCTTTGAACATCAAAAAACCACTGGGGTAGATTTTGGATTATAATAAGGCAGCTGCCTTTTGAGGTAGCAAGAGCGTTTGTTATGCTCTTTCAGTCTCAGGCGTTATTTACATACTGGGCTGCATAACTCCTTGTGGTGTGGGGCTGTCCTGCTCATTGTAGGTTTTTAGGAGCACCCTTTGGCCTCGACCTGCTAGATGCCCAGCAGCATCCCCCCAAGGTGTGACATTGTCACAGGTCCCCTGAGGAGCAGAATAGCTCCTAGTTCTGAGCCACTGACTTAATCTGAGAGTACTCGGGGTGTTGTTGACGAAAGCCTTTCCAGGGCCCAATACTCCTTTTAATATAACCAACCAAATTTGCTCTTTAAAAAAATACGTTTAAAGGTGGTGTCAAACTATTTACAAAGAATACTGTCATCTTTACATAGGAACTTGGACATTTAAAGAAAAACGTAATTGGGAAAAAATAAGGCCCTTACAAACCAGATTATGCAGATCAGTCATGTAACAGCGAATGCAACCAAAAAAACAATGCATTTGTTCTTACTATTCTGTGACCCTCTTCAACTCATAAATAGCCTCAGTTTGATGAATCCACTGCTAAATGAGAAAGGGTTACATCAGCACAATCGATTCTTTGAGTTAAGGAGTTTAATTTTCTACTGATTTGGAACTTGATCGTATTTCTTGTTATTGGTTTCTGAAAAGCAGCTCATCTTAGTGCTAATAACTTCAGATATTAAAAAAAATTCTGTCTTGTTTATGTTTAACCCAATCCTTTGCCAAATTATATTCATTTCTTTTTCCAAGAGGACAAAATACAGTTCTTGCTCTTAAATTATCCCTTGTTTAATGTATCTTCACACTCTTGCAATTAAAGTCTGCAAAGAAAGACTGGTTTCAAAAAAATAAGGAAAGATGACTAATTGGGGTTTCTAGTGTGGACTGAGCAAGGCTACTTATTGTATACGCCTGTTGTTCCCTTGATAAACTGTCACCTATTCATGCTTCTGTGTGTATTTGCACATGTTTCGCCGCAAGAATAAAGCAGGAATGAAGTTAGGGGTTCAGGAAACTAGCTGCTCAAATGGAACTCACATCAGACCCTAGTCCTCCTGTAATCTAAATGTCCTCATGAATTTGGGGTTTGGCTCATGAAAATATGTTTGTTTTTTTCTAGAGCTTTTCTTTTCAGGTGTTTCATTCTGGACTTTCTGTTTACATGGAACTTTCTTGAATATTGCTAGTTGGGTCAGTGGTTTCCTCCTGGTCCAAGGCCAAGCCAGAGACACTGAACCTGCTCCGAATTCTAATGGCAAGAATCTGGAAAGGACAATGATTTTCGAGGGAGCGTGACCCCTTCCCAGAGGTCTGAAATGATGTTACAGTACCGTGGAGTTTTGTTGCTTGAAGCCTTCCTTCTGTCGTCACAGGCGATTTTGCCAAAGTATAATTGTCACATTCGGGGGAATTCTTAAAACGCTAAGATACGAAGTTCCAATAATTCATTCCTAATTGCATGTGGGTTCCCCCCGTCGATGTGTGCATGGATGCATATGGCTGTGAAGTGAAAGATGTTCAATGGTGCTGTCAATAAAAAGTTTTTAAACGGAAGATCCGAGATATGCTGGTGAAAATTAAACTGATCACTCAAAGTAGCTGAGCGTGTTTTGCCTTTGTTGCCTGCTTTCGTCAGTTTAATCGCTCAGGATTTTAATAATTTGGGCCGCGTTCTCTGTCTCCATTTTGCTGCTCTTCCTCATACCCCTCTGCCAGTCTCCACTCTTGGCAGAAATGTCACCGATTGTCCTGGCTATCCCCTGCCTACCATGATCTGGACTGACCAGGTTTTCTAGAGGGCTCTCTTTGGCCCTGGGTTTGTGTAGGAGGAAGGCTCTAGGGATGGAGGGAGTGGAGAGAAGCCAGGCTCTTTTTGGGTTTTTGTTTCTTTTCCATTACGATTTATTCGAAGATACTGAATATAGTTCCCTATGCCATAGAGTAGGACCTTGTCCATCCATTCTGTTAGACAAGGCTTTTTTTTTTTTTTTTTTTTTGCTTTTTAGGGTCAAACCTACTGGCATATGGAAGTTCCCAGGCTAGGGGTCAAATTGGAGCTGCAGCTGCCGGCCTATACCACAGCCCATGGCACCGCCAGATCCTTAACCCACTGAGCGAGGCCAGGGGTTAAACCTGCATCCTTGCAGAGACTTGTCAGGTTCTTAACCTGCTGAGCCACAGTGGGAACTCCTTAATCTTCTTTTTAAATGCATTTTTTTTTTTTCTTTTTAGGGCTGCATCTGTGGCATATGGAAGCTCCTGGGCTAGGGGTTGAATCAGAGCTGCAATTGCAGGCCTACACCACAGCCACAGCAACACTGGATCCGAGCTGCATCTGCAACCTACGCTGCAGCAACCTGGATCCTTAACTCTCTGAGCACTGCCAGGGATTGAACATGCGTCCTTCACAGACACTAGTCAGGTTCTTGACCTGCTGAGCCACAATGGGAACTCCTGCAATAATTTTTAATTTAATTTACAATTTAATTTACATTTAATTTACAATGTTACATTCGTTTCATTGTATACAGCAAAGTGATTCAGTTTTACATGTGCATATATATCTATTCTTTTTCAGATTGCTTTCCTGTATAAGTTTTTATAAGAGATTGAATATAGTTCCCAGGGCAATGCAGTAAATCCTTGGTGTTTATCAATTTTATATATGGTAGTATCTGTTAATTCCATACTCCTAATTTATCCCTCCCCTTCCCCTTTGGGAATCCTAAGTTTGTTTCTTCTCCCTGTGTATCCATTTCTGTTTTGTAAATAAGTTCATTTGTATGATTTTTTTAGATTCCACATATAAATGATATCATATAATAATTGTCTTTGTCTGACTTCACTTAGTATGATAACCTCTAGGTCCATCCATGTTGCTGCAAATGGCATGATTTTATTCTTTTTTATGGCTGAGTAGTATTCTGTTGTATATATGTGCCCCATCTTCTTTACCCATTCATAGGTCAGGGGACATTTAGGCTGTTTCCATGTCTTGGTGGGACTTTAAAGACAGCTTCCCATAGCCCGGATGGCCGGGGCATGGAGAGCTTGTGCTGGATGTGTTCTGATGCTCCAGTGTGCATGTTCAAAGCCCTGGTTAGCACCTGTAAGAGGAGAGGGTTATATAACATTTCATGACATCAGTCTCCTTTAGCACTTAAGAGTCTGCGGTAGGGAGCAGAGCTTAGAGTCCTTAGTACTCTAGGGCTTAAGCTACAGAATCTCTGACTACTCTGTTTAAAAGAGAACCCTGTCTCAGAGTTCCCATCTTGGCTCAGCGGAAATGAATCCGAGTAGTATCCATGAGGATGCAGGTTCGATCCCTGACCTCGCTCAGTGGGTTAAGGGTCCAGCATTGCCATGAGCTGTGGTGTAGGTTGCAGATGTGGCTCAGATCCCGAGTTGCTGTGGCTCTGGTGCAGGCTGGCGGCTACAGCTCCAATTTGACTCCTAGCCTGGGAACCTCCATATGATGCGGGTGCAGCCTTAAAAAAAGGCAAACAAACAAACAAACAAACAAAAGGAATGAACCCTGTCTCGCTCTGTGTCTCACCCTGGCTGATGTTTCTTCACAGCACTGTCACTTGGTAACATCATATGACCCATTTGTTCATTTCCTGTCTCTCCAGCTAGAATAAGGCTTTGTACCATCTCCACTGGGTTCTTCGGCCTCTATCACAGTGTTTGGAATAGTGCCACAGTATCTGGCAGATGCGTGAATAAATGAATGAATGAGTGAATGAGTGAATGAGTAGGTTACTGGCTGGAGGCTTTGGACAAATCCTGTACCTTCACTGCACTTCAGTTTTCTAATCTATAGAGGTGGTTAATGATGAAAGCCTGTGTTACCTGCCTTGCGGGGTTGTTGTCAGAACCCTAGGAGATCAGACAGGTGACAGAAGAGTGAAATGTCAATGGATTTTGTTCTCTTAGGCTTTCCGTCCGGGGTTCACACGCTTCCTGTTCTTAGCCTGTCTCCTCTCATCTCTGTAATCCCGTTTTGTTTGTTAAACACCACTGAAAGCTAGATGATGCTAAACACGGTGCAGTCGACATGGGTGGGAGTGGAGAGGGGAGAAGGGACCTGGGCAGTGGCACCCAAGACCTCCCCTTGAAACCGGCCTTGGAGTAGGTCCGTGGGTGGACCGAGGTGGAAAGGATAACGCCGCTGGAGAGCGGAGATTTCATCCTCTGGGCGGCTGACCCGGAGCTTCTGCAGGAGGCAGGTAGAAGGGGTGGAGGGGGCAGGCTGGGCAATGCCAGGAACAGCTGGGGGGACACGTTCCCACCAGCCTCTACGCTGTTCTGCGTTCACTGTTCGGAGGACCTGCCGGTCATCTCTGGTCCTGCCCACGACCTTGACCTCCTGAGCTGTGGCTAAGGACTCACTGGGCGTGTCCTCCAGGAGGCTGCAGACACTCGAAATTCACCGGGAGTTGATCCTGATAAGGAAACCAGTGTTCCATGGAGTTCCCACTGTGGCTCTGGAAACGAATCTGACTGGTAACCATGAGGACGCAGGTTCAATCCCTGGCCTTGCTCAGTGGGTTAAGGATCCAACGTTGCCATGAACTGTGGTGTAGGTATAAAATGCGGCTCAGATTTGGTGTTGTTGTGGCTCCGGCATAGACTGGCAACTGCAGCTCCGATTTGACCCCTAACCTGGGAACCGCCATATGTGGCAATTGCAGCCCTAAAAAGAAAAAAAATAAAAAGACAAAAAAATAAAATCAGCATTCTGTGGTGGTGATCTTCTGTTGGTTTCAGTGGAAGCATTCTGGCCACATTCCCTCCCTGCTCCTCCTGCCAAACCAGCTGGACACTTGGCACCACATTTAATGCTAACTTCATTCTCATCCGGTGTCTAACTAGTCTTCACTCTCGATTCATGTTCTCTTCAAAGGACTCTTTTTTAAAAAATTTTTTGAAGTATAGTTGGTTCACAATGTTGTGTTAATTTCTGCTATATAGCAAAGTGATTCAGTTATACATACATATATATATATGTGTGTATATATATATATATATATATATATATATATTCTTTTTTTTTTGTATTTTTTTTGGGGTCCACCCTTGCAGAATGTGAAAGTTCCTGAGCCAAGTATTGAATCCGTGCCACAGCAGTGACCCAAACCCATGCAGTGACAATGCTGGATCCTTAACCTACTGTGCCACAAGGAAACTCCTTATATTCTTTTCTATTATGGTTTATTACAGGGTATTGAATAAAGTTCCTTGTATTATACAGTAGGACCTCGTTGTTTATCCATCTTATATGTAATAGTTTGCTTCTGCTAATCCCAAACTACCAATCCATTACTCCCTCCCACCCCCTTGGCAACCATGAGTCTGTTCTCTGTGTCTGAGTCTTGTTTCTGTTTCATAGATAGGTACTTTTGTGTCATATTTTAGATTCCACCTCTGTTATCATATGGTATTTGTCTTTTTTCTGATTTACTTCACTTAGTACGATAATCTCTAGGTCCATCCATGTTCCTGCAAATGGCATTATTTCATTCTTTTTTATGGCTGAGTAGTATTCCATTGTGTATATATATCACATCTTTATCCAGTCATCTGTCGATGGACATTTAGGTTGTTTCCATGTCTTGGCTGTTGTGAATAGTGCTGCAATGAACATAGGGGTGCATGTATCTTTTTGAATTACAGTTTTGTCTGGATCCATGCCCAGAAGTGATATTGTTGAATCATATGGCAATGCTAGTTTTAGTTTTTTGGGAACCTCCGTACTGTTTGTTGTCCATAGTGGTTGCACCAACTTACGTTCCCACCAACAGTGCATTCAAAGAACTCCTGATGTCAGCCCCTCCTTTTCTTCTTCTTTCTTTCTTTGTTTCTAATGGTTGCACCTGTGGCACATGGTGGTTCCCAGGCTAGGGGTTGAATCGGAGCTGCAGCTGAGGTCTGCAACTCGGGATCTGAGCCACATCTTCAACTTGCACTAAAGCTTGCAGCAACACCGGACGTTTAACTCTCTGAGCGAAGCCAGGGATCAAACCTGCACCTCAGGGACACTCTGTCGGGTTCTAAACCGGCTGAGCCCCAGTGGGCACTCCTGCCCCCCCTTTTCTATGCCTGTCTGTTTCTTGGGTTTAGCTTTATCACCTCACACCAATGCGGGTACAGAAGGCTCCTGACCAGTGTCCTGGCACCTTGAACTTCCCATCAACCCTCTTGCTTCCCTCTGCTGCCGGAGAAGGACAAACTCCTCAGCCTGTCACCAAAGCCCCCTCCATCCGCTGGGCCCCCCGGCAAGCTTTATCTCCTCCAGCAGACAGAGGAGTGCCAGGATAACGAGGGAAGCTGGAACATGAGCCTGCGTAGGGGTGGATCCCTGCGTCAACTGAGTTTTCTCATGATTTGGGGAGTGACTATTGTGCAGTAGCCTATGCCTTTTATCCTAAAGACATTTTCTTTTTTTTGCGTTTGGAATTGGAGGTACCAAGTGATTTCCTTTCTGGTTTCTCTCTCTCTGTCCCAATTCCATCCTTTTCTCTGTGAGTATGTCCCTTTGCCCCAAAGGTGATTCCATGTGGATGACAGGCTGCCACCCTTCCAGCCCTGGTGTCCTGATTCAGGGCTGTGAATGTAATTCTGGGTGGGGAAATGGAGCTGCGATCTCGCTGGTCTTTTGCGGGGCAAAGGAGGGCAGCCTCTCTTTGTCTCACGCTTGTACCACGTGGTCCGGGAGGTGGCCCCAATAGAGAGCCCAAAGACGGGCTGATCACATCGCTTCTTCTAGGCATGGACTTGCAGGCATAATTTTGGTGGGATTCATAACCACAGGGCCATGTGGTTTTTTTGCCTGCATTTTCTTAGGGGAGGGGGAAGGGGAAGAGAAAATTCTCTGAGTGGCCGCTGTTGATATGAGCTTGCAGCAGCGACGATAATAACCAGGTCCCCTATCTGTCTCAGAAAACCGGGACCCATGCTGGGCTGTGAGTGTGCGGCTGTGATCTGGTGTGCAAAGGTGTTCAGAAAAAAGCCCAAATGTGACACTTTGAGAAGGAGTGAGGCTTGAGGCTTTGCTTTATAGCTTTTGGTTTCTATTGTCAAAATTTGGACTTCAGAGCACTTTCTAAGTGGGGAGCTGTGACTTGGCCCGTGGCCTGACCAAACCCAGGTTACAGAAAAGGGCTTTCCAGAAAGATTTTATTCTAGAAATTAACATATACAGAGTTCCCATTGTGGCTCAGTGGGTTAAAAACCCATCTGGTATCAATGAGGACACAGGTTCAATCCCTGGCCTCTCTGAGTGGGTTAAGGATCTGGCATTACCATGAGCTGTGGTGTAGGTCGCAGAAGGCGCTCAGATCTGGCATTGCTGTGGCTGTGGTGTAGGCCAGCAGCTATAGCTCCGATTCGACCCCTAGCCTGGGAACCTCCATATGTATGCAGTGGGTGTGGCCCTAAAAAGAGAAAACAAAACAAACAAAAATGTGCAACTAAGTATAACTTGGGGCTTAAGCCTTCTGACTCTGGAGGCTGCCTGCTGTCCGATCCCAGTTCCACCAGCAGCTGGACCTCATGGTCTGTTAATACAAAAACAGCCTCCTTTTAACCATCTGTACAGGTGCAGAAAGTCATAATTCCTGTCTCAGGAGACTGTTGGGAAGGTTAAAGGGGATGCCCCCGGGGAGTGCCCAGCTCGGGGACCAGGTCTACAGATGCTCTTAGGAAAGCTAGGCCTTCTTTAAACTACCAGCGTTAGCAAGTAAGATTGCAAGATACAGTCCTATTTGAACTCACTACACAGAGTGGAAGTGTCAGAACGTACAGTGTAGACCAACCCGAGTGTCAGTGCCCTATTAGATTTTATTTTATTTTATTTTTTGCTTTTTAGGGCTGCTCCTGCAGCATATGGAAGTTTCCAGGCTAGGGATCGAATGGGAGCTGCAGCTGCTGGGCTACGTCTCAGCCACAGCAACGCAGGATCCTTAACCCACTGAGCAAGCCCAGGGATGGAACCTATACCCTCATAGACATCATGTCGGGTTCTTCATCTGCTGAGCCATAACGGGAACTCAGATTTTAAACACCTCGAGGGCAAAGGCCATGTTCCAATATTTCACCAAAGAATGATACAGACTTCATCACATGACCAAGAAATCCCAAGGTGCCTCATTTGGAGGAAAGCAAAATTGACCCAACACGGAGGGGCTTCAGCGGAACACCAGGGCCCAGAGTCAGGACCTCACCCCCCAAGCTCGGGCGCGTCTCCAACAGGAATAGTACGGAAGGCTCCTGGGTCCGGGTTCCGGCCATCAGAGGTGAGGGCTTCAGTTCCACGCCTGTCACTGCATTTCAGCCACAGACCACCCGCCTCCCCAGACACACCTGTGGATAAATCATAGAAGAAACGGGTTTAATGCTCAACGCCGAAGGGGGCAGGGTCCATCCCAAGAACCAGGCAGCATCTTAGCAGAGCATTTGCTGTGTTAGGTGACCTGGCGGAAGATTCAATGCAGCAGGCTATGCCCTGATTAGACGCTGCCAGCGAGTCGGGGGATGCCAGGGCGGGGGTCTGTACGAATCCTCCGCATAACGGGGGTGGGGGCGAAGCGAGGCCTCAGCTTCGGGGAAGAACAGAAGCCACTCACATTGGCCAGGCAGGGGGATGTCTGGCGTTTCTACAGCTGGAAGAATGCTCTTGTTTTTGTTTGGGGGGGGCATGCTCGTGGCATGCAGAAATTCCCAGGCCAGGGATCCAACCCACACCGCAGGAGTTGCCGTTGTGGCCCAGTGGTAATGAATCTGACCAGTATCCATGAGGACGCAGGTTCAATCCCTGGCCTTGCTCAGTGGGTTAAAGATCCAGTGTTACCGTGAGCTGTGGTGTAGTCCCAGAAGCGGCTTGGATTTGATGTGGCTGTGGCTGTGGTGTAGTCTGGTGGCTGCAGCTCTGATTCAACCCTTAGCCTGGGAACTTCCATATGTGGCCCTGAAAAACAAAACCAAACAAAACCCCCACACTACAGCTGGGATACAAGCCACAGCAGTGACCACACCAGATCCTTACCCACTAGGCCACCAGGGAACTCCCAGAAAGCTCCTGCTTTTATCTGAGCTTAGAGAAGCACGCAGAGTGGCCTCTTGTCTGGTGCTGGTGTCCTGAGAGATAACGTTCAGCAGGACACTGGCTTAGCCGCGGGTGCCAGGCCAATCCTAGTCACACCAAGGCCGAGCTGTGTCACTTTCCAGATGTCAGGGGACCTGCTTGTCTCTTTTTCATGTTTTCAGTACTTACTCTATTTGTACATGTTCACGAAGCAGGTTTATGAGCACTTCCTGTGTATGGGAGTTCCCGCTGTGGCTCAGTGGTAATGAACCCGACTAGGATCCATGAGGATGCGGGTTTGATCCCTGGCCTCACTTGGTGGGTTAAGGATCCAGTGTTGCTGGGAGTTGCAGTGTAGGCTGTAATGCAGCTCGGATCCCGCATTGCTGTGGCTGTGGTGTAGGCTGGCAGGTGCAGCTCCCATTTGACCCCTATCCTAGGAACCTCCATATACTGCAAGTGTGGCCCTGAAAAGAAAAAAAATCCTGGGTAGAAGGTCACTTAGAAGCTGTGCGAAGCTGGGCGGGTTACTTCCCCTCTTGGCGTGTCAGGCTCCTCCATCCTTTCTCGCTGCAGTGTGACTGATACCTGCTCTTAGGGATGTCGTGGAAACGCCATGAGCTCACACCTGTTCCTGGCAGAGAGTCAGTGGTTTTAAAATGTCAGCTCTTTTTGAAGGGAGCCCCTCTGTATATATCTGCCTCCAGGACTGGCTCATTTTCAGACATGAATCAAAGGCACTCGCTCCTTCTGCCTCATTTTATTGCCTTGTATCTTGGGCACTATTTTAAAAAATCCTTTCATTACCAAGATTAGAGACTTGGGGGAGTTCCCATCGTGGCTGAGTGGGAAAAAAAATCCGACTAGGAACCATGAAGATACAGGTTCGATCCCTGGCCTCACTCCGTGGGTGAAGGATCCGGTGTTGCCGTGAGCTGTGGTGTAGGTCGCAGACACAGCTCGGATCCCGAGTGGCTGTGGCTGGGGTGTAGGCCGGTGGCTACAGCTCCGATTCGACCCCTAGCCTGGGAACCTCCATATGCCGCGGGTACGGCCCTAAAAAGACAAAAAAGGAAAAAAAAGAGAGAAAAAGAAAAAAAAGGAAAAAAAAAATGATGCAAAGACTTGCCAAAGGCCTAAGCTTATCTCTTCCTTTGTACTTGTTCCTGGGAAATTCTCTCACGTCACTGCCACCATGCTACCGCTGTTCCCAACACAATGGTGACAAACAAGAAAGGCCAGAGAGCATCTGCCTGGTGTGTGTGGGCGACAGGAGGCCACCCCATCTTGTGAGTGGCCAGACTGTTACCTGAATACCCAGCTATCTGTCAGTCATCAGTCCACGATGGAACGAAGGCCTGTCAGCGGTCAAGCATGGGTCGCCTCTCACCGCACAGGCTCTCAAGCAGGGGTTTTCTTTGTGCTTGGACACCAGCATTCAAAGGAGGTTCTGGGGAACAGCTGACAAGTCACTTCAGCGCTCCATGCAAAGGTTGCTCTGGGTGAGATAGCAGTTGTGGTTTCCAGGAGCCAACAATGTTGGCCTCTATCTCCCTCTTACAGTGGCCTGACCTGGCGCCACGCCCGCACCCGTTCCAGGCCTTCACTTTCGAAGCAGGTGGTTGATCCCCACTGCGCGTGTGCCAAGGTGGTGACTTCTGTTATTTTAGGGTTCTTTATGCCTGTGCCACCTCCCTTTTCGTGTGCTTTTTGCTTTTCTTAGAACTATTTTAAAGTTATTAAATTAAATTTAAAATTAAATCAGGACTAAACAAAATAGTACAGACATGTATAGTGTTTGAAATAATTCCATACCTCAGAGGAGAGCAGGCTTAATAAAATAGTCATTTCCTACGTATGCATTTGGTTCTTCCACCCACTTGCTATTGATTGATTGATTTTTAAAAATTTTAGGGACCGCACCTGTGGCATATGGAGGTTCCCAGGCTAGAGGCTGAATTGGAGCTGCAGCTGCCAGCCTACACCCCAGCCACGGCAACGCCAGACCTGAGCTGGGTCTGTGACCTGCTTCACAGCTCAAGGCAATACCGGATGCTTAACTCACTGAGCAAGGCCAGGAATTGAACCCGCATCCTCATGGATACTAGTTAGGTTCTTAACCTACCGAGCCGCAGTGGGAACTCCCCTTTCACTAATTTTTGATTTCGTGTCTCACCTCTTCAAAGAAACAGTTGCTCCTTGACAACGTGGACTGCCCTTCAATATTAATAATAACACCGGCTCAGCACCTCCACCTTCCAGGTACTTAACGTGTATAGACGAGCTCATTTAATTGTCACAAAACCCAGTTCTCTCTTTTCCTTGTGAAGCAAATAAAACCCGGAGAGTTGAAAGGATTTGCTCAGCTCAGCTGCAGCGGAGCCGGGACGAGAACCAAGGTCTCTTCACGTCTCGGCCCTGCGCTGTCCCCTGCCTTGGAATCCACTGCTGGCAGAGGGGGGGACCCTCCATGCATGTGCAGTTACACCTTGTGGGCCTAGAGGACGGCGGGCAGTTCCTTCCCCCAAGCCCAGCCCCGGCCGGGACACCCGCGCCCGTCTCCTCGAGATCAGTCTGCAAATGACACCTGACCTCCTCGGCTCCGCTGAAACGTCCTCTCTTCATGGAATCGGCGACCGTGTTCTCTTCAGCATGTTGGACCTGAGAGGTCACAACGAGGAAGGAGCAAAGGCGACGGGGGGAAGGGTGATGTGGCTTCTGGAAAAACACGTGCGGAGGACAGGGGGTGAAGCTCAGAAGCTCAGAGAGGGTGACAGCCGCAGAGCCCTGGCCGTGGACGTTGGCGTGTGGGGGCACCTCTGAGGCAACCGTCTTATCTAACAGTTGTTGGTGACAATTCATAGTCGCCGTGTCAGAAAAGAGGGCCTGCGTTGGGCAGGGCTGGGAACCCAGAAACTCCGGCCTTTGTAACCTTTTTGAATGTGCTGCTTAACCCCACTGCACAGTGACCTCGCCCAGGCCTCTGGAAATACGTCGTGTCTTGCAGGCTCGTTGTGGTCTTTCCTCTTTCTCTGGGATGTTTTCCTTTATAAGCATCTTTAATATGTTACAGATACAGTAATCCGTCCTTAACTACAAATTCTTTTATTTTATGTTTCTTTTTTCTTTTTAGGGCCGCACCTGCGGCATGTGGAAGTTCCCAGGCTAGGGATGGAATGGGAGCTGCATCTGCCGGCCTCCACCACAGCCACAGCAACCCCAGATCCGAGCCGCGCCTGTGACCTACACCACAGCTCACGGCAACACCGGATCCTCAACCACTGTTTGGGGCCAGGGATCGGACCCACGTCCACATGGGTACTAGTCAGGTTCATAACACACTGAGCCCCAACGGGAACTCCTTGCTGTTGCATTTTGGATGTTGGATCTGACCTTGGGGACAGGAACTCCTGGGCTGGGCTTCTGAGTCTTGGGCAAATCTCCCCCCGCATCCGGCCTTCTTTTCTCCTCTGTAAAGGAGGGAGTCGGGCGAATCTCCAGGGCCCCTTCAGCACATCTATTCTAGGGTCTCATGGTTCATGCTTCAGTTTGTCTTTTTTTTTTTTTTTTTGTGGCATGGGGAAGTTCTTGGGCCAGGGAATGGAACCAGAGCCAGAGGTGACAATGCTGGGTCCTTAACCTGCTAGGCCACCAGGAAACTCTTCTTTTCTTATTCTTGGGCATCTTAAGTACTTCTTGCTACTTTGCTTTGATGTCTCCTCTGCTTGTACACCTGTGGCCCACGATGAAGGTTTCCGTTCTTTCTTGGCTAACTTTATTTCCCTTTAGCGCCCCATCCCCCATCCCCCCTCCCGTTCCCATCCCCCACCCCCCATTCTCCAGCTCCGTTTCCATCCTTCTCCCTTATGTTCTTGCACTGAATTCTCTCGGGCTTCTTTCCCCCTTGTCGCTCCCTCACACAGGAGGTCTTTCTGACTGGAGCATCAGGAGATTGGCCTGAGTTCTGTGTTCTTCCGCTTGTGTTCTTTCAGAATGTCTTCCTCACAGCTGGATCCAGGGAAATAAAAGTCTTGCAGGGAGTTCCCGTGTGTTTCAGCAGTTAAGAAGCCAACTAATAGCCATGAGGATGTGAGTTCCATCGCTGGCCTCACTCAGTGGGTTGAGGATTTGGCGTTGCCAGATAGATGGTAGATGCGGCTCAGATCCGGCGTTGCTGCGGCCGTGGTGTAGGCCGGCAGCTGCAGCTAAGATTCACCCCTAGCCTGGGAACCTCCATATGCTACAGGTGTGGCCCTAAAAAGAGAACAAAAAGCCTTGCAAAAGTTTTTTCATTCCTTTGCTAGATGGTTTTGGCATCTGCTCTATTATATTCCAGCTCTAGCTTTTGGTTTTCTCTCCTTTATCTTATTCCTCTAGATGAAGGAAGCCAAAAACTTTCTCTGTGATCATCTTTAAGCTTTAAAAGCTTCTATATTCTCTTTATGGATTTCCTTTTCTTTTTTAAAATCTTTTTAGGGCTACACCTGCAGCATATGGAAGTTCCCAGGCTAGGGGATCAAATTGGAGCAGCAGCTGCCGGCCTATACCACAGCCACAGCAATGTGGGATATAAGCCGAGTCTGCAACCTACACCACAGCTCATGGCAACGATGGATCCTTAACCCACTGAGCGAGGCCAGGGATCGAACCCACATCCTCACGGATCCTAGTCGGGTTCGTTCACCACTGAGCCACAAAGAGAACGAGGCCAAGGATCGAACCCACGTCCTCATGGATCCTAGTCGGGTTCGTTCACCACTGAGCCACAAAGAGAACGCCCTCACTTCTGTTTTAAATGTGAGGAGAGAGGCAGAGGTCATGCTAGGTGCCCCAAGTCACAAAGTTAGTAAAAGTTAGCATCAAGATTGGAACTTAGGCAGGCTGAATTCAGAACTGTTCTAACCACTAAACCATACTGTCTCTAGGAAAATAATAGAGAGAGTAAATGGCCCAAGATTTTGGCAAAAGTCATGCAGGTGGTTTTGAATGACTGATGCTTGGAAAGTACCACCTTGACGGAAATCACAAGGGCTTTGACGTCAGACAAACCTCAAGCGCTGGATTGGTTATTGATCAATTGTGTGTTTCTAGACACATCCCTTAACTTCTATTAAAACATTGGAGGGAATATAAAGTACACATCATACGATAAGTTTTCATAAATTAAAAAAAAATGGGGAGGGGGCTGTGCCCACGGCACATAGATGTTGCCAGGCCAGGAATCGAACCCGTGGCACAGCAGTGACCCAAGCCACCGCAGTGATAAAGCCAGATCCCTAACCCACTGTGCAGAAAGCCAGTTTTTAACACATCTTAATTTCCTTTCCTCTCTGTGAACCTCAGTTTTCTTTTTTTCACCCATAAAACATCAAGATCAGGGAGTTCCCTCTGTGGCACAGTGGTTAATGAATCCGACTAGGAACCATGAGGTTGCGGGTTCGGCTCTGGCCTTGCTCAGTGGGTTAAAGATCCGGCGTTGCCGTGAGCTGTGATGTAGGTTGCAGACGCGGCTCAGATCCCGTGTTGCTGTGACTCTGGTGTAGACCAGTGGCTACAGCTCTGATTAGACCCCTAGCCTGGGAACCTCCATGTGCCATGGAGCAGCCCTAGAAAAGGCAAAAAGACAAAAAAAAAAAAAAAAAAACCCAAAAACCAAAAAAAAAAAAAAAACCCCATTAAGATCAGTGAATATTAAGAAGATTAGACAAAGTAACAGCTCTCGATACATCATAAGTGTCTGTTAAAAGCACACACAGGTGTCTTCCACTTTGCTGACCCCTCTTCATTGGCAGCTTGACATCTTTGATGCCCAAGTGCCCTAAGGAAAGGCCCCTCTCACCGGCTCCCTGCCAGCGACCAACACAGGGCAGCCTGGTGAATTTCACTGAGGCCACACTCCCCACTGGCAAGGACACGGGGTGCAGGGTAGCCGTAGCCGGGAAAGAAGTACATTCTTCTTTCTTTTTAGAGCTGCACCAGCGGCGTATGGAAGTTCTCAGGCCAGGGGTCGAATCAGAGGGGCAACTGCAGGCCTACGCCACAGCCACACCAACACTGGATCCAAGCTGCATCAACACAGGAATGCTGGATCCTTAACCCGCTGAGCAAGGCCAGGAATTGCACCCACATCCTTACGGAGACTCTGTTGGGTTCTCAACCCACTGAGCCACAGTGGGAACTCTGAAGAGCGTACATTCTTCAGTGGAGCTGGGCTGATGGAAGAGGGCTGCTGTCTCCATCAGAAGAGAGGGGAGTGGGAGATGGAGGTGACCCCTCGCGACTCCATTCCAGGCCCTTGTCAGGTAGCTTCAGATTTAGTTGGTTCACTACATGTGTCTTCAGAAAGCGAAGTTCTTGGCCGGCGCTGTGCGATTGTGGGCAGGGACGGCTGAGGTTCTCAGTGGGAACTGCCTATAGCAGCATTCTCGTGGTAAAATATTTCTAGATTTTACAACTTTGAACCCATTATCCTGTAAGGAATAATACAAATGGCTCCAGACTATTTACCCAAGTGATTTTACTGGCATTTGGTAAAGATAGGGCCATTTTATTCCTCACAAATGATTAAACTTCTATGACTAAGACAAGGGAGTTGCATTTTAAGGAAAAAGATTGATTTGCTAAGCATTTTGAAAATAGCCGTCCACCCAGATAGAATAACTGAAAGGGACGCTTCATGCATTTTGGTCGAAAGGGCTTTTTCCAAGCTCTCTCTCTTCCCTCAGGAATGTATGTGCCTTTTTCTTTAATACTTCATTCTCCTTGATTTCTCCTGGAATGCAGGGAAAGGCAGACTCTGGCTCCAAAGCTCTAATTCGGCTCTCTGCTTTTACATTTAAGACGGCTGCGTGACCTTGAGGAATGAATGAGGCCCTTCTGGACCTGTGTTTCTTATCAATAAAGTAGGGGTAAAGATATCTGCTTTTTAGGTCTCAGTTGGGGATTATTGCCTAAGATAATATATGTGAAAGTGTTCTGAAAACAGTGAAATGCCCTAGAATACAGGTCCACGTCTTCTGATCGGACACCAGGTCATTTTTCCCTTCTCAATTTCATGAGCCTTCTCTATCTCCTCCCTAAAGCTTAATTCCAAAATGGTTTAGGAGCTGGGAGAGTGTGAGATTCTGCTGGCCAATTTAAGCCTCAGTGACTCCTGAAGAACTGTTTGTTTAGCTACGTATTTATGTCAACACAAAATCCAATCTCAGTAACTTGAGGGAAAGCTGGTGAACATCATAGGAAGAAAAACAAGGAGCAATTCAAAATATTAACACACGATTTCATTATATTTTTCCATTATAGCATGAGTTTTAAGTACCTCCCCTGTGCACCTGCCCACATTCAAGGAGATACAAAAGAATTTTTTCTTTTCTTTTTTTAAATTAAAGTATAGTTGATTTTCAGTGTTGTGCCAATTTCTGCTCTCTAGCATAGCGACCCAGACATACATATATACACAGTCCCTTTCTTATATTATCTTCCCTCATGTTCTATCCAAAGAGACTGGATGTAGTTCCCTGCGCTGTACAGCAGGAGCTCCTTGCTCATCCATTCCAAATGTAGCATCTCCCAACCCCAACTCCCAGGCCATCCTTCCCTCTCTCCCTCCCCCTTGGCAACCACAAGTCTGTTCTCTATGTCTGTGAATCTGTTTCTGTTTCATAGATAGGATCGTTTGTGCCATATTTTAGATTCTACATGTAAATGATGTCATATGGTGTTTGTCTTTCTCTTTCTGACTGACTTCACTTAGTATGAAAATCTTGAGTCACATCCATGTTGCTGCTGCAAAATAAATTTTTGATGGAGCTTAGGTAGGGGTGTGTGTGTGTGTGTGTGTGTGTGTGTGTGTGTGTGTGTGTGAGAGAGAGAGAGAGAGATATGCTCCAGAGGCTAAGGAAAAACTAGAGCAGAGCAGACACTTTCACCTGGGGCTTCTTAGGGGGTCCACAGGTGGGTTTTCCCAGGGTAGCTTGACATGTATGTTCTCTGTAAACTTTCTGCAGGGATAATCCATAGCTCTCATGGATCAGGTTCTCAAAGGATCTGTGATTTAAAAAAAAAAAAACTTATGAACTGAGTCAGAGAACATGGCTAAATTATAGGTAGTCAGTAGTAAACTTAGAAAAGTCTTTTCAAAAGAAATTAGCAAGCCAGGTATAAGCTAAGACAAGTTTTGCCTGGGTGTGCTTATATCGCTCTATTAAATTAATTTATTAAGCATAACAAATCATCACAGTAAGAGTTCTAACATCCAGTCCTCCACTAGCTGCGAAATCGTTAGAAAACTGCATAAGTCATAACTCTTAACTGTGTAATCTCATGATCAGGCTTCAGTTTCAATACATTTTGAAACTTCTTTGAATAGGATGCAAAGTTCAAACTGACATGTAATTTTGAGGAAGCAAAAGAAAGAGTAAAGGTGAAAATAACTTAGGTGTCGTCTTTGATCGGATGATCCTCTTTCGTCCCTTCAGCCAAGTTCCTGGGTAACTAAGCTCTTCCCCCGCTGTTTCAATATTCCCAACTCTTTCCTCAGTAAATATATGTTTAATGAATCCCGTTCTGTAGATGTCACGATGTACAGAATGTTAAAGTTGTCTTTGTCAGATACTTTATTCTTTGGCTGGAGACTCAGGAGGCAAGGGGGTGTGTGGAAAGAGCTCAGGAGCCCCTCCAGAGGGCCTTGGATCCCACCTCTGACACCTCGTCCTTGGAAGACTTTGGGGAAGTCCCTGAAACTTTGATTTTTCCACGAACAAAATGGGCATTTGGTTTCTTCCTTCCTTCATTTGTCAAAAATACTTTTGTCTCATTTTTGGCTTGTCCAAATGGCAACTGATCGGAGTCCATTGAGTCTGCGGGTTCCAGAGCGGGATGTTTTGTCAAATGAATGGTACAAATGTTGTTCTCATTTTAGAGGCAGAAGGGGGAGTTTTGTGCTAAAATAACAGATGAAAACTTCATGGATGGGGTGACTTTAGCCAGTTGTTGAATACAGGGTAAGAATGGCAATGGTAAAGTTGGTTGTTATTATTATTATTATTTTTAACTATGTGTTAAGTGACCCCTCCAACGCTAATGCAGAGGTGGCCCTTAGCTCAGCTCAAGTCAAGTGATGGCACATTCTAAGTTGGTATTAATTGATCACTGAGTGTTTTTCACTTTAGGACGTTAACATAATGAAACTAGTCCCATTTAGGAGACTGGAACACTCTAGAATTTTTTAAGACAACTTTGTGGGACCTCCATTGATGATAAGAGTGAATCTAAATAGAACTTTGTAGTTTGCAAAGCAGTCTGGATAGAGTGTAACTTAATGGCATGTGGCCTCATGCACACAAGGCAAGTCGTTACAGTGTCAGAAGTTATTATTAACCTTTTGCATCTGGGAAAGAGTTACAGAGAAATTCAGGGACCTACCTCTGGGTCACCGATGAGTTAAACTCTTTCCTTGGCTTCTGAGCTGCGGCTCCAGGCTTCCTGGTTACCTGTCCTCTGTTTCCTTCACCGGCATCTCTTTTTTCTCCTGCTTTCCTAAACTCTGCCTTCTTTCCTTCTTTTAGTGCCTGTTTTCACTTGATGGGGTCATGGTTTCCGCTTCGCGATTGGCTCCAAATCGTATCCGCACACTTCATTATTTTCCTAAGCTCGAGAACGCTGTGGTTAATAGTCTATTAAACACACCCAGCTAAAGTCTTATCAACCCCTCAAACTCAACATGTTAAAAGCAAAACTCCTCCAAATGACCTCTTCTTTTTGATCTCCGACCCATCAAGGCGCTCCAGCAATCCGAGCTCTCATGTCGTGGGAACTTAAGCACGTGCATTTATGTTGCTTCCATAATCTGAGCAGAACCTGTCAAGGAGGGCTCTTTATTTTCTTGCTCCTTGTTTTCTACCTCCCTGGCTGACACCTGCTATCAGTCAGACCCGAGTCCCTCTAACAGCTCCTCAGCAGATTTGTGGTGGTGACACTGAGCAAGTGACTTCAGCTCAGCTTTCCTTGTATGTGAAGCAGGAACAAGAGTGTCCCTTTGTCTCGGAGGAAGGGCATCCTGAGGCCAGGAGGAGGAGAAGGGAGGTCGAGAGGCAGGTGAATGGTTAGCCGGGACACGGGAGGCCGAGTGAGTCCCTGTGGGATGGTCTAGAACTCATTGGGAAGAGGAGGGATTTCCAAGCAGAAGCTGCACCATGAGGCGAGGCTGAAGGACAGGCGTGAACATTGGCACAGCTGCTCTGAAGCGGAGAAGCAGGGGGAGGACCAGGAGGGAAGGCTGCATTTACGTTAAAAAGCAGGGTCAGGTAGGAATGGGGAGCCAGAAAAATGTGCAGATTCACCCCCCTGGCTGGCCAGAGTGCAGATGTGAGGGCTGGGCCACAGGGGGCAGTAGACAGATGTGACCGTTTTCAATCGACAACTACAGGCATTCTAATCGCATGCGGGGAGGGTATCTCTTCCCGTCTGGTGCTCGCTTTTCCACTCTCTTAATTGTTCATGTCTTTGGGTAACAATAGGACTTCTCTCTGTCGCTCTCTTTTTAACGGCCTCACCTGCAGCATGTGGAAGTTCCCGGGCTACGTGCTGAATGGGAGTTACAGCTGAGGCCCACCCCACAGCTACGGCAATACGGGATCCAAGCCACATCTGCAAACCACACCACAGTTTTCACTAATACCTGATCCTTAACCCATTGAGTGAGGCCAGGGATTGAACCTGCATCCTCAGAGGCTGGGTCCCTAACTGGCTGAGCCACAATGGGAACTCCAAGTAGTTCTCAATTTTATTTTATCATTATTTTTTTTTCCTAGGGCCACACCTGTGGCATGGGCGGGGGGGTCCCAGGCTAGGGGTCTAATCAGAGCTGTGGCCACAGGCCTACGCCACAGCCACAGCAATGCCAGCATCTGCAACCTATACCACAGCTCACAGCAGCACCGAATCCCTAACCCATCGCTCGAGGCCGGGGATCAAACCCACAACCTCATGGTTCCTAGTCGGATCCGTTAACCACTGAGCCATGATGGGAACTCCCCAAGTGGCTCTCAATTTTAATGCCATTTAGTTGATCAGTTTTTCCCCTTTTATACAGTTGGTGTTTACTGCGTGCTCTTCAAGTGGCTTTTTCTACCTCAAGAGCACAGACTCTCCTATGGCATTTTCAAAAAATGTTGTTTCACAGTTCACACCGAGATATATGGTTATCCTGGAATTTATATATACATATAGTGTGGAGTTGGGGCTAAGTTTTATTTTTTTTCTATATGCCTCATGGACTGACGCTGTACCATTCCTTGAATAGATCCTCTGCTGCTCTGTAGTATCACCCTGGTGATACGTCAAGGGCCCAAGGGCACATAGGTCTGTTCCAGGATTCTGTCCTCTTACGTTGGTCATTTGTTTATTCTGGGATTAGTACCACCCTTGTAAGTGCTGTAGCCTCATAAGTCTTTATAGCAGGGATACAATTCTTGGTTGGCAGTCATTTTCTCTTCGAATGTAACTATAGTATTCTGTTGCCATCTTGCTTTTTGTTGTTTCTGTTGAAATGTCAGCTATTGTCCTACATTTTTTGAAGACAATCTTTCCTTTTTCCCCTTCCCTTTTCCTTTTATCCTCAAAAATGCCTCTTGAAATATTCTCATTGTCTTTAATGTTCATCAGCTTATAATGAACTTATAATTACTTTTTATAGTAATAAAACCCCGTGTGAATTTCTTTTTATTTTTTCTATTTGGAGTTCATGCCATTTGCAGTTTTTCATCAGCTAATATCTCAAAGATTGCTTTCTTTCCTCTCCTCCTTTTCTTCTCCAAGTATTCATATGTTAAATCTTCTCCCTGTATCCAATATACCTCTTGTCCTGTTATCTATTTGCCGTCTCTTTATCTTTCTGTACTTTATTCTGAAGATGTTCTTCTGGCTTATGTGCTAGTCTATTACTCCTTTTTGTGAGATATATGGAAGTGGGGATATAGGAATCTAAAAAGCTTTCACAGAAGGAAAGAAACAGTCAACAAAATGAAATGGCAACGTATGAAATGGAAGAAAATATTTTCAATCATCTCTCTGATAAGGGGTTAATATCCAAAATATATAAAGAATTCATACAACTCAACAGCAAAACATCCCAAACAAAATCTAATGAAAAAATGGACAGGGGATCTGAATAGACACTTTTCCAAAGAAGCGATACAGATGGCCAGCAGGTACAGGAAAGGGGCTTAACTTCACTTATCATCAGGGGAATGAAACCACAAGGAGATGCCAAATCACACCTGTTAGAATGGTTATCACCAAAATGATAGGAGATAATGAGATTGGAGGGGATGTGGAGAAAAGCGAACCACTGTGCACGGTTGGCCGGAACGTAAACTGGTGCAGCGACTCTGATGAAGGGTATGGAGGTTCCTCAAAAGAGTAACAATAGAATTACCATGCGATCCAGCAAGTCCACTTCTTGGTGTATGTCCAAAGGAAACAAGATCACTATCTCGAAGAGATTTCTGCACACCCATGTTCACTGCAGTATTATTTATAATAGCCAACACATGGAAACAACCTAAGTGTCCACTGGTACAGGAATAAAGAAAAGGTGAGAGATGTATATCATACATACATATATGTATGTATATACAGTGGAATTTTATTCAGTCTCAAAAAAGAAGAAAATTCTGCCACTCGAGACAACATAGATGGACCCGGAAGGCATTGTGCCAAGTGAAATAAGTCAGATGGAGACGCACATACTGTATGACATCCCTTGTATGTGGAACCTAATAAAACATCGCCAAAGAAATAAGAACAGAATAGTGGTTGCCTGAGGTGGGGATGGGGAAATGGGGAGATGTTTGTGGGAGGGTACAGACTTTCAGTTATACGATGCACAGGTTTTGGTGATCGATTTTACAGCGTGGTAATTTTAGTTGCTATATACTTGAAAGTTGCCGAGAGAGTAGATCTTAAATGTTCTCACCACAAAAAAGAAAACTATGTGATGAGTGGAAGGTGTTGGAAATGCTATGGCGGTAATTGTTTTGCAATATGTGTTGTTCAGATTAACCCGTTGTATACCCTAAACTTACACAATGTTGCATGTCAGCTGTATCTTCATAAAGGTGAAAAAAAAACCTATACAAAATATTAAGTGGAGTTCCTACTGTGGTGCGGTGGGTTAAGAATCCCACTGCTTCAGCTTGGGTTGCTGTGGAGGGGGGAGGATTCCATCCCCACCCCGGTGCAGTGGGTTAAAGGGTCTGAGGTGGCTGCAGCTGTTGCCTAGGTTGCTACTGCAGGTGGGATTCAATCCCTGGCCCAGGAACGTCCATATGCGGCAGTTGCAGCCATAAATACATGTGTGTGTATGTATATGGAGCGATGCTTATACTTAATACGTGGATGGCAATAACGCAGCAGGAAGGAGAAAATGATGATGGAGGTGAGGTCAGTTGAGAAGCAGGTTGGGGGAAGTTAGAATCCCAGCCCCAGGAGCCAGTGAGCAGGACCTGGTGGTAGGTGTGTCTTTGTTTTCCAAGAGAGCAGCTTCTTTCCAGTGGTAAATGTAGCCTTCAGTCTTGTGTGTGCGAAGCTGGCCCCTGACTTTATGCAAAAAGCCTGGTTAGGATTCCGTTCCTGTTCTCCTGAGGAAGTTGAGATTCCGCTCCCAGTAGGCTGGCGCGCCTGCTGGACTGAGGCTTGAGTGCTTGCAGCTTACTGTGTGGGACTTGAGTGAAAGGTCATAATTTATATTAATTGAGTGCTTATGATACGAGAGGCACTTTACATGTATCAACTCTAGCAAAGCCTCTCTTACTATAGATCAGTGTGGTTGATGCACTTTTTTTCCTCTAAGGAAACACGCATGGGAACCGGATGGGTGTCTTGCAGATCTGTCATTGTGCATCACAATTCCACCAAGCTTCTTTAGGATAGAGTCTGACTATCACGCAACACTAAAACATACTGGTGTAGTTTTTTAAAATTTCTCTCTCTCTCTTTTTTTCCCCTGGAATAAAGAGGAACTTTGTTTCTTTTCTTCGTTCCCTGAGCACTAACCAGACCTCTGCTTGTACAGAGGAGTTAATAGTATGACTCAAAAGAACTGTTCCCATCCTGGCTAAAAAGAGTGCTTTTGAGGGACTCTTCAGAGTCTTGGCTGAGAAAGCTTCAGCTGCCCGGGCAACTGAGCAACGTAGAAGCAGAATCCTGGTTTTCAACTGCTTCCCAAGGCGGCCTTGCTTTAGTTCAGGAAGACAGGGAACACGCACTGTGATTCTTAAAGAAACTTGGTGTGATTTTGCATTGAAACTACAGATTTTCAAGATATTCATCCCTTTTCCGTGTGAATTAGACTGAAAAAAATGTGTTTATTTCACTGAGATGGCAGAAGATATTAAAAACATGACCAGCTATATGGTATGTGTGTGTATATATAATATTCCAATGACATATACATATATACAGAGAGAGAATGGTACATATACATAAAATATATATATATATATCATTGGAATATAATATAAGGATATATTATATATAATATGTGATATATATGTGTGTGTGTGTATATATACCATTGGAATATTGTGAACAATATATATGGATATTATATGTATAACATATGGGTACATATACATGCACTCACACAATGGAATATTACTCAGCCATAAAAAGAATGAACTTCTGCCATTTGCAACAATGTGGATGGACCTAGAGAGTATTATGCTCAGTGAAATAAGTCAGACAGAGAAATACAAATACTCTGTTATCACTTACACATGGAATAGAAAAATAACACAGATGAATGTATATAACAAAACACAAACAGACCCACGGCTACGGAGAACAAACTAAGGGTTACCAGTGGGAAGAGAGAAGGGAGGAGAGACCAGTATGGGTATGAGATTAAGAGGTACAAACTGCTATCTGTAAAATAAATAAGCAACAAGGAGATTTTTACAGCACAGGGACATAGAGCTGTTATTTTGTAATAACTTTAAATAAGTATATTTTATAAAAATAGTGAATTACTATGCTGTACACCTGGAGCCAATTTAATACTATAAATCAACTATATTTTATTCGGAAAAAACAAAAACAAACCTGAGCAGCTAGATGATGCAGTCTGTGTGAAGTTGACCAGGACATTTTTCTTACCCTGTTATGTATATATTCCTACTCTTGGCTTCTTTAGCAAGGTAGACTCTTTGGTGCAGGAGCCATAGCTGCTTTTATAGTCTTGTGGTAACTTTATTGGGTTGAAAACAAACCGAAGGGTTTTTTTTAATTTTAAAATTTTACTGGGGTATTGTTGATTTCCAATGTTATATTAATTTTTGCTGTACTGAAGGTTATTTTTGCAGACTTGAAGGTTAACTCCTTGGAGAGAAAGAAGAGGTTTAATCTGGGTTCACAAAATTGCTCCTAGATACTATAATAAATTTTCACCACTCCCGTAGGGCTTGCTTTGAATTCTAGTTTATTCTAGCAAATAATAAATCACCACTACATATTTTTTGAATGAACAAATGAATGAACCTTTCATTCCCATGTGAGACTTTTCAAATAAACATAATTTTGGCATATTATTAGACAGGGGAATACACTTTTCATTTTGACAGTTTACTGACAGACATCTTATGCTTTGAAGAACCCTAATCCTAAACTGGAATTTTTTATAACATATGAATAAGATAACATAAAAATTCACACCCCTTAGCAAGAACCACATTTGTTAATGGGATGTTAGAATCAAGCATTTTTTTAAAATCACAAATTGCTAGTCATCTTATCTCCAGTCCAGCTGACAGACATGTAAAAGCACAAGGGATTCCGTACTTGTTATTTTTTACAGAAAGACTTATTAACTAGGTGAACCAGTTACAAAGGAAAGGGGAAAGATCTGAAATAAAAGGTGAACCCCCCAGTTGCTGCCTTCAGCCACGAGGTTCTGAAAGATAAATGATAACAAAGGCAGAGTTATGCTCAGTCTTTGAAAAATTGGGAAAATAAAACTACCCCTCTGATGAGATTAAATGCAGATTCATGAAAAGCATGCAATCATTTAAAATGCCAGTTACAGCCTGTCTTAAGCTGTTCACTATGGAAACACATTTATTCCCTCAGTGCCTCCATGATTCAATGAAGCAAATCATTATCATTATCATTCATTCCCCTGCCATTCATTCCTCAGATGAGGACAGCTGGGCGTAGAAAAATGAAGTAATTTGCCTAAATTCATCCAGCCAGGAAGTGCTAAATCCACGATCTGGACCCAGGAAGTCTGGCTCCAGCCCTCCCCTCTCCCCCTCCCTCTCAAAAGTCGGTAGCAAGTATACCACACACTGTTTATCTGCAAATATCAACTGAAGACTCTGCTCTCATAAACTGTTGTTTGGAAAAAAGTTAGAACATTTATTGCTGAGTCTTCCTAATCATCTTTATTCCCAAGGGGGTAGAAAGAACATAGATGATAGTACCAGTAAACTGCTTGCAGCTTTCTACAACTTAAATATGGGGTTATTATCTGTGTCTTTTAGCAGTTTTATATACTATAAATACACACAGAAAGATGCATGTAACAAGTCAAATAAAAAACTGATATTAGATACAGAGGAAATCAACATCTCCCCCCCCAAAAAAAAAGCATACGAAGGACACAAATTTCATGCACCTCACTTTTTGCTGCATGAGTGATGAGGCTGCATTTTTTGATTAATGTCTTTTTGAAATTCTGTCGAAGATAAGCAGAGAGCAATGGCTAAAAAGAATTTTCAGGTGTGGATGGAATAAATTTGTTAGTTTTATTCTAAAAAGACTACAGAAAGGCTTCAAGTGACAGACCAAAATCCTGGGTATGAAGGTCTCCTACTGCTTCAGAATATAGATAATTTCCAGCGTTAACTAGTTCCTGGACAAATCGAATGTTTGTGTTACATAATTTAATTCACTCAGCAATGTAAAGATGCAGATATCATTAAAAAAAACCTCCAAATTGCAACTATTATAAATAAGATATGCATTTTATTATACTAGAAAAAATGAATTCACTGTATCTGTTTATTTGTTGCAAAATAAAAGAACTGATATATGGAGTTCCCGTCGTGGCTCAGTGGTTCATGAATCCGGCTAGGAACCATGAGGTTGCGGGTTTGATCCCTGGCCTTGCTCAGTGAGTTAAGGATCTGGTGTTGCTGTGAGCTGTGGTGTAGGTTGCAGATGTGGCTCAGATCCCGAGTTGCTGTGGCTCTGGTGTAGGCCAGTGGCTACAGCTCTGATTAGACCCCTAGCCCGGGAATCTCCATGTGCCCTGAGGGAGTAGCCCAAGAAATGGCAAAAAGACAAAAAAAAAAAAAAAAAAAAGAACTGACATAAATGTCATGCTATTTAGATATTTACTTTTGATTGGCAGGGTGAATCGCTAATCAAACATTTTGATTCAGTGGCAAAGGGAAAATAAATAATTATACTATTAGTGGCTTGTAAGAGTGTTACATTAGGCAAATGAGCTTTTTACTTCTGAATTTCTTTGGCTGACCATAATCTCATTTCATTTCTTAAACCTTTAGTTTATCCAAGGTTGCCAGGAAGCCAAGTATTATAAAAAGGCAATTTTTGATATACAATGATAAATATGATACACTAGTTTCACATTTGAAATATTTTCAAAATGACACATTCGCTTGATTGCTAAACTTTCAATTTGCTTGTCACTGATTGATTTTTCTCTGTAGAGTGGGTCACACCCTTGGTTATAATAAGAATGTTACAAAGTATAACATAACTTGTGCACATATATTTATTATCTTAATATCAGTTTTTATATCCTGCACCATGGTAACCTTACATCAAACTAGCATGAAGATGAAATTTGTGAGTGCAATAGCTTTTCATATATATATATGAAATGGATTAGAAACAAAGAATTTGAATATTTTCTTCCTAAATATTTTGATTATTTTCTTAAGAATTTAGTATTGCCTATGAGAGCTCTGATGTCATCTAGAATAGTTTAGCATGGATTAAAAACTAAACACTTTTAATCCTTAAAAGTAATTCTCCTCTAATTCAGGAATGGTCAGTTATAATAGGCTTGATGAAATAAAGGTATCAGTACCTTTCCATTTGCTTTTTAGTGTAATTCTCTGTGTAGGTTTTATCTTTTTCCTGAAATGTATTTATATTTAATTTTTATTTATACACTTGATGGAGCTCTAAAAAGTTTTTGAGCACTTTCGACATTTTTCTCATTTAATGTTTTTGAGTTGAATAACAGGGCTGTCTTTGGTTTTGTTTTGAAAAAGTCCTGGTGGAAGAAAAATGATTTTACAGTTAATTATAATCAAACAGCTCAACATTTTGAACTGTGAACGACTCATCAGCTTACCTCACTGGTTAAAGTACAATTCCCATTTATATCTCCTCAATACTGTTCCCTTTGCTTTTCTTTGGAAAAAGAATCTGGAGTTATGTGATAATTTCGTAAATAAATAATCTTTCTGGTCTGATTACAGTTTTGTTTGTAACAGTTATGATGACAAGTTTGTAATCTGATGCCTTAGTATATTAATTGATCCACTCACAAGGACTTAATCTTTTTTAAACTGTAAAGGAAAAAAAAGACTCTCTAATATCAAATGCTAATTTTTCAAACTCCAGCATGTAGTGAATGGATTTTTTTTTTTTTTAAATAATGGCACTAGAACCTTGTAAGTAAAATGTAGAGAAAAAATTCTGGGAAAGATTGATGCAGATGATAATTTCGAAGAGCCTACCGTGTAATGAAATCACCCACACAGGGATTGTAGATCTCTAAAGCTCAGGCTGGAAGTTAGTCCTGTGTGTGAACTGAGGGTCAGCTTCTCATTTTACAGGTTTGTCAAGAAATTTATTCAAAGCCAAATCAGGATTTCTAAGGTTGATGCTCAAAGGAATAGGCTATATTTTATGCATCTACATAGAGCTCGAATTTGTTCAGAAATTCCTTCATGTTTATCAACACATAGTGTAAAAACAAAGAGAAAAACATTTGGATAAAAGCATTAGAGTTTAGTAATTTTTCTGATATGGATAAAGTGTAGTATGCAGCAATATGAGACCAGTGAAGTTTCTAGAATAAGGAAAGCAGAAGAGGTGATTCAGTAATCAACATTAAAAACTGTTTAAGTTTTTCTCAAATTTTAAATTTAATGATGTCTCTCCTGCTCCCATGAAATTATTTTCTAAGAAATTATTTTTCTGAAAGTTTGATAACCTATGCTTAAACCAGTTTACCTCTTAGAGTATTACACTTGTTAATATTTTGTTAAGTACCTTATTTTCATTTTCATTAGCTGAGGTTCACACAACTTATAACCCAGGGAAAACTGTATATTATGCACACATTTTGCCTCCAATTCCTTAAGCCAACTAGAGAGAAAACATAGACACGGAAGTTAATTTCTCTCACTACGGAAGAAACTGACTCTTTTTCCTCTGAACTTGTGCTCATATTTTGCAACTTTCTGATGTGAAGCCTTATTTTATGCACACACCACACTGTGTCTAAAGGTTAGTTTTATAAGATTATAAATGTGCAGGTTAAGTTCTCTGCTTTCTTCATTACCACTGTGGATTGTATTCCTCTTGGGATTAACTGCTTCTACCCATTTCTCTCACTGCAGAGACAGTCCATGAGCTTCCCAGCGCTGATTTAACCATTTTAAGCTCTTCCAGGAAAATGCCCCCCCCTTCCATTTAAGCATCACAGCTTTAAAATTAGTCTTTGGTTTTCAAATATCTACATTTTATATATTCTTTGTACATTTGCGTTTGGTTTGGGGTGGTGGTGGGGGGTAGGACTGGGCAAAATGAAAAGAGAAAAGGCTGAGAAGTGAATCCCTTGTTCTTTCATCTCTAGACACTTTGAAAAGGAGAAAAATCCCCACAGATGCAATGAAGAGGTTATTTGATATTTTAAAATATAGACTTGTTTTATTGGACTTAGTCAAAAATAAATAAAATAAACAATCACTTTGTTTGGAGGGAGAATATGTATCTAGAAGTAGAGGGGGAATCTCGCTGAAGCTGTTTTGACGAATTTCTTATTTGTTGTACATTTTTGGCATCGGCGGCCAGAGATACTATCTACTGTTGGTTAAGGAAGTCTATTGAGTATCTAACTAAAAATAAGCACTTTTAAAATTTTAAGGGAGTTCAGATTTACATAACATACTGAATCTAATCTTAACACTACATTGTTTGCAAATGATGGCTGTGATGGAGAAAATTCATAGCTTTATTATTGTTATTATCCAATATTTTTATTCTAGCTTTGCATAGTATTTACTCTGCGGCCCAAAGAAAGTTTCTACAGGTCTTCTTGAATTGAAGGAGTTTTTACAAATCCCCTGTAGTTAGATAACGCACAGTAGCTGCACAATCTATCAATGCCGGATGTGTCTGTTGAGAAAAATTTTTTCTTTTCTCCTCTGGGCTGCAGCAGATCCTGGCGAATTTTGCAAGTAGAAATGAACTCCGAGCCTTCGTCTATGGCTTTGCAGCGCCCCCTGATGTCCAGGATCTAGAATACACAACAAACGAGATCTAAACCTCAAGTCAAAAACTGCTCCTGTTGGCTTTAGTCTTGGACTATCAGCAGCAGAATTGCCTTTCACTCACTGCTGTCCCACTTACCGTCTGCTGAGGACCCAACAGTGGTTGTGTTTGGTTTTCTTTCCAGCCTCCCCCGTCTGTTTTTTGGAAGGCATTGCAGTAGACTAATTAACAGTAGGACATATTTGCTGAGATTTAATATGCGGCTCCCTCTGGGAGATTTGCTTTTTAATTGTAGATAGTGCTGTAAAAAGGGGGGCTCCTGAAGTGTGGAATTTCTGGGGTCACTGAGTCAGTACAGAAACGCCAGGGTTAGGGCGAGATGGGGCTGAATTGTTAAGTGTAGGCTTCAATTCTGTGTGTACCTTATCGACGGTGTGCTTACCATGGATTTTTTTTTTTTTTGCATTAATTTCTGGTGTAATTTTAAAAATCGCATCAAAATAGTGTCTCTCTTGATTTCTAAGTTTTGGATTCCTCTTTAAGTTCTGCACATCCCCCCCGACCCCACCAGACACCCGCTCAATGCCTTTCTTGCCTTGCTCTAGTCCTGACCCAGTTAACAGGGAGTGGCTTTTTTTTTTTTTTCCTGGTGCCTGCCATTCCTAGATTTCTAGATATTACATGACTTAGTTGCCACCCAGTCCATTTCCCCAGTGAACTCAGTGACCACCGGTGAATAAGCAGTTTCGCCCAATCGATCACAAGTGCACAATGAAAAAAAAACAGAAAGAAAGCTTGCCACCGATTCAGTGATGTTGGCAGGGTTTAATGGGTTCATGTAAGAAGGGAGGGGGAGGTCTTGGGGTTCAAAGGACCATAAAATAATAAAGTTATATAACAATGGCACTAGTCTCATAAAAAAATAAAGAACCTGCCGAGTGGTGAGGTTATCTCTGTCTGGATAGTCTTTCAGCTTGTGCGGTCATTTCCAGCAGTCATTATCCTTCACATTTCAAACTGCTGCCTTTTTCTCTGAGATAAAGTGGACGTAAGCAGATTAGAGAAGGCATCTCCTGAGAGCGTCGGGTTTAATATTAACCTCCACGGAGCAAACACGGCTGCTTCCAGAGCCCAACACCGCCAATGCCCCGAACGTGACCAGATTTCAGCCCTTAGCCTCCAGCAGCTGGCCTTCTGAAATGCGGCACTGTCAGGCCTTGCGGGGTTTAGGACAGGGAGGAAGCGCTGCCTCATGTTCTGCAGCCCTTAGAATTCATACCGATACTTTTTAATTATTGACTTGTTTTATTATTTTATCTTTTCTCTTTTGAGGGCTGCACCTGCAGCACATGGAGGTTCCCAGGCTAGGGGTCGAATTGGAGCTACAACTGCTGGCCTACCCTACAGCCACACAGGATCCGGGCTGTGTCCTGACCTACACCACAGCTCACGGCAACTTGGGATCCTTAACCCACTGATCAAGGCCAGGGAGCGAACCCACGTCCTCATGGATGCTAGTTGGGTTTGTTAACCACTGAGCCACGACGGGGAACCCCCCCCCCTTTTTCCATGTAATTGTGTTTTGTTGGCTTTTATTTTTCTTCCATACCTCAAGCTTTCCTGGTTTTAACAAAATCAGAAACCCAGAAACCTTTTAACTGTAGCTGGGCAAGAAGACAGGGCCAGAGAGAGAATGATCTTGATAAAAACCAAGAGCTTAAATTCACTTATGTCTTTGCTTTAAATCAGGAAACTCGGTTTATACCGGATTTAGGATTTTTATTTCATTTTGGTATAACTGGGACATCTTCATCATTGCATTTATCAGGAGTTAAAATCCATACTCCTAAGTTATCCTGTGAGATAAATTAAGAGTATGGGATTAATTAGGAGCATGGAATAAATTAGGGATAAATTAGGAGTATGGAATTAACAGATACCCGCTACTATATATAAAATAGGTAAACTACAAGCTTTACTACACAGCACAGAGAGCTATACTCAATACTTTGTAATATCCTATAATTGTAAAAAACAATTGTAAAAAATTGTAAAAAACATATGGTATAACTGAATCACTTTGCTGTAATATTTATACAATATAGTAAATCAACTATAGACTAATAGAAAAGTCTCAAGGATCAGAGTCTAGCAAATTCCTTTAAGAACTGGCTACAACTCATCGTGGAAGAAATCTCGCTATGCGTAATAAATCTGTGTCATATTCGAAGGTGCTTGATTAACAGCAGTGACGGCTGCCTTGCAAGTTCCTTATTTTCTATTTCTACATAAGTCAGAGAAAAAAATAATTTAATGCCATATTAGAAAACAACTTCCTATCATTTTTATAAGAAGCATTATGATAGGGAGTTCCCACTGTGGCTCAATGGGTTAAGAGCCCGATTGGTATCCATGAGGATGCAGGTTTGATCCCTGACCTCGCTCAGTGGGTTAAGGATCCAGCGTTTCCATGAGCTGTGGTGTACATACTAGATGCGGCTCGGATCCTGCGTTGCTGTGGCTGTGGTGGACGCCGGCAGCTATAGCTCTGATTCGACCCCTAGCCAGGGAACTTCCATATGCTGCAGGTACAGCCCTAAAAAAAAAAAGCAAAAACCAAAACCAAAACCAAAAAACAAAAAACCACACAAAACGCCAAAACCAAACAAAAAACCCTCTTAAGGCAGCGTTCCAGGTAACCTGCACCAGCCCACCTGTAGGACACAGATTTACTCTGGACTTTTATCTGCTTATTAAACAACTACGATGACGATATGATATGAATTGTTCCTTTTCATTATAAACAGAGACGCATTGATTCAATCTCTCATTAACTGAGTACCTGACTCTGAAAAATACTGTGCTGTGTCCTGGAGGCGGTAGTGGGGTGTGTGGGGGTGACGCAGAGATATCCGAACCCCGGGTCCAGCCTTCGTGGATATGACAGGGCTTATGATCTTTACTGTGAAGCGTGAAGCCAGCTTTGCTTGATTAAATAAATAAATAAACACACAACTCCTTTGATGATACATTACTAAGTGAACCTCACAACCAAGGCTTTGCCAAAGCAAATACTGGGGATAATCACAGTCAGACTCGGTGACCTCGAATGTGAGATTCCAGCGCGATAAGAGTCCCGTTAAAAAGGTGTTGAATTGAGCAGTCCACAGATTCAACACAATCCCTATCAAGTTACGCATGACATTTTCCACAGAACTACAACCAACAATCCAAAAATGTATATGGAACCAAAAAAGGCCCAGAATTGCCTGAGGAACAAAAACCAAGCAGGAGGCATAACACTCCCAGACTTCAGGCAATATGACAAAGCCACAGTCATCAAGACAGTGTGGTACTGGTACTGAAACAGACAGACAGACCAATGGAACAGAATAAAGAACCCAGAAATAAACCCAGACACCTACGGTCAATTAATCTTTGACAAAGGAGGCAAGAATATAAAATGGGAAAAAGACGGTTTTTAGCAAGTGGTGCTGGGAAACCTGGACAGCCACATGTAAATCAATGACACTGGAACAAAATGAACAAAAATACCATGCACCTCACACCATGCACAAAAATAAACTCAAAATGGCTTAAAGACTTAAATGTAAGACAAGACACCATTAAACTCCTAGAAGAGAACATAGGCAAAACATTCTCTGATACCAACTTTACATATGTTTTCTCAGGTCAGTCCACCAAAGCAACAGAGATAAAAGCAAAAATAAACCAGTGGGACCTAATCAAACTGACAAGCCTTTGCACATCAAAGGAAACCATAAAAACCAAAACCAAAACCAAAAAGACAACCTATAGAATGAGAGAAAATAATTTCAAATGATGCAACAGACAAGGGCTTAATCTCTAAAATATACAAACAACTCAATAGCAAAAAAACCAACAACCCAGCTGAAAAATGGGCAACAGACCTGAAAAGACACTTCTCCAAAGAAGATAACACAGATGGCCAACAAGCACATGAAAAAGTGCTCCACATCCCTGATTGTTAGAGAAATGCAAATCAAAACTACTATGAGATACCACCTCACACCAGTCAGAATGGCCATCATTAATAAGTCCACAAATAACAAAAGCTGGAGAGGGTGTGGAGAAAAGGGAACCCTCCTGCACTGTTGATAGGAATGTAAATTGGTACAACCACTATGGAGAACAGTATGGAGGTATCTCAGAAAAGCAAGTATAGAACTACCAAATGACCCAGCAGTCCCACTCTTAGGCATATATCCAGATAAAACTTTCATTGAAAAAGCTATATGCACCCATATGTCCCTTGCAGCCCTCTTCACAATAGCCAAGACATGGAAACAACTTAACTGTCCATTGACAAATGAATGGATGAAGAAGATGTGGTATATACACACAATGAAATACTACACAGTCCTAAAAAAGGACAAAATAAGGCCATTTGCAGCAATATGGATGGAACTAGAGACCCTCATACTAATTGAAGTAAATCAGAAAGAGAAACACAAGTACCATGTGACAATCACTTATACCTGGACTCTAATAAATGGCACAAATGAAAAGAAACTCATGGACGTGGAGAACAGACCTGTGGTTGCCAAGGGGTAGAGGAGGGAGTGGGATGGATTGGGAGCTTGGGGTTAATAGATGCAAACTATTGTATTTGGAATGTATAAGCAATGAGATCCTGCTGTATAGAACAGGGAACTATATCTAGTCACTTATGATGGAACATGATGGAGGATAATGTTAGAAAAATAGTATATATATATGACTGGGTCACTTTGCTCTACCGTAGAAACTGATAGAACACTGTAAATCAACTATAATGGAAAGAATAAAAATCATTAAATTGGAATTACCCAGGAAATAGAATCTGGCAGTCCGTTCACTCAGCTTAACATGCTCCTGCAAAGCCATTCTCCAGGGAAGGAAGAGTTAAGCCTGGGATACTGAGGGAGAAGGGACAGAGAAACGGGACATAATTCTTGTCTTTTTCCTTTTGTCTGATGACCCTCAAGTATTTTCAAAGAGCCACCTGTAAACAAACAGTGTCCTAAAAAACAAAACAAAACTGTGTGCAGCTGAGCCGATCTGAAGAGGGGTGTCCTGAGTGCCCAGGCATTCAGAGTTGCTGGCAACTGGAGGAACGCAGCCTGCAAACCCAGCCTCTGTTCCTGAGACCACTGTTTTCTGTGGCTCATCTCCCAAGGCCCACGTCAGTGGAGGGGAGCTTTCCATTTCCTGGGAGCCTCCTTGTGGCCGTGGGGGACCCGCGGAAAGGAATGCATGGCTGTAGGATGTAGGACCAGTGGAAAGGATGCAGGATGGAAGCCTTCCTGTGGTCAGAGGGGTGGCTTCTGAGGTTGCCTGGAAGCAAGGGGAAGAAAATTCTGATTTACTTTTGCTGAATGCTAAAATGAAAATACGGGCTGCTTGGTAGCTTCAATTACAGTAACCTGTCCAGGTTCATTTCTCGGTTGAACTGTGAAAATTCCAAACAAACAAATGAACAAATACATCCCCCTTTCCCGGACAAAAGAGAAAGAAATGGGGCTATATTTTTCTTTTTTGAGACCCGTACATGAGTGTTGGGCGTAGCCTTGTTGATTTTGGGGGACAGTAGCAGCCACGGAGCAGAAAGCACAGCGCTGATGTTTGGGGACATTAAAGGCGGGAATGGGGACTCCCTCCCCAGATCACGTACTTTGAGCTGTGTGCCTTGATTTCCTCCCCCATCATCACTGTTCTGGAGGGAAGAAGGATTTCTCAGGCTCTTCCATACTCCTAGCCCTCACCTGCCATCTATCTTGGGATGTGTCTGTTATTGCGCTTACAGAAAGAACGCGCACCTGTCCTGCATTTTGGACTCTTGCATAGATTAAAACTTGTGTCTAGCATTTGAAAATGGATAGGAAATAGAAAATGTGGATTTATTTTTCTACAAAAATTGCCCCCACAGGGAAGAATATACATTGCTTAAGACTCATCCGCAATCCAAGTTAATTTTGTTTAAAGGACTAAATTCTGCACTGATTTAAAAGATAGAGTTGATATCTTGACAAAGGATCTCAAAGATCTGAGTCAAATCATATTCTCTTAAGTACCTCGTAAATCATAATATTTATTTATCCTTGTTGCATAGAAAGCCGAATACAGGGGACTTTTAAAAATATTTTAGGATAGCATTTGTTGTTAAGAAGTCTACTGAAGATTTCTACGTTTATTGTAATTATTATTTTAGGAAGATTTTTATTTCTAATGCTTTGAAATTAAAAAACAAAATATAAAAAAGCCCCTCAAATATATATTCCCTTTGATTCCACAAAGCCCCAAACTACCTAACTTTCAAACACTTATGTAGTTGTAAAATTAGAATCTCAGGGATGTGGAATGTAACGCAGTGATTAGTGTGTCTTCTCACAGTTATTAAAAGACATGATTTTGGGAGTTCCTGTTGTGGCTCAGCAGAAACAAATCTGACTAGTATCCATGAGGACGCAGGTTCGATCCCTGGCCTCACTCGATGGGTTAAGGATCTAGTGTTGCTGTGGCTGTGGTGTAGGCCAGCAGCTACAGCTCTGACTCTACCCCTAGCCTGAGAACTTCCATATCTTCGGGTGCAGCCCTAAAAAGACAAAAAAATAAAAAAATAAATAAAAATTAAAAAAATGTGATTTTGTCTCAAACTGAACTTACATACTTAGCTTTTTCCTCATCATTTCTTTCTTCCACACCCTCCTCACCCCTCAATATTATTTCTTCCAATTCCATCACTATCCTGAAAGAATGTAATTAGAAAAATTAACCATGCATTATTTATTAGCATGAATCTTTTTGGTCTGCTTCTGAAAGTAGAGAGAAAAAGTACACATTACCTCCAAATAAGAATTAAAAACCATCTGAGTATGAATTTTGTGTGATCTGAATTAAGCCTTGTTTTTTTTTTTTAAAGTTGATTTACAATGTTGTGCCAATTTCTGCTGTGCAGCATAGTGACCCTGTCATTCATATATATGTACATCAACTATACTTCAACTTAAAAAATTTAAAAGAGGAGTTCCCACTGCGGCTCAGTGGATTAAGAATCTGAGTGCAGTGGCTTGGGTCTCTGTGAAGGAATAGGTTTGATCCCTGGCCCAGCACAGTAGGTTAGGGATACGGCATCACCACAGCAGCAGCACAGGTCGCAGCTGTGGCTCAGATTCAGTTCCTGGCCCGGAAACTTCCATATGCTGCAGGTGCAGCCATTTAAAAAAAAAAAAAAAATCTGTGATTGAAACCCAACATTGTCGAATCACAGTGACAGGAACAGCAAACACTGATTGAACATCTACTACATATCGAGTGATTTTTCTAGTTCTTTCACAGATTTACTAACCATATGACTCTGAGAAGGTCTCATAACCTTGTGAACAACAGAGTCCTCCAAAAACTCCTGTATAGAGATTTGAGTGGCAAAAAATAAATGGCACATATTTAAAGGGCACGATTTGATGGGTTTTGACAAGTCCCACACCTGTGAAACCACCACTATAGGAACATTATCTATCACTCCCTAAAATTTAAAAGCAGGAATACTGACTGGGGACCTTAAGCTCTGCAAGTATGAAAAACAATTGACAAGTTTCAATGCCTTTAAAGACAATACATTCAGAATATTCCCACACTCAAATTCTAACACTTAGTTGGGTGTATATCTTTTTTTTTTTTTTTTTTTTTTTTTTGTCTTTTTAGGGCTGCACCTGAGGCTTATGGAGTTTCCCAAATGTTTATATTTCATGTGCTCTTCCTTCTACGAGGTGTAACTTTTAAACATCTTGCCCCCTGGTGGACAGTTTGGGACTTACATGGCTTCAAGGGACTCCAAGCAGATCTGACACACAGACCATTTTTTCATTAAGGCAGAGGTGGCTGTTGAGGCTGATTTTGGTTTATTTATTCTGAGATCCCATTTCAAGGAAGAATTGATAAAAGTCTGTGGAAGGGTCATGGAAGTATCACAAATAGTAGTTATTAATTCATTTTGAGTCTTCAGAGCCGTGATTTTAGAATGCAAAAGGAACTTAGAGGATAATGCTAGAGCAGCACCAATAGGACTAAAGCTGTATGTCTGTGTATCACTTAAAAAGTTTTGAAAGAACTCTCACTTTCTCTTATTTGACCCTCAAAATAGCCCTGTAGTACAGGTATTACCTTCTCCGTTTTATAGGAAAGGAGATTGAATTACAGGGAAATTAAATTATGTAATGTAGGGTTTTTTTTTTTTTATGTCTGTGAGATTAATCCATGTCATTGTGTATATCCATAGCTTATTCTTTCTTTCCTTTTCTTTTTTTTTCTTTTTCTTTTTCTTTTTACAGCCACACCTGAGGAAGTTCCCAGTCTAGGGGTTGAATCGGAGCTGCAGCTGCTGCTACACCACAGTCACAGCAACAACAGATCTGAGTCGCATCTGTGACCTACGTCTCAATTCACAGCAACCCTGGATCCTTAACCCACTGAGCGAGGCTAGGGATGGAACCTGCATCCTCATAGATACTAGTCAGGTTCATAACACACTGAGCCACAGTGGGAACTCCAGAAGTGTGTGTGTGTGTTTCTGTGTGTTTTTTTTTTTTTTTTAGGAAACAACAATTAGCTTGAAAAGACTCCCTCTGGCCAAATATGGGCCAATTCGAGCATCTAAATTTGATCATAAGCCAACAAATTCAGTTAAGATTTAAGAACTTGTACTCGTGTGAATAAATGAATGAATAAATACATTAATTGGGAACATTGGAAAGCTCTTCCTTACCTTCTAATTGCCAACTAATAAATGAAGGAGGAATAATGACAGAATCAGCAGTGGATCCTGAAACTAGGGATTGAAAGTTTCACGAGGAACAGTGTGGTTAGCTAGTTTCAAAGTATTTGCCTACAAAGTGAGTGAAGAAATGGTGAAGAAACCTGGCAGACGTCTGTGAGGGATCAACGTTAATGTCACCCAGACTGGACAAACCACTGTCACAGGCTCCTGGAATTGATGCATTTTCCTGGCACCACATCACTTTCAGTGCTTCTCCTGCCACCAAGATGCAAGCAAATGCTGGGGAAATATCAGCCAAACTCAAATTCAGAGGACTTCTCCAAACAAAGGGGCTTATGTTTTTCACAAACGGCTTGGTGGTGAGACATACACAAGGCACGGGCATTGTTTCAGGTTAAAGGAAGTGAGGCAGCATGAAAACCGAACGCAGCGTGTGATGTAAGAGTCAATCCGGCACAGGAAAGGCACAAACAGCTACTAAAGGACTTTAAGGGGACAGTTGATACAATGTGAATACAGACTGTGGACAGGGTAATAGTACTGTGTCTTGATAATGACACTGTAGTTAGGTAAGAGCATGATGTTCTTACAAAATACATGCTAAAGACTTTAGTGCAAAAAGCGATTCTTCTTTGCTTTGTGGAGAAGAGAAGGTGGAGGGGATGAGATGGGAGCAGGAAGCCCTTAGAAAGTGATTTAAGTAATTCAAGAAAGAGACCAACGAGGCTTTGACGAAGGATAGCTGTGGAAATAGTGAGAAATGACTGACCACAATGATTTGTTGATGGATGGATTGGGGGAAAAAATGTGCCACGAGTTAGCCTGAATGACAGGGAGAATATCATTTACCCGGTTGGGGAAACTGTGAAAGAAGAGGCTTAGGGGATGGGGGAGACCAGAAATGTAATGAATAATTACGCATTGCAGTTGGATTAGCTTTCCCAAAGTTCAGCTCTGATCATTGCCTTTCTTTGACTGATAATTCCATTTCTTCAGTAGTGGAATTTCCCCAGTGAATACCCAAGCTCTTTAGCTTGGCATTCAAAGTCTTTCTCAGTTTGGCTTCATTCAAACTTTACAAAGGCTATATTTATTCTTTTCTTCAACATTGCTTTTGTTTCAGTGTAACTGAATGATTTGTTTTTCTTGATAAAGCCAAATCTCCATAGGTTTTCTCCTGTTGGTTTTTCCCGAAGTAGGATCTGTATGTACGTTTGTTGGCATGAATGATTGTTTGTAGATGGCACATGTAGAAATATTTTTATTTTGATAGTTGTATATTGCTTTTAATGTATATTAATTATATAATTATTATATAGTCATATAAATATGCAATCATATATATTATATATTTATATCTTGATTTGCTATAATTTGATATACATTTATATATAGATATATTTATATATATTTATATTTTGATTTGATATAATTTGATATATATTTGATATTTGATAGTTATATATTGACTTTAATGTATATTAATTAGATAATTAGATATAATTAGATATAAAATATACAATTAGTTATATATTGATTTTAATGTATATTAGAAGATGCTATCACTAGCATATTAAGCCTGTGATTTCATGTGTATTATTATTAACACAAGTCCTGTTAGACAGATGATCAGTTTAAAGTTAAAACAAAGAAAAATATTATGTGTGAATATATGATATTTTAAAAATAATACTGAAGAAATGGCCCAAATTAGAAAGGTGCTACATGAAGCCTTAAATTTGGAAAATATATGCTATTAGTGTGTAGTACTTTTTATGGAGTTTCCATTGTGGCTCAGTGGGTTAAGAACCCGGCATAGAGTCCATGAAGATTCGGGTTCTATCTCTGGCCTCGCTCAGTGGGTTAAGAATTCATCGTTGCTTCTAGCAGTGGTGTAGGTTGCAGATGCGGCTGGGATCTGGTGTTGCTGTAGCTGTGGCATTGGCTGGCAGCTGAAGCTCTGATTTGATCCCTAGCCTGATAATTTCCATCTGCCACAGGTTCAGCCTTAAAAGGGGGGGGGGGAGGGAAAGACTAACTTTTTATTATGGTAAAATTTCAAATATACCAAAAGTAGACAGAAGAGACTTATCTTTAAGCGTCAGCAGTAATAAAGCAGATTGCTTAAACCTGTCCTCTGACTGGCCCTGACCTTCTCCAGCTTAGAGCACTGGAAGAACCCATAGGGGTTCAGAGCCAAATGTCCCTGTTTCAAGATGAAGGTTTTGGTAACCACCAAGGAATTTGAACTTCGACGTTTGATAATAGGATATTAGTAAAATTATCTAAATACAGACATCAACTTGCGTCCTCTCTCTTTTTTTCTCGATAAGTCTGGGTAAGGCTTTATCAATTTTGTTGCTTTTTTCAAAGAACCAGCTTTTCGTTTCATTGATCTTTTCTATGGTTTTTTTCGTTTTTATTTCACTGATTTCTGCTCTGATCTGTATGATTTCTTTCCTTCACTAACTTTAGGTCTTATCTGTTTTCCTCTCTCGAGCTGTTTTAGTTGTAAAGTTAGCTTGTTTATTTGAGCTTTTTTGAATGTAGAAATTGTGCTACAGAAGGACTACATTTCAGTTCAGGAAGAACTTATTTGGGAAGTAGTAAAGTACATAGTATCATGTATAATGGCTGAGATGGTTTTTTATAAATCTGGAGTTTATATAATTTAATGGCACTAATTATTTTTTTTTAATTTTATTGAAGTGTTGTTGACATACAAAGTTGTGTTAGTTTCAGGTGAACAGCAACGTGATTTGCTCTACATACACAAATATCCACTCCTTTTCAGATTCTACTCCCATGTAGGTTCCTAGAGAATATTGAGTGCGTTTCCCTGTGCTGTACAGTAGGTCTCTGTTACTTATGTATTTTATATACAGTAGTTTAATAGCACTAATTATTAAAGGCCGTATCTTGTCATGTATCTATGGCTCCAATCAGATCTTACGAGAACGTTTCACTCCTTCTGATATGATGGACATACTGGGGAGACTTGGGGTGCGGGGCCAGCCGTCCCGAGACGAGAAGACTCTAGATCCATAATGTGGTATTTTCGAATTACGTGACTGGGGGTAGGTCATTTTAATTCTCTGAGCTTTTCTTTCCTTTTCTAAGCCTGGTGCGTGTGCTACACAGATCTACAGAGATAATAAGAGTTGTTGCAATGATTCCAACAGCAGACATGTTCTTCTGTCTTCAGATTGACTGCTTTGGTTTTTGGTGTTTTTTACAACGCTTTCCTCCCCGACTCCTCCACCCCCACCTCTAACCCTTGGCTTGAAGTCAGTTTTTTTAATTGGGTAGGTGAGGACAGAGGCGTAATTGCGGAGATGCCTTATAACACAAAGAAGAACGGTAATTTAAAACTTTGGCTTGCACGCCTCTTGCTTCAAGGGAGTCGGCAGGTTATTCTCTGTTAGTTCCTGTGATACATTGGGAAATAAATAAAACTTGATTGAGAGAGGGGATGATGTTGGGGCAGTTCCTTCAGCTGGCAGAAATCAGCGAGGACTGAAACATATAGCAGTGATTTTCCTGGCGCGCGTCTCGTGGAGAAGCAGTGGGATCTTGTTGGGAACAGTTACGCCTTTGGAAAGAGAGAATGTTCTCAATTAAAGGACATAAAACAGTAATGAGAAAAAGCATTTGGTAAATTCAGGAAATCAACTTCAGCTTGAGAATCCCGAAAGGGAGGTTGCTCTGCAGGGTAGGGAGTGCTTTTTCCAGGGCTGACCTTTGGTAAAAGGAAACTTCTGATTTTAAAGTTGTAAATCTCCAAAGGGCTAGTTTAAAGTGGAGAGGGGAAAATAATTTCCAGGGAGATGCCTGCTAAGACATTTGCATCCTGTAAACCAACTGCTTGTTGATGGATGGGGTTTGAATTTTCTGGCCTGTGCACGTCTTGTCATGTCTACCACTGAATAAAATGATTCCCTAAATCAGTTCCTATGGAAGGTGATGAAATAAATGCAAGCCAGGGTGAACTTCCTGGACCAAATCTTTATACTAATATAAAGCGGAGGTACTGTAGTAAGCAAGTAATTAAAAATTCTTTTTTCACCGTATTGAGAACAGCAAAGAAAGGATTTGCCAAGATCTAAACTCATTAAAGGGTTCTCTTTCTGGGCTGTGTGTTGATGCCTTCAAGAGATTCACATACAACACTGGGGAATAATCTCAACAAAGGCAAAATTGCTGGTTTAACCAATTCAGAGACGGTCTTAATTTAGTCCTGACCAGTTGAATCTGTTCTGCAGATTCTAGCATTCGTAGAGCTAAATGAACGGGGACCCCCCACCCCCAAAATGGGCATTTGATTGGACAGTTTGGAAAAGTGTCGCTTACCGAGCCCTTACACCTGAACACAGAGGCTCTAGCTTCACTCTCTTCAGGTTCCCTTACTTCATTCCCACTATTCTGTCTCTGGAGGAGAAGATGCGAATCTCACAGTGTCACTTCCTGGCCTTTCACTGACTCTCTGTGAATGGCAGTTTACATAATTTGAAGCTTTTATTTTTTCTTTCTTTCTTTTTTTCTTTTTCGGCCACCCCCGTGGCATATGGATATTCCCGGATCAGGGAATATCGAATCTGAGCTGGAACTGGGACCTCCGCTACAGCTGCAGCAACGCCGGATCCTTAACCCACTGTTCTGGTCCAGGAGTCTCACCGGCACCTCCAACAGAGACAAGCGGGATCATTAACCTGCTGCGCCACAGGGGGAACTCCCTGAAACTCTTTAAGGTGGCCTAACTTTCCCTCCTGCTACCCAGACTGCTTCCTTAGCCTGAGGTACTTTGCTCTGAACTTGACTCTCCCAAGAGGAGAGGCAGGCTGCACCATGGCCGGGGTCTCCGGGGGAGCACCAGCGTCAAGAGACAGAGGGGTCCTGGGCTGGGGGCTGGGGACTGGGTGGGGGGGGGGCAAGATTCCCACTGTGGGGCATTTCCAGTATAGTCTCTGTCTGGACTGGTCTTGAGTGATGGTTGACTCATGATTTTACAGCATCTAGGAGAGCTTAGAAAAGCCCTGGGGTCTGATCAAGGTTTCATGTGAGGACAGAGCAAGGACCTGGTCACCGCTGGGCTTGAAGAGGCCAGTGGGGACAAAAATCAAGCTGTGCTTTGGTGACAGCCAATTGTTTTCCATGCAAACTTGTTGCATAAGCAGAAGGAACCGTGACGTTCAGTTCGGCAAAGTTTATTTAACGTCTCCCGTGCACAGAGCAGCATCCTAGGACCTGGGGGGATGATGATGGAGTAGGTGCTCTGTCCTTAAAGGGTTGACAGTTCAGCAAAAGCAAAGACCACGGGAGCCACTGCAGGGTCAGTTCCTCGACCACTCAAGCGCCAGCTTCCCAATCACTAAAGGGATATAACCAAATCTAGCCCTTGGGCTTGATGGGAGGATGAAATGAGCTGCTGGTTCCGGGTTTACCAGAGCGTCTTCCCGCTGAAGGGCTTTGTAAATGAGAGCTCTGGTTGGGACCACCTGGGCCAGCGGCCCCTGCCCACCCCTCTGCTCGTCTCCCTCCTGTCTGTGGAACCTACTGGATGACCTTCAAATGACTGGGGTCTGTAGACTGGCTTTTATGGATAGATGCTTCTAGAGGGAAAGAAATGTGAAAAAAAAAATTTTAAGAGTGAGCTAAGGAGTAGTGCATGACATCATTCTTAATAAAAAGAGAGTTCAGGAGTCCAGCTGGAAAGACAGATGGCTTTGTAGTAACGTGTGTGTGTGCGAGTATCCGAGTATCCCAATGAGACTGGGCGTGTCAGGCACACTCAGACTTCGCCGAAGGGCGGAATTCAACTTCCCTTTGGCTGTGATGTCTGCGAGGCTCGTCGTACCTGGGATTTATAGCGGCTGATCGGCCAAGAGAAAGAGAGACGTGAAAAAATCACAACGTGAAAATGTGGTTGTTTGTCAGCCTTTCCTTCAATGAGCTGCAACTGCCGCTGCCGATCTGATAGCGCAGAATCGATTTTTCTAGAGGTTAATTCTCAGGCCCCCGAGGCCCTTGCTTTGTTCTCTAGTGAGAGGCATGAAAATCTTGGGAGTTCCCGTTGTGGCTCAGTGGTCAACCTACCCGAGTAGGACCCATAAGGACACAGGTTCCATCCCTGACCTCTCTCAGTGCATTGGGGACCTGGCGTTGCCGTGAGCTGGGGTGTAGGTTGCAGAGGCGACTCAGATCTGGTGTTGCTGTGGCTGTGGTGTCGGCGGCAGCTACAGCTCCGATTGGACCCCTAGCCTGGGAACCTCCATACGCTGCAGGTGCGGGCCTAAAAACCGCACACGCGCAAAAAAATCTTGCCTCTCCAACAGATTGTCTGGGTTTTGGACACAAAATTGTCCCCTCTACTTTAATATATTTAGTAATATATATATATATTTAGTATTCTGCAGTAATTAGATCACTTAATAATCACTCACTCTGTCTCGTAAGTGACTGAAATCATCGAATGTGGTTTAAAATAAGTTCATGGTACTTCTAGTGTTAACCCATTTCCACATATTCTTTGAACACTGCGATTTGAAAATTGGCCATCTGTGTCTTTATTCACCACAACAGTCCATTCTCAAGCCCTGCCAGGGGACAGGGAGTTCCCTACCTTCTTTTTATTGTTATGGCCCAGAGGAGACAATGGGATCCATTCTCACACACGGTCTTCGGATTTGGAGTCACCCAGATTCTGAAAGTCAGGATTCATACTTAATTTAAAATTCTGATGTGGAAATATGTGCCCGCTGAGAATTCTGCTGAGTTTGTTTATAGAAAAATACATATTAATTTTGTTAAACTGAATGCATTTGCATTGATTTTCCCAAATTACCATCAGCTTGTCTAACCCAAGGCAAGTAGAGGCCAATATGCTCCTGGATGAGGGACTTTTCTGTTTTTCTCAGGGATGCTTTCAACAGAAGCATGTGTGTGTGTGTGTGTGTGTGTGTGTGTGTGTGTGTGTGTGTGTGTGTTGTGTGTGAGAAATAGATGTAAATACATGTACATTTGGCAGCAGTATCAGTTGAGCTGAAATGACAGGGCTCTCATTTAAACATCCCTTTGGCTGATGTCCCTTAACGTGGTCTGAGTAGGTGATGGCCTGGCTGGGACAGTTTGTCAAGACACACAAGATGTGATGTAAGCCTGACTAACGAGGCTGGTGAAGACAGAACAAGTCGTGGGTCAGTGGAAGCGAACCTGACTAGTATCCATGAGGATGCGTGTTCAATCCCTGGCCCTGCTCAGTGGGTTAAGGATCTGGCATTGCCATGACCTGTGGTTGCAGACGCAGCTTGGATCTGGTGTGGCTGTGGCTGAGGTGTAGGCTGGCAGCTGTAGCTCTGATTTGACCCCTCGCCTGGGAGCTTTTACATGCCTTGGGTGCAGCCCTAAAAAGCAAAAAAAAAAAAAAGTCATTTTTAGATTCAAACCATTTATTCCTCATCTATACAGCAAAGGGAGATTCCTGTGGCCCTTTTCCCACACACTAGAAAGCTTCCCCCCTGGGGAAAAAGGACAACACAGGATATGGGTCCACTGTCAAGGACTCAGCTCAGTGGATTTATCCTAGGCGTTTCTGCCTTGAGGGAGGCAGGCCGAGAAGCTTCAGGCCTCAGAACCTGGGAGACCATGAGAACCGTCTCTGCATAGCCTCCCGGGGCGGACAGGGAGGTGGGGGGCTGGGGCCTGTTGCCTGCTCCCCCAGGCCTCCCAGGCTCTCGTGGTCTTTGAAGAGGAGCTGAGCTTCAAGCCTTCCCTACGTGGCCGATGTGGAAACGAGGAAGGTCGCCAAAGCGCCATGGTGGAGCCACTGCCCGGGACATCCTTTGGAAGGCGCTGCCCCTGTGATGGTTGAGTGAGAAAGGCCAGAGCAGGGACTCCGGCTCCATAGGGAAGCTCGGGCTTGTCCTGCTCGCCTGGTTTTCGCACAGCTGCTCGGAATCCACGGCGACGTTTCCCTCTGGGCAGGGATTGGCTGGGAGAGCTTTGGCCTTCTGTTACCCTTGACCCCAGGGGACACCCACTTTGTAAGGTGGGAGGGCACTTTTTGGGGTGCTTTTCTGCAGATTTTGCTGCCCTGAGGTTTTGCTGGTAAGCAGAGCCTAGTGGTCAGTGGCTTAGATTCTGTCCCTGGCTGTCTGGGCGCTGGGCTAGCAGGGTGGACTTGAGTAGGTTGTCTCCCCTCTGCAGGTCTCCATTCCTCACCGATAGACTGGGGACAGTAGCACGGGGACTCGTGTGAGACCGTGCAGGCCGCAGGCTGAAAGTGGGGCCTGAGGTACCATTGAGCACATTCTGTGATGCTGAGCTTCCTTTTTTCTTTTTTCTTTTTTTTAGGGCCACACCCTCGGCATATGGAAGTCCCCAGGCTAGAGGTGGAATCAAAGCTACAGCTGCCAGCCTACACCACAGCCACAGCAAAGCCAGATCCGAGCCACATCTGCAACCTGCACCACAGCTCATGGCAACGCCAGATCCTTAACCCATTGAGTGAGGCCAGGGATCTGAACCTGTGTCCTCATGGATAATAGTTGGATTCATCTCCCCGGAGCCAGGATGGGAATCCCAGTGCTGAGCTTTCTAGCGAGGACTTGGGACAGAGGAGAAAGACAAGGGGAAAAAACACGAGCTTTCTTAATTTGCCAGGCAGTTGAATCAACTGAACGTGCACAGGCTGTCGTGCAGCTGGGCATCAGTGGACAGTGACGATGGTTATAGGATGGTCCTTGTCGAGGAGAAATCAATGCTCATGGGATTTTCTCTTTCGACGGGACTGCCTTTAATTTTCACTCTCTGTGGCCCCAGGGACTTGTGGCTCCGGGCAGACCTTGGCAGATCCCTTGGCAAAGGCCACCACCAGAGGGGGCTGTCCACAAAAATCTCTTTGTGTCCCTGTCTTGGCCGGCACCCTCTGCACACCTTCCTTTTCCTTTGGCCGTCCGGCCGAGGAAGGTCTCCACCACCTGTTTGTCTGGTCGATTTTGACTGGAACAACTGGTCATTTTGCCTCCTATGGGATGTTTGCTGAGGGCGTGAAACGCAGGTGTGTGGAGAGAGAGGCTGAAGGCACAACCGTTTTCCAGCTAGGATCTTTGTGATTCCCCGAAACCCAACCACACGAAGTGAAACAGACGCCCCTGTCTGGAGCTCCATATTCAACTCAGGATCCAGCTCTCAGTGGAAAATGAAAAAACAAAGTCATTATTATAGATTAGATTTATTAAAAATGCAACTATTACCAAGAGCCTGTGGGCATGGGTGGAAAATACCATAATTAAATTAAATTAAATTAAATCCAGCAGCTAGAAGTAACATTTTCCACTGAGGAGGAGGAGGAGAAAGAAAGAAAGAAAGAGAGAAGGAAAAGCTCCTTAGAGACTTCCAAACCAGCAAAGTGCGAGAAGTGGCCAGGATTCTTCTAGGAGAAGGAAGATGTTATAACTGTTATTATTATTATTATTATTATTGCTGCCCTGAGATAATGGAAAAGTAAGACGTAAATTTGGAAGACGATGGGGAACTTTCCAGGCATTGGGAAATGATGTTTATTTGGAAGATGGTGAATAACGTTTAAGCCAGAAATGGAATAGCTACTATTATAGAGAGACAGTTTATTTGCTGTGATTATCTAGAGTAATTATTCAAATAGCACCGACTGGATCAGTGGGAAAGCAGTGACCTTTCAGTGTTGCCAAGGTCAGGGGCGGGTAAAATTGTCCACTGGCAGAGTCAACTCTCTCACTTTCTTTCTGGAAGAATTAGGGTAGTGTTCAGATGTTATGGGATGGGTCAAACCAGAGCTTCAGTTCTGTCTTGAAGAAAATGTCTGTTTCTGGTTTTCATCAGCACGTGAGAAGGGTGGTGGTGGAAAGAGGGCAGCGCATTAGAGGGACGATGCTCTTTATATGTATCTGCATTTTGTGTTTCCATTTTTGAAGCATGTTGCTACCAAGAGGCTGGATGGTCCCACAGAGCCTCTGAGGCGTAGCCCATGTCCTGAGGACTCGGGTTCAGAGAGTCTTTCCAGGGGCAGAAGGCTCTCCTAGCTGGTTGCGTGGCTGGACCGGAATCGGTGTGGCCTCATTGGCTGGCTTCTTCTGCCACATCCACCTTGGCTACAACGGCGCTGCTTGTTCGGAAATTAGGAGCGTCCTGGGGTATTTTTAACAAATGACGTGGTCCAGGCAGCTGGAGGGTGAGGTCATAGAACAGTCAGTACCTCGGGGGTGGCAGCTCCGCTAAAACGCGTGGCCCAAGGAATCCCCTGGCTCAACACTTGAAGCAGTTGCTGTTCCTGAGGCTGGTGGTTATGGGCTGTCTGGCTACCAGAAACGTTCCAATTTTTTTTCTTTTTTTAATCGGAAACCTGTGTGTTTTCCGTATCTGAGATGTCTGTTATCCGTGTGAATCCCGACAAGGCGGTATCTTTGCTCTCAACGGGATGCTGTTCATCTGGTTGAGCTTCCCAATCAATGGGGACATCAGAGGTGGTGATTTGTCCTTGGCCAAAGAACCCAATTTGCCTCAGTCAAAGGTAACATCTGATCACTCCCGGGGGGCTTGTGACTGACAGCTCTGAGCCCCAGAAAGAGGCCCCCCTCCCCACCCGGCGCGGTTGGGACCTTCTGCATGAGGACTGGATCCATTTGGCTCAGGGTGGAAGCATGTGAGGATTTTTCATGATTCGAGGATGTTTTTTATGGCGAGCGTTCACTGCCGCTCTAAGGCTCTGGAGGGACGGGGACGCGATGAAATCTGGCATCCCGGCTGGTGACCCTGGAGTCACTCGGGCCTTTTTGGACCTGAGTGGGTCTACGCTGGTCTCTGGCTTTGAATAAAGACTTCCTCAGTGTACACACAAGGGGTTCACTCATTCCCCAGCAAGCCTGCGTGGGAAGGCTTGAGAAGCCAGGGGCTTATTTAACGTAATATAATTGAAAGGAACACACGACACCCCTTTAAGAGCCACAGAATTTGAGGGCCAAAGGCTGCACCTGGAGTCGTCTGATTTTATTCCTGTGCGGGTTTTCACAGGGTGTTGGTGGAGGGGTCACGCAAGCCCTGGTTGCCACAGTAAATTTGCAGTTTTTTTCTTAAATCTTTGCCAAGTGTCAGAACTCATGTTGAAGCATGAAGTGAATCAGAAACTTACAGTCATTTTTGTATGTTTGGGTCAGATCTGCAAAACCACACAAAAGGCCAGCAAGCCATTCAACCTGCCACATGGAACACGGGAAGAAACGGGTTTTCACTTCTGTAGAAAAACCGTCTCATTCGCCAGCTGAGACTGGATAGTTTCAAGTGATTCTCAGGAGTGTCTTTATAAAGTGTTCACCCGTTCTCTGCACAAATGTGTAGGAAAGAGAAGAAGGTAATATCAGAAAAGATAAATCACATTCCTTTAAGACATTTTTCCTACCTGTGTTTCCAATGCCAATCATAGAAAATAGGAGGAAGAAATGCAATTGTGGCTTGATGGCTTTGGGTAGTTTTTTTTCCTTTTTGGGGGGCTGTCTAGTGGCACATGGAGTTCCCATTCCTTCCACAGTGCAGGGCCAGGGATCGAACCTGCGTTCTGCCACTGCAGAGATGCCGCCAATCCCACTGCACCGCAGCAGGAACTCCAGATGGCTTTCTGTGTTTGATGCGCTCCCCGATGCCTTCATGAAGTCAGTGGCCAGAAGCACCCTGGGGAGACAGGACAGAGAGAGGAGTATCAGAGAACCCCGTGCTCTTTCGAAACGCGTGCGTGATTCATGGAAAACCCCAAGGAGGCTCTGACGCAGATCCTACTTCCCTGTGAAGTGCGGAGCGCAACAGCGGGGAAGCGTTGCCCCTAGAATGAATGTGGCGAATTCGTTGCCTTTGCGGTCGCTTTGGCATGTCAATTGCAGTAACCATCACCAACCTGGCTTCATCCTAAACACCACCCATGTTTCCATAGGGCAGAAAGCAGAGCTGATCTGTGCAAGCAGACGCTTCGTCTAGGAAATCCATGTCTATTCCCTTTGGATTAGGCTGTTTATGGAAAGGTGTGAATGTAGCTTTGAACGTGGCCTCTTGTTTTGTGTCCTGATCCTGAGAGGGAGGGAGACAGCGCATGGTAGAGAGTGGACCTGAATCAACACATCTACATTTGAATCCCACATCTATGATTTTTTTCCCTTTACAGTCACACGTGCAGCATGTGGAGCTTCCCAGGCTAAGGGTCAAAGAGGAGCTGCAACTGCAGGCCTGCACCACAGCCACGGGAATGCTGGATCCTTAACCCACCGAGCGAGGCCAGGGATCCAACCAGCGTCCTCTCAGACACTCTGTGGGGTTCTTAACCCGCTGAGCCCCGGTGGGAATGCCCACATCTGTTACTGATTATCCGTTTGGTCTTCAGCGTGTTGCTCAACCCTGTTCAGTCTCTTACCTTCGAACAGAGGATCATAACTCTACCTACTTACATGCAGTTGTGAAGATTAAATGCAATGATGATTCAGAAGTGTTTTCAATTTTCAACTATACTCTGCAGCAGGAAATACAGTGTTGGCCCTGCTAGATAGTGTACCCAAATCTCCAGAAAGAGGCAAATAACTTTCACAAAAATTTCATGAAACAATAGTTACCCTTCCTGATGTTTTCTGTTCCATTCTATCGCATATTTTTTAAAAAAAATCCCTAATCATAGCCACGAAATCAATTTCACAATCCATCAATGAGTTGTGACCCATAGTATGAAACATACAGATCGAATACTTTGTGTAGTGACTGCCCACTGTCCTGGCTCTGTAAGGAAGAATCCCTGCACTGCAGAGGGAGCAATGTCATGTAATCGGTTTATGGAGGCGTAATTCTTGGGCCTCAGGAAGTTCTAATACAGATGCTACAAGTTTCTTAATGGGAGTAGCATGAAGGCTGCCAAAATGATAAAGGAACTTTTTCCTCCTCCTCTTCCTTCTTATTAAGGCACAACATTGAAGCCCAGAGACAAAGAGGTTGGAAAAAGCTTAAAACCTCCTTCCTTTTGCTGTAACGTAATTTAATTAAAGTTTCCTAACCTAAAGACTGATTGCAGAACAGTAACATCAACAACTTGGGACAAGAAATACTCAAAAGGGGGAAACAGCATGGATGATGTTTATACGTAATTAATACACAGTTAACTAAAAGCAGAAAAGCTGAGGCCTGGGGAGTTTCTATTCTCTAGAAGATGGGAGAACATAGTTTTTTCTTCTCTCTCTCTCTCTCTCTCTCTTTTTTTCTCTTGAGAAACAAGGAGAAAATTCAGGGCAAAGATGTTACAGGTATACTTGGTGTACTAATTTGCTCTTGTCGCCATAGAAAATTGCCGTGAATGTAAAATCTTACATGTCAAATTTATGATGCCACCGTTTCTGTGGGTCAGGAGGCTGGGTGCATCCTGCTGCAGGTGGCTTCTCTGCTCTGGGCATCACAAGGTTGAAGTGACCATGTGGGCAAGGATGTGTTTTTTTTTCTTCTTCTTTTTAGGGCAGTACCCATGGCATATGGAAGTGCCCAGACTAGGGGTCTAATGGGAGCTGCTGCTGCCAGCCTACACCACAGCCACAGCCACAGCCACGCCAGATCCGAGTTGCACCTTCAACCTACACCACAGCTCATGGCAATGCTGGATCCTTAGCCCACTGAGTGAGGCCAGGGATCCAACCGGCGTCCTCATGGATCCTAGTGGGATTTGTTTCCCCTGCACCACAATGGGAACTCCCAAATTATAGAATTTTAAGGGGGGCAGCATTTTAAGATTCATGAGTTTCAACTTCCTCTCTTCACAGGTGAGGAAACCAAATGGAATTACTCGTTTATGGGAGGCTGGTGGGATGGTCATGCGTGCACTCCATGGATTCTTTTATTTTCTTTTACAAACTAGAGTACAGCTGCTTTACAATGTTGTACCAATTGCTGCTGTACAGCATAGTGACCCAGTCATACACACATATCCATTCTTTTTCTCATACTCTCTTCCATACGGCCTATCCCAAGAGACTGGATATAGTTCCCTGTGCTGTACAGTAGGATCTCATTGCTTTTCCACTCTAAATGGAATAGTTGGTATCTACTAACCCCAAACTCCCAGTCCATCCTACTTCCTCCCCCTCCCCTCGACAACCATAAGTCTATTTTCCATGTCTGTGAGTCTGCTTCTGTTTTGTAAATGGGTTCATTTGTGCCATGTTTTGTTTTATTTTATGTACGTATGTATGTATGTTTTATTTTTAGGGCCGCACCCACAGCATATGGAAGTTCCCGGGCTAGGGGTTAAATTGGAGGTACAGCTGCTGGCCTATGCCACAGCCACAGCAACACAGGATCCGAGCCGCATCTGCCATCTATACCACCACGCCTGTAGCATATGAAAGTTCCCAGGCTAGGGATCCAGTTGGAACTGCAGCTGCTGGCACACAGCCAGCACCACAGCCACAGCAACACCAGATTCAAACTGCGTCTTCGACCTCCACCACAGCTCATGCCAATGCCAGATCCTTAAGCCACTGAGAGGTTCCAGGAATCAAACCTGCATCCTCATGGATACACTAGTTGGATTCATTTCCCCTGTGCCACAATGGGAACTCCCTCATTTGTGCCATATCTTAGATTCCACATATAAGTGATATCATTTGATGTTTGTCTTTCGTTTTCTGACTATGTCACTCAGTATGAGAGTCTCTAGTTGCAACCATGTTGCTGCAGATGGCATTCTTTTTTGTTCCTTTTTATGGCTGAGTAGTATTCCATTGTACATATGTACCACATCTTCTTAATCCATTCATCTGTTGATGGACGTTTAGGTTGTTCCCATGTCTTGGCTATTGTGAATAGTGCTGCAAAGAACATTGGGGCACATGTATTGTTTGAATGAAAGTTCACTTCGTGATTCTTGATATCTGGTCTTTCCTTTTCTTTTTTTTCTTTTTAGGGCCACACTCTCAGCACATAGAGGTTCCCAGGCTAGGGTGGAATCTGCAGCCATTGGCCTATAGCGATGCCAGATCTGAGCCGAATCTGCAACTAATAATACAGTTTAGGACAATTCCAGATCCTTAACCCACTGAGTGAGGCCAAGGACTGAACCTCCATCCTCATGGATGCTAGTCAGATTTATTTCCACTGAGCCATGGTGGGAACTCTGATATCTGATCTTTCTTCGTGGCTCAGATTCTCAGAAATGCTGACGAACTGTGTTCCTGGGATGGTGGATCTTTAAGAAGAGGTAAATGAAGAGTCCTAGTAATGGGCAAACCAGGCTTTTTGTTTTTCTCCTCTCCAGATTTGACCTCTAGGAAGCATTTTCAAGGTGGAATTCTGATAGTTATTAAGGGTTATTTTCTACCCTTGGAGAATTGTGGAAAAATTTAAAAGCCTTGATTCTTTTTTTTTTTTTTTTCCAAAGCAGCTGCACCATTTTACTTTCTTACTAGTAATATATGAGGGCATCCAATTTCATCACCCACACTTGTTATTCTCTGTTTTTAATTTTTTTTTGGCTTTTTGTCTTTTTAGGCCTGCACCCACGGCATATGGAGGTTCCCAGGCTCGGGGTCCAATCAGAGCTGTAGCCGCTGGCCTACACCAGAGCCACAGCAATGCAGGATCCAAGCTTGTGTCTTCGACCTACACCACAGCTTACAGCAATGCCGGGGATTGAACCCATGTCCTCATGAATGCTAGTCAGGTTCATTAACTGCTGAGCCATGATGGGAACTCCCTGTGGTTTTTTTTTTTTTTTTTTTTTTAATTACAGTCATGTAGTAGTGAAGTGGTATCTGAAAAAGCCTTAATTGTTAAAAATACCAGGGATATTTAAAAATTTTCTCATCCAGTTATTTTAGATGAGTAAAGAGAGTATTTTTGTTTTTCTCCTTCTTAATATAGCAAAAATACCCTTGTTTCCAAGATTAATAAAGCCTGAGAGAAGGGGAAAGAAAAGGAGTAAAACAGGATGAAAATTGAGCCTAAAACTATTGTTTGGGGTTGGTAGATGCCAACTATTGCATTTGGAGTGGATAAGCAATGAGATCCTGCTCTAGAGCCCAGGGAACTCTATCCAGTCACTAGCGATGGAACAGGATGGAGGATAATGTGAGAAAAAGAATGTGTATATATATGTATCACTGGGTCACTTTGCTGTACAGCAGAAACTGACAGAACCTTGTAAATCAACTATAATTTAAAAAAAGAGAGCCTAAAACCATCAATTCCAGAGGGCTCCAAAATGAAATTCTCATTGTTGTGCCCTTGCTAGTCTCGGGCTGAGATGAACACACAAGACAAGTAGTGGTTTATTCTTTGTTAGTATCAGTGGAAGCTGGAAAGAGGTTTTTTCTATCTACCTATCATCTATCTATCTATCTATCTATCTATCTATCTATCTATCTATCTATCATCTATCTATCTATCCATCTCTCTACCTACTACCCACCTACCTATCTTTATCTGTCTGTTAATTATTCTTCCATTCCCATTTCATTCAATCTACATTTACTGAGGTCCTGTTGCTTCCCTGGTTCTATGCTAGGGGCTGTGATACACTGAGGAATAGGCTATAGCATCTGTTTTTAAGGAGCCCACAGTGTAGCCAGAGCAACAGGTATAGGAACAGATATAATAGCAGGCTGTCCCAGAACTGTGACTAAAACCCCGAACAGAAATAAAGAGGCTCGGGAGTTCCCATCGTGGTGCAGTGGTTAACGAATCCGACTAGAAACCATAAGGTTGTGAGTTCGATCCCTGGTCTTGCTCAGCGGGTTAAGGATCCGGCATTGCTGTGAGCTGTGGTGTAGGTTGCAGATGTGGCTTGGATCCCACGTTGCTGTGGCTCTGGTGTAGGCTGGCGGCTCCAGCTCCGATTGGACCCCTAGCCTGGGAACCTCCATATGCCGTGGGAGTGGCCCTAGAAAAGGCAAAAAGACCAAGAAAAAAAAAAAAAAAGAAAGAAAGAAAGAGGCTCAAGGACCCTACTTCTTAAGCAGGGGCAGAGGGGGGTCAGTTATAAGGGGCAGAGGAGATGGTAGAGTAGAGCTTACTGCCACGACCTGCCACCATGCCAAAGATGACAAGCTGGGGTGGTGGTGGTTGTTTACATAACAAGTCTGGAATTTAAGTCCCTAGCCTTTCGGGGAGTGCAGTGCTCATGGGAAGCAGGCCTTGCTGCCCTCCCGGGGGAGCACAGGGTTGCTTTTCCTTCTCCAATATTGAATGAAGGGACCCCTCAGACAATCATTGTACAGCTCTGATGTGCCTACTGCCAGGTAGGGGGAGACTGGCATCCCCTACCCCAAGCATCTGACTTGCTGATCTGCCTCTGGGTGCCTGAGACACGGAAAAGACAACGATTCCAAGGCCTGCATGAGCCCTAACCGGGGAGGGGCCGTGAGTCTCTAGGGAACTGAAGGTTCTCTGCAGAGGGTGGTTGGCCTTGAGTCTTTTTGCCGATACTCCTCATAAGAGGGCTGCTCACAGGATGAGGGTGCCCTATTACTAAGGGGCGGCTGGATGGACCACTCGTGCCAGGAGTTGGGAGGATCGAAGAGGTGGAGCTGGGCTATCCCACATCTGTGAACCATGGAGTGAGGAGGATCCTGTGACATCACCATTAACCCACTAGTGAGCCCCACAAAAGGGCCAGCTTTGGGCACCTGCCCTAAGTGCCTAGCCTTACCGACCAGTCAAGGTGGGCCAGAGAGAGAAGGAAGGCGATACCACCAGTACCTCTCCCCCCATCTCCCTTCCCTGTTCCCATCCCCAAGGGTCTAGAATCTGCGGATGGAGGAGGTACAGCCGTGAAAGAATGTCTTCCTTCCTGCTCCAAGTCCCTCAAGCCAAATGCCTGACTTGCAATGAGGGAGAGGGTGTGTTTTGAATCAAATATGAGTCCAGACATGTTAACAGGAGTTTTAACAACTGGAAATAGCTAGAAAGTTATGGGACCTGCCTGAGGTGTTAAAGGATTTCCTATCAGGGAAGGAAGATCTGACAGAGTGTGAATGAAAACAGTGATTAATTTTTTTTTGTTTGATTGCCAATGATTTGAAATTTTCTTTCCTCAACACACTGGTACAAAATAAATGCAAAACAGAGTTGACTTGTCCTATAATAGTGGCAAATACAAAGTGTTTTTTCCCTTCTTGCACAATGCTTTGTTTTTCCTAAAACTGGTAAAACTTTTATTTTTTGGTTTGCTTATGTTTCTATTTACACATCACAAATTCAACCCCAGCCATTTTCTCCAATTGGTAAATCCTCTTTGTATGTTGAAATAATAAGGTGTGCCATCAAATTCACCTTTTTGAAAAAGTCTTTTTTAGAGTCTTTTTTGATCTACCTCAATTTGAACTGATTGCTTTCGGGATCTGCCACAGATCTGTCCTCATGGGACCACCCAAGAATATTTAGGGGGGAGTTTCTTTTTGTGATAGATCCCTGATTTCTGGATTCCAGATTTTACTTTTTTCTTAATTTATTTCCCTATTTCGGTAGAGCACTTTATCCAACAACTTCTGCAAAATGCTGCATGGGACATAAATTTGGGGGACCATGCCCATAAAAAATGTTTTTAGTCTATCTGTGATATTTGTTTGCCAAACAGCCGCAATAATTCCCCACATTGTATTCATGCCATTGGGTAATCCCTAGCCTTACTGAGTCTGGGCTTTGGTCAATGGGACAATATCAAACATGAAGTAAACAGAATTGGGAAATGCCTGTGCATTGGATGTGTTGTCTCTTTCTGTTTTTGGAAGCCTGGAATCACTATGGGAAGAAGATGGACTAGTCTGCTGGAGGATGAGAGACTGTGTGGAACAGAGAAAAGCTGTTTCAACTAAGGGCCTCTCTTCCTTCTGCTCTAGACCTGCTAGCCTGCAGGATGTGTATGAAGCAATCCTAGATATCTAACCCCTGGTGAACTGATGCTTGGCTGCAAAGATTCATGAGGCCAGCAAAAGAACCATCCTGTTGATCCATAGAATTGTGACAAATTTTAAGCCAATAAATTTTGGGGTGATTTGTTTTTCCCAGCAAAAGCTAACTTACAGCTCTATTATGACACTTTACTGATAGCTTAGCTGGGTAGAAAATTTTCTGTTGAATTATTTTCTTTTAAAATTTAAAGGCATTGCTCCATTGTCTTCTGCTGTTGCTGTTGTAAAGTCTTAAGCCACATTTTCCTGTTTTTTTTGGTTGTTGTTGTTTCATTTTTTGCATGCACATTTCTCTTTTTATTTGAAAGCCTTAAGATTCCCTTTTTATCTTTAGAGTTTTGAATTTTGCAATGTTTTTGGTCTGAGTCTCTCTTCATCTAATGTGCTGTGCACTTGATAAAAATGGGAAATTTCAATGTGCTAGCTCTGGGACTTTCTCCCTTCCTTCCTTCCTTCCTTCTTTCTTTCTTTTTTTGTCTTTTGTCTTTTTAGGGTTGCACCTGTGGCATATGGAAGTTCCCAGGCCAGGAGTCTAATTGGAGCTGTAGCCACCTGCCTACACCAGAGCCACAGCAACATGGGATCCGAGCCGCATCTGCAACCTACACCACAGCTCATGGCAATGCCGGATCCTTAACCCACTGAGTGAGGCCGGGGATCGAACCTGCAACCTCATTGTTCCTAGTCAGATTTGTTTCTGCTGTGCCGTGATAGGAACTCCTCTTTCTTTCTTTGATAAAACATTCAGCTGATGATTTCTACCCATCTATTCTCTGTGTTCTCTTTGAATTTTCTTGTTTAGAAACTGAACTCCTTGGACTGTATCTCTAATTTTCTCATGTGTTCTTTTCACTTTCACACTGCTTTGTCTTTTTGCTGTATTGGAAAATTTCCTTAATATTTTTTCCACACTTTTTTTGAGTTTATAATATCTTTTATTATATTTTTAATTTCTAAGAGCTCTTCTTTTTTCTCTGATAGTTTTGTATTAAAAGATCACTGCTCTTGTTTCATGGAGGGAATGTCTTTATTTCTATAAGAATATTAATTATTGGTTTTGGAATTTTTACCTTCTTGCATAGATTCTTTTTCTTTGAAATTGTTTGCTGTTGGCTTTTTCTGGGTTTTGGCCACAATGAAACTGTAGAATTTGTAGGTGATTTGAACCTGGGAGAGACTTTGAATGCACTGGGTCACAGAAGAAGATCTGAAATAATCTTGAGCAGTTGAAGGAGGGTATATCTGAGGAAAAATGTAACATTTGCAAATAAGGTTGAGTTAGCATATCAAGTATAATATGGAAGAAGTGTAATTTACAAGTAGAATATATAAAAAATGATTTCGAGCTTTTACTTGATTGTTGATTTAATTGAGAGGAAGTTCATTTACCTCCTTTAGTGTACCAGTGCACACTAAAAAAGCTAATGAATTCCTAGGGCTTCATCAATAAATATATAATGTTTAGAATGAGGGAGGTGATTGACTTACTTTGTGAAGCCATATTTTGGTAATAATAATAATAATGATAGCTATAATCACTGAACACTTTCATTGTGCTTGGCACTATTTTAAGTGCTTTACACATATTAACTTATTTAATACATACTTTATGATGAGAGAAAGGAGAGACGGAAAAGTAGAAGTGTCTGTCCAAGGTTACACAAATAGTAATGTGTCCAAGGTCATGCAAATTCATACGAACAGGTAGTATGGTTCTAGAACCTTGACCACATGCTGCATCGCCTCTCTAACTATTGTATTCAGACACTTGAAAGAGATCTAGACAGGAGAGAACACTCCTAAAGATAAAGAGGATTTAGAACCAAGCTAGACAGGGAAACATTGAAAAGACTGTGGGTGTTGAAAGAAAAGGCTCACAGGAAATATATATATATATATGTTTTAAACATATATATAATATGTGTGTGTTTTAAACATATATATATATGTGTGTGTGTGTTTTAAACATATATATATATGTGTGTATATATATATATGTTTTTTTCTTTTTATGGCCTCACCTGTGGCATATAGAAGTTTCTGGGCTAGAGGTCAAATCAGAGCTGCAGCCAAGGCCTATACCACAGCCACGGCAACACCAGATCCAAGCTCCATCTGTGGCCTTTGCCACCGCTTATAGCAATGCCAGATCCTAAACCCACTGAACAAGGCCAGGGATCGAACCCACATCTTCCCAGAAACAGAGTCGGATATTTCACCCCCTGAGCCACAATGGGACCTCCATCTTTAAATAAATGAATAACTATTAAGAGAAAGAGGAATGAGAGTCATTCTTTCTGACTAGGACCAATGCTTAGCAGCTATAGTGAGCAGATTTTGGCTAAGTATGCAGAAGGCCTTTCCAATGGCCAGGTTTTCCAGGGACTGCTTGACTCCAAAGAACCAGTTCCATGGCACTTGAAGTATTTAAGAAGGAGCAGGAATGCTCGTGGTAGGATTCAAATATCAGTCAGGGGAGGAGATTAGATGACCATGAAGCTTTAAAATCTTGAGATGCTTGGGTTCTATTCATTAGGCAAATAGCCTGTTTTGAGAAGCATCCTGAAATTCTCCAGAGTTTGGGAGAGAAGGCCACCCGGAAGTTCATCTAGTCATTCTCCGGTTTCAAATACATGTGCATCCAAACCAATGGAAGGAGTGAAAAATAATCTGCGTCTACCCTCCCCACTCCCCCGCCTCTGCCTTTGACAGCCTTCAAAGGGAAGCAGCACAGAATCTCGGGTTTATATAAATACTGGGGGAGGAAGGGATCATTATTTTTTAGTGTGACATTCTCTTTGCCGATGTGGGGACCGAGAACAGTGACACGACCCTCCCAAGGTCACACTGCTGGTCTGTGGCAGAGCAGGAACTAAAATGCAGCCCTCAAGACTTTCAGTTCAGTTTTCTTTGCAACATGCTACATTGTCATTCGGATTCCCGTGGACATTTCTTCCCCGCGTCTCACTTGAACTCTTCACTGTGTGCTTGGATCCCGCTTTCCTATCGTCTCCACAAAGAGCGATGACGGCTGGCCATTTTTCCTGGCCCTAAGAAGTCCTCTGTCTTGGCTAACGGGGCGCTCTCTGTTAGTGGGGCGTCATCCTCTCCTCTCCCGGGAGGGGGAGATGTCCATTCCACACTTGCACGTGTCCGAAGTGAGCAAGGATTCTGAAGAATAAAAGGCAAAACCCATGGTTCACTGCTGTTTGCCCGAGCCCCAGGATGAGGTCTGGTTCTCACATATGCCTGTAGAGTTCTCGCAGGTGTCCTCTCTCTCTGGGGACAAGCAGGTGTCTATTTCTTACCTGACTTCATGAAGGCATTGTTCCTACTCAGCAAGACAGAGCCAGGTGGACAAGCCAGTGGGGTCCAGAACAAAAAATAGCTTTGTCCAGGGCAATCCTTTCCCCATCACTCTGTCCCTTAGTTTCCACAATCTGCATTGACATTTGATTCCGCTGGAGCTGGGTTTTCTAAAGATGCAGGCACTGCTTCTTTTTACATAAATACAATTCGATAACACTTGGATGGGTGTGCCCTGGGCTGCAGAAAGCCAGCCCCGGTAGCTGGAATACAGTATAACCACAGGAGGGCAGGAGAGGCTAAAGAATGAAAAGACCAGCCCTGAACACAAACCTCTCTTTGTTCGCCCAGAGGCCAAATCATCAAACGATCTGCAAAATCTGGCAACTTTTAAGAACAATAGAGAAACATTAGGCATTTGGTGGCCAGATTGCTAGCTGGGCCATCCAAAGCAAAGCTGAGGATGCCTGGGATCAAGATTGACAAGCTGTGAGCTTGGTCGAGTCTGTTAACCCCTCTGAGTCAGTGTTCTCTCCTGTAAGAATGGGCCTGGAGTCACCCATCACCCCGTCTTGCAGTGGGACGTACAGAGCCCAGGAAAGCCCCTGCCCTGGTTTCCTTGCAGCCCTTCTCAGAAGGTGGTCTCCACGCAAATTCCACTCTTTCTTCCGAATCAAATATATTCCTCTGAGGGGCCTTCCAGTGTCCCTGATCCAGCTCCTGGCTGGGATGGTGTCCCCAGGGAGAACGAGGAGGGGGAGGGCTTGAGGAGGGAGACCCAGGCACCTGCAAAATTAACTTCCCATTTCCTTGGTGAAATTTGGATGTAAATTTAACTGAATGATATGTTTGCACCAAGGGAAGACCAAACAAATAAGCTTCCAGAAATCTGTATAAAAAATGGATAGGAGTTCCCGTTGTGGCTCAGCAGATTAAGAATCTAACATGGGGGTATGCTCTCTGGCCTCGCTCAGTGGGTTAAGGATCTGGTGTTGCCACAAGCTGTGGTGTAGGTTGCAGATGCGGCTCAGATCGGGTGTTGCTGTGGCTGTAGATTTGACTCCTGGCCTGGGAACTTCCATATGCTGCAGACATGGCCCTAAAAGGAAAAAAAAAAAAAAAAAGGATAAGCAATGCAGTCCTACTTTATAGCACAGGGAACTATATCCAATCTTTTGGGATAGATCATGATGGAAGATAACGTAAGGAAAAGAACGTGTGTGTGTGTGTGTGTGTGCGTGTGTGTGTGTGTGTGTGTATACATGTATGACTGGGTCACTTTGCTGTACAGCAGAAACTGGCACAACACTGTCAATCAGCTACACTTTAATAAAAATATAAATAAATTTAAAAAATTAAGGAAGGCTTCGTAATTATCCGAGTAGAGAAAAGGGTCAGAAGGATTGACCGATAACTTCGTACTGGGTAGAGTCTTGGGATCTCAAAGGCATCTGTCCTGAGGGTTTATTCATGACTTCATTTCAGCAAGACGACATTGTTGGGCATCTTAAATTCATGTAACCATTTCAGTTGTCACTGGTTTTGAGTTTTCTTAATATTTAAAATTTAAAGGTTATAGTTTTATATCAATATCTGTACGTATTTGATCAACATTTGTAACATGTTCAGGTCACAATTCAAATAATTTTAGCCAACACAAAGAAATTGCAATTAAAAAAAAATTTATGGACACGTCCATAAAATTCAATTCCTAGGCCAAGAATTGAATCCAAGCCACAGCTGCAACCTATGCAGCAACACTGGACCCTTTAACCAACCCACTGTGCCGGGCTGGGGACCAAACCTGCACCTCTGCAGTGACCCAAGCTGCTGCAGTTGGAGTCTTAACCCACTGCAACCATGGTGGGAACTCCTGAAATTGCAATTTTGCGGGGTGGGGGGTGGGGGGTGGGGGGGGTGGGGGGGTGTTGTGCATTATTCATGTTTTAGAAATCCTAGATTAAAGGAGATTTTAGGGAGTTTTTCTATATCAGGATTCAATCAAGGGAGGAGAACCCCTATGGGAGGTACGGAATAAGAGGTGTGCTGGAGGGGTTTGATCTTATGCCACCTCGGGAGGTGGAGGAGACGGCTGTGGAAGGCTCTTGGCTCTGTGTCCGGCCTGCTGGCAAACCTGAAGTTGCTTCGCAGAGCTGGGAGTTGGCGATGGGGGAAGCTGGACGCAGAACAACTCAGAAGAGTGAGGGCAAGTGCAGCTCCCAAGGGAAAACCAGGAACCCACAACTGTCTCCTACCACCTCCCAAGGACAACAAACAAAGTGACTTGTGGAAAGAGCTGGACTCTTCTCTGAAGCGCTGCCTACGGGAAACGTGGAAGCTGCGGGTCAGAGAGATGCTGGACAAGATGCAGGCTTGGCTGCTGCCAACAGGATGAGCCAGCAGGTCCACTGCTGCCTGCATGGTACCTGCACCAGCCTTGGAAGGGGACGGCCACCTTCTCACTTCCACCTTCTGAATCTCAGGCGTATTTCTCTTGAGGTCACCGCCAACTTGCACCACACAGGGGACAAAATTCTGGGCACATCTGTTCCAGACTAGCTAAGTTCATACCGTAAAAAGCCCTGACAAGAATTCATTTTCAGATACTCCTGAGATGAACGTTTAAGCAGACTCTACCCCATGGTGTGTCTCTAATGAACGATTATTGCTTGAATCAAGGATTTAAAGAGGAATATTGAACTTTAGTCTCTATAGCTTGGTGATCCCAACTTGGTGCTTTAGCACAGGGCTTGGCATAGAGCTGGTCGTCAGGGACTATCTGTAGAGTGAATGCCTGAGTGGTTTGGCAGGAAGCACTGCTGTTCTGGAGGCTTGGGGTGGTCCTGGGCCGGCTACTGCTTCACTGTGGGACTTAGGGCAAAGCATGCCAGCCCTGTGGCCTCCGTTTGGTGGAAGGGGTCAGACGAAACCCTCTCCAAGTAATATTTTTTTGCGGAGAAACTTTGCACTTCTGAGTGTGTCAGATCGCCTTCCAAACCAGGTGCTTCACGCGTGGAATGAGTTCGAGACCTGAGGGATCACGAAGCACAGCGGTCACGGGTGGGGCCCCAGCGCTGAGTCCTGGAACCCAGCAGTTTGCACGAGGGCTGACTTGGAGGATGGGAAATAGGAAAGAAGAAAGACAGGTGCAGAAAAGGGAACCGCAAGGGAGCTCAGGGCCAACGGTGCCTGCGTGAAAAGGGTGCCTTGGGCTGGTTCCGATGCATTGGAATCTGGCTTCTCCTCCCTGTCAGTTTCTGTGCAGAGTTAATTTTCCTCTGCAGCAAAGTTCTCTGTCCTGGAGCAAGTGGCACTGTCATTCTAGGACTTCGCCCTGAACAGGCTTCTCTCTCTGCTTGGGCACCGATTTCTCAAAACCAGCTCACGTCCTCCAGGCCTTCCTGTGACATGTTATTTGACTGAGCTTGGCCAAAGGCTCCAGATTTTTAGAATGTGTTGAAAATGGGGTGGGAAGTCCTTTATTACCTTTCTTGTGCCTTTTCTTTTTTAATTTTTAAAAAAGATTTTTTTTTCTGTTACAGTTGATTTACAAGGTTCTGTCAGTTTCTGCTGTACAGCAAAGTGACCCAGTGATACATATATATACACATTCTTTTTCTCACCATTATCCTCCATCCTGTTCCATCACTAGTGACTGGATAGAGTTCCCTGGGCTCTAGAGCAGGATCTCATGGCTTATCCACTCCAAATGCAATAGTTGGCATCTACTAACCCCAAACTCCCAGTCCATCCCACTCCCTCCCTCACAAGCCCCCCCTCCATCCCACTCCCTCCCCCTCCCCCTGGGCCATTCCCCCCCTCCCCAGGAACCACAAGTTTTCTCTTTACGTTCATGAGTCTTGCAGAATATTTTTAAAGAATGGGCATCCGAGATAACCAGTTTAGAATCTCAGGCTTACAGCTGCCTTCCGGGAGGGAGCCTTTCTTTTACAGTGTGACTCACTTTTTGGCTCTTTCCCTTCTGGAATATCATCTTCTATCGGTTGCGGCTCTGAAAGAAATTTACAGGTGGCAGGGCTAAAAAAACCCATTGTGCCCCCCCCCCCAATACCTCTTTAATTTATGCCTTTCCACCATCTCGTATAGCCTTGCAAAAAAAAAGAATCGCATACATAAAGACGACCTACATGCCATCTGCTGAGTGGGTCAGGGAGGGACAGGCCTCTCAGGCTCTGCGGAGGGATTTAAGTGGTTTGCTTCGCAGCCCCAGGCCTGGCAAAACAGGCATCATTTCATCTCGTCCATCGTGGGCTTCAGGCCACCAGTCTCCAGGCTTTGAAGTGGTTTCACCTCCTGTGATGTAACCGGACTCCCTGTGCTGTGCCCCGGGGAGGCTGCTGCTCAGATTCCTTCTCCCACCCTGTGGTTTGCCAGCCCGGGAGCCTGGTCAGGCCGCCCCTCTGCTTTCTTGCATTTCTCCCCAAAGGTCTATGTTTCCTAGAAAATTTGAGAGTCGAAGCTGATGGGATGTGATAGGTGTGCACTCACCTATGACGGGGTGGGCAGGTGCTACGAATTTCAACTCTGAATTTAACTCTGCTAAGAGGGACTCTATGTAGCCAGGTTTTTGTTGTTGTTGTTCCCTCCACAGCAGAAAGGGGCTCGTTTGGCACTTTACATTCTGTTAGAGGACTTCGCTTTACCCTTTTCCTGGTTGGTTGATGAACCAAGGGAGAGTCCTTTTTTTTTTTTTTTTTTTTACTGATGGATTGATTGAGTTGGCCGTGCTGTGTAGGGGCTTGATGTGGGATCTCAGTTCCCAGACCCGGGATTGAACCCCAGGCCACAGCAGTGAAAGCGCCAAGTCTTAACCACTAGACCACCAGGGAACTCCCACAAGGAGAATGTTTTATTCATCAACATATTAATCAGAATATCTGCATCCCAAGGTTTCACATAAGGTAAGGACCTGAACTCTCTTCTGTCCCAACTTTTTCCATGTCGGGACGTGAGATACAGTTTTTACTGAGGATTTTCTGAAAGGTAGAAGCAGGCACCTCACTTTACCTTGGAATAAAACCACTTTGTCAGAAAGCTGTGTGCTTTGGATGTGTTTTGGCTTCTTGAATAAATGCTTTCACTGAATTTCACCGTGATGTTACATATTTCACCTACACTGAGAGATGAAATATGGACAACTGTATGAAACATATTGTGTTTATTGTCAAGAAGTTTTGGAAAACATCCTGTCACACAATTTCCTTCTTAGCAGAAAAAAAACAACAACAACAAAACAAGTAAATAGACTTTCCCGTATTTTAGTATCAGGAGAAATGTGTTTCTCCCAAACTGGTTTCTTGGGGAAATCAATGTCAGAGTCGATATAAATAAAATCTCATGGGATTGGTCTCTGCTGATTTGAAAGGTCTTGTAATTTGTATGCACGATTCTGATCTTAAAGTAAGTGTGGCATATCTTGAAATTTATACCAGAATTTATACTCACGGTCCATTCTTTGTGATCCAGTATCAAAAAGTCTTCAGCTGGTTGTAATCGTGGCCTCCACTTACTGCACTGGACCTCTGAATGCTCATTCGTTTGTAGCGCATACAATAGTCTGGGGAGTGTAAATGGTATTTATTGGAAAGTGTTTTGCAATTTGGACGTTGTGTTGTGGTTCTTTTTGTGTCGACCCAAATCTTTTCATCTAGATCTCCTCACACTAGGTGGCAGGAGTGCCTCGTAGAAGAGTTGAACTCCCTACCCAAGGACTTTGGTAGCTGGGGTGGGGGTGATGGTGCAGGGGAGCAGAGAGGCTGGAAGGCAGATATGTGACGGATCCTGGGATGTCCTGTTCTAGCAAAGCCAGTGAGTCTATGTTCTTCTGACCTCTATTCTTTTTTAAACTTTTATTTTAATTTTTTGTCTTTTTAGGGCAGCACCCAAGGCATATGGAATTTCCCAGGCTAGGTGTTGAATCAGAGCTGCAGCTGCTGGCCTACACCACAGCCACAGGAACGCAGGATCTGAGCTGCCTCTGTGACCTGCACCACAGCTCATGGCAATGCCCAATCCTTAACCCCCTGATCGAGGCCAGGGGTCAAACCTGCTTCCTCATGGATCCTAGTTGGGTTCTTAACCTGCTGAGCCACAATGAGAATTCCTTTTGGCCTCTATTCTTGTACCCAAGAGACAAGAGACAGGGAGGGAGACAGAGACGAGAGATAGGGGTGGGATGGGCAGGGGAGAGAGAAACATCACCTTTTTCCCTTTTATTAAAGTGACCAGAATCACAGTTAATAAACTACGAGAGCTAAGACGCTCCGAGCTGTTTGCATCTGAAGCCAGTGACCTCTGCTGGGCTTCAGAAGCCCGTCGAGGCCTGTGTGACTCTGCCGTGCTGGTAGGTACCAGGCTGGCGGGGCTCCGGCTTGGAATTCTGGTCACGTATGGTTTTCAGATCTTTCAGTTGTTTGGTCGGAGCAGTGAGGAGCCTGAGAACTGGGCAGAGGGTGTGTGTGTGTGTGTGTGTGTGTGGATATGATGTGGTCTCCTTAGATTTTGTTTCGTCTTGGGCAAATCACTTAATTTTCCTAATACTAAGTATGCTCATCTGTGAAATGGGGTAATAATAGGACCTATTTTTCCTGGTGTGGTTTGAGCATTAAAGGAGATAATACAGGTAAGTATTTGGCACACAGCATGTATAGAGTGTATGTGAGCTGCCATTGATTTTTTTTTTTTTGATCTTGGACAAATCAAACTCTGTGAACTTCAGCTTCATCACTGATAAGATGCTAAGTCTGAATAATGTGATGTCCACAGTTTTTTGTGGCCTCCAAAGCTTGAAATGTTGTGTGCTGTGTGTGTGGTGTTTACATCATTTTTATACCACCCGTAGGGGCTCTTACACGGCGGGGCACACCATGGTTAATCCCGTGATTGTTAGATGCATGTTGAATTATGCATGAATAAAAAACATAATAAGGAGCTATGCTTCTAGCATGATTTACTTTACATATAAGAAGATGGTTAGGGCAGAGGTAATATATTCTATTTTTTTTCCTTTTGTTCATTCATTACCTTTAAGTTAGGGAGCAATTATGGATCAAGTCCTTCCGATACCCCAGGAACGGAGCTAGAAGCCATTAGGGATAAAGAGCTAGGGATGAGCATGACTTCTGTCCTCAAACTCTGAATTCTGGTTGAGAAAACAGTCTGTAAAATAGTGTCACAAAATCCGAGGCTGCACAGGATCCCATTGGAGCAGAGGGTAAATGACCTTATTATGTTAGGGAATTGCAAGCTATCTGGTGTAGCTGGTGCAGAGAATACCTTTGGGGGGTGGTGACGGGAGGTGAGGCTGCTTAAAAACATTTTCTAGCATCTACAGTGGGCATAGCCTGTTAGAGTTACACATCTGAAGTTTATTGTTAATATTATTTTAAAACCCTTTTTGTCTTTTTAGGGCCACACCCATGGCATATAGATATTCCCAGGCTAAGGGCTGAATTGGAGCTGCAATTCCACAGCCTACTCCACAGCCACAGCCACACGGGATCTGAGCCGTGTCTTCCACCTACACCACAGCTCACAGAAACGCCGGATCCTTAACCCACAGATCAAGGCCAGGGACCGAAACGGTGTCCTCATAGATACTAGTTGGGTTCTTTACCACTGAGCCACAGAGGGAACTCCCACACCTTTGAAGTTTAGATGTGCATGAAATTCATTTTAACTGATGGAAATATATCCTAGCTTTCTTTTAACAATTTGTTCTAAAAATCTCTATATTAGGAACGGCAACAGGAACAATGGCACTTATTTTGCTTTTATAAAACACTGACTTTATCTCATTTGGTGAGTCATATGAATAGTCTCTTCCATTTGATGAATCCCTATTATGGACCATGTTCTGTTTGACCTCTGACAAACACTATCTCGTTTGTTACTACTCAGTGCCTTTCCCATCAGGAGCCTGTGTTTACCCGGCCGGGAGGACCAGAGCAGGCTTTGCGCGCGCAGAGGTGATGCCTGCCCATCCTCTTCCGTGCGCTCCCCGCATCGGTGCGGCCAGTGCGCAGGCGGCCTTTACGTCTTATTCGCTGGGAGCGGAGCAAGATGGCGGCGGCGGGGTCGGAGGCCGCCTCGCCTTCTCCCGCCAGCACGTCAGAAAGCCACGGCTACCCGGAAAACCACTCGCCCAGAGCATCTACTGGCTGCTGGCAGAAGACCTTACACCTCCCCAAAGGGCAAGAAGCCCTTGACGTCACCGGGTGGAACACAGGAAAACCAGCGAGAGAAAAGGAATCGGGGCGGGACGAGCCGTGGAGGGGAAAGGGACCCCCATCCTGGGAAGCCACCTGACCGACCCCCAGATCAGCTAAGACGGTGGGACCTCAACGTCGCCGAGAACAGCAGCTGGGCTGCGGAGGGGAAAGCAGAGTGAGAGCCGCACAGACCTTCCGAACCATGGCCGCCGGGACACCACAGCCTGGACGCTCCGAGGTCAGTCCTGGGAGAGGACGGGGGCTGGCGGTGTGGGGACAGCCTGAGGGGTGAGGAGCGCTGCGCCCCAGGCAGGGGAGGAGAACTCCACGCAGAGGGAACCCAGGAGAAGGCCCCGACCCGCAGGGGAGGCGGGGCGCCAGTGCTGGGGGGGCGGGGGGCACAGGCAAATCCTGCGCATGCACGGGCTCGCAGGGGGCGGGCGGCGGCTCCGGCGGGGGCCACGGGGCAAGAAGCCACTTGCTTGGGTTACAGGAGCCCAGGCGCTTCTTGTGCAGGCTGTGGGTGGCCGGGCACCTCTCATGTGGTCTAAGGGCAGCATGGGACTAAGGGCAATGTGGTGCTTTCTGCGTGATCCACAGGCAGCAGGGACGGACTGGGGTGGTTGCTCAGAGGCCGGAGGGAGGCATGGCCTGCCACCACTGGGGCCTGTGAGTGGGCTCCACCTGCGGCTCCGGTCACCTCAGGGGTCAACAACAACAAAAAAGAGGGCACTGCAACCAAGCATCACACGTTGTTGCTGTCACCCTCCTGGGAACACGCCTACCCTGCTGCTGACACTGCTAAATGCTCTGGGCAGCTTCCAGACACTTGATCACTGTCCCTTCCCAAGACCCTACATCTAGGAGCAGCTGGTGCAGCACCTCCTGCATGGGCTAAGTGGGACAGGGTGCTTCTGGCATGGTCTGGAGTTAACTGACCTGCAGAGATAACTGCAGGTCAGTTATCTCTGACTCCAGAGGTGGGTGTGCCCCGCCACCACTAGGGGGTCCGTGAATAGGCACCACCCATGGCCCCAATCACCTCAAGCTTACCCAGAGGTGGACACTGTGACCGAACACCACCTGTTGTTGCTCTCACACCCCTGGGAGCACACCGGCCCTGTTGCTGCCACTGCCATACACTCCCGGCAGTGCCCACACACTTGATCTCTGTCACTTCCCAGGATTCTGCCACTAGGAGCAGCCTGTGCAGCACCTCCTGTGTAGGCTAAGTGAGATGGGGTGCTTCTGGCATGGTGTGCAGGTGGCAGGGGCAAACCACCATGGTTATCTCTGACTCTAGAGGTGGGAGTGACCCATTACCACCAGGGATCCATGAACAGGCACCACTTGAGGCTCTAGTCACCTCAGAGGAGGGCATTGCAATTGAACACTACCTGTTGTTGCTCTTACTCCCCTGGGAACTCACACACTCTGCTGCTGCCACCGCCAGATGCTCTGGGCACCTTGTAAATCTGCCTAGGCTCATTATCACTTCCAAGGGCCCTGCACCTAGGAGTAGCCTGTGCCACCTTCCTGCAGGTCCTTGCTGCTGTTAAGAGCCCAGCAACCAGGCACTGACGACTAGCCCTACCCATGGCCTCCTTCTCCCTGGAAACACATTCAGCACCCTGGGGATAATAGCTTGCTCATGCCAAAGAAAGGGACAGCAAATATTCAAACTCCCATGCCAAAAATAAATAGTAACCCCCTAAAAAATACAAAGGCGTACTCTTGCATAGAAGTAGCCTTGCAAGACTACAGTTTGGCTTCCCTAAATGCACCAAAAAAAGAAAAACATAAGCAAAATGAAGAAGCTCAGGAACCATTCCAAGTTAAAAGGACAGAATTCGCATGAATCAGCAAACAATGAAACAGACCTCTGCAGTCTGACAGACACTGAGTTCAAAAGGGAGATAGTGAAAATACTGAAGGAATTAAGCCTGAATATCAAGGAATTAAGAGCAGATATGAACAGTAATGCAGATTCCTTTAGAAAGGAACTAGAAAATATATGGAGGAACATAGAAGAATTATACAATTCATTTGCAGATATGCAAACTGAGCTAAAGGTGCTAAAGAGCAGAATGAATAATGCAGAAAAATGAATTAGTGACTTGGAAGATAGAATAATGGAAATCACCCAATCAGGGCAGCAGACAGAAAACCAAATGAAAAAACATGAAAGCAATATAAGAGATCTATGGGATAATATAAAGCAGGCCAATCTACTTATAAGGGGAATTCTGGAAGGAGAAGAAAAAGAAATGGGGATTGAAAATATATTTGAAGAAATTATGTCTGAAAACTTTCCAAATCTAAAGGAAACTGATATCAAGATACAGGAAGCACAGAGGACCCCAAACAAGTTGAACCCAAATAGGACCACACAAAGACATACTGTAATAAAAGTGGCAAAAGTTAAAGACAAAGAGAGGATTCTAAAGGCAGCAAGAGAAAAGCAAAGCGTTAATTATAAGGGAACCCCCATAAGGCTATCAGCTTATTTCTCTACAGAAACACTATAGGGCAGAATGAGTGGCAAGATATATTTAAAGTTCTGAAAGGGAAAAATTTGCAACCTAGAATACTCTATCCAGCAAGAATATCATTTAAAATAGAAGGGGAAATAAAGAATTTCTTCAACAACAAAAAAAAGCTAAAAGAGTACAGCAATACTAAACCCATTCTAAAAAAAATACTGAAAGGGGTTCTCTAAAAAAAAAAAAAAAAAAAAAAAAGATGTAAGAAGAAATAGGATGGAGGAGACCACAATTGGAAAGCAATCACTTAAGTAAGCCAGCATACAGATCTAAACGTGAAGATGTTAAAAAAAGACTTCAAAATTATAGAATGTTGGGAAGGAAAGTAAGAAAATATAGATTTTTAAATTTTAGTAATGTTTTTAAATCTATATGACTATCAGGCTAAAGCAAGCAGATACAGGAAGGGGTTAACATATTTAAAAAACAGGGCAACCACAAATCAAAACCAAACATTACACTCATAAAAACTAAAAAGAAAAGTACTCAAGCATAAAATAAATGGAAATCGTCCAACCAAAAAAAGAAAGGAAGAAAAGAGAAACAGAATCAACTGGAAAACAAGGTTTAAAATGGCAATAAATACATATCTATCAATAATTACGTGTCAATGGACTGAATGCTCCAAACAAAAGATACAGAATGGCAGATTGGATAAAAAAACAAAAGCCTACAACCTGCTGTCTGCAAGAGACTCACCTTAGGGCAAAGGACACATAAAGATTGAAAGTGAGGAGCTGGGAAAAGATATTTCATGCCAATGGACAAGACAGGAAAGCAGGAGTTGCAATACTCATATCAGACAAAATAGACTTTAAAATGAAGGCCATAAAGAAAGACAAAGAAGGACACTATTTAATGGTTAAAGGTCCATTCAAGAAGAGAATATTATAATAGTCAATATATATGCCCCTAATATAGGAGCTGTCAGATACCTACAACAAATACTAACAGACATAAAAGGAGCAATTGATGGGAATACAATCATAGTAGGAGACTTTAACATCCCACTCACATCAATGGACAGATCCTCTAGACAGAAAATCAATAAGGCAACAGAGATCCTAAAGGAAACAATAGAAAAGTCAGACTTAATCGACATTTTTAGGACATTGCATCCAAAAAAATCAGAATACACATTCTTCTCAAGTGCACATGGAACATTCTCAAGGATCAATCACATACTGGGGCACAAAGCTAACCTCAACATATTTAAAAGTATAGAAATTATTTCAAATATCTTCTCTGACCACAATGGCATGAAACCAGAAATCAATCACAGGAAAAGAAATGAGAAAAAAGTGACTACATGGAGACTAAACAACATGCTACTAAAAAACCAATGGGTCAATGAGGAAATTAAGAAGGAAATTAAAAAATAGCTCGAGACAAATGATAATGAACATGCAACCACTCAAAATCTATGGGATGCCGCAAAAGCAGTGCTCAGAGAGAAGTTCATAGCGATACAGGCCTTTCTCAAAAAAGAAGAAAAATCTCAAATTGACAACTTAACCCACCACCTAAATGAATTAGAAAAAGAAGAACAAAACCTAAAATCAGCAGAAGGAAAGAAATCATAAAGATCAGAGAGGAAATCAATAAAATAGAGATTCAAAAAACAATAGAAAAAATCAATAAAACCAAGAGCTTGTTCTTTGAAAAGGTAAACAAGATTGACAAACCTCTGGCCAGAGGAGGTTTCACCAAGAAGAGGAGAGAAAAAACCCAAATAAACAAAATGAGAAATGGAAAAGAAGTCACAGCGGATATTACAGAAATACAAAAAATTCATGAGCGAATAACTATGAACAACTATATGCCAACAATTTTGACAACATAGAAGAAATGGACAACTTTCTAGAGACTTACATCCTGCCAAAACTGAATCAAGAAGAAATAGATCAACTGAACAGACCAACAACTAGAAATGAAATTGAATATGTCATAAAAAACACTCTATAAATAAAAGTCTAGGACCAGATGGCCTCACAGGTGAATTCTACCACACATACAAAGAGGAACTGATGCTCATCCTCCGTAAACTTTTTTAAAAGGTTGAAGAAGAAGGAACACTCTCAAAGACATTCTGTGACACCACCATCACCCTAATTCCAAAACCAGACAAAGATATCACCAAAAAAGAAAACTGTAGGCCAATATCTTTGATGAATATAGACACAAAAAATGCTCAACAAAATTTTAGCCAACTGAATCCAACAACATATAAAAAGATCATATACCACAACCAAGTGGGATTCATCCCAGGTTCACAAGGATGGTTCAACATATGCAAATCAATCAACATCATACACCACATTAACAAAAGAAAAGTCAGAAACCACGTGATCATCTCAATAGATGCAGAAAAAGAATTTGACAAAGTCCAACATCCATTCGTGATAAAAACTCTTACCAAAGTGGGTATAGAGGGAACACACATTAACATAATAAAAGCCATTTATGACAAACCCACAGCAGATATAATACTCAATGGACAAAAGCTGAAAGCCTTCCCACCAAAATCTGCAGCAAGACAAGGATGACCATTCTCACCACTCTCACCAATATTCCAACATGGTATTGGAAATCGTAGTCACAGCAATCAGACAAACAAAGAAATAAAAGGCATCCAAATTGGAAGAGAAGTGGTAAAATTGTCACTGTATGCAGATGACATGATACTATATATAGAAAACCCTAGGGACTCAATCCAAAAACTACCTGAACTGATCAACAAATTCAGCAAGGTGGCAGGATATAAGATTAACATTCAGAAATCAGTTGCATTTCTGTATACTAACGATGAAATATCAGAAAAGGAATACAAAAATACAGTACCTTTCAAAATTGCACCCCCCAAAAATCAAATACCTGGGAATAAAGCTGACCAAGGAGGTGAAAGACTTTTATTCTGAGAACCATAAAACATTAATCAAGGAAATTAAAAAAGATGTAAAGAAATGGAAAGATATTCTATGCTCCTGGATTGGAAAAATTAATATTGTAAAAATGTCCATACTATCCAAAGCAGTCTGCAGATTCAGTGCAATCCCTATCAAATTACCCGTGAGGAGTTCCCGTCGTGGCGCAGTGGTTAACGAATCCAACTGGGAACCATGAGGTTGCAGGTTCAGTCCCGGCCCTTGCTCCATGGGTTAACAATCCGGTGTTGCCGTGAGCTGTGGTGTAGGTCGCAGATGCAGCTCGGATCCTGCGTTGCTGTGGCTCTGGCATAGGCCGGGGGCTACAGCTCCGATTCGACCCCTAGCCTGGGAACCTCCATATGCTGCGGGTGTGGCCCAAAGAAATAGCAAAAAAAAAGACAAAAAAAAAAATTACCCATGACATTTTTCACAGGACTAGAACAAACAATCCAAAAATTTATATGGAACCACAAAAGACTCAGAATTGCCAAAGCAATCCTGAGGAACAAAAACCAAGCAGGAGGTATAACTCCCCGAGACTTCAGGCAATATTAAAAAGCCACAATCATTAAAGCAGTGTGGTACTGGTACCAAAACAGACATACAGACCAGTGGAATAGAATAGAGAACCCGGAAATAAATCCAGACACCTACAGTCAATTAATCTTCGACAAAGGAGGCAAAAATATAAAATAGGAAAAAGGGTCTTTTCAGCAAGTGTTGCTGGGAGAACTGGACAGCTGCATGCAAATCAATGAAACTAGAACACACCCTCACACCATGCACAAAAATAAACTCAAAATGGCCTAAAGACTTAAATGTGAGACAAGACACTGTTAAACTCCTAGAAGAGAACATAGGCAAAACATTCTCTGATATCAGCCTTACAAATGTTTTCTCAGGTCAGTCCCCCAAAGAACAGAAATAAAAGCAAAAATAAACCAATGGGACCTAATCAAACTGACAAGCTTTGGCACAGCAAAGGAAACCAAAAAGAAAACAAAAAGACAACTTACAGAATGGGAGAAGATAGTTTCAAATGATGCAACTGACAAGGGCTTAATCTCTAAAATATACAAACAACTTACACAACTCAACAGCAAAAAAACCAACAACCCAGCTGAAAAATGGGCATCAGACCTGAAAAGACACTTTTCCAAAGAAGATACACAGATAGCCAACAAGCACATGAAAAAATGCTCAACATCCCTGATTGTTAGAGAAATGCAAATCAAAACTACTATGAGGTACCACCTCACACCTGTCAGAATGGCCATCATTAATAAGTCCACAAATAACAAGTGCTGGAGAGGGTGTGGAGAAAAGGGAACCCTCCTGCACTGTTGATAGGAATGTAAATTGGTACAACCACTATGGAGAACAGTATGGAGGTACCTCAGAAAACTATACATAGAACCACCATATGACCCAGCGATCCCTCTCTTGGGCATATATCTGGACAAAACTTTCCTTAAAAAAGACACGTGCACCTTCATGTTCATTGCAGCTCTATTCACAATAGCCCAGACATTGAAACAACCTGAATGTCCGTTGACAGATGATTGGATTAGGAAGATGTAGTGTATATATACACAATGGAATACCACTCAACCATAAAAAAGAACAAAATAATGCCATTTGCAGCAACATGGATGGAACTAGAGACTCTCATACTAAGTGAAGCAAGAAAGAAAGAGAAAGACAAATACCATATGACACCACATATCTGGAATCTAATATACAGCACAAAGGAACCTTTCCACAGAACAGAAACTCATGGACATGGAGAACAGACTTGTGGTTGCCAAGGGGGAGGGGGAGGGAGTGGGCTGGATTGGGAGTTTGGGGTTAATAGATTCAAACTATTGCCTTTGGAATGGATAAGCAATGAGATCCTATTGTATAGCACTGGAAACTATGTCTAGTCACTTATGATGGAGCATGATAATGGGAGAAAAAAGAATGTGTACATGTATGTGTGACTGGGTCACCTTGCTGTACAGTAGAAAATTGACAACACTGTAAACTAGCTATAATGGAAAAAGTAAAAATCATTATACAAAAAAGGAAAAAAAGTTAATCATATTTGCAGACTGACAAAATGAAATAACTTGTCTAGGTTGGCATAACTAGGAAGGGGTGGAGTCAAATAGAAAGTTAGTTGATTTTGACAATTTAGATCTGACATCGTCATGGCTAGAAAAGTCTATGTTGTGTGATGCAGAGGAAGACCAAACAGTATACGTGCTTTTGGCCACAGAGCCTTTCTGGAAAGGAACACAATCTTGGTAGTCAATTGATTTTCATTTGTCGAGGATGTTGGCTCTTTGGTGAGCCAGTCTTTAGCCATATACCTTTATATGGTATAAAGGTATACCTTTTTTTTTTTTAATACCTTTTTTTAATATCTTTTTTTCCCCCATCTTCTTAGGGCCACAGCCACAGCATATGGAGGTTCCCAGGCTAGGGGTTAAATGAGAGCTGTAGCTGCCAGCCTACACCATAGCCACAGCAAGTTGGGATCCAAGCAGCGTCTGTGAGCTACACCACAGCTCACGGCAACACTGGACCCTTAACCCACTGATCAAGGCCAGGGATCAAACCTGCATCCTCATGGATGCTAGTTAGGTTGTTTCTACTGAGCCATGACAGGAACTCCATCCATACACCTTTCCCAATCAGTTGGATGCAAATGAGAAAAGCAAACAGGCTCAATGGAACCCCTCACTCTTGCTCGCCTTTTTGTCTCTAATAGCCAAGTATCCATGGCCTTTCACTGTTTTGTCTTTTTTGAATTTGGCATCAAAGAGATTCAGGGAGACTCTTCCATTTTTGCAAACTCAGTGATACATGAGCAGGTTCCAAAAGAAGAAATAAATGTGATATGTTTCAGAGAAATCTTTCCTCTTTCTCAGTTTGATCAACCTCTAGTCAAGGACATTCTACTGTTTTAGCTTCTGGTGTTGGAGGTCATTTTGATGGAGGAAAGATCATCAAAGTTTGGGGAAAAAGTTTATCTCTAAATTTTTTTTTGATATTTTTGAGGTTATCCTCTTTTAAAATAGTAGTTTTCTCTTTAGTGAACTTGTTTGAATAATTCAGCAAATAGTTACTGAGTGTTAGGTCCTATGCTGGGTGCTGGGGAAGCAAAGACACTAAGACACAGCTCTTGCTTTTGAGGATAAGAGATGGAGAAGGACTTATAGGCAGATCCTGGTTGGTGAGGGAATAGGCAAGCACTATGGATGCACAAAAGAGGCAGACACAGAGGCCACAGGTAGCCTCCCAGCACTGGCAGCCTGAGGCTAGTAGAGTGCTAGAAACTGCCTGTTTGTGTCCTCCTAACTCATATACTAAAGTCCTCACTCCCAGTGTAGTGGTGTTAGGAGGTGGAGACTTTCATGGGTGATGCCTCACGGGATCAACACCTTGTAAAGGAGACCCTGGTCAGCAGCCTCGTCTGCCCCTTCCATCATGGATACAATGGGACGTTGGCAGTCTGCAACCGGGAAGAGAGCTCTCATGTGAACTTGACCATGGAGTTCCCAGCCTCTAGAACCATGAGAGATAAATTTCTGTTGTTTACAAGCCACTCAGTCTGCAGTGCTTTGTGACAGTGGCCTGGACTAGGGCAGGGAAAGTAAAAAGGGAGGGGGCGACATCACCTACTGGCTGAGAACAGGTGAAAAGTCCAGAATCCCATGGGCAGCGGTTGAATGGCTCTACTGCTGCACCTGGATGACCAACAGCGCCCCAGATTTTTAGAACCAGCTTTAGCACTGCATGTATTATTATGGTCTGTTTCATATTCTCAGCTGGAAGAGGCTGAGCCATGATTGACCTAGATGGTTCTCAGGTGGAAAAGCTGGTGTTCTGTCCTTCTTCCTCCCTCAGCATCCCCAGTGCACAGATGCGCGCACCTCCTGTGGTCGTCCTCGGTCTGGATGCTGAGGTGCTGCTTTGTCTTTGGCCGTTTATCTTGAGTCTTGGGATATTATTCATTCTTCATGCAGTCACCTCTTCTTCTTTCTCTCTCTTTCTATTCTGCAGTTCTAACCCATCACTGAGATTATTATTGTGTGTTCTAAGAAATGTAGAACAATGCTTAACGCAGACCTGACTGCAAAGACTGGTGGGCAGAACTGCTTCTCCGCATCTGCTCTCAGAGACTGAGGGACCCCTGTGGGACCAAGGACTCCTTGACATCTTCCACCAACTCTCAGCTCTTGACTCCCAATCTTCGTCTGGTTGATTAGACAGACTCCATGCTATTCATTGACATGTGAAACCAACGTTAAGTCTGAAAATGCCTGCCTAAGAGTTTGTCTCCTGATTAGAGGCTGAGGGCAGGTAGCAGCCATTCAGAAACTCTGAAATGGTAGAGTTAGGGAATTGGGTTTTGAAAGTGAGTCACCCAAACATTTTCTTTCCAAACATCTGCAGGTTGTTAGCCTGATTTATTTTGAATTAAAAAATCTTTTTTTTGAGCTGGCTGACAGCTTATTTTAATTCCCAGCTGTTAAAATGTTTCAGCAATTGGAATTAGGGACTGTGCCATTGCTTTTGATGTGGTGGGAACCAGTTCAATGCTCGGGTACACCTGGGGAAACTGCCCCTTCTCATCATGGCCCTTCCTAGTTTTATTTCCTTCTGTTTAAAAACTTGCTACTTTGAGCTCTTTGTTTATGATTTCTTTGCTTGGGTCTTATAGGTCTGGTGGTCAAGGCAGTTCAGCTTATATCCAGGATGTGGTGGCTTGTATCCAGCACGTAGTACCTTGAGGCTGCCTTAGATTTCTCTCTGGGAAAAGTTGGGGGAATAAACAAATGCACAAATAAGTTTATATTTAATTAATGTTGCCTCCTCCTTTCCCAAAATATGCTGAAATGAATTTTCTGCTCAAATCTGTGGTTCTTATAAATGTTTTCAAGATTTCTCTGCAGATGGTTGGCTTGGTAAAGGCCTTTGACTTGTTCCTAATTTTTCCCTGGTTGTGGGTGAGCACCTCTTTCTCTCTCTCTTTTTTTTCCCTTTTTTGCTGTGATTTTGGATAAGGGAGCCAGGGACTCCATGTCTTCTCTCTCAATCCAGCCTACCAGGAACAGTAACACCACCACCAGCAACTCCTCTACTGTACCACCCTAGCACTTTTTGGGTCTAATCCCCCCGTCCCCCCCACCAGACTATGTACATTAGCCACTTTCACCTCTTCAGCACCCCCCTTCAAGTCTCAGCTTTTTCATACCCACTTGGCTCACTCCCAGCATGTTGCTGAAATTGGGTTCTCCAAGGTCACGCATGGCTTTATAATTGGTTCCCAGTCCTCTTGTGACTTGACTCCATCACTTGTTCCTTGACCTCTCCTTATCTGCGTTAAGGAGAAATTTTGAAACCAAACACTAGAACGATGGATTAGGACATTAAATGTGAGAGCAGGGATTTAAGGCTTCACGCAGCAGACATTAGGGATCCAATCATGGTTTTTTTTTTTTTTTTTTAATATCTGTGAAACTCTATAGTAAGTAGATTAATCCAAAGATGAAAAATGAGTGGAAGATTGTCACTAGAGTCTGGACAGAGAAAGGCGCTGAAGGTACAAATGAGAAAAATGATAAAGAGAATTGAATATAAAGCAAAGATGGAAGAGATATTGAGGGAGCCTAATAGAGAAGAAATGAGGATTGATACCTCTGTGGAGAAAAATGGCAAGAGCGTCATGTCCTTCTTTAATTTTGACCTTCGTGTTTTTGCTCATATCTCAATTTTTGTAACATGATCCTTTTCTGGTCATCCCTGTTTATTGAATTCCACACCTCTTATTGCGACTCTTTAAATTTTCATTAAATCTTTCTTCACTCCAGGTATATACTGTCTTTAGTTTCTAAGAATTCTGTAGTACTACTCTGAAAACTATAAGACACTGATGAAAGAAATCAAAGATGACGTAAATAGATGGAAAGATATACCATGCTCATGGATTGGAAGAGTTAATATTATCAAAATGACTATACTACCTAAGGCAATCTACAGATTCAATGCAATCCCTATCAAAGTACCAAGGACATTTTTCACAGAACTCGAACAAAGTATTTTAAAGTTTGTTTGGAAGCACAAAAGACCCATAATAGCCAAAGACATCCTGAAAAAGAAAAATGGAGCTGGAGGAATCAGGCTCCCGGACTTCAGACTATACTACAAAGCAACAATCATCAAAACCACATGGTACTGGCATAAAGACAGACACATAGATCAGTGGAACAGGATAGAAAGCCCAGAATTAAACCCATGAACCTACAGCCAACTAATCTATGACAAAGGAGGCAAGGATATACAATGGAGAAAGGACAGCTTGTTCAATAAGTGGTGCTGGGAAAACTGGACAGCCACATGGAAAAGAATGAAATGAGAACACTCCCTAACACCATACACAAAAATCAACTCCAAATGGATTAAAGACCTAGATATAAGACCAGACACTATAAAACTCTTAGAGGAAAACATAGGCCAAACACTCTCTGACATAAACGACAGCAACATCTTCTCAGATCCACCTCTTAGTGTATTGACAATAAAAACAAAAATAAACAAATGGGACCTAATCAAACTTCAAAGTTTCTGCACAGCAAAGGAAACCCTAAACAACACAAAAAGACAACCCACAGAATGGGAGAAAATCTTTGCAAGTGAATCGACTGACAAGGGCTTAATCTCCAAAATTTATGAACACCTTCTGCAGCTCCATGCCAAAAAAACAAACAACCCCATGAAAAAATGGGCAGAAGAGCTAAACAGACAGTTCTCCAAAGAAGACATACAGATGGCTGAGAAACACATGAAAAGATGTTCAACATCACTCATTATTAGAGAAATGCAAATCAAAACCACTCTGAGGTACCACCTTACACCAGCCAGAATGGCCATCATCCAAAAGTCTACAAACAATACGTGCTGGAGAGGGTGTGGAGAAAAAGGAACCCTAGTACACTGTTGGTGGGATTGTAAATTGGTGCAACCACTGTGGAAAGCAGTATGGAGATTCCTCAGAAAACTCAAAATTGAACTCCCATTTGATCCAGCAATCCCACTCCTGGGCATCTACCCAGAGGAAACCACGACTTGCAAAGACACATGTACTCCAGTGTTCATTGCAGCACTATTTACAATAGCCAAGACAATGGAAACAACCCAAATGTCCGTCGACAGAGGAGTGGATCAAGAAGATGTGGTACATATACACAATGGAATATTACTAAGCCACGAAAAAGAACAAAACACCAACATTTTTAGCAACATGGATGGACCTAGAAACTGTCATACTAAGTGAAGTCAGCCATACAATGAGACACCAACATCCAATGCGTTCACTGACATGGGGAATCTGAAAAAAGGACAGGCTGAACTTCTTTGTAAAACAGATGCTGACTCACAGACATTGAAAAACTTATGGTCTCCGGAGGAGACAGTTTGGGGGGTGGGGGGATGTGCTTGGGCTGCGGGATGAAATCCTGTGCAATCAGACTGTTATGATCATTATACAACTACAGATGTGATAAATTCATTTGAGTAATGAAAAAAAAGAATGAAAAAAAAAGTAAAAAGAAAAAAGAATTCCATAGTACTTTGTATATCTTAACTTTTTTTATTTTTATTTTTTTTTAAGGCTGCACCTGGAGCATATGGAAGTTCCCAGGCTAGGGGTCGAACTGGAGCTGCAGTGGTTGGCCTACACCACCGCCATAGCAATGCAGGATCGAAGCTGCATCTGCCACCTACGCTGCAGCTTTTAGCCATGCTGGATCCTTAATCCACTGAGTGAGGCCAGGGATTGAACCGGCATCCTCATGGATACTAGTTGGGTTTGTTACCGCGGAGCCATAGCAGGAATGCCTTATGTCCGGTTCTTAACCTGCTGAGCCATAGTGGGAACTCTGTTTATCTTAACTTTGATCTCATTATTTTACACAGACAATCCCCTCAGGCTGGTTTTAGGTGGATGGTATGTAATTATCTCTCTGTCTCTGTCTATCTATCATCAAAAGATATAGGAATAAAGAAGTGAAAGGAGAATGTTTGTAAGTATGAGGTTACACAGTCTCATGACGAAGGTGAAATTACAAACTCTATTTCATAGGTGGTATGAATTAAAATTTTTCTCTGTCATGTTTTTATTCCTTTTATTTAATTTTTTTTTTTTTTTTTTTTTTTTTTTTTTGCTATTTCTTGGGCCACTCCGGCGGCATATGGGAGGTTCCCAGGCTAGGGGTCTAATCGGAGCTGTAGCTGCCAGCCTACGCCAGAGCCACAGCAACACTGGATCTGAGCCGCGTCTGTGACCTATACCACAGCTCACGGCAACGCCGGATCATTAACCCACTGAGCAAGGGCAGGGATCGAACCCGCAACCTCATGGTTCCTAGTCGGATTCGTTAACCACTGGGCCACGACGGGAACTCCCTATTCCTTTTATTTAAAAATATTTTAACTTATGATGAAGTTTTAAAGTTAGATTCTCAGTAGCTTTAGTTAGAATAGGATGAACAGTAGGAACTTACCTGTTGGTAAATATTAGACACACTTGCCTTGTCTTTCATTGAACTGGAAGAGGGTACTGGTTCTTCATCCTGTAAATTTAAGAAAATTTTTGTGTTTACAATGTTAAGGTGAACGATTCTCTACTATTATCTCTTGAGAATCTTTCTGAAGAATTTATCCTCAGGTGGCTGAATGTGGCTACACCACTTTTCTAGAATTTGGTGGGTCATACCCAACAACAAATATTGTTTTTCCACTGGGTTTCCTTTCTCTAAAGAACTTCATGTTTAGACTGTTGAGAAAAATGTAATACTGAGTGTTTGAGTAATATATTAAGGCAAATGAATGTTTAAGCGTCTTCTCTTCTATTTCAAGGGTGACTAAACTTTGGGAATTATTTAGGAAGCCTGGGTTTCTAGGGCGATGCTCCCAGATGCAGCTGAGTTGGGAACGAGCTGTGTGGATGCTTTCTAAAGGATACATTCTTCCACACGAGCGCTTTAAGACAATGGCTGGCTTTCTGTTTTCCTTCTTTCTCTCTGCTACCATATAACCTACTTTGCCTCTTCTAATGAGTGAACTGCTTGGCCTTTGGACTTTCTTTCACAGATTACAAACATGGTTTCACACTCAGACTTTGGGAGAGATGCATATTTCTGTGAAGAATACAAAATTTCAGAGCCATCTTCAAAGATCCTGTTCAAGAGTTCTGGGTTGAGCTCCAGTTTCAATAGGCACCACCATCACCCCCTCCCCAAAGGATTTAGGTATCCTTGGGCTGTGCACCACACCTTGAGAAATATGGGACTAGAATAACTGGCAGGTGAACTTGGCCTGTCATCACATCATCTGTCTCAGTTGCCTTGGCCCCCCCAGGGAGTGACCGGTATATTTAGATTTGTAAGTTTCTTCTAACCCATCTCTTTGTGAGTTATTATAGAGCATATACCTTGTTACAGCTCAGTACCTATGAATTGAGAGGATTCTCTTAACTTTATCACTTCTACCCTCTTATTCTTGAGTTCTGATCATTTTGCATATCTCAGGGAATCTTCAAATAGCCTTTTTAAAAAAGTGCACTAAAAAAGTAAAAAGCATTTAAAATGGTGTTCAGGTATTGGATAAGGATTTGGGCTTAATGACCCTGAAATTCTATAATTCAACAAAATGTGCTTCTGTCATGTTATCCTGGATGTTAAAATGACCTATTAAGATACAGTAAAACTCCTTTCTTGAGAGAATGTGCTGCTAAAGTTGTGAATTTACGCCTCACCTCTTTTCAGCCTTTTCTTTTGCCCTTTTGTGTGAAATACTTGCCTTTATAATTTGGCGTATAATTGCTTTGGCGTTTGGTGCATCAACATCACAACCACTATGGGTAAATGGGCTGGCTAGTAACATTGTTTGCCCATTGCTATAAATAGGGAAACCGAGACACATCAAAATGTCAGGACTGGTTAACAACAGGGTCTCAGTAGCTGCAGATACATCAAGAATGGAAGTAGGTGCCATTTATTATAACACTGTCCCAAGTGTGTTAAACATCTATTGCCACTTCATTCTTTAAAAAAAAAATTATTCTTACTCGAGTAGTATGAAATAAGTACAATCATTCCAGTTTTACAGGGAGGAGCTTGCCTTGATCATGCTGATCATAGAGGCAAGACACGGACTGTGGCTCGCCTGCCTCTGAAGTCTGTGCTGTTATGATCCCTAATTCAGTTTAGTGGATGCCAACTGAATCAAAATAGGTTTTGTTCTGATTCTGATGGGGAACAGACCCTTTTCTAAAGTTCCCAGCAGTTGTTTGGGGAGTGGCCAGGCAAAGCTCAGAGTTTCTAGGGTGGCAGGTGTGTAAAACTGGAGAGGTGGGAGGAGTAGAGACAGAGCAGACAGAGCTCTTTGAACTTGCCTCGAGGACGGTTCTGATTTTGCTGCTCTTCCCTCACAGCTTTCTTTTCAAGACTTAGCTTACCCCAACCCGAACCCTTCCTGCTGGTGGGCACCCCATTCACAAGGGAGCAGATACCAGATGGGAGACACTGAAGCAACAGTTGTTCGGTGATTGTGCTTATGAGTTATAGACTCAGGCTCTTGGCTGGAGGGCTCTATTCTGAAAGCTTGGCTTCAAATCCACTGAGAAAACAGCATGATTTAATAGGTGAATTGGAAGCGGGAGTGGAGATGGCCGACAGTGAGAACCAATTTGTTCTTTAAATTTACCCAACGATTTGCAAGGGTGGAAAATATCCACTGGGGAAACGTGATGGCTTCTCCTAGGAAACTGACTTCATCAGATAATTCTTTAGAAACTGTTTTCAGAATGGAGACAAGTGGCATGAATCTACTGACAAAGGGAATCAGCTCTGAGTCTGGGGCTGGGTCAACGACCTGAGAGGCATTTCTGTCCCGATACAACTACAACGTAGGCATTTGTTCAGGGGGCAAGTGCTCACGCTGAGTGATTTTCAAAGCTGTTGGAGGGCATTTATCAGGCTTTGAAATTCCGCGTCCTCTTTCCCACGGTGTGCAGGCTGAGAGAAGGGATCTCTTGCACAGCCCCTAGAATGGGAATCCAGGGTGGAAAAGGTCACCTATTCTTGTCCCACAAAAGAAAAACGTATTCATCAGTTGTCAAGCAAAGGAGCTTCAGCTCCTGCAAACAGAGCAATTGCTGAGAGCTTATCAGGAGTACCCGCCTCAATCCCAAGCTGGTGCTGTATGATTCTGGGGCCACAGATCTTGTCCTGCTTCAGGTGCAAAGGGCGTTTCATGCTGGATTTTTTTTTGACATCTTTCTTTTCCTTTCAAGTCCAGTAAAAACATGTAATCCAAAACCCTCACCTCTTTTGCTTTGTACTGGGGGGATTCCAGGAGAGAGATGGTGAAAGAGAGGAAGAAGAGGGCGAAACAGCTGCGATGGTTTTCCAGTCTCCTCTCCAACTCCTTTTCTCGCTCAAGAATGTTTCACATCACAGGATTTTCCTTCTTCTTTGTCCTGTTGATGCACCCAAGATCTTCATACCCTTTCAATCAGATTAAAAGTCCAGGGTCTGGGAAAAAGAGGAAGACATTTTATTTTAAAATTTTGTTCTTGGAGTTTCCGCTGTGGGTCAGTGGGTTGCAAACCCGACCAGTATCCATGAAGATTCGGGTTTGATCCCTGGCCCCACTCAGTGGGTTAAGGATCTGGGTGTTGCCCTGGCCGTGGTGAAGGCCGGCAGCTGCAGTTCTGATTCAACCCCCAGCCTGGGACCTTCCATATGCTGCAGGTGCGGCCTTATAAAAAAACCAAAAAAAAAAAAAAAAAGTTTTTGTTCCATATGTATTACCAGCAATTAAAACTCTCTGTGGTCCACGCCCTGATTACAGCAGCAGGGACCATGAGCCCACCCTGCTGTGCACTGATTTCCAGTCCAGGCAACTAGGACAATGCTTATATGAATTAATGGGTCCTGCTAGACCTTGGCTTCCTCACTTTCGCCTTGATGAGTGGGGGCCCCAGGCTTCCGAGGCAGCAAGTGTGAGCACACCCACTCCCTCCCTGGACCCAAAACAGATACTGAACTTAGTGCATGTGTGAACCATGCCATACCTCCAGCCTGGGGACTCAGAACAAATCTGTCTGCCTCTTCAAGGTGGGCCTCCACCCTCTTCCCCAGTGAAGGGGTCTTCCTTCCTAACCCACACCCACCCACCCTTCTGAAGTTTGCAATATGTATGCTTGAATCTGGCCTCTTGGGGAGGTGAAATATGGCTTCACTTTGGAACAGCTGTGGTTTGCTCATGGAAACAGAGGTGCTTGAGTTGTGAGTCTATGGTGTGGATGATGCCAGCATTTCTTAGGAATGAGCCTTGCAGACACATCCCAGGAGAGGAAGTTAGGTTAGGGCAGGACAAATGAATGAAATTGTTTAAAGGAGGAAAAGAGATGAAAAAATTAATTGCTCTTTGTTTGGGGTTATGATGTCCTTTTTCCTGGGAAAATTCGCAGGCACTGTGGAAGTCGGCCTGCCCCAGTGCAGACCTGGTCAGTTTCATGTCAGTGGAAATTGGGATGGACTGGACCCATAGGAGCTAGGCTGTGAACCAGCATTGCCACTTTAAACCGAGTTCCCCCAAGGCAACCCGTCATTGTGAGTTAAGCTGGCACCTGAAGAGGCGAGGCTGCCCCCATTCAGTATCTACTTTACAACAGAGGGGCAGCAGGGCTCACGTCTAGGGGAGGAGCAGGGGCAGAAAAGAGCCTCGCACCTAGCAGTCATGAATTAATTAGTTAATATATAATTAATAATTCATGATATGAAGTGAAAGATATTTTCTGATAGGCTACTGCCGAAGAACTGTTGAAATGTGCTTTTTGTTTGTTTGTTTTTTTAGGGCTACAAGTATGGCATATGGAAGTTCCCAGGCTAGGGGTCAAATGGGAGCTGTAACTGCCAGCCTATACCACAGCCACAGCAATGTGGGATTCGAGCTGCATCTGCCACCTACACCATAGCTCGCAGCAACACCAGATCCTTAACCCACTGAGCAGGGCCAGGAATTGAACCTGCATTCTCATGGATACTAGAGGGTTCGTAACCCTCTGAGCTGTGACAGGAACTCCAAAGAATGTGCTCATTCTGAGGTTCACAGCTGTTCCCTTCTTCCTGAGATTCTTCGCAGGCATCATATCCCATCTGATGGGTGTGAGATGTGGCAATTGCTGTAGACAGCTTGGGAGGAAGGATCGGGAAGTAGTGTTTTGGTTCCTACCTATGACTTCAATGTAAACTAGTTTCTCTAATTTTTTATTTTTAAAAGATAGGAAATTTCTCATTTTCTGTGCTGCTGGAGTAACCCAAACTAATGGAACCCCTTGGGGGAAAATGCAGCCACAACTCAGGAGAATCCACTTGCATGAGAGGCTTCCAAGGGTGGTTTAGATTTGAAAAGCAAGTGGTGGCATCTTTAAGACAACGTATTGCTGGGAAGGAGCATCAGGTCTGGTCAGCCTGATGTGGACTGAGATGCACCATTGGCCCTTGGATGAGGTCTGTGACCATGTCAATGTGAGGTGTGACATCCTGGGGTGGTGGGGCACCTTTGCTGTAGTGATTTTTTAAGTGGTTTAATAAAATTGAAAAAAAAAAAAAAGAGATGAGAGAGAAAAACAAAACTAAAGATTCTTCTTCCCTCTGAGTAGTGAGACTCTTGGATGAAAGGCTAACTTATTCTATAAGGGTTTCTCTCTCCATCCCCTATTTCCTGCAGGCGAGGAGAGTTCCTTAATCTGGGTAGCAGGTTGGCGTTTCTTATTTGACCCCAGTCTCCTGCTGTGTGTGTGAGATGTTGAACAAGCTACTGGGGAGTCTTGCTTTGAGCGATGAGCTGCAGATATCAGCTTGAGTAGAATGCTAAGTAGAGCTGGCGAATGACTCCCCCTTCACTGAATTTCCTTTTTCTTCTGCCAGTGGACATAACAGCCCAGGCGAGGGTGACTGGGAGATGATGAGGGCAAACATGACACAAGGCAGAAGGCTGTCTTGAGCCTGACAGCTGGGACAGGAGCCTTTTCTTGTAGGGTGGCGAGGCAGTGGGACCACCACACGCGATTGTATGGATCAGTTTTCACTTCTCCAGATGCAGAGAGAGGAACCCTAATTACCTTGCCTACATGTTGATAACATCCCTTGAGCAAGAGGTAAGGCTGACCCGCAACAGATAAACTCTGCTTTTGCTCCAACATTGTCTCCTTTATCTGCAGCACGGGGGTGTTGAGTGATGCCACAGGCAGCTGGAAGGGCTCATTTATTTGACCTAATTATTCCCACTGTAGACCTGACTCATCATGACGGGCTCTTCTTCAAAGGAAATGAGAGCCAGATTGTCTCCTTGGCAGCGATGGAAAACAAAGACTGTCCACAGAATGGCTCTTAGATTGGAAAAAGGTGCAGCTCGCTTTGGGGGCCAGCTGATATTTAACGATGTTACCAAGAATAGAGGACTGGAAAGGGAGTAGGGTCAACTTCTGACATTCTAGCTTTCTAAAAATGTCCTTAATAAAGTTAACTTGCCCTTGGATGCCATGGACCAAAGTAACCACATACTCAGAACCGAGTGAAAGATGGAGAGCTTGGTTGGGGCGTTTTTGTGAATAATTGGCTAAATCTCTGTGGGTGCACTGGGGGGTTTTCACATGGGGACTTGATTATTTCTCGGTCCTCTTAAATGCTCTATTGAAGAATTGAAATAGTTTCTTCTTCAAGGGACGGGGAAAGGAGAAAGAGAAATGAAATGACTCTCCTATTACCGTTAGGCAAATCGAATGCAGAATGGGAGCAGCCTGCCACGTTCCCTCTGTGAAGCCTCAGAATGGACCACATTAGCTCAGTGATGCATTTCTGAATGTTGAACCTTCCTCTTTGATAATCACAAGTTGTCTGTGTTGAAACGCAGGTGTGTTGAAAATAATCGTTTCAATGCTCCCCGGTTCCACTGTCCTGTTTTATACTTCTGGTGGAGAATGCCGCAGCCCTAAGCATTTGGGAAAGACACGAGCTTAGCTGATGCCCGTGGCATAGTCTGGCCCTTTGCCTTTTGTTCAGCAATCCCTGAAGCGTTGGACTCTGGGAAGATGCTCTGTTGACAGCATCACTCAAAAGTCAGCCTGTTGTTGCTGGAGTGGAACCTCCCAGAACATGGGGTTTGGTCTCAGCTTGGATCCTGTCCAGGAGGAGGAGAGGGAATCCCACAAGCTATTTGTGAAGAATAGCTGTTGTTCCATCAGGTCTTCTGACACCGTAGCAATCAGAGCATACAGTTGCAGTTGGCATTCTGACCCTTGCATGATGCTTTCTTCTCTTTCCTGGAGTTGAGGCCAAAGCCTGAGGTTCCTTTTGACACAGCTCTGAAAAAAAAAAAAAAAAAAAAAACCTCTGGCTTTGTGCTCTCCTGTGCTCTGCAATAACATACCAGCTCTGTGGTGAGGCCAATGTTTACTCAATTGGTGGGAGGACTTTTTAAAATCAAAAGGAAAACATTTCTTCTGCATTCCACATAGGTAAGATGTGGTTTGCTGTGCTACAGGGGTGCATTTTGGAGTAGGGAGGGCATGGAGGAAAGAAAAACAATCCCAATTTTTTTCCCCCTTAGGGCTGAAGTGATAGCTGGGGGTGGCTGGACAAGAAAGCAAATCAAGTGATGGGAGAAGATAAAAGATCAACAGTGTTAAAGAGTCAGAGTTATGACTGAGCATATGCTGACTTTGCAGTTAGTTCCCAAAATAGATGATTCGTGGTGAGACAAACAACTGGTTTCTGATGTTTATCAGAGGGTCACATAATATCATTTCCAACTGTTGGGGTAAGATGCAGGGTAGGCTATGTATCTAAAAGAAAGTGATGACTAACTTCATGGTGCATTGGATTTGACTTCACAGAGCTCTTTGCTGGCCAGAGAAAGCTTTTGGCTAAGTAAGGAGAACTCAACAGAGGCTAAAAGGCGCTGGTGCCTTGTAGTGGCCGTTTCAGATAACCTGTATTTTAAATAGTGCTAATTTACCAGCAGTGGAGCAGTCGTCAAGAAATGGGGGCCAGTTAGTGCAGGGACGGGCAGAGGGGAGCTAGTGTAGACCACCCAGGTGGAGAGCAAGGGTCTGACCAGGAAAGTTTAGTACTGTGCCTTCTCCAGAGCCCGCTGGGGGGTAACTTCCAGACCAGAAGTTTCCTGCACCTCTGATATTACCTGGAAGAGTGAAGAGGCTGAGGGTTCCCTGTTTCCAGGGGAAGAACAACCTTGCTCTAAGCTGTGTTGCTAAATTGTAAATGTTTATACCTTTCTACAGCTCTGATTTATTTTGACTGTGGTCATTCATGAAAGATGTCTTAGTTTGTCAGTTTCCTCAAAGCAGAATCTGCCAAGGACTTTCCCCAGGATCTGCTTACTTATTGCAGGAACCAAGAAAGTCCCAGCAGGACAGAGGCATGTGGCTGGCTGAGGACGCACAGAGGTGAGAATAGCCTCACAAGAGACCCCAAGATTTAACAAATGCACCAGTGTGACTTCTTTTCTGGATGCATGTGGTGCCTTCACACCTCTTTAAAATGGGCGGGCAATGCTCGAGTTTCTTAAAATGTGCCCTAGTCCTTGAAATAGACTGCAGGGGTTTGCAGTGATCTATGTAGGCGGCACATGCTTCTTATGGAAGACTGATGACTGAATTTTAGTCCCTAGGGCTAACCTTCCATTTCCTAGATTCTCTATTCAGTTTCAAGTTCACGTTGAGCTCTAAAACATCTGCTAGGACTTTGAGGCTCATGTTCCCCGAGCCTGATCTTTCAGTTGACTGCTGGTTGCAGAGCCTTGTACCCCGCCCTCTGGGAGTGCTAGATGAGGTCGCTGTCCCGGTCTTGTCCTTGGGCCCTCATCCACAAAAGCCCAGTCGGTGAGGCTGAGCATGTGTACTGGGATGGATCGATTTGGTCCTTAATAAAGTAGCTTTTCATTTCAGATCGAGCGAAACACTTAATATTAGTAGATTCTATAAACATTTATGGGCATCTGTGTCAGGCTGAGATTCAAAGTTAGAAAAGACACAGACCAGCCACAAAGGAATTGATTTTTTTTCCCCTCAGTAGACGCAGCGTGTCAAGCAGAACACAATTCTTATTTACCTTCTGACCTCTGCCATCTAGCCTAGAGGCTGGTCCAAAACAGATGTTCAGCAGGTGTTGAAATGATGTGCCAAGACAGATTTGCTGCGATGGGAGTTTCCTTTCCTTTTTCTCTCGCCTCACATATACCAGCTAACGGACTTCCTCCTCTCCAAACAAGGGAAAAGCTTTCTCCTTAAAAATGCTTATTTCCCATTGGGTTCCTGCAACTACTGCAAAGAGGAACAAACTTTCCCCTTCACGGCAAGAGTGACTTCCCAGGAATATGTATCGTGACCTGCAAAGACAGACTTTTTTGTCCTTTTGCTCATGGCTGTATCCCCAGTACCAAATATATTGTCCTGAATATAGTGATTCTGTGTTGAATTATTTGTAATTATCTGTTGAATGAATATATAAAGTTGAAAGCAGAACAAAAGATCCTAACCTGCCGGACAGGTTGAGTTAAGCTACGCCGCCGTAACAACCAAACCTGGAAATCCCAGAAGCTGAATGCATATAGGTATATTTCTCTTTGTCGTAGAGCTGGCCTTGGGTCTTGCAGCCTTGCAGATCAACTCCTTTCTCAGTGGCAACACGAGGATCCAGTCTGGCTGCAAACCATAGCTATTTTCTGTGGAATGTGTAGTTTGGGGTTGCGGTTTAGGGGAAGAGAGGCTGAGGGGATTGCAGTTGACTCATAAAACGCTTTTGCCTGGAAATGGTGCAAGTTGCCTCTGTTCACAGTCTTTTGGTTCTGTGGCTGGGAAGTGGGGATGAGCCCATGAGTCCTTGGTGAGCGTACCACACTAGATGCTGTGTGCTGGTGCCGGCTAAACGATGCTGTAACACCCGAGGAGAGCAATGGTTGGCATCCCACTCTCACTCTTACCACTTCAGTGACTGCTGGCCACCCTCCACATGTCCACATCTGCATTTCTTCATTTGAAGTCTATCTTGGGAAGCCTGAGATTTGCACTAGCCTCCTGCTTTGCTTCCCGTGTAGGAGGCTCCCAGTGGCAGGAAACTACTGTGTGCCAGGCTGAGACTCAGAATTGAATAAGATGTGTAGCAGCCATCAAGGAGTTTGCACTGTTTAAATTTCTGTCTCCTCCACCAGACTTAGCTTGTCTAAGGCAGCATCCACTCAACCAATGACTGATGGGAGTTGGTGTATAGAAAGCTCTGATCCCTCACTCCCCAGGTGACAAAACCCTGAGGTGCATTTTCTACACTGGCTTCCAGAGACATCAACAGGGTTAAGCTCCATTTGTCCACAGTGGTGCCTTGCTTGACCACAAACCTATTATTGGCTGTTCTCTCTTTCCTTCCCTGTCTTTCTGCCCCACACTCCCGGCAGTGTTTCTTGGGATTCCCTCTCCAATAAACTGTTTACACTTGAATTCATGTCTTAGGATCTTCAAAAGAGGGCATCCCAAACTAAAATAGAAAGTTCTCTTTCTGGGTGTGTGGGGAAGAGAAGAACATACAGATTCGGGAGGGGGCATAGGAGAGACCTCTTCACTCTCCATTTGAAGACCTGCTTAGGGAGTGGGAAGGAAGGAAGGAAGTGAAAAGAACACAAGTGAGAGGCGTGGAGAGTCCTTGAGGTTCCAGAAAGACTCCCTCCTATACCACATGGTTAAAAACGTAAAGCCTGGACCGTATCATGAAAGCACTGGCTCCCTGAAGCTCTGGAGAGAAAACTCCCAGAGGCTTTCTCAGGTGGGCCCTTCCATAGCATGACACCTGGGGTAACTGGAGCATCACATTTCTAAGGACCTCCTGGTGGGATTCCAGAAGTGTGCTCGGACAGGTAGACAAGCAGCCACGGCCCCTCCGAGCTGCAACACTGGTCTTGGAGTCTGGGTTGGGCAGAGTCTTGAAGAGTTAACACTGGTCTTGGATGGTTCTTCACCTCCCCTTTTAATGTCCTTGACTCGATTTGGTGATCTCCTCTACCCAGGGTCAAATAATGCTAAAGTAACCTTATGATTTATCATCCAAACCAGGGCATTTTCCTTTATGACCTCCCCCATACACCAATGAGAAAACTAAGAATTCACAGAAGTACTCCAAAGTCACTCAGCTGGTGGTACTCCCGGGATTTGAAGGGGTGTTTTCTTATTGCACCACCCCTGTCCCACATTGACTCTGGCAAGGGGACATCATGGCAGAGGGGAAGGGGCTGAGGCTCTGGTGTGGGAGTCAGGACATCCAGGGAAAGTCTCAGGTTTGGTTCTTATGCATCAGGGAAACTTGGCAAATCCTTTGGCTTTTCTGGGGCCAGTGTCAGTGTCTAGAAGGGAGAGGCTTAGGGCTAGATGGAAATAACAATACTAGCAGTAGCAGCCACACTTTCCTATATACTGAGTGGTTCTGCTAAGTGGCTTCTTAAGACTGCTAGGAACCTGGACTCTGCAGCTAGAAGCCTCCATTCAAATCCTAACTCCATCACTTACCAGGATGGTATCTGGAACAAGTCACTTAAAAATTTTCTTAACAGTCTGATTATAGTACAGTTGTCATACAATAAACTGTATATAGTTATTGTGGATAATTTTAAAGTTTTATAGATTTAATAGTTAAAAAAGTTTATTACATATGTACATATAATACACATATAATACATTTCATACATATTCTTTTTCAGATTCTTTTCCATTGTAGGTTATTACAAGATATTGAATGTAGTTCCCTTTGCCATACAGTAGGTCCTTGTTTATCTATTTGATATATAGTAGTGTGTAATTCTTAAATTTCGATATGTGTATATACCCATGAAACCATGAAACTATGCCCACAATGGAGATAATATACCCACACCCCCACCTCCCAGTTTCTGTGCATCACTTTCTAAGAGGCTTCCCACCACCCTTTCCTGGTCCTTGCTCCCCTCCCCCTCCACTTCCACAAGCAACCGCCGATGTTCCTGTCACTATGGATTAGCTTGCATTTTCTAGAGGTTTATATAAATGACGCAGTAGGTATTCTTTTTGGTTTGACTTCTTATCACGCTGGATAATCATTTCGAGATTCATTTTGTGTTGTATCAATAGTCCATGATTTTTATTCCTTATTATTGCTGAGTTGTACCCCATTGCATAGCTGTATCATGGGTTGCTTATCTGTTTACTTGTTGATGGACATTTAGGTAGTTTCTGACTTTATTTATTTATTTATCTTTTTTGGGCCACACTCACGGCATATGGAGGTTCCCAGGCTAGGGGTCAAATCGGAGCTGAGCTGCCAACCTATACCACAGCCACAGCAACACCAGATTCGAGCCGTGTCTGTGGCCTACACCACAACTCATGGCAATGCCAGCTCCTTAACCCACTGAGCAAGACCGGGGATCGAACCTGTGTCCTCATGGTTAGAGTTGGGTTTGTTAACCACTGAGCCACGACGGGAACTCCATTTCTGACTTTTTAGCTCTTGCAGATATAGCTGCTGTGAACATTCACGTATAATTCTTTGCAAGGATATATGCTTTCTTTTCTCTTGGGTAAATTTCTGGGAGTAGAATGGTTGGAACTGATGGTGTGTGTTTAGGATTTTAAGAAGCTGACAAATTATTTTCTAAACTATTTTTACATTCTAAATTCTAAAGTAAATTTTGCATTTTCACCAGCACCGTGTGAGAGTTCTAGCTTCTCCACATCCTCTTCGGCACTTGGCTGGGTATGTTTAATTTTAGATGTTCTAATAGGTATGTGGTAACATCTAACTGTGGTTTTAATTCATTTCCTTGCTCATGACTGATGATGATGAGCATCTTTTCACAGGCATATTTGATATCATATATTTTCCTAAAGTGTCTGTTAAAATCTTTTGTTCTGATAAGTTCCTTATCAGATATACAATTGTAAATTTTTCTCCATTTCTGTGACTTATCTTTTCATGCTCTGACAATGTGTTTCGCAGAGCAAAAGTTTTAAATTTTGATGATATCTGATTTATCGAGTTGTTTCTTCATGTGTAATCTAAAGTCAGGTTTTCTCTTATGTTTTCTTCTAGAAATCCCATAGCTTTAGGTTTATCTTGCAGTGTGTGATCCATTTTGAGTCAGTTTTTGTATATGGTGTAGATCAAAGTTCAATTTTTTCCAGTGTATCAATAAGCAACTATTGGAGTTCCCATCATGACTCAGTTGTTACTGAACCTGACTAGTATCCATGAGGATGCGGGTTCAGTCCCTGGCCTCACTCAGTGGGTTAAGGATCTGGCATTACCGTGAGCTGTGGTGTAGGTCACAGATGTGGTTTGGATCCCATGATGCTGTGGCTATGGTGTAGGCTGGCAGCCGTAGCTCTGATTGGACCCCTAGCCTGGGAACCTCCACATGCCCCGGAGACCTTAAAAAAAAAAAAAAAAAAAAAAAAAAGCGCAACTATTTCAACACCATTTATTGAAAAGACTATTTTTTCTCTACTAGATTGCGTTTGTATTTTTGTAAAAAATTAGTTGTCCATATATACAAGGGCCTGCTTCTGGACTTTCTATTCTGTTTCATTGATTTTTTTTTCTTTATATTTACACCAAAACCATATTGCTCTTTAGTTCAATAAATCTTGAACTAAAGTAGTGTTAGCGCTCCAATTCTGCCTTTTCTGAAGTCATTTTGGCTCTTCTAGGTCCTTTGCATTTCTGTATGGATTTTAGAGTCAGTCTGACATTGTCTACAAAAGAAGCCTGCTGAGGTTTTGATTAATGTTTTTTTCTTTTTAGGGCAGCACCTGCAGCATATGGCAGTTCCCAAGCTAGGGGTTGAATTGCAGCTACAGCTGAGGCCTACGCCGCCACCACAGCAACCCTAGATCCGAGCTTCGTCTTTGACCTACACTGCACCTCACAGCAATGCCAGATCCTTAGCCCACTGAGTGAGGCCAGGGATCGAACCTGCGTCCTCATGGATGCTAGTGGGGTTGTTAACTCGCTGAGCCATGATGGGAACTCCTAATTAAAATTCTGTTGATTCTGTAGATCAATTTCAGGAGAACTGACATCTCAGTGGTATGGGTCTTCTGACGCATGCTTGTGCACACTGGGACACTTTCGAGAGTAAATGAGGACACTGAATAATTATGCTGGGACAGCTGGCATAAACTAGGGCTGTTCCTGGGTGGACTGGGAAGTCTGGTCATCCTTTCTGGTGCCCTCTCATCACCCATATGATGATATCACGCTGGTGGCATGGTCCCCAGAACTTTCTACTCATGTCATCTTCAAAACCGATTATGCTTCTGGCAGTATTAAGTACATTCCTGGCACTAGTGGATCAATAAATAAACCCCTAGGCTCTCTGAATCCCATCGGTCATGTTTCCTGCACAGCCAGAGTGACAGTGGGCTTGCTTAATAAGTCACTTGCTGTAAGAATTACATAGCAGATCTATTTTCCATGAACTTACTTGTTCTCATTGCTTATACTTGAATCAACTCTTCTTCAAATTTTAAGGACTGGTTTTGAAGGCAGGTTAGAAGCAAAGTGTTTTAAATAGCTTTTTAAAATGTCCATCCCTCTGGCAGTTTCCGTCGTGGTGCAGTGGAAATGAAACTGACTACTATTCATGAGGATCTGGGTTTGATCCCTGGCCCTGCTCAGTGCGTAAGGATGCGGTGTTGCCGTGAGCTGTGGTGTGGGTTGCAGATTTGGCTCAGAACCTGTATTGCTGTGGCTGTGGTGTAGGCCAGCAGCTGCAGGTCCGATTCAACCCCTAGCTTGGGAACTTCATGTGCCGCAAATGTGAAGCCCTACAAAAAAAAAAAAAAAAAAAAAAAAAAAAAAAAAGAGAGAGAGAGAGAGAGAGAGAGAGAGAGAGAGAGAAAAGAAAAAAGAGAAAAGTCCATCCCTCTGAATTAAGTGAAATAACAGATGTCAAATGCCCAGGACTATTTCTGGTACATCCAAAGCTGGCTGTGAATCTCTACCCCTTGGAGCCTGGTAGCCTGCAGAGCCCCTGCCTCTGGTCAGGAAGGGCTTTCCTTGGGAGGCAGAGGAGGATGTGAACCCCGCCCTCCTATATTCTTCTGGGTGGATCAAAAGCAAAGCTCATTTAATGCCGGAAAAGGAAAACTCAAAGTATATCATAGCAAGAAAAAAAAAAAAAAAAAAAGGTTCTTTTTGGCATCAGTACCAGCGATCTTGCTAGACAGTCGAGGACACGACCTTTGTTGCTCCCCGCTGTCTTACACTCAAGGGTCCGGGCTGGGGGGAGGAAGGAAGGAGGTGACCCCTTTGAAGCCATTATTGTGAGCAGGAAGCCGAGTATCCAGGATGTTATTCCAGAACTTTCTCTCTTCTTCATTTTGTATCACCAAGGCTTCCTGTGCAATGCTTCTTGTCTAAGAGGCTCTATGTCCACTCTGGTGGTCAAGAGGTTAGTGCGGCTATTAGGCTGCAGGCTGAGGAATCAGGGTCACGGGATCCGTCTCCATATGAGCCAGTTAACTCTGCACACGGAGGAAGCTGTCCAAGGCCTTAGACTGCCTCACCAGCTGGCTTGAAAATACGTGCTGTGCAGGGCCTGGAACACGGATGGCTGAATACCAGGCCTTTCCCCGGCCTGGAGAATTCCCCTCAGAGGAGGCCCTCCAGCCGTTAGAAACCTCTCCTTAGATTCTGGAACTGTTCATTAGTCTGGCAACACGTCACTTCAAGGCCTGGTGTTTATCTTGAAGTAATTTATGAGTGACCAAGGATTTTGTATTATTGTAAAAATTGCTTGTGGATGATGTACCAGCCTACTTGAGAAATGATTCCTTGCTTCAGTATGCTGGAATGCAGAATCCACTGGAGAAGACGAGTTGGGAGGCCATGGGCCAGAAAGTTGGGGCTTCAAAGGTCGAGCTATTCATTTCGAAATGTCCATGGCGTACCTTCCATGGGCCAGGCCCGTTTTTGACACTTGGGGTATAAGTATCCATTATTTCCATAATGTTTTCATGCCTATTCCATGCTAGGCATGGTGGTGGACCCCAGGGGCACAGCAGCTACCCGTGGGTATCTGTGAAGATGTCTTTATTTCAACCATGTCAACTTCTATTCATGACTTCTATCTATTGCAGTTGAGAAGATACACTAGGTTTTAATGAACTGCCATCTTTTTATGCTTAAAAAGCCATTGGAACAACTATTTAAAATTTAGAATGATCATTAGTCTTACTTTAACACAAAAAATGATTCCCTGGGAGTTCCCTGGTGGCTCAGTGGGTTAAGGATCTGTCATTGTTTTGGCTCGGGTTGCTGGGAACTTGCTGGGAACTTCCTAGGAACTTCTACATGCCATGGGTGTGGCCAAAAAAAAAAAAAAAGTATGATTCCCTGAACACTTACCATGCTCTAAAGATGACCTGGTTTTAGGGCAGAAAGGGATCTTAACCTTTGTGCAGTGGACCCCTTCGTCAGTCTGGCGAAGCCTATGGAAGCCTTTGCAGAAGAACGATTTTAGAGGCATAAAATAAGCACATGAGAACACAAAGGAAGCCGGCTATAATACAATACTGTCATCAGAATGTTAAACAAATGCATCAGTGCTAAGTAGTGAACATGTAACCATGGTCCATGCCTGCTCACAGCTCCTTCTCATGGACACTGCCCCACTCTCAGCTCCTGCTTCTAAGGGGTCCTAGCCTGCCGTGCTTGGAGCTGCGTGTGTTTCTGCTTCCAGGCACAGCGCAGTAAAGAGGGGGAACAACCACCTCAAGGCTGCATCTCCGTCTTGAGCAGCTAAGATGCTCTGACCCCAGGAGCGGCCTTGCAGGCATGTCATCCTTAGGAATGTGTAATTGGGAATCAGGACACACGTGGATATGGCAGGGAGCTGAAGATGAAAAAAAGCCAAAAGTGGACTCTGATGTAGTGCTGTAGTCTTGGGTGTTGAGAGCCAGGTGAGGTTATAAGAGAGCAGAATCAATGAACAGGCAGAGCGACCGGGAGAGAAGAGAGTGAATGGGTCCCTTGCAATGGGAAGAGAGGAAACTGGATCCAGAGAAGCAGAAAAAGCAGGGTCTCTGGAAGGGCGTGAAGGGCAGAGCCTTAGAATGAAGATCTAGAAATCTGTCTGCTGAGATCCCTAGAACTGCTTTGGCTTTAGAACCATCCTTCTATTTCTGTCTCCACTTTGGATTTTCCCATCAGGCTTGGTTCATCTTTTCCTGAATTGTTCTGAAGTCTCGCTTCTTGGCTGACATTCCCCTTTTCTTTATTACTTTGCACATTCTGACCATAAACTTTCATTTCCTGAGGCAGCTAGGATGGCTCTCTGTTCCTTGTGATCAGGACAGACACATGCCAACCTGGCAGGAGAGGGCTGAGCCCCGAGAGGACAAGGACCATGGGGACATCTGACCCTGCGTCAAGCAGTAGGTGTGGGCAGGGCTTGCTCTCTAGGACCCTTTGAAACTGATTTTTGGATTTGTCAAAAATTATTCAGTGAGTTCAAAAATTTGACAGAAACTTTCATGGTTCATTAAAAATATTACTTCTTTTTCATCTTTGTGATATTTTAATTCCATTACAGTCTGTGGTATTTATAGTAAATTTTTTTGTGTGTGTGTGTTGGGAGAGGGCTTGGTAAAGACAAAAAGTCAAGAGAAAAAAATTTGAAGCCACTACATGTGGTATTATTTATTTGCGGGGGAAAGTTTGCCACTTGATCATATTTTTTTGTGTATTCCAACGTATAGATAAAATACAGTAAATGAACAATTGACATAAGAACTAAGAGTGTATACAGTGTTCTTCAGTTGCCTTTCATCCAGTCCAGTAGCTTTTTGGTAATTTTTTTTTACCAAAACCTGCAGTAAGAAATTCAGTTTCCATTGCAACCCAGTATACAAAAATAAAGCAAATCTTCCCATGAACTTATCCTTAAAATAATACGTGACAGACACTCTAACCTTTTCTGTTCTATAGTTAGAAGTTTTTAAAATTCCCTGCCACTGATTAGGGAACCTCAACCTATAGTTGGAAAAATGCCAAACAAGAGGAAACTTATAGACCATGAAGGAAAAATTTCAAAACGAATAGGGAAAGCAGGGAGTTCCTGTTGCAGCTCAGTGGTAAGGAGCACGACTAGTATCCACGAGGATGCGTGTTTGATCCTTGGCCTCGCTCAGTGGGTTAAGGATCTGGTGTTGCTGTAAGCTGAGGTGTAGGTCACAGTCATGGCTCAGATCTGGCACTGCTGTGGCGGTGGTGTATGTCGGCAGCTGCAGCTCCCATTCAACCCCTAGCTTGGGAACTTCCATATGCTACAGGTGTGGCCATAAAAAACCCCTAAACAACTAAACTAAACTAAACATAAAAAAAAAACAAAAAAACAGGGAAAGCAGTGAATAATGCAAGTGAGATGACCAACATCAAACAATGTAACAAACAGCTCTGCATTTTCTAAATTGTTATAATTCCTTAAAAACTCAACCTGATGTACATATGCTTTTTAGTATAATAGGATTATGTTTCAGTTCCTCCATGTGCTAGTTAATAATGAAATCGCGTTTACATCTGTTTCACTTGGTAACTGGTAGTGACGTGAGAAAAGCCAAAAATGATCTTAAACTCTGAGGTTGCACACGAATATCACTTAGTAGAAAGGAAAACGCAGCTTCATCTTAAGATATGAAGGAAGAGGAATTGGGGGCCAAATAGGGATTTATCCTTTTAGCTCTTGAGTGCCTGGTAAGTGGCAGGCGAAAAGGCCAAAGCAAGACAGATGGTCCTGGAGGAGCTTGCCTTCTAGAGGAGGAGATAAGCCATACATCCAAATAAACGAATAAACAGATAACCATGCATCGTGAAAGATGCGAAGAAGGATATAAAAGAAGACTTGATAAGTGAGCACCTGGGAGTGTGGGAACTACGTTAGATGAGATCCATGAGGAAAACCTACCTCCGTAAGGAAATGACGTTTGCGCTGAGACTTGAAACGTGCCCATGCACGTGTCTGTCTACACTTGTCTCTTTATCTATTACAGACCTTGCAAACCATGCATTGACTTTCTATATCCAATTCTAATTAAACACCATGGAGTATATTCTGGGTTTCTCTCTTTCCATATTTATCAATCCTTTCCATATTTACAGATCCTTTTAGGCTATGGAGAGAATTGGCTCTCCTATCCTACTTATTCCATCAGCCCCGTCCCGCTCTCTCCCCCAACCCCCTCCCCACTCTTCTTGGCACCCAACACTCCATTCCCAGCCTCCCTCCTCCCTCTCTCAACCAGGTTAATGGGGCCATTGCATTACCAAAGATATCTGCACGGCCACATTCATATATCCTACCAGGAATAAGTAGGATTTGTTTGGGACCCATTTTTTACAGGACGTATGTGATGATGAGAAGGAATCGCAGCCAACTAACAGAAACTCAGGTCTTCTGATACCCTGTTCTTTTTTTCTCTAAAGCCCATGGCATCAACAGCAATGAATGGAATCCATGGAAGATTTCTCTGGCTTCTCTTTCTCAGTTTCATTCCCAAATGGATTTATTTTGGAAAGTAAATAAAGGCCATTTACCCAATTCCGAATTACCTAAAGGTGAAAAAAAAATGCTATTTTTTTTTTTTTCAGCAGAGCAGAGATTTTTCAAATGCTTTTTTGTCTTCAGATTACTCAAAAGCAGCTTTGTTTGGAAATTTCAAACTTGGCGTCTCTGGTACATAACCCCGAATAAGGAATGTGTGCCTTGCCTTGTTTGAAGAAATTTGGTTTTGAAATAACAAAGTTATGCCTGTTTAAAAATACTGCACTGAGCAGACACTGTGGGTTATTTTCCTTTGCCTTTAAAACATGCTCTATAGTGTGAAGCCGGTAACTTTCATGGGTGGGGGAGTTTAATAGCGTGTACTTAACTGATGCAAACGTGAGATCATTTTCTAAGCCACATGGGAATCTGGTTGAGTTGTCTTTTCAGTTTTTACTTGGGAAATTCACCTGATCTCCAAATACCTTAAAATCCTTGGGCATAGGCGTTCCCACTGTGGATCAGCAGGTTAAGGACCTGACGTTGTCTCTGTGAGAATGCAGCTCCCATCCCTGGCTTCGATTAGTCGGTTAAGGATCTGGCATTGCCACAAGCTTCGGGGTAGGGTGCCGATGTGGCTCAGATCTGGCTCAGATCTGGCATTACTGTGGCTGTGGTGTAGGCCCCAGCTACTCTGCTCCAATTTGACCCCTGGCCCAGGAACTGCCATATGCTTCAGGTTCTGCCATAAACAGAAAAACAGAAAAAAAGAAAAAGAAAAAGAAGAAAAAAGTCCTTGGGCAGAGTGCCTGAGTACATATCAGGTGCTCGATAATTGCTGGGATGATGTGAATTGAACATTCTTTTCCCCATTTGGCCACAAATGTTCTCTCCAACTCTGTGTACCTCACTGTGGTCTAGGACAGGCAAATTATGGACTGTGGACCAAATCCAGCCTGCTGCCAGTTTTTTTATGGCCTGTAGTGGCTAAGAATTGTTTTTATATTTTTAATTTGGTGAATAAAAATCAAGACTGCCATTTTGTGACATGTGACAATTAACATGAAATTGAAATTTCAGCGTTCACCATTGAAGTTTTACCAAACGTTGCCACACCCACTCATTTACATACCTTCTAAGAGCCCTTTCACATTACAATGGCAGAGCTGAGTAGTTGCAGCAGAGACCCTATGACCTACAAATCCTAAAATATTCCCTCTCTGGCTCTTTATAGAAACAATTTGTAGACCTCTAATCTAGAAGAGAAATACGTGTTGTCTATGGATTTATAAGATTACCTGCTGTGACATTTAAGCTCAAAGCTCCCTTTTTACTTTCCACCCATCATACCTCTCGCCTGCCTCCTCATTGGTCTTCAGTTGGATTCCAACATAATTACATTAACAAAAATCATTGAGAAAAGAATAAAGTTATAAAACAAAAGTCAAATAAAAACTTTCCAATTCTCTCCTTTTATTGGTTGTCTGCTCTATGGCTTCCATATTGGATGACTAATAAAGGTGATCGGATGAAGAGTCGTTAACCATACTGCCTAGTTTATACATCTCTGGGTTTGTTTCTGGTTGTGTTAATTTTGCCCTTTATAACCCCTGGGATGGGAGGGCCCAGCTTTCGTGCTTCTTTTGGATTTCATGGTCACAGTGTGGGACCCAGAACTGAGAATCACAAGTGTCTAATGGCACTGGCCCTGCATCTGAGCCCTTGAATGTGACTGGAGATAATCACGTGGCTTTGATGATGACAGCTCAAAAAGACACTCTTCTCTGCCTGATCGTCCCTGGTAAGTTCACTTTTCCATTCTCGTACTCCTGGTTAGCTCATCCTCTACTTCAGAGACTACAGACAGAACCAGCTGGAATTGCTCCAGTTCTACCCCTGTACCCGCATCTGCATCTGCATGATGATACAGACTGTCAGATAACAACTGTTCTCTTACTACAGGAGTAGTCCTTCCATTTGCCCCCGGATCCCAGTCCTCGAGACTTCAAGGACTTGGGTCCTCATTTACCTCTTTTTTGTCTCCACCACTTGTCCTTCTTTTTGGTATCACTCCAAGCAGCACATAAGCTAGTCTTAGTAAGATCCATCTTTCTTTCTTTTTTCTTTTGTCTTTCTGTCTTTTTGTCTTTTTAGGCATATGGAAGTTCCTAGGTTAGAGGTCTAATCGGAGCTGTAACCGCCGGCCTAGGTCACAGCCATAGCAATGCCAGGTCTGGGCTGCATCTGAGATCTACACCACAGCTCACGCAACGCCAGATCCTTAACCCACTGAGTGAGGCCAGGGATTGAACCTGCAACCTCATGGTTCCTAGTCAGATTCATTTCCACTGTGCCACAACAGGAACTCCTTAGTAAGATCCATCTTTCAAAAGCCCTCCTGCTTTCAACCACCCTCCCCTAACTACTCTTAAGAGCCCCTCTTGAAATCATGGCGCATACTTGTTGTTCGCACTTTTATAGACGTGCCATTTGCCTATTCTCCCCTCAGCCCATTCGAAATGGGCTCTATTTCCCTCCATGCATGAGACTTGTCAAAGTCACGAGTGACTCCATCTGGATAAATATACCAGTTGATTATCCATCGGTACCTTACTTTGTCACTAGCACATGGGGTGGGTTGTTCGCTTTCTCTTGAAAACGCTTCCTTCCCCAGCCTCTGGGGGGCTACATTCTTCCAGGGTTCTTCTCACATCACTGGTGACTTCTGTTTCTGCTTGGATGACCGCTTGGTTACCCATGTCTTTTCAAATTCTGATGCTTTGGCATCCAGAGTCTTGCTGACATGGAGGGGCTGCTCCTCCCACAGTTAGATAATGATCCCAAGTTAGCCTCTCAAGTGCAAACCAAGCAATCCAAAGCCCACACCCCCTATTCTTTAACACCTCTCCCCCGTGCTCCCCAACAAAGTTCTTTACTGGGTTCTTACACTCCAGGACAATATTCCCCTACTCATCACCCAGCGCCAGGTGCCAGACAACTAGGGATAGCCCAGCACCTACTGAACTTATTCAAAGGAGCCAGTCCTAAACCTGGGAACCCCCCATTCACTCTTTCTGAGTGAACCCACAGTAAAGACTCTTGCCCACATTTTCCTCATCACTGCCTTTGCCTCTTGACTGACTCTGGTGCTTCCCCAAGTGGCCCTGCATGGTGTCCATGGCTCCTATTTCTAGGGATCTGTGATTATAAGAAACCACTTCACCATGACAGTCATTCTGTATCTATATGTCTCTCCATAATTGATTAAAATAAATCCGAGATGCCCTTAAAACGCCTCTTCTTTCTGATCTTTAAATATTGGAGCCTCTCTAGGATCTTCCTTGCCCCTCTTCTCTTCTCTATATACCCCCCTCCCCGCCCCCAAAACTCCTAACTGCCAGGATGATCCAATTTATGTGCATGGCCTTGAATACCATCTGCATTCGCTAATAACTCTAAATTTTTAGTATCCAGATCGGACCTCTTCCCTGAGCTCCACATTCATGTATCCAACAGCCTCGCTGACATATTTACTGGGTGTCTAGTGAGCACTTCAAACCCAATATGTCCAAACTGAACTACTTACTTACCCTGCCCTGCTTTATTCCACCAAGTTTGGTCTCCACCCTCAAGTCTGTTCAATAAGTGAACTCACTTTCCACCCAAACACTCCAGCACATGAGACCCAAGAGTCACCCTAAGCTCTCTTTCTCTTACCCCCACACCAATCTGTGGTGGAAAGAATGCTGAGATGACCCCAGTGAAGCACCCCCCCCATTTAATCTCCTGCCCTTGAGTGACGGTGGGACCTATGACTTGCTTCTAGCCAGTGGAATATAGCACAGGAAAAAGCCCGAGGACAGGACCCAGCAAAGCTGTGCTTAAACTCGACCTGTAGAAACTGAGATAGTATCACACATATGCCGTTTTTTGAGCTGCTAGTTTGTGGCAATTTGTTACGCAGTAATAGAAGACTGATCCGTAATCTCTCAGCAAGTGCTGTGGGTTCTACCTTGAGACTCTATCCCGTGTCTAACCACTACTGGATCCTGATCCAGTTCATGGTGTCGTTTCTTCACAACCCACCCTCTGCTCTCGGACCTCCCTGCTCCCACCCTCGCCCTCCCACATCTCATTCACCGGCTTCCAGAGTTGTCTTTTAAACTTGTGAGTCAGATTACATGACTATGACGGGCAAAGCCTCCAAGATCTGGCCTTGGCGCCTTCTTTGACTAAGAGCCGAGCGCCGTTTCCTCACTGCTGTTTCCAGCGGGTCCCACTGGTCTCAGTGTTCCTCAAACAAGCCAAACTCATCCTGTCTCTGGACTTTAGCCTTCATTGTTTCTGCTGCCTGAACACTCAGATGGATTATTCTGTGCCTTCCCCCTCACTTCCATCCTGTCTTGGCTCAAGTGACACCTCTTTAAACCGTCTTTGCCAACACATGGTATGAAGTAAGTGGCCACTTCTTTTTCTTTTTTTTTTTTTGCTTTTTAGGGCAGTACCTGTGGCATATGGAGGTTCCCAGGCCAGGGGTCGAATTGGAGCCACAGCTGCTGGCTTACACCAAAGCCACCGGCCTATACCACAGCCACAGCCACAGCCACAGTCAGATCTAAGCCACATCTGTGACCTAAACCACAGCTCACAGCAATGCCCGATCCTTAACCCACTGAGCAAGGCCAGGGATCGAACCTGCATCCTCATGGATACTAGTCAGATTCGTTTCTGCTTCACCATGACGGGAACTCCCCTTTTTCCTTTTTTAAAAGTTGAAGTACAGTTGATTGACACTGTTGTGTGAGATTCAGGTGTATAGCAAAGTGATTCAGTTATGTATACGTGCGTTTATATATGTACGTATTCTTTTATAGGTTCTTTTCCATTATAGATTATTATAAGATATTGAATGTAGTTCCCCATGCTATACATAGGTCCTTGTTGTTTATCTATTTTATATAGAGTAGTGTGCATCAGCTAATCCCAAACTCCTAATTTCTTCTTCCTCCCTCTCCCCTTGGGTAACCATAAGTTTGTTTTGGAAGTCGGTGAGCCTGTTTGGTAAATAAGTTCATTTGTATCATTTCTAAGATTCCGTATAGAAAAGCTATCATACGATACATGCCTTGTCTGACTTCCTTCACTCAGGATGATTATCTCTAGGGCCATCCATGTTGCTGCAGATGGCTGTTTGTTTTCTTGATTTATTCTGCTGAAGTGATGTCTCTTTTAATACCTTTTTGAAAGTATCAGCTATTGAAGATAGCAGGTTTAGCGTTCTTTTCTTTCTTTCTCTCTTTTTCCTTCCTTCCCTTTCTTTTTGGCCTGCACCTGTGTTCCCAGGCCAGGGATCAAACCCAAGTCAAAGCAGTGAAAATGTGGAATCCTTAACCAATAGGGCACCAGGGAGTTCCTCTTTTTTTCTTTTTCTTTTTTTTTCTTTTGTCTTTTCTAGGGCTGCACCCACGGCATATGGAGGTTCCCAGGCTAGGGGTCTAATTGGAGCTACAGCTGCCGGCCTGCACCATAGCTGCAGCCATGTGGGATCCGAGTCTCATCTGTGACCTACACCACAGCTCACGGCAACACCAGATCCTTAACCCATTGAGAGAGGCCAGGCATCGAACCTGCAATCTCATGGTTCCTAGTTGAATTCGTTAACCACTGAGCCACGACAGAAATACTCCTGTTTTATTTTTAAAATTTATTTTATCTTTTTATTTCTTATTTATGTTACTTATTATTTTGTTGCTTTCTACTTCATTAATTTTTATTTCAGGGTTTTTCTTCTAGAACTTTAAATTTATTCTCCTGTTTGTTTCTATCTTCAAGAGTTGAAAGTTTAATGAATTATTTTTATTCCTTTTTATTTTAAATAAGTATATTTTGAGCTATAAATTGCCTTGTAAGTTGATTTCAGTTACTTCTCACAAGCATTTTATTATTATTATTTTAATTTTATGGCCACACCTGCAGCATATGGAAGTTCCCACAGATGTGAGGCAATGCCTGATCCTTTTAACCCATTTCCCTGGGTTGGGAATTGAGCCCTCACCTCCAAAGTGACCCAGGCCAATGCAGTTGGATTCTTAACCCACTACATCATGGCAGGAATTTCAGGGTTTTTTTTTTTTTTTGTCTTTTTAGGGCCACTCCCATGGCATATGGAGGTTCCCAGGCTAGGGGTCGAATCAGAGCTGTAGCCGCTGGCCTACACCACAGCCACAGCAACTCCAGATCCAAGACATGTCTGCGATCTGCACCACAGCCCACGGCATCGTTGGATCCTTAACCCACTGAGCAAGGTCAGGGATTGAACGTGCATCCTCAGGGATGCTAGTCAGATTCGTTTTCGCTGAGCTGCAATGGGAACTCCTCCGTTTTTTTTTTTTTTTTTTTTTTTTATAGTACTTTGTCTCTTTTCATTTTTAAAGATTTTGTAATTTTATTGTGATTTCTCATGAGTTATTTAGGAATGTCATTATAGAGTTTTTCCAACATTTTTTCTGCTTATGAACTTTTATTTCTAATTGAATTTCTATCTTGTAATCTTTCCATGTTAACAGCTAAACTTATGTCATTTTATTCTGTCATTTGAAGTTTTTTTACTTTAATCACTAAGTTTTTTCCTTCCAAGAATTCTCTTAGGTCCCTTTCCTTAGCCATCACTTCTTATTTCATTTTTTTTTTTTTTTCCGGCTGTATGGCAGTTCCTGGCATATGGACGTTCCCAGGTCAGGGACTGAATCCGAGCCAGAGCTGTGACCTACACCACAGCTGCAACAATGCTGGATCCTTAACCCGCTACGCTGGGCAGGGGATCAAACCAGTGTCCCAGTGCTGCAGAGATACGATCAGTCTCATAGTGGGAACTCCTTACTTCATTTTTTATCATTTATAAAACATGTAATTTATTCTTCTTTTTAAGAAATGAGTACTATTCCTTCTTTCATCTCTTTTAAACCCTCAGATATAATTTTTTTTTTCATCCTGTTCCACCACTGCTTTTGTCTGCTGTCTCTGTTAGCATAATCTTTCTCCAAACTGTTCTGGAATTTTTGTTTCCACATTCATTGTGAGGAGAAATTTCAATGACTGTTTTTTTCTCACTACCTTCTCTTTTCTTTGTCTCTCCTCTTTACCCCTTTCCAGAAAACAGATCTGGCGTTTCCCCCCCCCCAGATTCAGGTTTTAAAATGGCGCCTGCGGCTCCCACTCCGCAGTGGCATTGGTTATATTGGTGCGTGGGTTACGGAGTTAGACTGAGGCTTGGTTCAATCTCTGTCAAAAGGCTGTGTTTTATTTGCTCACTTCTATAAGGTTCCCAACTTCCTCTAAAAGCACGGGCTGGCTTTTCCCGTGCAGCTTCCTTTTTTAAGAGGGAGAGAGGACATGGCCTCCCCTCCTTGGAGACTGACAGGTCTTCCTCTATTAACAAGACACGCAGGTGTCTATGAGTTTACAAGGCAATTGGATGACAAGAGAAGCAATAATGCTGCTGAGCAGGAAGGATACTTCAAGGCCAGTTAGTATTTGCATGTCCCCATGAAGTATTCTCTTGGGCCAAACTTCCGCTTTAGGAAGAAGCTCAAGTGAGAAATGCTACTTTCCTAGTTCTTCAGCTTTACCTTTCCTAGTCCTGCCCTGGGGGTGACAGGGTATTTGTATGCAGAGCATCAGGGGCTGGCTAAGCCAATGAGTGGCCAGGACCATTGCAGCTGCTAACCTCTGTTATAACAGGGGGGCTTGGCCAGAAGTTTATTAGGATTTCAGTGGCATGGGCATTAAAGCAATAGAGGAAGCCAGGAAGAGGTTGGGCTGGGTCTTCCTCATTGACGAGCTGTTTTCTTAGTGGGGAGATGAAAGGAGTCGTTTAAAGCCCAATAGAACAGACGAAAAAGTTTCTCAGGTGGGACAGAGCAAGAGGGGTTCCTTAACATGGGGATGTCCAGTGTCTGACAGTATCAGTGTCAAGTTTATAGTCAACTGCCCATTTTGGAATAGGATCTCAGTGGGTACGGGAGGCGAGTTCTAGCTTTTAGGGGAAGCCTGACAAGAGTTTGACGGAGACTCCTCCACAAGGAGAAGTAGAACATTCCGTGGATGTGAGAATTATGATCAAAACAGCTGGAGTGAAGACCTGAAGAAGAGAAATGTATATAGGGTTGGAAGGCAGTACAGAGGGGAAAAGATCCAAACAATAACATCCAGACCCAGTAGGCTTGCTATTTAGAGCTGAGCCAAAGAGCCAGCTTGCGATCAGCCAGCCTGAACGCTCTGTGTTGTGAAGGCAGGAGAAAGTTAACATGTGCGGCTTCCTAGAAGCTGGGAGTCACTAAACAGATATTCTCCCAAGGACTCTGCCAATGATTGCTGGCCCTGGGCCAGGCCCTTCAAAGCTCCATTATCAGTGAGTTGTGGTCCCTGGGTTGGGAAGGTTGGGTGATGCTCCGAGGAAGTGTCAGCTCTGGATCACAGTTTCCTCTCACCGCAGTGCAAGGAAGTCAAAGTTGCTGAGGGCGGGGGGCTCCCACTCCAGGGGCCGGCCACATGGTCAACTCTGCCAGGTTAGAGGGCGCCTGCGAGCTCTTTCAGCGTGAGGATGCTATCTGACAGGAAGCAGGCTTTGACGTGGTCTCCACTGGCTGACTGAGGACTCTGCCAGAAGCCCCTCACCTTTTTAATGAAAGGCGTGCATAGAAATTCAATGTCCTTTCCTTCCTCCACTCAACTTGACTTTGGGCCGCTCCCAGTTGAGCTGGTCAGTTGCCAGCACTGAGTACCCATGAGGTGCTGAGCATCATGTATTAGCAAGCTCATGGGATGGAAATCTTTAGAAGGCTGTTCTGAACACATGCATTGCTGTTTCCCCTGTCTCTTGAGCTTTTTCTCTGTTCTAAGCAGTAGCGCTTGCTCCATTAGACATGAACGGTGGAGCCAAACTCCCTCAGCCCAAGAACTCCGTCTTCAGGAAGCACGTATGGTCTTTGTGGTTCAGGGCGCTGAGAGTGGCGTAGAGAGGAAACCACCTCCATGCAGCAGCTCCGGGTCCCAACTCAGGAGCAGGCACTTTGTTGTTTCTGAGGGTGGCAGGACCTCCTGATGCCGTTTCTTGACCTTGAGGAAATAGCATCAGAGAGGTTAAGGCGACTAATTGGGATCCAGGAAATTATTTTTCCCCTGGGATTGGTTGATTCTTGCTTCTGGGACCCGGGTGGAAAGGGAAGAGAAATAAAAGTGGGCACAAGTAGCGAGAAAAGTTGCTCCAGGCCAGGTGATATACTCACTCTTTAATTCTCTGAGGACCGGAGTGGCCCCTTTGGGGAAAATTACTGTCTCTGAGTGGATGAAGTATTACATGACAGTGTAAAAACTGTTGCCAGAGTTTTGGGTGGTCTCGTAAGTGTGTCTTTAGGGCAGGGTCTTGGAAAAATTAAGAGGTGTGTCCTTGGTCACCACTTCTCATTTTCTTTCCTCAGGGAAGGTGTTAAATAAAGAGGCTTACTAGGCGCTCTTCTGGGGATAATGGCATCTTTTTAGAGCACTCTTTAAAAATGCGTGTGTTTGAAATTAGCAAGTTTCCTTAAGGTATAATTTACAAACAGTAATGATACATCCTTAAGGTACGCAAGTTGGTCAGGTTTGACATATTCCATACCTGCGAAACCACCACCACAGTAAAAATAATGAACACAACCACTATCCCCGAGTCTCCTCATCTCCTTTGTCCTCTCTTCCTCTCGCCGCCCCCGCCCCCCTCCCCGAGTCATCATTGCACAACCAGCTGTCTGCTTTCTGTCTTTATAGATTAGTTTTCATGTTCTACAATTTTGTACAAAAACAACACATACTCTTTTTTGGTCTGGTTTCTTTCACTCAGAATGATTCTTTTGAGAGGCATTCATGTTACGCATGTATCAATACTTTATTCCTTTTTATGGTATCAATATGCCACAATCCGTTTATCCATTTACCTGTTGATTTGGGATATTTCCAGAGTTCGGTTCTTCCAGTTCACTATGAACATAGAAGCTGCTGTGAACCTTCCTGGCCAAGTTTTTGTGTGGACATATGGTTTCGTTTCTCCTAGGTTAATACCTAGGAGTGGAATGGCTGGCTCATAGGAGAATGATTAATTTTTTAAAGAAACTGAATGCTTAACTTTTAAAGAAGCAAAGTGTTTTTTCAAAGTGATTGAAACATTTCCTTGTCCTACCAGTTCCTCCACATCCTCACCAATACCTGGTATAGTCAGCCTTTTTAATTTTAGCTTTTTTTTTAGGGCAGCACCCACGGCATATGGAAGTTCCCAGGCTAGGGGTCAAATCAGAGCCCTAGCCACAGCAACTTGAGATCTGAGCCACATCTGCAACCTACATCTCAGTTTGTGACAATGCTGGACCTTAACCACATCGCGAGGTCGAGGATAGAACCTACATTCTCATGGATGCCAGTCAGGTTCTTAACCCTCTGAGCCGCAATAAGAATTCCAATTTTATCTATTTTAAGATGCTTATGGTGATATGTTTGTGGAGTTTCCCCTCAAAATTAAAAATAAAACTACCATACAGTTCAGCAGTTCCACTTCTGGGTATTTTTCCAAAGAAAACAAAAACACTAATCTGAAAAAATATATGCACTCCTATGTTCATTGCCATACACCATACGTAGATATCTCCAGTATGGCGATGGATAGTAACTAGACTTTTTGTGGTGAATATTTCATAATATAAACAAATATCATGTCATTATGTTGTACACCTGAAACTAATATCGTGTTGTATGCTAATTACTAAAAAAAAATTCAGTTGTCCATATATGTGAGAAAAGCATGGAACATATATTTGTTCCATTGTTCTGTTGATACCAATATCACACTGTATTGATTACTGCAACTTTATAACAGGGCTTGGAATCAGGTGGTGTTAGTTCTGCAACTTTGGTCTTCATTTTCAAAGTTATTTTGTTTTATTGTAGGTCCTTTTCATTTCCAGGGAAATTTTATAATCATATTGTTAGTTTCTACAAAAAAAATGTCTACAGGGCTTCTGATTGGAATAGTTTTGAGTCTACAGATCAATTTGGGAAGAACTGGTGTCTTAGCAATTGAGCCTTCTAACCCCTTAATGTATTATAATCTCATCACATATGTAAATTTGATTTAATTTCTTTCTGCAGGGTTTTGTAGATTTCAGATCTCTCATGTATTTTGTGATATTTATTCCTAAATATTTCATATTTTTTGCTGCTATCATCTTTTTTTTTTTTTTTTTTTTTTTTTTGCTTTTTTGCTTTTTAGGACCGCACCCTCAGCATATGGAAGTTCCCAGGCTAGGGATTGAATCAGAGCTACAACTGCTGGTCTGTGCCACAGCCACAGCAACACAAGAGCCTGATCCATTGAGTGAGGCCAGGGTTCAAATCTGAATCCTCATGGATACTAGTTGGATTTGTTTCTGCTGCAGCCACAGTGGGAACTCTTGTAAGTTGAATTTAAAATTTTTCAATTTCCAATAGTTTGTGGCTAGTATATAGAAATATGGTTGATTTTCATACATTGATCTTGTATCCTGAAACCCTGATAAACTCACTATCTCTAGTAGCTTTGTTTCAGAGGCCACTGGATTTTCTACAGTTGTGCTGTTAGAACACTCTTTAAGCTTAGAAAGACGAATACACTTCTAAAGGCAGCATGGTACGTGCCTATGTGAGCTTAATGAAAACCGCTGATGGAGAGAGGGGAGTGCTTTAACAATTTATTTCTGATAATGGTTCTGCAGGACACCAGAAGGTGATGAGTAGGACAGAAGTTTCCTTGGTAGACACGTAAACTTTATGTCTTTAATTTGCCCAGCAGTGGATGGGCTCTTAACTTCCTCCAACCCAGTGGCGATGGGCTGTAAATCCCATTTTACAGCCATACTTCATACGTCCTTAGAATAACACTACAGACCACAGAGGAAACACCCATGTCAATAGCAAGGTGCTAGCACACATTTTAAATGATGGCTTTCAATTCACGGATAGCGAATTTTGACTTTTTCAACCTTTAAAACTGTTTTATAAAAGGGAAGAGAAAATCTTAAAAAAAAAAAAAAAACCAACTTCAACAATAGACTTTTCTTATCTTTATTCTTTCTTTGCCGTCCTAAAGGTTTAAAATAAAGATGAAAGTTGGCTTTTCTTTTTCCTTCAGGGGGAGGGGTGTAGCAGGAGCTAAACCACATGGTGAAAATGCGTGTGAGGACTGAGCTTTGGATGTGTTTATTTTTGCTGGCCGGCCGGGAGAGGCGTGGGGATTGACAGCGGGATCGCTCATGTCCCAGATGGTCCAGGCACAAGAGCCGTGGAACATGCTAACCTCATCCCCCCACTTGCAAATCAGGGCTGCCTTGTGTACCTGCAGAGGCTCCCTGACCTGCACGTGTGCACCACATGCCTCGCCCCACACTCTACCTCGTCTTTCCCGGCTCAGTCTCTTCTCCATGTACTTGTGGATGATGCTGTGGACACTAGGTATCACTCATGCTTCTGGTTCTGGAAGAGGAAGCAGACTTAGAAAAATCCTACAGGTACGTCAGTTCCTGAAAACACCTTAGCTTTTGTGCCCAGCCTCTCCAGACAATGGAAACACACGTGGGCAAAGAGCGAGCTGATGACCACCCACTGAGCAAGTGGGCAGCAGTTAGGGTGAGAAAACCCTTGCTAGCATTCACTTATTCAACTCATGTTTTTGGGTGCCACCTGGGTGTTACTGTCTATTTTAAGCACTTTGGAAATTCAATCAACAAAAGAGAGAAAACTCCCTGCCTGCTCGGGGCATATCTTTTACTAGGGGAGAGGGAAGATGAAGAATAAAGGTAATAAATTGTATAGTATATTAGAAGATGACACTTACATGGAGAAAAGAAAGAGTGGCGTTGACAGGAATCCAGAGAGGAGTTGAGAATGACTCCTGTTTTAAATATCAATTGCAGTAAATAGAGTGATATTTAAGCAGCAGCTTAAAGGAGGCGAGTTAGCCATGCAGGGGTCATCTGAACCAGTCTGAATAATGTAAACTGAGACCATGCGTAGCACGTTTGAGGAGCAGCAAGTGGCTAGCACTGCGTTATTGAGACCTGTTCCAGTCTATCTCGGTCTCTGACTGTGAGAAGAAACCCAGCTTGAGCCTGGAAGATGAGTCCTGGGTCTTTTTCTTGGGTTCCTCTTACTTTCCAAGGTCATAGCTTTTGGCCCCTCTTAGAAGGAGAGCAGTCTGTGCTTTGCTCAAACTGCTACCCTCCAATCTCTAGTCATTTCGTCAAAAAACAATTGGGTAAGGAGTTCCCACTGTGGCTCAGTGAAAACAAATCTGACTAGTATCTATGAGGACACAGGTTCGATCCCTTGCTCAGTGGGTTAAGGATTTATTGTTGCTGTGGCTGTGGTGTAGGCCAGCGGCTACAGCTCTAATTTGACCCCTAGCCTGGGAACCTCCATATGCCTTGGGTGTGGCTCTAAAAAAAAAAAGCCAAAAAAAAAAAAAAAAAAACCTCCACAAAAAAACAATTGCCAAAAAACAAACAATTGGGTAAGTGTGAACAAAGATGGACACTTCAGTTGTGAGACAGTTTGTGTGTCCTTAGCAGGGTCTTTGGGGCCGTGGGAGGGGTGGTGTGGGTACATGTGTGTGGAGGAGATACTGTTGCTTGGCAGCTGTTCTGTCTGGATAGGTTCACTGATGACAAAACGTTTGGCCTGTGTTCAAGATCCAAGCACATGACGAATAGAAAAATAAAACGTCATGAAATGGACAATCTCGGGTGAGCTGTGACTTTGATCTGAAGACGGTTCTCAAAGCGAAGTTCCAAAAGTGGTTTCAGCATCAGCAGGACTTGTAGGGTGTGCGTACATAACTGCGTAGGGGGCGACTTTAAGGGGAATACTGATTTGGCTGAAAAAGCTGTGGAGATTGACTTGACCCTCAAAATATAGAGGTGGTTTCTTTTTAATTTTTAAAAACATTTGAATATGAGAGGGAGGCCATCTCTCTTCCAAACCTGGAGTGCCTGTAGCCTCTGGCTCCCTAAAATGCAGAGCAGGTGGGGAAGGTGTCAGAATGCGTGGACCTTAGATCACATGGAGGGAAGTTACAAAACCGTCATTGCTGCCTGTGTACGTTTCTCATCATGAAATGCTATGGGTCATTGTGTAGTTTAACAAAACTTTTGTGGGTCTAGAAGGAGGTGTGGTTGGACCCCATGGAGATGAGGATATTTCTGGTGTGGGGAAGAGTCATGGTTCAGGTCTGGTACTGGCACCAGGAGGGAGAACATGAGATGATTTCAGGTGCTAATTAATTCTGTTCATCTAGTGCTCGGTTTAAAGCATGGATGAAGAAGATGCTGAGATGTTTCAAAGCGGGCTACTGAGTGGGACCTAGCATGGTGGCTTCTTTGTGGAAAGGGGCCAGAAGTTAGAAGTGAGGAGCAGGAGTGGGCGTGCCTCGTGGTACCAGCTAGTGGTACAAGGGTGGGCTTGTGCCTAGTGGTACCAGCCCTTTGGGGCTTGAGTGTGGGTGTCGCAGATGGTAGGACTGCGTCTGAGAACTCCAGGATCCAGGAAACCAAGTTTGGATCAGAATCCAGATTCTTTGCGTTTCTTGCTGTCTCTGGACTTTTTTTCATGTTAAATGAAAGGATTTTGAAAGTGACCTCTGCTAAGAGGAACCAGTTGTGTTGAAAGGGAAAGCAGCTCTCCATAGGGCCAGTGAATTGATGGCAGTGGGGGATGAAAATTGGAGAACTTGAAGGGAAAGGTCAAAGCCAAGGGGAAAAGTCAAAACTCCTGCAGAGTCACCTCTCTCGTCACACCTGGAGATGTGCCTTCTCAAGTTAGAGATCGGCAGGTAGGCAGTTCCGGCTTTGGTGCTGTTAGGAAAGCTGAGATTCCTTTACAAGGTCACATCCTCAGCGGAAAGCCAGACCAATTCCATTGCCAATACTCAGCCCGTGAGAGCCACACCCGAGGGCTGTTCACATGCAGTTCTCTGTCACTGAGGTATTTCTTTGAAAGATGCACCATCAGGAGGGGTTTTGATGAACTGAGTTTGGCAGTTGTTGGCACTGGGGTTCGGGGCCCAGCGTGTCCTGGCTCCCGAGAGCTTCCCAATTCTTCACGCAGTGACGTCACCCTGGTAGTTTAAACTGACTGCGAATAGTTATACCACAGAAATTGTCACGTTGTCTAAATCAGGGCTTTCCCCCCGTGATTGGGATATTAAACATTTATCACTACAGCACCTGTCCTAGTGCTTTTTTCACTTTTAATAGAAGGAAAAAAAAAATAAAAAGTACTTCTTGGAAGTTCCGACTAGTATCCATGAAGATGTGGATTCAATTCCTGGCTCGGCTCAGTGGGTTGGGGATCTGGCATTGCTGGGGCTGTGGTGTAGGCTGGCAGCTGTAGCTCTTACTGGACCCCTAGCCTGGGAACTTCCATATGCTGTGGCTGCAGCCCTTAAAAACAAATAAACAAAAAACCGAAACAAACAAACAAAATTCTCTCATGAGTTCCTAAAGGACAAACTTAAAAAGCTCCCGAAAATTTTGGTTATTTTGATGGTTGTTCAGTTTCACTCACAAAACAAAGCACTTGACCCAAGATATTATGAGCCATTTCAGAATTTTCTAGCTATCTTGGTGTTATATTTCTTTGGATAGCATGAGGAAATATTTGGGGTATTTTTTTGAAATCGGAGAACTCTGGAAGTGAAACTTTTTTTTTTTTCTTTCTTTTTAGGGCTGCACCTGTGACATATAGAAGTTCCCAGGCTAGGGGTTGAATTGGAGATGCAGCTGCCAGCCTGCACCACAGAGAAGGAAATCCGTGATACGAGACATATCTGAGACCTATGCTACAGCTTACAGCAATGCTGGATCCTTAACCCACTGAGCAAGGCCAGGGATCCTCATGGATACTGTGTTGGGTTCTTAACCCCCTGAGCCACATTGGGAGCTCCTAGAGGTGAATCTTAACCTACTATCTTTATATGGGTGACAGCAGGTATGTTACATTCTGCAAGCTTCGGTTTCATCACCTGTAAAATTATAATACACTTGATTTTACGTGTGAAGCAGCTTTGTAATTTGTAGAACCTGAAAACTGGGATCCACTGTTTTTACCCAAACTCCACCAGCAGGTGGTAGTGTTTTTATTAGATGTATGTGGTAAAACTATTAAGAACTGGTTTACTTTTTCCTAGGATGAACAAGCATGCCTTTTGAAAAAAACCAAGCTATTATGATGTCAAACAATAGCCACCTATTTGGTCGGCCAAACCCTTCCCTTTCTGAATGGCTGCGAAGGAGGCCTTTTAAGTCTCAGATGAATGAATGTTTAGCATTAACACTGGCACCCTGGCAACAGCCTGTGCTTATCCCATTGCAGACTGTTGCCCCGTGCAATGGAGGAGAATAAAATGTAAACACACTGGATTTAACGGGCAGGAGGAACAAAGAAGGGAAGTTTTCCACACTCATTCTCCTCTTTCTCCACCCAGTCCCCTTCTCAGCCTGAGCTTCCTTCTTCAGCCTCTCTGGAGTCTAAGTGCTGATAATGGTCTAAGGACAGGCGTGCACTTGAGCGGGAATGCCTGCTTTTGATCAAAGCTCTATCAGCCAGGCCACAGGTCAAGGATTTTTACTTCCTCCTTTATCTCTGGAATGCCTTTCTGCTCTCCATTCCCCACGCCCATCTTCAGTCCTGAGTAGCTGCTTGTAGTAGGGATCCATTTCAGTGTTCTTTGTTCTCTGGCTTTGCAGGTGGTTGATCCATACATGACGGTTTTTTTTTTTTTTTTTTGTCTCTTTATCTTAGGGCCATGCCTGCTGCTTATGGACATTCCCAGGCTAGGGATCCAATTGGAGCTGCAGCTGCTGGCCTACACCACAGCCACTGCATACATATGTAAAGGAATATTACTCAGCCATTAAAAATAATGAAACAATGCCATTTGCAGCAACATGGATGGACCTAGAGATTATCACACTAAGGAAAGTAAGTCAGAAAGAGAAAGACAGTATATGATGTCACTTATGTGTGGAATCTAAAATACAACACAAATCAACATATCTGTGAAATAGAAACAGACTCACGAAACATAGAAAAGAGATTTGTGGTGGTGAAGAAGGAGGGAGATGGGAAAGGGGCCAGGGGTTTGGAATTAGCAGGGGCAAACTAGTATATATACGATGGATAAACAACAAAGTCCTCCTGCAGAGCACAGGGAACTATATCCAATATCCTGTGATGAACCGTAATGGAAAAGAATATGAAAAAGAATGTAGGAGATCCCCCCCTCCGTCGTCGTGCAGCAGAAACGAATCCCACTAGGAACCGTGAGGTGGTGGGTTCTATCCCTGGCCTCGCTCAGTGGGTTAAGGATCCAGCATTGCTGTGAGCTGTGGTGTAGGTCGAAGATGCGGCCTGGATCCAGTGTTGCTGTGGCTGTGGTGTAGGCTGGCGACTACAGCTCTGATTGGACCCTTAGCCTGGGAACCTCCATATGCCACTGGTGCAGCCCTGAAAAGACAGAAAAAGAAAAAGAAAATATGTATATGCATAACTGAGTCACTTTGCTGTACAACAGAAATGAACACAACATTGTAAATCAACTGTACTTCAATAAAATAAAAAAGAGAACGGTGTGGGTGACATGAAAAGATGTATGATGTATGCAGGAGCCCTTGACATGGTGCCCAGTGTGTGCAGGTGCTCGGCAAACATCCCTTCCTCCTCTTTCTTTGCTGCTCTCCTTCACACCCAAGGCAAAGTTTGTGGCCAGCTAAGCATGTGCAGATTCCTGTGGGATGAATGTGCACAACACCTGTGCAGAGAGGGACTGCTCTTCTCCAGTACTGGTGTTTCTTCCGGGAGGATGGGTTTCTACCAGCTGAACACCCTGGCCTCCCTCACCCCCTCCTCAGGAGGAAGTGCCTGCGTGGCAGAGAAATTTGGGAGGAGGAAGAGGATGAGGAAGTAGGTCCACCTCTTTCTGCTTAGTGTGCATGGGGTGGTGGGCGCTGATGGAGGATAGAGCGATTTGGCTTCCGATAAACACATTTGGACCTGCCTTTTCATGCGGAATCCCGCAAATAAGGAGGCTTGTGTTTTTTCAGCCTTACTTGCGCTGACCTCTGGGATTCTGTGATAAAGGGTTTATTGCAGCTGCACATGTAAGCCATGTTCTCCAATACAAGACTGATTTAAAAAAAAAGTGATTTTAAAAATCTCCAGCTAATACATTTTTGTGCCTCTCAATTGCTTCTGAACTTGGGTATGGAACATTGTGGGTTTTGTTTGTTTGTTTTTACTGTGTCCTTCTACTCTCCCCAGTAATCTGTTCTCCCAGTTTGTGTAAAATAGAAAATTATATCAATGCAACAACATCGTATTCCTGTTACCCTACAGCTAAAAGTTTCTTTCGTATGTTTTTCAGAACCAGTGAAGACATCATCACATTTTAAAAAAAATAATTCAAAGCCTTTCTTTATCTTACCTTTCTTTATCTTCACCCCATACAGATGAATCTTTTTCATTTGGTGTCTGTAAAAATTTGGAGGGAATTTCTACCAAATGGACCTGTTACAATCACCATGGCTGTGTTTTTTCATCTCATCTTTATTTTACTTAAAAATCCTTTTTGTCAGCCATCTCCAATGGACAAGATTTCACTATGGAACATGGGGAGAGGCCAATGTTGTCAGTTTTTGAGTGATGAAAAAGTGCTTGGGTGGACTCTTTTGTCTATTTGCCTTGGTTCTGACTCAGGACCTATGTGTGGTGCCCCAGAGAAGAGATAAATATGGGAAGGAGGTGACGAGTAAATCAAAAGCAGAGCAGAAGATGGACAGCCAAATAGGCTTGTGACTGGGGCTGGAAGAGCAGGGTTTGCCCCATGCCAAGCTGCTTTCTCCTGCTCCAGGGAGCCTGGAACAGGGATTATCTGCATGTGACATTGGTGGGGGAATCAGTCAACATCAGCCGTTGGAAGAAGAGTTAGTCCAGCACAGGGCAGTGTCAATGCCGAGAGACCAGCTATGTTCTGATGGAGAGAAAGATGGGCGAGGAGCCATTGACAAAAGGATGCTACTCGGGGCTAAGGGAGAAACACAGGGGTTCCATTTGCTTCAGAGTCGTAGTGGGTTTGCCTGAGAGCACATCTCAGAGCTGGAGCTGGGGAAATTTATCATTGGCTCCAGAGGAGGTGGAGTGGTTCGCATTGCTGATGGGTTTTTCTTTCAGAACCATGGTTCTGTCCATTGCCTACAGGATCTAGGCACTTTTTATTTTTTGCTTTATAGGGCAACACCTGCAGCATATGGAGGTTCCCAGGCTAGGGATCAAATCAGAGCTGCAGGCCTAGGCCACAGCCACAGCAATGCCAGATCTGATCCAAGTCTACAAACTACACTTCAGCTCCAGGCAGTGCCAGATCCTTAACCCACTGAGCGAGGCCAGGGATTGAACTGACATCCTCATGGCTACTAGTCGGGTTCATTACTGCTGAGCCACAACGGGAGCTCCTAGAAACACAGTTGTCTCATTGCTCACGGGATCCAGCTGCTTGTTTAATGACAGATACCAGAGTACGGGTTACCCGAACTCCTGGCCTACAACCTATGTGGCCCCTCTTCAGATTTTTCACTTCATGGGTCCTATCCGCAGAAGGCCAATAAGAAGGTATTCTTAGCCTCATTTTTATTAATTGGTTTAATCACAGTTTATTCACTTGGCATTTTTGGGACTCTGGCATTGTGCTTGCTAGTGGGAATATAAGACATCAATGAACTGTGGCTTTTGGTCTGGTCTTGAGAAAACTCAGGCTATGGGGGAGGCAGACATGCAAACAGATAAACCACAAACTTATACAAACCAGGAACTCAGTGCCGTGGGAGCACAGAGGAGAGAGCCACTCATTTCTCACACGGCATGAGAATGTGTGCGGTGTGGCTTTTCCAGGCCAAAGGGTGGACAGAATGTGAGCCAGGCCTGAGAATTGCCCAGGACTTGAGCGTCCCTAGATTTTGCCCGCCTGCTCGGTTGAGCGGTCTTGCCCTGAACCGACTGTGTGGAATGCCCCGGTGTGAAGGTGGTCTGAGCCCCGGTGATTTAATTATCTCAGTAATCAGTATCTAATCCAAATAAGCATGTCATAGAAAGATAGATGCTTGTGAAGGAGTGGCCTGCAAAAAAAAAAAAAAAAAAAAAAAAAAAAAGGATGGAATGGCAGTTGCTGAAGGAATTTCATTTTTCAAATTTATTTGTAAACCATGTACAAGCTTATCTGGGTGAACTTCTTGCAAGTAGCAGAGGCTCAGGCTCATTCTCTGGCATCTGGGAGGGGTGGGGTGTTGCTTGTTTGAGCCCGAAGGAGAAATAGAAGGTTTCCATTCTCCAGACGCTTATCAGATGTCACATTGGAAGTAGCCTGATAAATCTGGCACTAGCTAAACATCCGCTAAATTATATGCTCCCATGGGAAAATCCTGCCCTTGAGAACTCGGTCTTTTTATTTGCTTTTAAAACCTCAGTTGCTGAACTGTACAATTCCTGGAAGCATCGCGACAGCATGAATTGATTAAGAAGATGGTGTAAGGAGCTCTCGGGTTCCGGTGCTTTCAGTCATTAGAGTTCTTCCTTGTGAAAGGGGCGGTTGGACGTTTGTTGAAAGGATGGTGGCATGAAACAAACACAATCTCCGCTGGCCCCAGATCACCGGGGTGACTGAGATCACCCCTGCGTTACCTCCGAGTGGCTTGCACAAGAGCGAAGGCTTTTTACAGATCGGATCGGACCGTACTGCAGTCAGTGTCTCCAAGTAGCCGTGGAGGATATAGCAGTGACCTTTCCACATGCTGCTTTATTTTTTGTGGCTGTCATAAGGTGGCAAATCGTTTGAAACATGGGAGCCAGGGCACAGCCCTGTGGTGGGAGCACTGGGCAGATGGGAGGATACTATTTTACGGAGTCCTCATGGGGGGCATTATAGTCTCATTTCATCCTTATAATTGCCAGTTAGCTCTCAGGGCTCCCAAGGAAGCCCAGGCAACCATAAATCAGATAACTGAGTCACAGCAAGAAGTGGATTAGGATTTCGAACTTGGAAAGTGAATCGAACTCTCAGTTCTTTGTAATGTAAGCTTGGGCAAGATATTTACTCTCTTACCTCGGCTGAATGATAACATTCATCATACCAATAATAAAGCGTCTTCTTCGTGTATTCGTTTATGAAGGGCTTTCATAGTCATGATCTCATTTGTGCCCCATCTCATGCCCGTGCGGCAGGTGGGGAGATGGCACGCAACAGTGGAACGTGCTCATGTCGTGATGTGAGTCTGGGGTTCAAATCCTGACTCTACCTTCCGTTGGCTCTCTTGAGATTCAGTCTCTTTTTCAGTGAACAGCTTGTCCCGCTTTTATAAGATCTGAAAGAGAACTGAGTAAAGAAGGTTCAACAAAGGTAGCTTCTCTTCAGGTCCCATTTGGGGGCTGAGAAGAACAATACTTAGGATATATGAGTTCCTCAAAGGGACACTTTGAGTAGGAGTGTGGGCTTTGGAGCTGGGTGGATTTAGGATGTAATTGTGCTCCATTTCTTGCAGGCTGTGTGACCTTGGTGGTGTGTGTGTGTGCGTGTATGTGATTTAATCTCTCTGAACTTTAGTTACTCATTTGTGAAATTATCAGTAATTACAGCCACATAAGCGGGTAAGTGAGGAGGATGATAAAATTATAAAAACCGCTTTGAAACCACTTTGCTAACTAAATGCCCATCCCTTTTCCTTCTCCCTTCTTCCTTTCTCCCTTCTCTCTCTCCTTCCCTCTCTTCCTTCCTTCATCTTATTTGTAATACAATACAAGCTCCAGACATTTTGGGAATTATGTATAACCTTTATTAGCGGGATCAGCTTGAGTAGGAAAAAGCCCATTGGGTTTGGAGCTGGAAGGATCACAGTTGAGGTGGAGGAGTCCTGGCTCTGTCACTCTAGCTCAGTGACCTTGTGCAAGCCACTCCTGCCTGTTTCATAGTCCCTGTTAATAGCCCTCGCTGCGCAGGGTTGCTGCCAGCAGCTCATGAGATGACAGTTCTGACCGTGTAATGCTGTAGAGCTAGAGAAACATTTTTACGAATGTGGAGTTTGGAGCATCAAGCAACGAATTAGGGGTGTTTTTGTGAGTGCAGCGGACCTAGGTGTTGGTAGTTTTTAAGGCAAAAGGTAGTCCTCTCTCATGCAGCGCTGGGCAGGTTCTCCTTTCACCGTGTTGCTTTCATTGTTCATAACGCCAGTGCCGTGTGTGTCTCTGAAACCCTGGAAGTGCCTAGACTTACTGTAAGAAATCTAGCAGTCAATCTGCATACATCGATGGATTTACTGTAATGACAATCACCAAAGTTTTTGATGTTAAAAAAGACCTATGACAAAAAAATGTTACAAGCTATTGCCCTTGAGTGAGAGAGATTCTTTGGTGGTGAGAATCAGGTCTTAATTATCTTGATATCCTAGAGCCTAGCATAATGTGTCAGGAACTTGACAGATGTTCAATAACTAGTGTGAATAAAAGAATGAATAAATGTGTTTTCTTTTTCAAATTTATTTTTTATTAGGGTATGTTTGATTTACAGTATTGGGTCCATTTCTGCTGTACAGCATAGGGACCCAGTCATATGTACATAGATGCATATGTGTATATGTATGTATGTGTGTGTGTGTACATTCTTTTTCTCATTATTATCTTCCATTATGGGCTATCCCAAGAGATCGGATATAATTCCCCATGATATCCGGTAGGACCTCATTGCTGATCCTTTTTTTTAAATTGACTGTCCTATAGCCTAGTCCCTCCCTTTAGATGTCTGTGGAGTTAGGTGTGGGCAGCCTGACCTCTGGCTTCCTTTCCCCTTTCATGTGGGCGGGTCTGCCTCTGTTTATGGAGATTTTGTTTGAAGAGTATCCTGCTTCCTTGGAGTCCTTTGTCTCCTAGCCTTTTTTTTTTCCTTACAGGATGATGATATCACTTGAGAAATTCAGTTCTTAAAAATCCCACTTCTTCCAAAATAGGAAATGAGCTCATCTTGGTTAAGCTGGATACCTGTTAGAGCATCTCAATGTGATCCTGTCCCACCATCCCTTTTGTCTTTACTCTTAAGAGGAAGAAGACATGTGACAGCTCCCAAGGAGCCACATGAAACATCTCAGAAGTTTTCAGCACTTAACTGAGTTATTATCGCCTCTCCCGGAACAGAGCCTTAGGCAAAATGTGAGAAAATGTCCCCTGAAGTGGAAAAAGTGAAGAGAGGGGGAAAAAATGAGATCAGTGCAAAATGAATATAGTACAAAGCTCCAAGTGATTCAGCTTTCTAAAAGGCAGAGTGATGAGAGGTTCAGGGAGTGCTGTGATTTCAGATGACTTTCTGAAGCCCCAAACAAGGGATTTGGAAAGCTGAGAGGCAAATCTGTCTCTTAGGCTTCCCCAGAGAGATCTTGCAGGGAGAGCTAATATCTGCAGTTATTTTGAGAAGGTCACCTATTAAACAAGAACCTCGTGGGCTGGGTTCATGTGGGGCTCGCGTACAAGGTCATGGACCTCTGTGAGTCAAAATGTTCCCGAAGGTGGAGTGTCCAAAGCCAGTTGGACCCTGGTTAAAGTTCTTCAAGAATTGGAACACAGTCCTTCTCTCCAAGGAATCTACAGATATAACCACATACTAGACAGGCGTCTCCAGTGGGTGTAAAATTATTCCATACATTCAAACGGCAGGTCCACTCACTCCAAGTAGGGTCCTCAGGAGCAGATCCTTGTTATCCAAGTGTCCATATGTCTTCTGGGTGGGTAGTCATGAAGGATGCCCGCATAGAATTTGGAGCTGGGGCACTTGGTCCCAGGGCCAGTAGCGGGTGACCCAGTGCTCCAGGGGCAGAGACCAGAAATTTGGTGGAGTGTAGCTGATAAGAACATGGCTTTAGAATCTGATAAGTCTGGAGTTCCCATCATGGCTCAGCAGAAACAAATATGACTAGCATCTATGAGGATGCAGTTTTGATCTCAGGCCCCGCTCAATGGGTTAAGAGGTATTGCCATGAGCTGTGGTGTAGGTTGCAGACGAGGCTTGGATCTGACGTTGCTGTGGCTGTGGTGTAGGCCAGCAGCTCCAGCTCCAACTTGACCCCCAGCCTGGGAACCTCCATATACCGTGGGCAAGGCCCTAAGACAAAAACAAAAGAAAACAAAACAAGAATCAGACAAGTCTCCCTCAGCGCCCCCTACTGGTTACATGGCAGAGGACACCTATTGCCTTATTTAAATAAGATGGGGATAATAGTATCTACAGTACAATGTTGTGTGAGGATTAAATTAAATCCAACATGTGAATAGTATCCTGAACTGAACTTAACCAGAGTGAAGTGGTAAATATTGTTATTATTCTCCAACCTGAGAGTCAGGGGGCAGAACGTGGGCATATAGTAAAACAGGAGATGACCAAGAACTGGGCTTCTGTTGTGTTTGCACTTTCTTCTCATGGGAAACCATCTTACAGGTGATAACTTTTGCAACGCTTTTAGAAATGGAGTTTAGGTTCCAAGGCAAACCCCTTGAAATATGTGTTGAGATAATGTGCTTTAGCAACAAGATTTTACCTTTTCTCTTCTTCTGTTGTCAGTTTCAGTGATTTCAGTTTGGTGAATTGCTTTAGGAGATTTATCATACTGTGTTTATGGGCAAATAAATCCCAGGCTATAGACAACTAGAATACAGCTCATGCGCTGGGGAGTTTCAGTGCTGGGTATAAGGATTTTAATTGTGTTGCAAATCAATCAATACTCATTACTCCTGATGATATTAAGAGATCCTTAAGGAAATTTCTAGTGCTCTGGCTATACGGCTGGCAGGGAATCTCAGGGGAGAATAGAGGGCCTTTGGCTGTTCATTCTCTTTTTGCATTTCCCTTCCCTCTGTCTCTGTCTAATAATCTTAGGTATTTTTCTGGGTAAGAAAATACCTGCCTGGAAGGTATAAATTTCCGTTTGGGGCTACTGTTTTGATGCAGCTTGTTTAAAAGTTTAACTCAGCAATTGTACTAAAGAAATGTTTTAGAGTAACCAGCTTGTCCATAGATAGATAATTGCCATACGATTGCCCATTTCCTCCTCATCCTTACCAGTAATGGGTGTCGTTATTTTAGATTTGTTAGTCTGGTAGATCTCAAGTGCTATTTTTATGTCCTTACTGATGGGTTTGTACCTTTTTTTCACATATTTGATGGCATTTTGGATTTGTTCTTCTCTGGAAGGTATATGGATATTCACTATACTATTCTTGTAATTTTTCAGTGGGCTTGACATTTTTATAAATGTTGGAAAGAGAAACGTTGTGTATAGAAGAATTAGAGACAGTGCATACCTTTTTTGGATCTAGTGTACATGTAAAGAGATTGGCTTTAGATGGGAGTGCATCATTAGTAAAAGTCAGGGAAATAGTGTGTGGTATAAATATTATAAATATTATATTTATAAATATTACTGGTATGCAGATGTGTCGCACACAATTTCCAAGTCTAATAGCATATACAATACTCCTTATCGTAAATGCTTTTGTTGATTTTTGCTGTATCCTTGTCTATAGACAACCTACGGTTGCAATTCAACCATGACCTGAAAAATGGAGTTTCATCCTAGTCTGCCCTTTTCCTGGTAAAATTTATTGTCATCACATCTGTTATATGATCTATGATTAAACTATTTCACATTCTTATACATAATTAAACAGAAATCTCTTTCAGCTCCAGTACTACGTATGCCAAAATTTCACTCATTTATCAATGCTTTTGAAACTGACAGCACTAACAGCCTGAACCCAGCCAGAACACAGACTGGGACCTGAACCCACGTGGCGGGACTCAAACCCAGCCAAAACCCAGATTGAGACTTAAACCCACAGTTTTAAATTAGAATCACTCACCCCGTTGTCTGGACCCACTGGAGGTTCAGGTTCTTTGTGTCTCAGCACAAATAAGGAATTCAGTGAGAGACAAAGGGATAGGCAAGAAATAGATTTATCAGGATAGGACGCTTGTGAGAGATGCAAGCAGGCAGGCACAGAAACTCCGTCCCGAGGATCTGGTGGGCTACAGCTTTATCATCCAAGGGGGTGGGTGTTGGAAAAGCCTGCCTCTTCCTTAATGGGAGTGCTGGGTAAATTTTGTATTCAAATTTGCAGAAGGGCGGTCCTCAAACTCCTGTCCTTGGTCTGAATCTGAATGCAGGCCTCACCCCTATGACCTGAGGCAATTCTCCAGCCTCCACTAGTCAAGCAAGCCTGCCTTGTGCTGAAGGCTTTTCTTGAGCAGTTATTAACTCCCGGTGGTCTCCCAAGGTCCCCTAGGTTTCCCTCTCTATCTATGGTCCCTTATGGGACTTCAACAACTTCCTGTGCCGACTCCATTCCTATCAATTTGAGTGACTTCTTTGTTGAATCAGATACTTTTCAAATACTGGAAGATGATTTCCTATTTCGTGTGCTCTAGAATGTGTGGCTACAGATACGATACCCTTTTAAAAAACATTTCGTCTGCAATGTTAACATTTTCTGCATCTCTTTCTTAAGCTTCGACAATCAATGAAACAATAAATCAAACCGAGATTTTCACCTTTTGCTGATTTCCGTGGTGTAGACACCTCACCATGGCTGATTTCTAGTTACCATGACGATGCCCTTGAGGAAGGACCTGGGAAGAGAGGATCAGTAACACACAGTTATGGTACAGTTGTCCCTCTGTATCCACAGACACTAGTTCCAAACCCCTGTGGATACCAAAATCTATGTATGCTTAAGTTCCTTGAATAAAACATTACTGTGTTTGCACATAACCTATGAACATCCTCCTGTATACTTTAAGTCAACTCTAGATGACTTATAAAACCTTTTTTTTCTTTTTTCTTTTTTGGCTTTTTAGGGCTGCAGCCATGGCATATGGAAGTTCCCAGGCTAGGGGTCAAACCAGAGCTACAGCTGCCGACCTACACCACAGCCACAGCAACACAGGATCTGAGCCACACCTGCAACCTACACCATAGCTCACAGCAATGCCAGATCTTTAGAACACTGAGCAGGGCCAGGGATCAAACTCCCATCTTCATGGATACTAGTTGGGTTTCTCAACCGCTGAGCCTAAAAGGGAACTCCCAAAATAATGAATTTTGTAATGGCCACTTCTGTGCCAAGAGATGATGGTGGAGTCAGAGAAGAGAACGTTCCCTGGGAACAAATGCCTTTTTATCCTGGCCATCCCTGACTGCAGTGAGAATGGCCTGTTGGATTCTGTACACTTCCACCTCTCACAAGGGTGGAAATCTATTTCTCTGATTTCCTTTAAGCAATAGGGGTGCTCCTTCTGACGTCTTGCCATGCCAAGGCAGAGGCAACCCCATAGGAGGACTTTCCTTGAGTTTTCTGAGGCTCCCTTTTCATAAACCCTAATCAGTGAGGTACACTGATAAGCTGGACCACTCTCTTCTGCCATATCAATGAGGGGGAGAGACCAATCTGTGACCAGCAGCCCTGGCTTCTTTCTGTCCCTTTAGAGACAGAGACTCCCTGGGTCCATGCTTTCAGGTGGAGATGTTGAACATAGCATCAAGGCTGCAAAGAACAAAGAGCTGTGGTCTTAAGAATTGCAATGCAGGAGACACAGTGTAGGGTGGAACGGAAGGAGTGTTCTGGGGAAGGGGAGGAGTCAAAGGCTCACGAAGACCAAAAGCCAAAGGACTGTTAAAGATGCCCAGCGAGCATTGTCGTTGACCCTGAGGCAAGTCAGGATGTATTAGTCCTTAAGGAATCAGGAGTTAGGGTAGGGGTTTGCCAGGTAGACAGGCTGTTGCCCGTTATTTTAGAGTTAAGGGTCCGATATGTATCTGGAGTTTCAGGCGGATGTTTTGGATGCCTTCTTTGGGACAATTCGTGGTCAGATGCCACCTGGGCTGAGATATGTATAAATCACAGGCTTCCTCAGTGGTCTCTGGGCTTCATTTTAGATGGAGAACTTGCTTAGCGATACCAACTCCATGTTGCTTTTCTTTTCCAACAAGACAAACCTCTTCTCTCATTTGCGGAGCAATGGCATCTGTGAATGATATGGTAAATATCAATCTGATGTTTGCTTCGTTTGCACATGATATTTCCATTCCAATACCAAAATTTGTTTTGATCTGATCCTGTCAGAGCAGGCAGACAGCCAGACAGGCGCAGAGAAGGGGTACATGGGGCTAGATGGCAGGAAACCACACATCCTGCAAACAGCAGGGTCCATGCTTGGATAAAGAAAAGCCAGAACCCCAAGGCTGACAGGAAGCCACACCTTTTCAGGTGATAAGTACCCCGGGGAGCAGACAAAGAAAGGTGGAAAAGAGTTCGAATCTCCAATGTTTGAAGGAAACTGTTGCTTATTATGCCTTCATTATAATAAAATTATAACTAAATTAGTTATGCAGATAACAAGTACCCATCATACACTGATGCCATGACACTGCCAATAAAACTAAATCAGGAAAAAAATCCCTCCTTCCTTCAGGAAGGTAAAGCTGAGATGAAAATTAAGGAATACGATCCCCCAAATCCCACCTTCCCAGTGAATATCCCGCCCAGGCAGTTAGATGCCCCATATAACCGGTGTGCCATCAGGGCACCTGCTTGCCTCTCTGCCTGCCTCTCCTTAAGAAGTGTATTTCTCACTTAAATAAATCCTCAATTTCTTTTTTTTTAATTTTCCAGCTCGTTTCTGAATTCTTTCTCGAGATGAGACAAGGACCTAACCTCTGGGAACAATCCCACTGCGATAGGCAGAGAAAGTTCACAAGAGCGCATGGGGCATAAAAATAGCAATTAGGAGTGCTATGGAGAGGACTTGTAATTGCGTGTGTGTCTGTGTAGACAAGCAGTATAAGCTTTTCACTTTATGCTGTGTTGAATTTATGGTAATTCAGTGAAGGTGTTTGTAACATGTTCAATGACAAGGAGAGATTTCGTTGCCTCAAGAGGTTTCTTTGATTTTTTTTGAACTTAAAAAGGAACACAATGTAGAAGTGAGAAAAAAAAACCCAGACCTAATTAAGAGAATCCATAAAGTGTATTTTTTTTCCTTTCATTCTAAAAGGAAGATGCCAGCTGTGTCTAGAAAAGCAGTTTGATGGGTTTTCTCTTGCCTGTCTACCATGGCTTAGAACTTAATCCCTTCTCCTGAAATTCCAAGGTGCAGTTTCAGAGCTGTCCTCCTAGAGATGAAAAGTAACTCTGAAAAAAAGAGCAAATTACTGCTTTTATTTAGAGTGCTGAGTCAGGGGCAGCACCTGAGCCTGAATGGATTCTGAACTGGAAGTGGGGGTTAACAAGGTGAAAGGAAAGCTTGGGAAGCACGTCCAAGGTCAGGTTGCATAGGTAATTCAGAAGCCTTAAAGGATGAAGAAGCTGGCAAAGAACTTTGCCACAAAGTTGCACAGGCCAAGAAAACCCGGTCCATAAGCATCAGTGTCAGAGGGGATTTATTAGCAAGAAAGACTCTCTGACAGGAAGCAAAGGCTGCCTTTGAAAAAAAAGGCTGTATTTTTAGATGGTCCAATGATAGGGCAGATCTGGCAAAGTGGTCAGTCCGAGGATTACAGCAGGGAAGCGGGTGTCTCTCCTCAGGCTCTCTGGCGATCTTGACATACAGAGCTCAGTTACAACACAGGCTTTTAGAAGATGATTCAATTTTATGACATTTCCTACCCCATGCCTGTCAAGCTTGGGGTTTGCGAAGTATTGTGTGGGATCACATAACTAAAGAGAGGAATGCCATCTGTGTTTTAATCAATAGATATGTCATTACAGAGAACAGACTGTGGTTGCTCAGGGGGAGGGGAAGGGAGTAGGAGGGATGGGGAGTTTGGGGTTAGTAAATGCAAACGATTACACTGGGAATGGATAAGCAATGAGGTCCTGCTGTACAGCACAGGGAACTACATCCCGTCTCTTGGAATAGATGTGATGGAGGACAGTATGAGAAAAAGATGGGTCACTTTGCTATAGAGCAGAAATTGGCACAACATTGTAAGTCAACTATACCTTAATAAACAAATTAAGAAAAAAAAAAGTAGGTATGTCATTAAAATTTTCCTTTATAAACAAATCAACGTGAGGGGCTCTGAGTAAGGGTCTAGCAAACATATGACCCTGTAGGGAGGCTGCTCAAGAGTCTGTCATTCAGCTAGTTTGTGTCTCAGCTGCACACTGCCTTCCACATGTGGCACAGTTAAAAGTGGCTTGATTCTTACTCACCTGTCTTAAACTTTGTCCCCACAATAGGTTGTTAGTTAAACATTAGGTTGTAAACAACACTGATGCCAACACAGGGTATAATCCTATAAATTCATCGCAAGTTGCCCCTCACTGTATTTATAAGTTTAATTTATCTGACGGAAAAATGTATACAATACATTGAGATCTTTCCAGGACTTTAAAAAAGCTTACCCCGCAGTTCCTGCTGTGGTACAGCTGACTAAGCATCCAGCATTGTCTCTGTATCTGTGCGGGTTCAGTCTCCAGACTGGCATAGTGGGTTAAGAATCTGGCATTGCCACAGTTGTGGTGTAGGTTGCAGCTATTGCTCGGATTCAATCCCTGGCCCAGGAACTTCCATATGGAGGTGGTGTGGCCAAAAAAGAAAAAAAAAAAAAAAAGCTAACAGAGAAATGATAATAATGATTATCCAATGCATTGGCAATAAAGATATATGCCAGCAATATATTATATGTGGAGAGGTTTTGAAAATAAAGATATAAAACTTTTTTTTTTTTCGACTGTGCCTTTGATGTGTGGAAACTCCTGAGACAGATGGAACTTACGTCAGAGTGGTGACCTTAGCCATGTCATGACCAGACCACTGCTGTGACAACACCAGCTCCTTAACTCACTGTGCACAAGGAAACTCCTAAAATCTTCTTTCTGAATTAATTTAGAACTAAAATAAAAAGTTATGAAAAAGTCTAATTTGTTGCCAAAATGTAGTTGTTTTTAGTCTACATTTTAACATATATATATGTTTCTTTATATCTACATGTATATTTACATGCATAAAATTATATAATATATAGCTTTTGATATCCAAATCAAATAGGCTATAGGCCATTTTTTACTTTTTTTGGCAAATTGTTTTGTTCCCCAAAATTAATTTAATGGAACTTAAATCATATGTATAAAATAGATAACCAACAAGGTTCTATTGTATAACACAGAGGGCTATATTCAGTATTTTGCAATAACCATATAATGGAAAAGAATATGATAAAGCATATATACATATACACCTGAATCACTTTGCTGTATATCAGAACCCAGTGCAACATTGTAACTCAACTACACTTAAGTTAGAAGCTTCTTCCTACATCATGATTATTATTATGAATGATAATATTAGTAAGACTTTTTATAATGCAATCTATACTCTTCCAATCTAAAATAAAAGCAAGTCTTTCCCTCTTTCCTTCTTCCTTCCCTGCCTTTCTTTCTTCCTTTTGCTACACCTGCAGCATATGGAAGTTCCCAGGCTAGGGGTCAAGTTGGAGCCGCAGCTGGCAGCCTACGCCACAGCCCCAGCAACTTGGGGGATCTGAGGAAGACTGTGGCCTCAGAGGTATATCTGATGTGGGCCTGAAGTTGTTGCGGGTCTGGGGGACTAGTTGTCAGCAAGAAAGGACAGCTGTCCATGAAGCAGAGGAGAGCGACAACCACGCGAGGAAACTGGACTCCTCAAGGTCCAGCTGCCTTGGACTGGAGGAACTGGAGCCGCCGTGGGCCTGGGTGTGTCACGCGCCAGATGAGCGGACAGGTCGGGGACAAGATCCACCAGTTGCCCCTGTGTCTCACGACATTTACGGACCTTCAGAACACACAAGCTGCTGCTTCCCTTCGGCCTCATAAACCTCACAGAACTTCCTCCTTGTCAGCCCTAACCTGGCAGCGCCCTGAGGAACGGAGTCCAGCTTGTCTAAGGCGACACAGGGCAGAGCCACCGGCCACATCTTCAGGGCATCCTGAGGGAAGCCTCCGCAGAGTCTTGTTCTCCCACATCCTCCCAGAATGCCTCTGCGCTCCTGGAGGAGGGGATGGCGCTGGCTTCTGATCCAGCTGGTGTTTAATACTAAGCTGGGCCGATCCGTGAGCTTCTGGAGTTATTTTCTCACTTATTCCTCCCCACTACCCTTAGAAATAGGGGTTTTACGCCCTGTATTTTACAGTTGAAGGCACTACATTCCCCGTTTATTCATCAGGGAATCTGAGGTTGGGGAAGAAAAGCAGACACATTATTACCACAAAGAAGTAATGCCTTGGCTTTTAGGTCAGTAGCAATAAATTGTCACAAGTGAAACCTGAAGGAAATTGTTGAGTCTGGTCATGTGGCTTGGAGCCACCCTTTGTGGGGTGGGATGTGCTTGGAACTGGCCATTGGCTTGATGAGGTTCATTGCCTTCTCAGTAAGCGCACGAGAGCTTTCCAGGTGAAGGGGGACCCTTGGCGTGCTTGCTCTGCTGTCAAATCCATCTGAGAAATCAAAAAATTCTCCTGGCAGCCTCAGCTCTCCCTTTGCTTTTTTACCACTTCAAGAGCATTCCTCGCATTTTAAAATATGAGGTTATACTCATTTCAGTCATAACTTGAACTGAAAATGTTGACTTTCTCAATGCATTTATAAAAGCTTCAACTTCTGGAATCTCTCTCTTCTTGCTGATGAGAAACCTCTAATTTTGGAAGCATCAATTGACAGAAAATGTTCTGGCAGCAAAAAGCATCATTGCCTTTTGGGTACTTGGGACGCAATTTCACAGAGTGGCCATGTTTTTGTCTTGGGGATATTTATCATTTGCAATGCCAGCACTTTACTTAGTCATAGTCATGGTTTGGAAGCTTACCTCTAGGAAAAAAGGCTGGGGAAAAGGAAAAGAAATCACTTTAGTTTAAGAAAAAAATCTATCTATCTATCTATCTATCTATCTATCTATCTATCTATCTATCTATCTATCTATCTTTAAGCGATGATTGTAGAAAATTAACAGTCATCTAGAATTTTTGGATTAAGGACTCTTGGGTCTTTCTAGTCTCTTTTTCTGTTCGTTATCCATTCATCTGAGCCGCGTCATTGTATTCTGAGAATTCAGAAGCGGGGAGATATATTATTCCCTGTTCCGAAAGGGTTTTAAGTCTCATCATAAAGGCAGGAATGTAAACACAATAAGTACTCAGAATACTATTAAAAAGTCTGCCAGGCAGTAGTAGAGTCACAAAAGGGAGAGAAGGATTTCATAGAGAAAGCAAAACTTGAATGTTGAACTGGTTTTTCCTAACTCAGAGCTCCCTGATCTGGCTATGGGACACATGGACTATAGCTGTGTTAAACTGTCAAATTCCTTAGCCTGTGGGCCCTTGGAAACTTCTCAATACACTCCGTCATGATGTGTAAATGTTGCCATTTTAAAACATGTGTCCTGGGAGTTCCCATCGTGGCTCAGCGGTAACAGACCCAACTAGTATCCGTGAGGATGCGGTTCGATCCCTGGCCTTGCTCAGCAGGACAAGGATCCTGCATTGCTGTGGCTGTGACGCCGGTCAGCAGCAGCAGCAGCAGCAGCAGCAGCAGCTCTGATTCAGCCCCTAGCCTGCGAACTTCCATATGCCACAGGTGTGGCTATAAAAAAAAAAAAAAAAAAAAAAAAAAAAGAATTCAGGAGCAGATCTAGGCAAAGTTATAATTTGGAAGTCATCAGCCTCCAAGTAATGTCACAAGGTGGAAGGTACCTGTAAAGCAGGCAAGATCACAGAGCATAAGAGACAAAGAGGATTGGAGGCAGAAGCCGGGGCAGTGCAGTGCAGAGGGAAGGGCCAAGGAAGAGGAGCCACCCCCCGGGGCCGGGAAAGAGAACGCTCTTCCGTCAAGGCCTCTGGGGACATGAGAGGAAATGTATTTGTCCAATTCCAGGAGAAGCAAGAGAGAACCCTTGAGCCCTTGAGTTTTGAGTCTTCAGGAAAAAACCTCTCTCTTTACAGAACCAAAAGCTGAGTCTGTAATGCAGCAAAATAACTTGTGCAAAAGTGAGCAAGTAGGATTCCTTTGGTGGCTGAGTGGCTTCAGAATCTGGCATTATCACTGTGGTGGCTTGGGTCATGGCTGTGGCAAGGGTTTGATCTCTGGTTAGGGAATTTCTGCATGCCACCCCCCACCCCACTCTCCCCCTGCCCCTACAAAAAAAAAAAAAAAAAAAAAAAAAAAAAGGAAGCAAACAAATGTTCGAACATCAGACATCCAGCCAGACCCAGGCTTGTCCCTGACAAACAAGAATTTGTTCCACTTTCTTTCTTTTCTCTTAAGGTTGTGGGCACTGAATATTGAGGCTAAAAAATACCCGCCAGAAATAGATCGGACTGCCATCAGAAGAAAGAAGAAAACAAGGACTCATCAATAACTCTAATGAACTTAGCTAATTCTACAATTCTTCTCCTCCCTACCCCATCACCTTAGAAAGGATTTCTGACTCTCCTGATGTGTGGACTAATTGAATTTGACAGCAGTCCCAATCAGACATCTCAGCGCTCCCACCTGCCCCAAGGCAGGTGGCTAGTATCTTAGGAAGGCACATTTTCTCACTGGGGTGGTGAAACCATGGGATGATGTTAAAACTTCAGAGATGTTGGTTGCTGATTTATTGAGAAGTATATTAGTCCTTATTTTGGCCCCCTTTTCAATCAACACAGAGTTATTATGTATCTATCATTTGCAAGACACTGTTAAGCCCTGGGGTGGATACAAAGGAACAGAAATTCTTGCTTCCTTCCAGCTTGGCCCATGTTCGGTTTCCATCATGGAACGTCTTGGTGCCTCTGGCCCCCAGTGACATCAGGGCTTCCTTTGAACTCTTGTTGGGTTTCACACGCTCTTTTAAGATCCAGTTTTAGTGAGAGGATGGCTCAGAGAGGCTTGGACCCTGCCGTTCTTCCAAGACAGTACTTGGCAGGTTAATGGTAAGTTAATCAGAGCCAGATGGACTTAATCAGATTTGCAGAAAGAGTTTAGAAGGATCTGGACTCACCACAATGTTCACCAGCCTGGAAACCTTCCGATAAAGATAACCAAGCTTTATAACACTCGGGAGAGTTCTACATATTTATAAGCTAGGACCCAAAGCTTTCTGATATAACTGAATATAAATATGGACCTTCCCAATGGAATAGAGCCTTCTTACACCTGCGTGTGGGCTCATAGCTCTCCCATGTTGTCTAAATCCATTCTTGCAATGGGATCTGAACTTGGCTTTCACAGACTGTGTGCAATCATATGTCTTGGACGGGGTTGGTTCAGACAAAGTCACGGAGGAGAAGTTCGCCTTTGGGGCCTCTCCCCCCACCTTTATGATCTTCCTCTTCCCTGGGTGCTCGTCCCCCAGTGCCCACTGTGGATTCTGGACTAATTAGGATCTCCGTTGTAGCCATTCTTCTTGTACATTCGCTCAGGGCTCTATCCTGTGTTCTAGGATGACTTCAGTAACCTGCTGAGGAGATACTGTGGAATGTAATCCTGGGCTAGTTCCTTGTGCCCAATGTCTCTTAAACATTTAATCTGTTCTCTCTCCTCAGATTCAGAGCATCAACAATTAGTGAAAAACTTGAAAAGTAATTTTGGTGATTCAAGATTCCAAGTATAGGGTTAATAATTACTTTTAAGGATCATCTGTCTCGCTTGTTAGAATTTGGTTCTTGTTGATCACTTGAGTTGCTAATCATGGCTCCATCAGGGTCGGTAATCACCATCGGCGTTCACTGTAATTGATTTAGTATTCATCTTTATGCATTTATTTGCAGTTAATTACACTAATCAAAGCTGGTTGAATGGAAGACTTCTAGACTTGGCTTTCTGTCCCTTCAAAGCACGAGCGCCTTATTGCAGAGCTAAGATCAGCACATGCTGTCTCTCCTTGCTCCCCATTTTCTTCTGTGATTTCCTTTCTCTCTTTTCTGGGGCTGACCCTTCCTCTTTTTTCGGAGGTGCTCTAACCACAGGCTGAAGGTGGTGTAGCCGGTGGGTTGTTTCAGAAATCCTGGCAGGACTGGACCATAACAGGGAGTGGGTGGCCTGAGCTCAGAGGGTGGTGTAGCCGGCGGGTTGTTTCAGAAATCCTGGCAGGACTGGATCATAACAGGGAGTGGGTGGCCTGAGTTCAGAGAAGCCTCATTTCAACAGCGTGGTTAGAAGGGAGCACACCCGGGTCACCCACTCCCCCCATGCCGAGCTCTCCTGCAGGGCAGCCTCGCTGACGCTGCTTCCCTCCCTCCCGTCTGCTCTCATCCCACGCTATCTTCCTGTGGTTTCTTGCAATCCGTGCCCTTCATCACGTTAGTCATCTTCCCTTAGCTTGTTCTTGGACACCGTTCATTGGTTACCTCAGCTAATCCCATAGACCACATTTCAAGGATACGTACACATAGCCTCCCCTTACCATCCGATGCACAAAACCCACCACTTATCATAACACAGGTTCTTGGCGAAGGGTTTTGTGTGCATGTTCTCATTTAATCTTACCATAACCCTGTCATCTGTTTTATGGGTAAGGAACCTGGGGCTGAGGGAGAAGTAACTCTTAACTCGTGTAATGTCCCACTCTTTCAAAAGGGTTGTGCTCTTAAACACTGTCCTGTTATCTCCGTTCCTGCACCAAAGTGTCCAAATATCTTCATCTGGAGATTGGCAACCACTGCACACCTGGAGGTCTACAAGACTACGAGTCTACACAACTATAAGAGGGAACTTCTGTTTCATCACCCAGTCCCCCCACAATTTTCTACCCTTAAAACATCATCAGGGAAGCCACAGGGGAGGGATAGGGCTGCAACTGGATCTTCACAATGGGGGGAGGTGCTAGAAGTATTCTCAAAATGGGAAGGTCCCTATGTGACCACTGAAGGCACATAATGAGTGCTCAGCAAACAATCTGACTCAAAGGACAGACAAACTGAACAGTGATCAGTCCTGTCCTTTATGTTTTTTGTGTATAATATATTATGATATGGTACCTTTAGCAGCTCCTCACTGTGGCGTGTAGATGCAACACCGTGTCATCATCTGCCATGAGACCAGTTCAATAATTTGTTGTTAAACAAAGTTTTTCCTTGATTTTCTAAAAACCAGCATTTATAATGTAACTCGAGGCAACAGTTGGCAAAGAGATAAACTTTCTTGAATGGGAGAAAAGGGGACAAGAGGTAGGATAACCTAGAATCTGCCTAATCTTTTCACAGCCCGAAGGAGAGATTTTTGAATCTCTCAAAGTTTGCTGCACAATTTGTTTCACTTCTCTGCCAGCTTGAGGGGGAGTTTTTCTCAAAATCTGGCTAAGCTCATGGGATTAAGCATACTGTGCAGAGACACCATGATCTTGCTCACCAGTGTTCACTAAGCTGCTCCATTTCCCTCCTGGGTATAAAGGAGGATGGTACTTCCCAGGATCCTTGGATCTAGTTAGGATCATGTGAAGGATGCAGGCCAATGAAATCAGGTCCATCACTTCTGGGAGATGAAGAAGCATCTTGGGTACCATTCCTACCTCTCTGTTGCCCTTCCTACCTGCTTGGCACAAGAATTGAAGGAGCCAAGATGGCAGAAAAGCGTGATGGAAAAATTCTGAATCATTAAGGGTTGGAGGAGAGCTGAGAACTCAAGGCAGAGGGTGATACAAGTGAGAAGTTAATTGTTATTTTGTCAAACCCCTGAGACTCAAGATTTTTTGTTACTAGTGTTACTTACCTTGAGTGGTACATACCACCTATGTCATGACAGAAAGGTCAGGAATCGCTGATATATATTTTGACTCTAAGTTTTCTCTAAACATATATTTTCTGATTCTGACATTTGGAAATTTATCCTACTTTATGTCTATTCCTTTGTTTCTATTCCTATTCTACTTTATTTCTATTCTGAAAATTCCTGAAAATAAAGTAGAAAAAAAAATCCCCAAACATATTCTACGTTATTTCTATTCCTAAAACCCCTAAAACACTTTCATCACCATCCTCGTCATCATCACCAACCTTCACACGCTGAGCACTTACTGCAGGTCAGGTGGTAGCTGAAGGCTTCTACACCCAGTTTGCTAAACTGGGATCTTGCACCTGCCTCTGCCTGGCATGCTCCAGCCACACAGGCCCAGTTCTTTGATGTTTGGAAAAGGGCAGGCGTGTTCCCTCAGAGGGCCATGGCATTCTGCTTCATCTACCAGGAACATTCCTCCTCAGCTCTCTGCGGTTTGGCTCCTTTAGGACATCCAGGCTCCGTGTTGGTTTGGAGCTCTCAGCGAGGTGGTCCCTGATTATTCAGACTGGACGCTCCCTCCAGTTCCTTTCTTTCCACACTTGTTTTGTTGTCTTCATGGTTCATCCTGCTCTCTGAAATCATCTTGTTTCCTGCTTCATCGTCTGTCTCATCTTTGGTCCCTCCCCACTCATCTCTATCGCCTCAGTCTTGAAATAATGCTGGCACATAGTAAGTGCTCAGTAAATCCTTTTAACGAATGAATCTTCTGTAGTAGGAATTATTATAATTCTAAATTTTAGATGAGAAAATGAAGGCTTAAATAGACCCCTAGCTTTCCTCCCTCTTCCCTTTCTCTCTCTCTCTCTCTCTTTCTCTCTCTCTCTCTCTCTCTCTTTCTTCCTTCCTTCCTTCCTTCCTTTCTTTCTTTCTTTCTTTCTTTCTTTCTTTCTTTCTTTCTTTCTTTCTTTCTTTCTTTCTTTCTTTCTTTCTTTCTTTCTTTCTTCCGTTCTTTCTCTTCATGGCACATGTTATACAGATTGTGTCTGCAACCAAAGTAAAAAATTCATCTTACCATCTAAGCCTTTTTATTTAAGTAATGGCAGACACCCAGATAGTTGGCAGCATTAAATGTTTCATATGATGTAGACCCAGCTCCTTGAAACAGACGTACTCAGACCATTTGGATGAGCTTAACACCTAAAAGCACTGAAACAAATTCTTTGATGTGCAACTGAACCATGTTCATCATTTTCTTTTTTTTTACATGCTACAGGACAAATGGCCTTTATTGGTTGCAACCAGAAGTGGAAGAGGAGGGCATGGGACAGCCCTGGCTCCCGGAACGGTGGCACAGACTCAGTCACAGCCCTGGCAAATCTCCGGCAAAGTCCAGGTACATATGCTATTTTTAACAGGCCTGGGTTCCACAAATTAGATTTTTTCCCCCCACAAATACAGACCTTCCCTCTCTGAGAAGCAACAGTCTTGGTTAATTTTGGAAATGAACACACTGTAATACGCTCTCTGAGGCTCATCACGCTCCTTAGCATATTTAAGGCTTTGAAAAGTCCCACAGTTAAGAAATCTGTTTACTTTTATTTAATCCAGTATTTCCCAACTCATTTGACCATGGAATCCTTTTTCTACACATAATGACTCTTTCAAACGAAACTTGTTGAGAAATGCTATTCCAGGGTATGCTCAAAATTTTCATATTTGCTGTGAAGCGTTTGCTTCCTAAGTTTACAGGTCTCTCCATGAACAAAAGTATGCCATTTTATTTCACAAGCTTCCAGGACATGAATGGAAATAAACAATGTGTCACTATGTATTTGAAGTTCTCCATTTCACTGAAAGATCCTTTGTTAATTATTATTATTATTGTCTGCCAGCTTGTCCACTGATATGGTCTAATCAACCCTTGCTCATGGGTAGGGATTTCCACATCTGTATGATTACTGTATTTTCTTTAAAAAAATGTTGTGTTCATCAACTATTTCCTTTTATCTTAATCCATTCCACAAACGTGAAAGGGTTTTTTTTTTTTTCATAAATTTAGAGATGAAATGTTGACCAAGAAAGGAGGATTATGACCCAGCTATAAGACCACCCTGATGAAAGATGTCTTCTTTTTCTTTAGATTTCTGAATAATATTTTTGTTCAATTATCAGTGGTATTAAGACATTTCAGATAGTTTCCTATTTGCTGCTGGGCCTGTTCAGATGAGGTGTGGTCTTGTCGCATCGAACTTATCGTCTTGCTACAGAGAAATCATGAACACTCACTAAGTAATTGGAATAAAACTCAACCTGTAAACCTTAGAGGTTGCAATTCATAGCAAAAAACAATCATTAGGGTTTTTGTTGTTGTCTGTTTTTGCTTTGTTTTTAGGGCCACACTCACGGCATGTGGAAGTTCCCAGGCTAGGGGTCCAACTGGAGCTGTAGCTGCCAGCTTCCACCACAGCCACAGCAAGGCAGGATCCAAGCCACGTCTGTAACCCACACTGCAGCTCACAGCAACGCCGGATGCTTAACCCACTGAGTGAGGCCAGGGTCGAACCCGAATCATCATGGATGCTGTGTTGGGTTCATAACCTGCTGAGCCACAACGGGAACTCCTGCTTAGGTTTAATTAGCAAAAACAATCACATATTTCAAGCCTCTTTGTGGGATGATCTTTGGCTGGACTCTTGGTTACTCACTTGCCTGCTGTAGTCAGTTTGAATACATGAGGCATTCTCTAGTGTTATCATGACAGGTGAATCTGTTAAAGCAAAATAGGGATGTTTTGTTCAGTTAGAAACATTTGGTTTGGTCCATTTTTGGTCCATTTTTCATAGTTAATATATAAAGTGAATTCTCATTTCTCCAGGTTTCCCCACATATGAGTAGATTTGGATTTTTTTGGTGCTTGGGTCAATAAATATAGCAATAGTTTCCCCTCCGAATTTAACATCTCTTAGAAGGCATATACATATCGATGTGGCTTCAAAAAATGAATTTAAAATGAAAAAATTTAAACTCATCTTCAGACACAAACCAGTTTTTTCATGGAGGGTTGGAATGAGGCTGAACATAGATCCTCACACATTTGGGAAGCTTGACTGAGAGGGCAGTACCAGTCAGCCATCCAGCCAGTGGGTAACCTGAGGTTCTCACGTGGATGGCAAAGATCCATGAGTTTCCTTTGGACCCAGAGTATAAAGAAAGAATGCTCGCTGTGAACAGGTTCCACAAATTTCCTGGCAATTTGAGCACACTGGTTGGATGAAGTCTATGGAGGAAATGCTCACTAGAGGTGGGGGCTCCCTTCAAGGGATCATTCAGGCCAGGAAGCTGCCCAGGGATGCAGTAGGGTGGCTACAGATCATCTAAAATGCTACCAGACTGAGTCTACATCAGAGGCTTACCCTTCCCAGAGAGCCAAATGCCCATATATCAAAGAGAATAAGGACAAAACCATATCAGGAATGGGAACACACTACCCTTTCTAGTACCTGACCCCCTCAATCCTCCATGCCTTCTGCAGAGGCTGACGTGAGTGAGAGTACAGAAGCAGTTGCGAAATTCCTTTGAGAAATCACTGAGTTGAAGTTGAGTTTTCAGTGAGATCATGTTGGAATAGATTAGGTTTTCTTTTGCTGAGCTGAAAGGGAGCATCCAGGTTTGAGATTAGTAATAGAAAATAGAGCTTTATTTTTATAAGTTTGTTGCAACAAGGAAACTTTATATCCACTGCCTATGCAGCCGACTCCTAGATTTCCTTTTCAGGAAAGCAAAATTGGAGGGACTAGTCCACCTCATTCATAGAATCCTGCGTTGGGGTTTACGTTGCTCTCTGCGACTTCCCTTTTTTTCCTCTCAAAATGAACCTTGATATGTATTTGTATGAAAAGAGGGATACAGAGATGAAGTGGAGGGAAGAAAGAGGAATGATCCTCTAGCTTTATTTCAGGGTATACGCCTTCTAGGCATGCTCATAAGTGGATTTTTCTGGGTTATTACATACACAATTCATTTATTGGTGGAATTTTTTTTTTTTTTTTTTTTTTTACAATATTCACATTTGCAGCGTAAACTTAGGGATGACTTTTCTAGAAGAGCATCAGGTCTTATAAAGGAGCTCCGGCTTCCATAGAGAAGCTAATAAATCCCAATAGAAAGCTAACACTTTAAATCCCTTGAAGCATTTTCAAAGGGTAATGTCAATAGTGAAAGAATAAAGAGGGAAAAAATACCCACGTGCAACATAAATTTGACGTGGCTCACTCAGCCCTCTCATCTCTTTGACCTTTTCCTGTGGTGGGGTCGGCACTGCTTCTCTGAAGGAAATAGTACGTGGCATTTTAAAACTACTACATTAGGGTTAAATGGATTTGGGGAGATTTCATCTGGGACATTAGATCAAAGTGTCTTTTAAAAAGACTTCTCTGAATTTCTTTGCATTCCGAGTCTTGGGCAAATGTTACTAAAATAGAAAATGCATCTGGGGCATCATAGAGGAAGGAGATATATGGATTCAAGAAAACGATTTCTTAATTACATGGTAAACCACTTACATAACACCCCCTTCCAAGACCAGACAACTGGTAGGTGGTTCATGTGCACATGGGGGAGTGGATCCATTGACACCTGCAAAGTAGAAGTTTGGCTCCACTACAGCCATTACACGGCTATGGGTACCTATATTTGGAGGAGGTACTTTTCTCATCCTCAGATGTAGGAAGACGTAATGCACACTCAAGTTGTAACCTATGCAGTAGGAAGGTCAGCTGGAGGGCCCAAGCACTTTTTACCTTAGCGTTTAGATGTGTCTAGGCATTTCTTAGTACATCAAGTGGACTAACCCAGTGTTTTCTTTGCAGAAGGGATTGGGAGAGATTGATTATAAAAATAGCTCCTATTTTCTAGCCCTCCCTTCAGCCTTTGCAATGTGAGTTTATAGCTGCTTCTGTCAAGGGATAGAAACTAGTTCCCCACCCCGGGATCTGGGCTGTCCTTATGATTTACTTTGGGAGGCAGAATGTAGGAGAAATTAAATTATGTCAGTTCTAAGTCTAGGTATCAAGAGATTGTGAGTGCTTCTGCTCTCTCTCTTGGAAACTTGTCACCACTATGCAAATCCTAGGCTACCCTCCTGGATGACAAGAAACACATGGCCCAGTTACCATCGTCACCATCAGACATGTGAGACAGTCCTAGACCAGCCAGCCTCCAGCCAGCTGACTCCAGCTGCATGATTTAGCCCGGCTGGAGATCAATTAAGCCAGCTCAAATTAGCAGAAACATCTAGTTGAGTGATAGACTCATTAAAAATAATTATTTTTTGTATTTTTAAGGTGCTAGATTTTGGGATGGTTTGTTTTGCAATAGCACATAACTGATATAGGGATTAAGGTGTCTCCTGGGAAACCAACTACTTTAAAGGTGAGGGGCACTAACAGGCACTGGTTTGTTTTAAGGATAATGGCTTACATCACAGTAGAGAATGAGATAGAGGAGTGATTGCAGAACCAGTAGGATCAACATCATCCAGGAACTTGTTAGAAATGCAAGTTTTGGGGTTACATCTTAGATTTTCTGAATCTGAAACTCTGCAAGTAGGGCCCAAAAAACTACTTTTTAATAAGCCATTCAAATGAGTTTGATGCTCAAGACAACTAAAAAACCACTCAGATAGATTAAAAAAAGGAGTGGGCTATGAATAACATTTCTTATTCCTCTCTCTTGGAAATTTCTTCAGGTAATACGATGGGTAATTCTGGAAACACTCACTTCAACCACTCACATAGGTATAATTATTTATGAAGTATGGAACTTTCTGATAGTAGTTTGCAACGCAAAGAATTTTTATTCAACTTGATGCTATCTCTTTTGTAGACTTGGCCCCCAAAATTTAAAAACTCAAGTCACAAAGTAATTTTTAAAAAGCCAGACTGTATCAAGATGGATACTGCTGATGTCACAGCAATGCCTGTCGCTAGCACATCCCCTGGATGCCAGCACCGTCGCCATGACCAAGTGCTTCCTATGTGCAGGCACTGTGCCTGATACTCCACACGAGTTATCCCAGCGAGTGCTTGTGGCACCCCGTGAAGCAGGAATGCTCATTTCCATTTCAAAGATGAAGAAGCAGGGAGACTTAGAAGGATTCCATAATTTGTCAGATGTAGCTTAGAATTCCTGCTGAGCACAAACTCCAATAAGAAATAGTAATGAACTGGTAAATATTTAACAACTAGATTTCTGAAAGCAACAACAACAAATAAATCTCTGATTTGTCATGTTTGCTAGTTTCCATGGTATACATATTTACACCATGGCCCATCTCAACATACCCTGGTGAAGTTATGGAGTTGGGAAGGGAGGTGCAGGACTGGTTTTTATGGCCTCTGTATGAGCTGCTGCAGCACACCATTGAGGGGACATGTGCACGAACATTACTTTCTGGGGTCAGATCAGCATGTTGATATTTTAAATTTCATTTTCAAAGTAGTGTTTTTCTAGGTCCATCCATGTTGCTACAAATGGCATGATTTCATTCTTTTTTCATGGCTGAGTAATATTCCATTGTATATGTGTACCACATCTTCTTTATCCATTCCTCTGTCCATTGACATTTAGGTTGCTGCCATGTAGTGGCCCCTGTAATTAGTGCTGTAATGAACATTGGGGTGCATATAACTTTTTGACTGATGATTTTTCTAGGGATGGATGCCCAGGAACGTGATTGTTAGGTTATTTCACTGCTCTATATTTAGTTTTTGAAGGAACCTTCATACTGTTCTCCATAGTGGTTGTACCAGCTTACATTCCCACCAACTTGTAGGAGGGTTCCCTTTTCTCCACATTCTCTCCAGCCCTTGTTATCTGTAGACTTTTTGATGATGACCATTCTGACTGTGTGATGTGATACCTCGCTGCAGTTTTGATTTGAATTTCTCTAGTAATTAGTGATTTGAGCACGTCTTCATATGCTTTTTGGCCCCCTGTCTACCTTCACTGGAGAAATGTCTTTAAGAGATTGTCGAACTAAGTGAAGTCAGTCAGACGGAGAAAGACGAATATCCTATGATGCCACTTGTATGTGGAATCTAATAAAAATGATACAAAAGAACTTTTATAAATAAGTTATAAACAGAAACAAACTCACAGATCTCAAAATCACACTTAGAGTTACCAAACAATGGGGGGAACCAAGGGGGAGGATAAATTGAGAGGATGGGATTAATATATACACACTGCTATATGTAAAATAGATAACTACAGGAACCTACTGTGTAGCACAGGGAGGTCTATTCAATGTTAGCAATAACCTATAGGGAAAAATGGATATATGCATATGTGTAACTGATTCACTTTGCTGTGCACCTCAAACTAACACACCATTGTAAATCAACTATACCTCAGCAAAATTTTAAAAAAAGACTAAGGAAAAAAAATGAAGATAAGTCAGACCAGAAGGCTATAATTGCCAAAAAAAAAAAAAAAAAAAGAGAAAAAACAAGTAATAATTTTTTTTGGAGAAGGACTATTTCATCATTTTCAAGTATAATCAAAATAGACATTGCCATCACTTTGGTTTAGGCTTAAATTTCTGCCCTGAATTTACAGAGAAAATGAAAAAAAATCAGCCTCTTTCATGAACCTTTGGGAGATACTCACTTTAGGGGGTCAGATCTGGATGGGACCACTGGAAAACATTTTGTCTCTCCCTTGACTTTAGCAAGGGCTGCTTGTCTAGGGCCGATATTTGATCAACCTGAAGATGTCTAAGCATAGAGCCTTTACCACATTTCTCAGTATTCTAAACAAACGCTTTATCATTTTCAAAAAGGCCCTTTCCTAGGTTGCTGTGAAAACTTTCCAACTGTAATTTATGCCGGTTTCCTTTGCTTTATCTCTAGAGACACAAAACAGAATTGATTGACTTTCACCTCTTAGAAATTCTTCTGCTTTGACAAAAGGTTTTAAAAGATTCCTTTAGTATCTAATTCCAGCTTCTTTATTTATTTACTTTTTGGGGGGTCTTTTTTTAGGGCCTCACTTGAAGCACGTGGAGATTCCCAGGCCTGGGGTCATGTTGGAGCTGTAGCGTCCAGCCTATACCACAGCCACAGCAACGCTAGATCCAAGCCACGTGTGAGACCTATACCACAGCTCACGGCAACACCAGATTCTTAACCCACTGATTGAGGCCAGGGATGGAAACTTTGTCCTCATGGATACTAGTCAGATTCATTTCCACTGAGCCATGATGGGAACTCCTCAGCTTCTTTAAAAATAACCTTTCATCATCACATAGGAGGAAGGTTTCCAGTTGGGCAGGCTGCCATTAATGGTCCCCTAAAATGCAATCTTAAGACCTCTCAAATTTCCAGGCAAAAATGTCCTGACCAGTTTTGAACAACTTCTTTTCTTGATGTCATTCAGTGTTAGTTTTGAAAAATGGTGTTAAGAATATTTAACGTGGAATCAATCCCTCTAACCAAATTTTGAGTGCACAATGCAGTATGGTTAACTAAAGACACAATGATGTAGACCAGATCTCTAGAACTTCTTCATCTTATGTAATTGAAACGTCAGGTTAGATTTTCAAACAGCAAGGTGCATATATTTCCAGGGCCATCAATGGCTCCTCATTTACCTTCCACTGGGTGTAGGCTGCAAATTATGGACCCGTTTGGAAAACCTTGACTGCAATGCTTTCAGTGAAATAAAAGCAGTACTGCCTTTGATTCCCATGGTTAAATTGTATCTTCTGTAACAAAGAAGGAGAGGATTCTTTTTATACAGCGAGTTGGATTGTACATGGACAAGCATAAGATACGCTGTCAGGTGTTGAGCTGTTCTTCGTCGTTGCTCTTCTCTTTTATCCCTAGTCTTCACGGAGGAGATGATATCTACAGAACTAGTTTCGATGAATAGAAAAGGCGAGGTAATATCTGGGGGAGGGGAAAGTAAGCAGGCAGGATGCAGAGGACTTTGTTCTTGGATTTTCCTAAGGACAAAGGTAGATACGGTCGCTGGCTCACCATTTGGGAGACAAAGACTCAGTAATTGTTTGCTGACAATATGAAAACGAAAAAAAAAAATGTACCTACACACAGCTTCACTTGTAACTGAATTTGCCACAACAAAAAAATATTCATAAACTGATAACTGTTTATCAAAACTTCTATTTTATCTATTGCCATTATTTTTTTTTGTCTTTTGTCTTTTTAGGGCTGCACATGCAAGCATATAGAGGTTCCCAGGCCAGGGGTCGAATCGGGAGCTACAGCTGCTGGCCTACACAACCACAGCAACACGGAGATCCGAGCCACATCAGTGACCTACACCACAGCTCATGGCAATGCCAGATCCCCTACCCACTGAGCGAGGCCAGGGATTGAACCCGAGTCCTCAAAGATGCTAGTTGGGTTTGTTAACCACTGAGCCACGACAGGAGCTCTTATCAAAACGTCTTATTCTGTACTTCCCATTGTGGTGCAGTGGAAACAAATTTGACTAGTAACCATGAGGTTGCAAGTTTGATCCCTGGCCTTGCTCAGTGGGTTAAGGATCCGGTGTTGCCATGAGCTGTGGTGTAGGTCATAGACATGGCTTGGATCCTGTGTTGCTGTGGCTGTGGTGTAGGCTGGCGGCTATAGCTCTGATTAGACCCCTAGCCTGAACTCCCCATGGGTGTGGCCCTAAAAAGCAACAAAACAAAACAAAAACCTTCTTATTCCTCCTAGACTCGCAGCTAGAACTACACTTCCCAGCATCCCTTGCAGTTAGAAGTGGCCGCATAGAGTTTTGGCCAGTAGAATTTGGGTAGAAATGATGTGCTCCATATCCAGGTTTTGTCCATAAAAAACCTTCCTTCATGGAGAATTTTCTGGCTGTTAAAGCCTGGAGAAACTTGTGAAGCTGCTGAGGTTTTGGGGTTTATCTGTCATAGAAGCTACTGTTACTTTTACTAATATAGAACTTGGTACCAAAAGTGGTGTATTATCAAAATCAAAATTTGCGACACTGACTTAATCTTTGCTTTCCTAGCAATGGACAGTGGGAAAATTAATATTGAAATCTGGAAAGATAAGACCCATGCCATTCGGTGGCAAACCATTTGGTAAAGCCATGATCTCATGAGGAGTTGAAAAACAAACTGAAGACAAAATGTATGGGTCTAGGTTGGCAAATAGAATGTTCCTGGAGCAGGTTGATTGTCACTGGCTTTGCTTAGCTGGTTTTTCAAAGAAAGAGCTGTGCTTAAGCAAGAATTTGCTGGTTTGCAGGCAGAGGTGGGAAAGCACACAGAACAGAAGTGTGAGGCCTTGAAACACTATAGGAGTGAGTTGTTTCTACATGCTGCCCGCACACCGAGACCGAAACAGCGGAATGAGAAAGGCCCGTTAAAAACTCGGCTCTGTGGCAAAGGTCTGTTTAAGGTGGGAGGCTTTCCACCAAAGTTTGATGACTTACTCAGTAGAACTGCCACTAGGTAGAGAGAAATAGGCAGGGAGGGGTCTGGGAAGGTGGCAGAAGATCAAAGAGATAAAACACGCTTGCAAATGATATCTGGCAGCAAACGTTGGGTTGTGTTTATAGGCACATGATGTTGAGTGGAAGCAAATAGATGCGAAACCTACCAAGTTTCGGCCGAATCCTACTGCCAAAGAAACCACGAGTTTGGACTAAAAAGCCTTGTTGATTTAAGTCTTTGAACTCTTGCTTTGCCAAGAGACTGGGCAGGAAGTGAACTGTGAAACCTCTGTGCTGTTCCTGAAGAGACCATCCTCTCCCACTTTGTGAGGTTCCTTGGTGGAGAATATTTCAGGAAGTCCGTCTCCGAGAGCAGAGCTGCGGCAACAAGAGCAGCGGACAAGGGGTTCTCTCCAGGGGGATTTGCCACGGAGGATGATTGAGTTCTGGCACATGGCAAGTGGGTGGATCTGATGTGCACCCGTTTCCAGATGCGTCCTGTAAAGCTGCCCGTGTGCAAGTCTCTTTTCTTTCTTCATCTGTTGACTGGCGGCATTGCCCAAGATAACCTCGGATTCCAGGGACACATCAGAATTTTTCTGTTACAGCAGTTTATTAATACCTTAGCCTCTGCACAAACTAAACACATCAAATTAGCCCCATTCAAACATCTTGCCCTTAAATAGCAGCATCTAGCCTTATCCTTAAAGACAACTCCTTTGTCAGTTAGTCTCTAACTGACTAACTGTAAGATGTTATGAAGGGAAAATCAATGGTAAAGGTAAGCGTAAAATCTAGAAAAAGATGAAGGACTTAGAACCTGTGAAAATAATATTGAATCACTGCTTAAATCATCTATAAAGCCATGGACAAATGGGGGATCTGGTAGAGTTCAAACAGTCAACAGATCAAGACGAGAAAGTCAAGAAGGCCAGTGGTAACATGTATGCTTCTAAAAAAAATGGTTTGAATATCAAACAATTAAGAGCTGTACCTAGGAGACCCATAGACACTCTTCAGTATTTTTACCAAAACAATCCCCATTACAGTTGTGGAGTGAGGGCCAATCCAGAACTAAACTGTCCCAACATGCTGTCATACCACATGGAAGGAATAATTATGTTCTGAAAGTCAGTACTTGCTCTGTTCTTTGGTTTAAGTAACAGCATATGGGAGTTCCCGTTGTGGCACAGTGGAAATGAATCCGACTAGGAACCATGAGGTTGTAGGTTCAATCCCTGGCCTCACGCAGTGGGTTAAGGATCTAGCGTTATTGTGAGCTGTGGTGGAGGTCACAGACACGGCTCAGATCCTGTGTTGCTGTGGCTGTGGCGTAGGGTGACAGTTGGGGCTCTGATTTGACTCCTGGCCTGGGAAGCTCCATATGCCGTGGGCGTGGCCCTATAAAAAGCAAAAAAAAAAAGTAATAGCATATATGTGAACTTATAACCTAAAATATCTTAAGCTGAGGAACTTATCTTAAATTGTAATTGCATTTTCCACAATAAAGTCCTTCTTTTTTTTTTTTTTTTTTTTTGGCCACTGTTTACTGTCAAGTTTTGGTGTTGATTTAAGTAAAGGCAGACAAGTGTGTCTTCAGATAGTACTCCATTAGCATTAGGCAGAGTCAGAAAATGGAGCAAACAGGCCATTCGTGTTTGGCAAGGAGTAAAAGTCTGTGGAAGAAGCTCATGAGAAAGGGACATGATAAGGGTAGTCTTATCTGGTGGATTGTGATTCAATGATTGCATTTATTGGGTATTTTCAATTCATTAGGTGAAAGTAGCCATTTGCCATAAATATGAGCATTGTGAAAATCTCTCCCTGTTTGCTGCATCTTAGTCCAAAGATGGTCCAACTGTTTTTGTGAAATATTATTTTTTCATGCTGCTTTCCATGTTTGATTTGATATTGCCTTGCATACTTTCTGGAGACATGTTTTCTGTATATAGCATTCGAACCCTTTAACAGGAAAATGAAACACGTCGCTTGGCCTTGGTTAGGATTCTAAAATAGAGCAGGAGTTAGCACTTGGGCTGTTGTATACAAGATTCTCATTGAATGCAGTAGACCACTTTTCTGGTAAGAAACTTCTCACATCCTCCCTCTTCTTAGTTGGTCAAACATGTTTAATTCTTTTAAACAGTAAGTTTTTTTTTTTTTTTTTTTTTTTTTTTTTTTTTTTTGCCATTTCTTGGGCCGCTCCCGAGGCATATGGAGGTTCCCAGGCTAGGGGTCGAATCGGAGCTGTAGCCACCGGCCTACGCCAGAGCCACAGCAACGCGGGATCCGAGCCGCGTCTGCAACCTACACCACAGCTCACGGCAACGCCGGATCGTTAACCCACTGAGCAAGGGCAGGGACCGAACCCGCAACCTCATGGTTCCTAGTCGGATTCGTTAACCACTGCGCCACGACGGGAACTCCTAAACAGTAAGTTTTTATTTGATGGTAGGCCAATGAGCAAGATCCCCTGAACTGTCTACATACATCTCAGATGTAGGGTATTAGAAATCTTTCCTTAGTGGAGCAATCTATGGGCATACTAGGCAATTAGAAAGACAGACTCATTTGCAGCAAATGAAGAGTTATAGGCAGTCTAGTGGGGCATATGAACTCAGGGTCACAGGTAGAGAATTTTTTGTTTTTGTTTTTTAAAGCTTTTTGTTACATATTTTCCATGTGGCAGTTTGAGAAAGCCGCGGTGTACAGAAATGAATAGTTATTTGTTATTTATTATCATATATTAATGAATATCCTGGATACTACGTCAAAGGAGTTAGGTTCTGTTAACTTCTTATCTACTGAAGACACAAAGAAGAAAACTGCCTGAGAGTCCTAAATAAACATATTTTACTTAGGATTTTGGAAGCAACTCTGGATAGCTTAAGCAAAAACGTATACTTCTAAGAGAGGTAATGAGGTCTTTCCAGAAGCCGGTGAAAATTAAACAGCTAGAATCAAGAAGGAAAGGAACCCAGCCACCGCTGGCATTAGAAGAAGGAAGTGTGGACATTTTTTTGGGAGGGAGAACTGCTTTTAACACTGGGCTCCAAGGACTAAGAGTCTGTATTTTTCTTTGTTACCTTACATAGTCCTAGCAGAGAGAAACTCATTTGCTAAGGAAAAATCAGTCTGGAATTAGGCTGATTCTTTCCTGTGTACCTGTGTAGACTCTATCTGAGAACTATTGCATATTGCCTCTTTTCAGGCTAATTTGCTAAATTCCTTTAACCATCCTTTTGTGAAGATGTTTTTCAGAACATTTTCATCATTCAGGTTACATTTTTCTTATTGCAATATATTTTTTTTTTTTTCTTTTTAGGGCCACACCTGGGGCATATAGAAGTTCCCAGGCTAGGGGGCAAACTGGAGCTGCAGCTGCCAGCCTGCACCACAGCCACAGCAACGCCAGATCTGAGCTGTAGTATCTGCAACCTACACCACAGATTATAGCAATGCTGGATCCTTAACGCAATGAGCAAGGCCAGGGACTGAACCCTCTTCCTCATGGATACTAGTCAGGTTCATTACCACTGAGCCACAATGGGAACTGCTGATTGCAATCTATTTTTTTTTTTGTCTTTTTGCTGCAATCTATTTTGATAATGTACTTAAAGTGTAGTGCCATAGATGTGGGTGAAGAGTGCGAGGATACAGGAATTCTTCCATCCTTTGATCTGCTAATGGAACCTTATATTCCATTAACTGCTTTCACAACCATATCAATCTGGTAAGCTCATTCTGAAATTGCACTCAACTAATTTAAAACGTTTATTTTTTTTGTTTGTTTACTTCTTTATCTCCTCCCTGCCCACCTTTAATACAAACTTGTGCAGTTAGGCCTTGCTTGTCTATTTTGCCATGGACTTTTCGGGACCATAACACAGAATTTTACATGTGTCAGACTCTACTCTTGTTTTCCACTCAGGATTCCAAGTTATAGAGACTATTTTTATTTATTTTAAATCTGAAGATCATTGCTTTGAATGAAAGTTTTCATTATAATAGCAGCAAGTCACCATACATTTGCAGACACTTTGGAAATACTGAAAAGTATAAGAAGAAATTAAAAGTCAGCAGCAGTCCCATTTCTTAGAGACAAAGTAATAAACACATCGGTGTAATAATTACGTCTCATTTTAGATAACAGCACCTTCTGAAGATAGCATATTTCAACTTGTGCTTGAAGTTTTTTCCCTTTACTTTTAAAAACAAAATGACATAGTGCTATGGATAGCCCCACAGAATTTTGCAGTAGTTCAGCCAGTCTCTTCTGTGATGACAGATACACTGAGCCCCTCAGAGTCTGTATCGATTCACTATTTTTCCAATAGCAGAAGGACTAATGGACAAGTGAAAACATCTAACAATCAACTGGTTGTTCTGGCTAAATGAGGCAAAACAACCAACTCCAGAGTATTTTCCTTGCTCAACTGATGGGTTATTTGAAACTTTGCCCCAAGGTCAAGAAATTCACACCACAACTTTCATGATAGGAATCCTTTATTCTCGTTTATGTAGACCTGTATACATACATTAGAGGGTACCTGCTGAAGGCAATGCGCCAGATCAGTGAGGGCGCACATCATTTTCAAATCAGGGGAACTTTGCTGGTTTTGGTGCTTTCAACGGAGAAGAACGGAGGGTTTCTGGAACTTGCCACTCAGTTGATCTTCATCCTTTAGTGTTCTCGCCTGGGCGACAGGATGGGATCCCTGTGGCATTTCTTTACATAAAGCATGAGACGCCGTGTCCTTTAGTCATCAGTGAGCACAGCAGTGGGTTGCTTAAGAGCATGGTCCTCTTTTGTCTGAGCTCTGAAAAATGATCTTGCAGTCATGGTTTTTCTTTTTGAATGGCAAACCGTGGTGTTTATTTGCACAAAAAGTCAGTGCGTGGTTACTTCTTTGCAATGAGCTAATTCTGGCTTTTATCCAGAATAAAATTGAATGGGTGGCAAAGTGCAGCACCAGAGGTTAGTAGTCCAGGGTTTTTTTTTTTTTTTTTTTTTTTTTTTTTCCTGACAAAACCAGTCTACAACACAACCGATAAAATCAGCTCACCAGTCTTCCTCACTGGTAAACCGATCATAAGACACATGGGCCCTAGTGGGGTGCCCCTAAAGCCCTGGGATGCTTAGAGTGATTCCCAGACTTTCAGTTCTCTTAGTCATTACTCTTTTGTACTCAGATGTTTGCTCCTCAGTGATCCTTGTTTTCTATACCCAAGACTATTTCAATCAATATATATTTAATGACAATGAATAAAATTACTTTTGCATTTTCTTATTTGGTGAAGTAAGAATATACTGAGAGTATTGGTTTTGAAGTGGTTTTCTTTCTTCTATTTTTTTCTTTTTAGGGCCGCACCCATGGCATATGGAAGTTTCCAGGCTATCATATCAGAGTGGCAGCTGCTGGCCTACTCCACAGCCACAGCAACGCCAGATCCTTAACCCACTGAGCAAGGCCAGGGATCGAACCCGAATCCTCATGGACACTAGTTGTGTTCGTTACAGCTGAGCCACAACAGGAACCCTGTGATTGCCTCTTCACTTCTGGGACTCTCCTACCGGACAGGAGAATCTCCAAAAACAGTGTGTCCTGTTAACTCTTGCAACATCATTGCCTACACAGTTCCTGGTACCTAGTAAATATACCTAAGGACCTTGGCAGTACAGAGAGTAAGACACAACCAGCTTTGCGGGGTAGGTATTCTAGAAGGCTCTACAGAGATGAAATTTAATCTGTTTAAGCAGAGCGCAGAAGGATACCTATGATTATTTTAGGTGAATAAAGGGTGGAAAAGCTTTTGTGGTAGAAGGAACAGCATGAACAAAGGTGTGGAAGAATGGAGTTTCATGTTGCATTTGGGTCATGACAAATACTTTGATGTTTCTAGAACATAGAGCCTAAGGAGGTATTGAAGGCCGTCAAATGGTTAGGATTGTAAAAGACCTGGTTTACAATATGTTTGCATTTTCCAGGGCTGCCATTGCAGATAACCAGGAACTGGGGCCTTAAAACAAACTGTCATTTATTTTCTCACAGTTCTGGAGGGCAGAATTTTGAAACCAAGGTGTCAAAGGCCCCAGTCCTCCCGAGGCTCTGGAGAAGAAAATTCCTTCCTGCCTCCTACCTTCGGGTGACTGCTTGCAGTCCTTAGTGTTCTTTGGCTTGGAGCTGTATCACTCCAGTTCTGTCTCTGCCTTCACATGGCTTTCTTGCTTCTGCGCTCAAACTTCCCTCTTCTGGAGTTCCCGTCGTGGCGCAGGGGAAACAGATCCAACTGGGAACCATGGGGTTGCGGGTTCGATCCCTGGCCTCGCTCGGTGGGTTAGGGATCTGGCATTGCCGTGGGCGGTGGAGTGGGTTGCAGACACGGCTCAGATGCTACGTTGCTGTGGCTGTAGTGTAGGCCGACAGCTGCAGCTCCTATTGGACCCCTGACCTGGGAACCTCCATGTGCCGCGGGTGTGGCCCTAAAAAGACCAAAAAAAAAAAAAAAAAAAAAAACCTCCCTCTTCTTATGAGGACATCTGTCATTGGATTTAAGGCCCGTCCTATGACCGCATCTTAAATTTGATGACTTGTGCAAAGCTGCTATTTCCAGATAAGCTTGCAGTCATATGTTCTGGGTGCACGGGCGTTTTAGGGGGATGCAGTCTCACCAAGTAGATCATGCAAAACATGTACAGCAGGTGAACGTCGTGAATGAATCTCCACACTGCCGAGCATTTGAGAAGTAAACCAGCTGAGAGGGGACCATTAGACCCTTGAAGGCAAGAGATCATGTGGATTCATCCACGGCTGACCCACCCCCTTCCTGCGGACCGTTTCTCATGTATATTTATTCATCATAAAGGCAACTCTGGCTTCTGGCTTCTTCATACTGGTTGACTTTAGTTGAAACAGGTTCTAAACGCTCTTGGAAGCAGTTCTTAGGTATCACTGACCAGTGATACTTAAGGAAAAATAGTGTCTTGTTAAAAGGCGGTGAAGAGATTTTTTCTAGGCGGTTCATAGATTAGTTCACAGTTCATAAGCCTCCCCAGTGCTTCCAACAGGTAATAACTAGTGATCAAAAGATTCTTCAACAAGATGAGCAAAACTTGAGAATTGTTTAAAAAAATTTTTTTTGTACTATGTCTAAGTTGTGGGAATTCCATTTTCAAATGGAGCTGGAAAACTGATAGAAGGAAACATTAGGTCTTTAAAAAACTTAATACTTGTATGAAACCTTTTGTTTTCTAAAGCATTTAAAAACTGTAGTACACATAGCATAAAATGTATCACTTTAACCATTTTCAGGTACACAATTTGGCGGCTTTAAGTATGTTCATATTATCTATTTCTAGAACTTGTCATCATCTTAGAAACTCTACCCCCAAACCGAAAATTCCCCATTTCTCCCTCCGCAGCCCTGATAACCACTATTCTACTTTGTCTCTATGAATTTGCCTATTTTGTTACACAAATGCGATATATAGTATTTGTTCTTTTATGTCTGACATTTCATTTAGCAAAGTATTTTCAAGGTTCATAATATATGTCAGAATATCCTTCCATTTATTTATTTCTGTTTTTATTTTTATTTTTTTTTAGGAGCGCACCCACAGCATATGGAAGTTCCCAGGCTAGAGTCCAGTCAGAGCCATGGCTGCCAATGACAGCCACGGCAATGTGGGATCTGAGCTGCTTCTGTGACCTACATACACTACAGCTCACGGCAATGTCAGATCCTTAACCCAGTGAATGAGGCCAAGGATTGAACCTGCATCCTCATGGTTACTAGTTGGGCTTGTTACCACTGGGCCACAACGGGAACTCCCTTCCTTCCTTTTAAAGGCTGAATCTATCCCACTCGTTTGCATATGCCTCGCTTTGTGTATCCAGTTTTCTGTTGATGAACATTTGAGTTGTTTTCACATTTGGCTCTTGTGGATAAGGCTCGTGTATGAACACTGGTATGGAGATATCTGAGTTCCTGCCTCCAGTTCTTTGGGGAATATTCCTAGGTCCAAATCTTTCTTGCATAGGTCATCTTCTTTCAGTTATGTACGGTAGACTGATCAGATGCTATTATTCTTCTTTTGCAGACATGGAAACTGAAACAAAGATATAAAGTAACTTTCCCAAGGTCATCTAGCCTCTTGGAAGAGAACTGAGAAGAGCATTCAGGCTTCCTGATTCATCCAGTTCTGTTCCCACTCTACCTTGCTACCATCCCATTAGACTGATTTGTTGCTAGGGTTGAATCCTGAAAATGTTATGGCATATTGATTACTACGGTAGCTTTCGTGGACTTTCTAAGGAACCCCATTCCACACCCCAGTGATGAACTCTCTAGTTGCACATTGCTCTGCAATCTGTGCATCAGAGCTACTCTAAGAGCTTCAGGTTTTGTTTGTTTTTCACATGCTTCTCAGCATGTTTCAGGATGCATCTTATACCATGAAAGCTGTTGCCAGGAAACCCCTCTTCACCCACTTGCATCATTGTGAGCTGCCAGATGCACAGCTTTTCTTTTCATGATCTGAAGACAACCAGTCAGCTCACTGAGTCCTGAGCACGGGCCACTCAAATCCACTGTTCTGGAAGCTCAGAGATCGAATAAAATGTTAATGAGCTGCTCTTGCATTCTCACAATACCTAAAACATTTGATTACAACTTTTGGAAATGTGGAGAAAAGATACTTGGTGATTTCCAGGATTATATGAATGAACTGGTTTTGTGTAGGTACCACTTTAAGAATTTTTTTGAAGTATAGTTGATTTACAGTGTTGTATTAATTTCTGCTGTATGGCAAAGTGATTCAGTTATACAGAATTATATAGATTTATATATTCTTTTTCATATTCTTTTCCATTGTGGTTGATCACAGGACGTTGAATATGGTTCCCTGTGCTGTACAGTAGGATCTTGTTGTTTATCCATTCTATATACAATAGTTTGCATCTGCTAATCCCAGGCTCTCAGTCCATCCCTCCCTCACGCCCTCCTCCTTCAACTACCACACATCTCTTATCTATGTCTGTGAGTCTGTTTCTGTTTTGTAGATCTGTTGATTTGTGTTATGTTTTAGATTGTACGTACAAGTGATAGCATATAGAATTTGTCTTCCTCTTTCTGACTTGCTTCACTTAGTACGATAATCTCCAAGTCCATCCATGTTGCTGCAAATGGCATTATTTCATTCTTTTTAATGGCCGAGTAATAGTCCATCATCTATATGTACCACATCTTCTTTATCCATTCATCTGTCAATGGATATTTAGGTTGTTTCCATATCTTGGCCATTGTAAATAGTGTTGCTGTGAACATAGGGACGTGTGTATCTTTTGGAATCATGGTTTTTCCTAGATATATACCCAGGAGTGGGGTTGTTGGATCATATGGCAACTCTATTTTTAGTTTTTTGAGGAACCTCCATACTGTTTTCCATAGTGGCTGCAGCAAGTTACATTTGCACCAACGGGGTAGGAGGGTTCCCTTTTCTCCACACCCTTGCTAGCATTTGTTATTTGTAGATTTTTTAATGATGGCCATTCTGACCGGAGTGAGGTTGTTGCGTAGTACCACTTTTGTTTGATGTTTGTTTTAGTTGCAAGAAGTAAAATTTTAAAGAAGCTTGGCCAAGCTTCCCATTCATGTAACTAGGGGCCCAGTGTTCTATGTCATGAAACTGGGGGAGTTTTTCATGCTTTCTCACTGCCCTTGGAGGGCTTGTGTGCTCCAGGCTCCAGGTCTTGAGCAAGGGCCCTGTTTATTCAAAGAGAATTCCCTCCCCCTCTCCCACGGGAGTTTGGTTTTCATCTATAACTGGATCATGTTGGGAGTTATCTTTCAATTTGTGGCTACCGCAGCCAGCAAACTCTGTTAGCTAATTGCATTTTTTGGTCTAACTACAGACCCAGAGGCACTAGAAAAAGTTCAGCTCTGACACACCAAGGGGAAACAGAAGAAGAATAAACAAGCACGCTCTGAGTTTTCTACTGTGGGAGGGTACCTACACCCCAGAGATCTCAGCGTCTTTCGCATTCCATGACCACAGTTTGAGAGGGAGCCAAGTCCGACCAGGAGTCAGACTTCAGGAGTCTTGTGCTTCCCTCAAGGGCATTGTCACTGATTGACGACACGGACCAAATCTGAACCAAGTTTTCTTTGTTGTGTTTCTAAATCCAAAGGAGGGAGGGAGACAAGAATCACTTTCCTTCTCTTCCCAACAAGCCTTCCTCTTGTAATGATGGCTTTGTTCTAGGGAGTGCATTTCTCAACTGGGCTCTCCGGCTTGGGTACTTTGGCAGGCTTTCTGATGCTCTGGGGCAATCTGAATCACACCTGAGGCCGATGGGATGCTGGCATATGCAGCTGTAATTAAACCAAGCTGAAAAATGAGAGTATCTGGGAACCAGGGCTGGGCCTTGGAAGGGCCTGGCTGGTGCTTTTTTGATTTTTTTTTTTCAGAGACCATGTTTATCTTTTATACACCCCCCCCCCCAAAAAAAAAAGTTGGAATAACATGAATAACCAGATTGAACTTGGTCAAAATGTATCAAGAGAGATTTGTTTTCTTTGGTGAGTGTTATAGGCAATACTTGAAAGAGTTGAAGTGGGATTTGGTCATGAAAACAGCTGTGTGAAGGGCTCGTGACTTTCTCTCTCAACAGACCATCTCCCAAGACTGATGTTCATTGGCCTTGGAGGAAGTTAGGGGAGGACCAGTAGGGCAAAGATGATCTAAAAGCTTGTACCCAGAGAAGATGTTGTGATTCAGGACCTGCAGCAGATGAGCACTGTCAAGGTTTCCTGACGCAAAACTACTTCTCTGCTCCTGAAAGTGAACTCCCTATAAAATTTAGTCTGTTGTTGCCTTTGACTATATGAAAGTTCAAGTGTATCCATGGTATGCATCAACACTGAATTGTTACTAAATTATAAGAGGAAATACAAGTATACTTCCCTTTATTAAGCATTTATTCTGTTCTAGACATGCACTTGACACTAGAGATGCAACTGTTCATTCATTTATTAATTCATCCATTCAGCAAATACTGTGTGCCTCTTTGGCACTGGGCACTGTTTCAGACCCTAGGGATAAAATGGTGAACATGGCAAACTATTCTCATGGTTTACTTTTTTTTTTGAAAGCATGACAGTATATTTGTTTATCTGTTCACCTGGTGAGGACCTGGGGAGGGTTTCTAGTTTTTGGCCAGCACAAATATAGCTACCATGAACATTCATGTACAGATTTTTGTGTGAGCATAAGTTTTTCATTTCTCAAGCCTAAAGACCCCAAAGTGTGATTACTGGGTTGTAAGGTAAGTGGATATTTAAGTTTATGTGAAGCTGCTGGACTGTTTTCCAGAATGATTGTACCATTCACCCAGCAGCAATCTATGAGTGATCCAGTTTCTCTGCATCACTGCCAGAACTTGGCATTGTCACTATTTTTATTTTAGCCATTCTGACAGATATGGAGTGGTCTCGCATCGTGCCTTTAATTTTTGCCCCCTCATGGCTAATGATGTTGAACATCTTTTCACATAATTATTTACATGCTTATTTTCCTACCACACATGCTTTTTGGTAAAGTTTCTCTGTGAGTCTTTTGTTCATTTTTCAACAGGATTGTTGTCTTCTTTCTGCTGACTTTAGGAGGTCATTATATTCTGAATACCAGTCTTTTGATGAAAATATATTTTGCAAATATTTCATGCCCTTCTGTGGTCTGTCTTTTTCATTCTCTTTATACTGTCATTCACGGAGCAAACATTTTTAACTTTAACGAAATCAAAGTTATTTATTTCCATGGAGTTTGCTTTTTAGTGGGGAAGTCAGACAATAAAAAAGTAAGCAAAGAAACCAAGAACAGAATTTGAGGGAGTGATGAGAGATTCGAAGAAAAGCAAAATGAAGATAACATGCCCCACACATGATTTGTTTATTTGGTCATTTGCCCAACAAAATTTTATTGGAGGCTCTGCATGTGGCAGGTACTGTGCTGGGCACTGAGGAGCTGATGGAAACTGCTCCTGTGATGAGAAAACAAAGGGCTTTTGTACCCTCTGGCATCAGGAATAGGCAGTGTCTCTGGAGCCCTGGGATGCAGGTTTGATCCCTGGCCCAGCACAGGAGGTTAAGGATCTGGCGTAGCCACAGGTGTGGCATGGATCACAACTGCACCTTGGATCTGATCCCTGACCCCTGGATCTCCATGTGCTTGGGGAAGCCAAAACCCCAGAAAGCAAAGGGCTGAGATTATGAAGCAGGGGTGGAGGCATGTGTTAGCCTAGCAGCACCTTAGATAACCGTTCTGGAAAAGCTGTTCCAGGGACCGACATTATGAGAAGAAGGGGTTCCCGACATGGGTCAGCGGTTAATGAGTCTGAGAACACAGGTTCCATCCCTGGCCTTGCTCAGTGGGTTAAGGACCCAGTGTTGCTGTGAGGGTGGTGTAGACTGGCAGCTGCAGCTCTGATTCGCCCCTAGCTGAGAACTTCTATATGCCTCGAGTGTGGCCCTAAAAAGAAAAAAAAAAATTATGAGAAGGTGGTGACAGAGGGAAGGTGTGTGTGGGTGAGAGTGTGCATGTGTGTGTGTGAGTGTGTGTTGGTGGAGAGGGAGTGTGGGAGGGTAGCATGAAAACGTTCTAGAAAGAAAGTGCACAATAACCAAAGGTTCTGAGGCAGAAAAGACTTGAGGAGAGCTGGTCAGGACACCCAAGTTTGGTGATAGTTCTGACGACCTGGATGAAACGTGTGGTCGAAGAACAAGGTTGGGACCAGACCATGCAGTGCCTTGAAGGCCATGGTACAATTCTCAGCTTTCGTCTAAGGGCAGGGTGGCAATAAAGAATTCTGAGCAAGGATGTGATGTAATCTGAGGCATATTCTTAGCACTTTGACCCCTGTGTGGGCGGCAGATTAGAGGGGGGCTAGAGCAGAAGCTGGGAGGCCAGTGCGGAGGGTTTTCAATAATCAGGGCACCCAAGGTGAGAAGGAATCCACGCTGGCCTTCTCTTCAGAACAAAAATTGGCCTGCCAGTGGCCGGTGGCCAGGCATTTGCCAACAGGCCATTGATACCCAGACCAATTTGAAACCTGTGGCATTTGAGGGATCTGGGAAGACATCTCTTTTATTATTGTTCTTCTTCTTATTATTATTTTGCTTTTTAGGACTGCAATCCACAATTTTCTGCTTTTTAGGGCAGATTGGCATTTGAATTCAGGCAGTCTGACCCCGACATCCTCTTTGGGCGCTTTTTGCACTTGTTCGATTTCTCTCTCCCTTTGGCTGATTTCCTGGGTGTGCGGCTTAGGGGTTCCTGGTACAGGCGATGGCCTGGGTGGAGAGGTGGGCGTCTTGCCGGGAAGTAAAACTTGTTTATGCAAGTGCATGGATGTGTGTGCCTTGTTCATGAAGGATTGTTTTCTCCCCCTTTATTGTCCACCATCTGTGTCACACCTGGAGGTGCTCAGTATTTTCCAGAAATAGAGATGATTCATGCAATTATTTTCTTATAATATCTAACCTCCCAAAGGAGGGACCAGAGGGGAGAGTTCCTTTACAAGGATCGGTTGTGCTTTTCAAGGCATCTTAATGTGGTGCGTTGGAGAAAGCCAGGCTGCTAATTGATTAGTTTGTTTCTTGACCTGCTAATTTGGTCTTTATTCCCATGGCTCCTCTCCACTTTTGGCTTCGGCCGTGTGTCCTGATCTAAGCCTGCCAAAATCAGATGCTTTGGGGTGCAGAGTTAACAATCTGGCAGCCCAGCTGGACATGTAATGTAGATGCCGTGATGGAAAAATGAGGGCCTTCCCTCCCAGTTAGGGAAGGTTGTTCTGCTGCTTCTCTGGTGTTACAAGCTTGTTCTCTTAAATACCTGCACCACTGTGGTCCCGAAGTATAGGACAATTTTTTTTTTTCAGAAAAAGGAAACCTGTATATGTTTACATGTTATTGATATGACAAAGAAAGACTCTCTCCCTAAGTGCTTGGCCATGATAATTTGACTTAGCTAAAATAAGCCATTTAGGGAAATCCCGTCTGGCTCAGTCGTAACGAAACTGACTAGTATTCATGAAGACGCAGGTTCGATCCCTGGCCTTGCTCAGTGGGTTAAGGATCTGGCGTTGCTGTGAGCTGTGGTGTAGGTTGCAGACTTGGCTTGGATTGCACCTGTAGGCTGGCAGCTACAGCTCTGATTAGACCCCTAGCCTGGGAACTTCCATTGCTCAGGTGCGGCCCTAAAAAGACAAAAAAAAAAAAAAAAAAAAAATCCATCTAGGAGTAGGTTGAGTGAGAGAGAAAGTTGCATGTGGATTAGAGGTTAGAGGTGCAGCTCTGAGCGTGGAGAGCGGAGTAGGAGAAGGTAAGGACAGGGATTTCTGCCAGGTTGGCGACTTTTGCTGAAGTCGCTTGTCTGCGCCCATTGGCGGCTAAGTCCTGCCTGCACGTTCCTTCGTATCTTCCTGCCGAGCCCTCAGTCTGCTGGGAGGTCACTGCCTCCTTCATTGCTTTTCCATCCACAGACCAACCATGAGCGGTAAACGTTTGTTTTTCATCTTCAAAGCAATCTTTCCACATTACAAAAAGAGAAGAGAAAAAAAATTGCTCAAAAAACCTTCTGAAGTAATTAAAAAAAACCTGTCAAGTGTCTGGGTTTGTAAAATGGAAAAAATAACCTACCCTTTTTTGAGGGCAAATACGGGGTAATTAAAGCCCAGAGTACAGGGCCTTCCCTTGGACACATGCTCATACTGTTTAATCCACATTTTAGTGCAAGTCTGGTGTTCCCCTGTCTGCCTCCACTCTGCTTCTCCCCGGCCCGCCACCCCGCCCCTCCTTCCTTCTGTCTCTCCCTTCTTTCCAGCTGTAGACGACATACAAGTTGATAACCACCTCATCACAGATATTTTGTCCAGCGCACTTGGAGTAATCCTTATTAAGAAACTAGGGCTCCATACCCCATTCCCTTTACACTAATTTTTTAAGAAGTAGATTTATTTTGTGATTTTTTTTTTTTTTGGCTCCACCCCTGGCATGCAGAAGTTTCCAGGCCAGGGATCCAACTCATGCCATAGCAGTGACAACACCAAATCCTTAACCACTACTCCACCAGGGAACTCCCCTATTCACTAATTTTTTTTGGTCAATGCCTATTTTTTTTTTTAATTTATTAAAGTATAGTTGACTTACAGTGTTGCATCAATTTCTGCTATACGGCAAAGCGACCTAGTCAAATACACACACATACACATACACACACACACACATTCTTTTTCTCATATTATCTTCCATCATTTCTTTTTTTTTTTGTATTGAGCTTTTTATTTATTTACTTTTTAAATGATTTTTTATCTTTTCCATTATGGCTGGTTTACAGTGTTCTGTCAAGTTTCTACCGTACAGCAGAGTGACCCTGTCACATATACATACATACATTCTTTTTTCTCAGATGATCCTCCATCATGTTCCATCATAAGTGACTCGATACAGTTCCCAGTGCTATATACCAGGATTTCATTGCTTGTCCATTCTAAAGGCAGCAGTTTGCATCTGTGAACCCCAGTCCCTCCTCCTCCATCATATTCTGTCAAGAGAGACTGGGTACAGTAGGATCAATGCCAGATTACCGTGGTGCTCCTCTGCCTGGAGTCAGGACGGGAGCTGGTCCTCCAGCCTTCTCGCCCACTCTCATTCCCTCCTGACTTTCCAAACGGTGGTCACCATGCTGTACAGCAGAGATTGGCACAATGCTGCAAATCAGCCCTACTTTCATAAAAAATAAATACATGAGAAAAAAAAAAAAAGAAGGCACCAAATTTAGGAAATGCACATGCCGATTTCAAAAGGTGTGTTTGACCAGGAATCACTTGCAAAGGCGGATGCGTCTCAGAATTGCTCACGACGAGGCTAACTACGAGGCTGTTGAAATGAGAAGTCACCCACGTCGGGCCTCCTCGTCTTGCTTTCCTTTGGATTTGGTTATTCAGTTGAGTCAGAACGTGAACTCGGGGATCATTTTGCTCGGAATCGTTCTGCTTCTGACATGAAGGTATTAGACATCCAGCTGGGACAAGATGGCCTCAGAGTTCTCCTCCGCCCTCTGATGCTGAGGTTTTTATGAACAGGGGGAGGAAAGTGATGCCACCGAGTGGTATTTATTCCTTTGAAAAATTCCCAAGCGCCGCACGACGTGAAGTCTATTTATTCAGTTCCTCTGAAAGTTGGGTAGTCTTTACAACACGTGTCAGGACAGCCTGGCTTAACGCCTGTATATTTTCCTAAGAGGTTGGTGGGCTTATTTGACTTAGCTCATGTTAGAAGTTTAATTGTTTTTTCCTTCTCCATTTTTTTTTTTTTTTTTTTTTTTTGCTGGCACTGACTATATCTAATAGAATAAAGCTTTGTGCAAGCACCTGCTCTCCTTTCTTACACACACGAGACGGGAACTGTGGATTGCGCGTGTGCTTTTTTTTTTTTTTGATGTTCCCAGTGGACCATGTGTTTCACATCAAGTGAGCAAATACCTTTGCAGCTCCTTTCAACGGCCTCAAGTTTCTAGACCAGCATTTACCTCTGGCCTCTGAAGAGATCCAGTCTGACTTCATGTTGGGTCACCCTTAATTGTGGCATGATGGATGCTGATTCATGAGAGCAGGGTCCAAAGACCTGCTTGGGATTGTGCCTCAAGTCTTACGCCCATGACCTTTCCGCAGTCCAAGTCCTGCCATCCCATTGTGGGAAGCCCTGTGCATGTTGAAGGCATAGTCATCATCAAGCCCCTGGTTCTCTCTAAGAACCCTGTGAAGTTGGGAAGGATGTTGGTCATATTTTACAGGCAAGGAGAGAGGAAAGGAGGCTTAGGGAGATAAAGTCACCTGCTCAAGGTAGACGAGTTGGCATGAAGAGTCGTGATGAGAATCCAGATTTTTTTTTTTAGGGCCACCCCTGCAGCCTATGGAAGTTCCCAGGCTAGGGGTCGAATCGGAGCTACAGCTGCCGGCCTACACCACAGCCACAGAAATGCAGGATCTGAGCCATGTCTGCAACCTACACCAGAGCTCACGGCAATGCGGGATCCTTAACCCACCAAGTGAGGCCACAGATCAAATCCAGTTCCCCAGGGATACTAGTCGGGTGTGTAATCACTGTGCCACAATGGGAACTCCTAGGATCCAGCTTTTTAACTCCATAGTTCAGGCTCTTAACCTACATTCCATTCTGTCTCCAGAAGGAACAGTAAGCACCGAGCCCTGAGAGAGCAAGATCATTTTCTCCTCCTATTTTGTCAAATGAACTTAGAGCTAAAAGCATCTTGAAGGTCATCTGATCCCTCCCACCCCCTTTGTTGCTGGAGTCAAGGCTTGCAATGGCGGGGACTTGCTCAAGGTCATGCCACCGGCAGTGCCAGCACCAGAACAAAGACGTCCTGTACTCTTTCCAGAACCAGGTGCTGGGCAGGGACAAGAGTCTGAAATTACAGACACGTGAGAAGGGGTTGGCTAAGACTTAAGAGAGCTAAGGTTCTGTCCCAAATTAAAAACGCATTTACATTTCCTTGAATTAAAAATATATATGAAAGCACACAATACCTGTAAGGGATCTGGAAAGCTTTCTGGTCAGGTCCTTTGGGAAAATCCACCCTCCTTCCAGGGTCTGCAAGGTCCTCCGTGATCCCTCCTTGGCTCTCCACCCAAGGCTTCGACATGTTCGTCTCTTCTGAGTCCTAGAATCCACATTGTTTTTTGCCTTGGGCATTTTCTGCCATTTCACCTGCTCCCCAGCCTGTTCTTTGTAAGGCTGTTTCCTTCTTTTTTTTTTAAATTAAAACTTGAGGTATAACTGACATAGAAGCTTATGTTAGTCTCAGGTGGACAGCATAAAGATTTGATATGTGTCTGTATTGCAAAAGGATCAGGTTGGCTCCTTCTTCCTGCCTCCATTTAAACATCCCTCTGTAGATTTCATTTAAAGACAGAGACATCTTTCCCCACATCACTCTATGCACATATGCCCTCTGCCCCCTCCTTTACTATTTTACCTTTTTTCTTTCTTTTGCCATCACCACTATGGGTAATTATTTCATTGTGAGGGTGCTTGTGTAAGGCTTGTCACTCTTGCTAGATCGTAAGGCTAGCGAAGTCAGGGTCACGCTCGGGTTGTGCAGCACCTGCAACCTGGCACATTCACTGAAGCAATGCTAGGCTGGCTGGCTGGCTGGATAAACGAATGAATGAAGTTCCATCTTCTGAACCCAGTATCCACTCTTGAAGGATAATATTACCTGAAGCTCCTAAGGGAGAGCGACTTCAGTATTTCAATCAAATTCAAGTGTGTTTTCTAGTAGCAGTAAACTTAAAGGACACATACTTCAGGGTGGATTATTTTTTCAAGCGACATAGCTATCCACTTAGCAAAAGCCTGGGGGAACGGGCAGAAGTAAGGGATTATTGTGGAGAAAAAGCTGCAGGACCCAGAACTGTCAGGGCTTGGAGGAAACTACATGGTAGTAGGGCACGCACGCACAGACCTGCTTAAAGCTCCATTTTCCAAATTTTGAATAATTCAATAAACCCCTCTTAGTTCTGATTAATGCCTACTTACTCTTCCTATAACTCAAGTTCCTGCTCCAATGGAGTTCCTTCCTCTACTGAAGAGACTGCACCTAACGCCTCCTCCTGCTCCTGGGGCTAGTCCAGTGCCCGGCGCTCCACTAATGTTTGTAAGACGATCTTCATACAGGAAATGAGTATATGATTTTGAAACAAAATTAGTATTTTATAATATCTCATTAATAACAATAACGATATTCACAGTGATTATCGAGTGCTTACCCATGCCAGGCAATCTGTAGCTTTGCTCGCACTATAAGTTTTTTTTTTGTCTTTTTCGGGCTGTACCTGCAGCATATGGAAGTTCCCAGGCCAGAGGTTGAATCAGACTGCAGCTGCTGGCCCACACCTCAGCCACAGCCATGCCAGATCTAAGCTGCATCTGTGACCTACACCACAGCTCGCAGCAACGCTGGATCCTGAACCCACTGAGTAAGGCCCGGATTGAACTCGCATCCTCATGGATGCTCATCAGGTTCATTACCGCTGAGTCATGACAGGAACTCCTGCTTTCACTGTAATTTAATTCTTATAATGGCCCTTTGATGTAGGCACTTCATGTCTGTTTCACAGATGAGAATGCTGAAGCTCAGGGTGTTTAAAAACAAAACAAAATGGAAAACCCAGAAGAAACCAAACCTCCCAAGGTCATACGACAAAGAAGAGCGGAGGTAACATATCCCAAGCTGAGCTTTTTGAGTCCAGAGGGAGGGATCTAGGTCTTTTCAAGGAATCAGAGGTCTTATCTCACCTTCTCATTTTCTTGATGGGGAGAGCTGGACGCCTAGGCCCAAGAGTGACCCACCTGATGGCAGATTCTGCAGCAGCCAGAGCCAGGAGTCCAACTGCCTTTGCATAAGCAAGGACCACAGTAACTTCTCCCTCCTGTAACCCCCCGCCCCCACCCGGGGAGATTCTTGCAGAACTCGGTAGGACTCTGGAAGCATAGAATTCTTCCGAGGTGGGCACCCAAGCTGGTTTCTACTTAATGTCCGCAGTTGAGGGGGAAGAGGCCAGGCCTGAGTGTGGCTCCGACCTAACAGCTGTGACTCGGGCACAGCGTTGACATCCTCTAGGGCAGTTTCTCGAGTGTCAATAAGGAGAGAAGGAGTGGCTACCTAATGATGCTGTGGTTGCAGCAAAAGGAGAATGATGCATCTTGAAAGTGTTCTGTTTTATAAAAGCAAAGGTTATTTTTAGTCGTGGCTGATTCAGGTGAAGAATCTGGTGCTGTTCGGGCAAGGCATAAGCCATCTAAGTATTTGCTGAGTGAATGGCACTGTATGGACAGGTCCAAAGTCCTGAGCTCCATCAGCTGTCGCCCAGGCTCTAGTGGTTCCTCACAGCTGGCTTCCTTTGTTGAGAAAGATCATAGGTTCCCACACATCTGGAGTTGGCCCATCGGGACCCACCGCTGGGCCGTGCAAGGCGGGCCCCTCTTACCTTGCCACTGGCACATTCACATTCTTTTTTTTTTTTTTTTTGTCTTTGTGCTCCCATGGTATATGGAGGTTCCCAGGCTAGCGGTCCAATTGGAGCTGTAGCCACCGGCCTACACCAGAGCCACAGCAACGGGTGATCCAAGCCACGTCTGTGACCTACACCACAGCTCACGGCAATGCCGGATCCTTAAACCACTGAGCGAGGCCAAGTCGGATTCGTCAACCACTGAGCCACGACGGGAACTCCCACATTCACATTCATTAAAAGCAATTGTCCCAGATGTAAAAGTCACAATACTGGTAGCCAAATACTCTGTCCTTCCCTGACCATCAGCCAAGCATCACATAGCGATCCCCCTGGCAAACCACTACGGGGAGGAGAGGAAACAGCTTCTCATCATTGCTGAGTCGGCTTTCTGACTTATTGGTTTTGTTCCTTCCCAGGTGAAGCGTTTAGAGAAATGTGCGTTTGCTCCGAGAAACGCTTCCCTGAATGGGGAGATGCAGGCCTCTGTCAGGGGTGTTGAGTGGCTCAGGCAAGGCTCAAAAGTGAGAGACAAATGGTTCCGTGTTTTGTGGTTCTGCAAGTTGGGGATAAGCCTTCCTTCGATGGCAGGTTCAGCGAACCCATCAGACTGAACAGAGTGGTTCCCCTTAGCGAGTCCAAAGCAAACCGCATCTGACTTCCGTCGGAACGTCCAGCTACGTCCCTCCTGTCACTGCTTATAAAGGGTCACATTCTTGGCAGGAGGACACACAGGAAAATTGCAAAAGGAAACAGAAATCATATAAAATCTTGCTTTTGGTGCTGAGATCTCTAATTTTGCTGTTGGTCCTGGAGGAGCTGACAGTGGCTGCCTCCTTCATCCTCCTTTTCTCACTCCTCTCGGAAATGCAAGGGAGGTCATGGCTCTACCACTAAAAGCAATGGGGAGGCTGAAGACTCGGCTGCTTTGCATGTGCAGGGCCACTTCTCACCCTGTCTGAAATCTGGCCTTAGCTCCCCTAGGACCCCAATTCTGGAGCCTCTGTAAGCATATTCAGCCAGCTGTCCGTGAGGGAGCAAGTCTGTGTGTCACACCGCTGCACATGCGTCTGGTCACAGCCTGTCCTTAAATATGAGATAGTTCTGAGGGTTTGCTCTGAACTTGGAGGTCACCACTGGCAAACTACCCTTTACACCTGAACCGTTTAGGTGGCATGTGTTCTTGCAGAGTCTTGTCTACCCTTTTTTTTTTTTTTTAAAGAGGAAAATGTTTCCCCAGCATGTCTGAAAGCAAGAAAGGAGTTTATCTCTGGGGCTCAGAGGTTTTTTTTTTTTTTTTTTTTTTTTTTTAAATGGGGTTTTCTTTTTGACTCGAGTTTGAGACCCACTTAGAGTCTCAAAATTCTGTCAGGAAGAGCACTGAGTGAGTGTGTTTGTGTGTGCGTTGGGGGGTGCACACCTACAAGCAGAACCTGTGATTCTAGCTGGAAGCCAAAGCTTGGAAGATGCAAGAGGTCAAGCAACATATTAGAAACAGGGGGACGATGGCCATTTGTGTATATCTGTATGTGTTCATGGCAATGAAACATCTGGATGAAAAAATGGAAAACTGTCTCAGGTGTTACCCATGTATATAATGCTCTCTAATGTAAGCTGTCTACTTTTGCAGTTTTCATTGGGTTTTTAGGCTAAGCATAGATACAGCAAATAAGTTCTGATATCACTTACGTAAAAACATGCCAGTTTCTAATTGTTCAGAATCCAGGCCTTTTTTTTTTTTTTTTTTTTGAGGAAACAGCTGGTAACATCTGTGGCTTTTCTGATGCACTGGACTTACCTGTCAATACCCCATGGGAGGACAGGAATGAATGCATAGGATATAACTTTTAGGGAGCAGGGCCCTACTTGAAAGGTGTTGCCACCCTTGTAATGCTAGAACTTTCTTTGAAGATTTTGAAAAATGTACGTATTCAAGCTGTTTGATTAGAGTTTCTAGGGGCTTGATAAAGAAGAGTGCAAACGTATGCTATTCTTCAAAATAAAGCAGAGGCAAAACCGTTGGTTTTTTTGTTTGTTTTATTTTTTTGTTTTTTGCTTTTTTAGGGCTGTACCTGTGGCATAATGAGGCTCCCAGGCTAGGGGTTGAATTGAAGCTGCAGCTGTCAGTCTATATCACAGACACAGCAATGGGGGGTCTGAGCTGCATCTGAGACCTACACCACAGCTCATGGCAACACCTGATCCTTAACCCACTGAGCAAGGCCAGGGAGTGAACCCGAATCCTCATGGATACCAGTCAGGTTTGTAACCCACTGAGCCACAGAGGGAACTCTAGCCTTAGGAATTTATTTATTGTTTGATATTGCATCTAAATGAAGGGGTGAGGAAATATGACTTGAGGAGTCACTAGTAATTCTCTGGCAACCACTTCATTGTCCCCAGGTCTGCTTTCTGCAGTACTAAAATTTTCAAGGCGACTCTGAGGAGGATTTGGTTTCTGGCGTGAATTAATTTATTTGCACTTATTCTACTACTTATGATTTTCAAATGAAAATCAGACATAATCTCATTTGTGTTTCACCAAAGCACTTTCACATTTACATATTTATTTATTTTTGTGGCTCATGAGGATTTTCCCACCTCATCAATATTATTACCCAGAGGCCAAAATATGGTATCTTGGTTTATTCTACATTTTAAACAATTCCCTAAATATTTATTGATTATGTCATGCACTATGAGAGGTGCTACTGTTACTGAGGTGAAAAGGCGTAATTTCTGCTCTGAAAGAATTCACAGCCTAGTAGAAGAGACAGAAGACAAATAGTTGTTTTCAAGAGTGTGAAACCCAGTGATTTAGCTGGGTCAAGACTGCCTGGTTCAGAATCTTTTCTCTGCCATTTATTAGCTATGTGCTCTCGGGAAAGTTTCCTAATTTCACTTTGTCTCAGAGAAGTTAGTCAACATATAAATAGAGATGAAATTATATCTTCATATAAAGATAACTGTACTATTTAACTGAGTTAATATGGTGACAGTGACAGAGTTAATACATGTATGAAGCACTTAGAAAAGTGGCTGGCACAACACAGGCGCTTAATAAACATGAGGTGCTATTAAGAATCAGGTGGGCAGTAAAATAAATGTTTGTATTTGCACCAGGATCACTGGGGAGAGGGTGGAGTGTGTAGTAGATGCAGATTCTTGAGCCTCCACCTCAGAGTGTTTAACTTCGCAGAACTGGATGGAGCTTGGAATTCTGCAGTTTTAACAAGAACTCTGGGTAATTCTGATGCAGGATGTTCATGCTTGAAGGAGCTCCGGTATGTTGAATGCAGAAACAACACTGAGGAGGTGGGATAAGACTTTGTTCAGGGATGGAGTCAGGAGAGGCTTCAGTCACTCCACATGGTATGAATTCTGGGTTTTGAGGGATGCATAGGAGTTCAACAGGCAGAGAGAACATGTAGAAAGACAGTTATGGATCACTGTGATAATTTTTGGAGCATTGGTTTTTCCATGCTGTTGGCAGTGGTTAAAGTGTTGGGTGATTGAAGGAAAGCTGTAGGGGATGAAGTTATAGAAAGAAGAATAATTTCTGGAGAGCACCTGGCCATAATTAAAGAATTTCAGTGCATAAGTGGGTCAGAATGTTTTCTGATATCATTTGGATGAAAATGAGGGATTGAATAGATGTTTACTTTTGCAAATAGTTCTGGTGGTGATAAATAGAAACAGTCATCACTGGGACAGTTAATCTTCATGTCAAATTCTGTTCCAAAAACCAGCGCTGAGCTGATTAGGAAGAATTTTTAGGAAGAATTCAGCTTAGACCTTGGTAGTTGGGGATATTTAGACTTAGCAACAAGTTAAAATAAGGATGTAAGGTCTCTTCTTCTTCCTCTGGTGGATATCTTCAAATCGAGTAGGCTTTCACCCGTCTGCGATTTTTAAAAAATGCTTTGGATATTTTAGATATTTTAGATTTGGATATTTTAACATTTGAGGAATAATGACATAGTGCCACAAAACCCCCTTTACTCCATAAATGAGAAGGGATCGTGGGGAACACAAATGCCCTTGTCTTCCCTTTTTGTCAGTCCCAATGCAATGATGAATACAGTAGAGGAGGCCGTGGTCTGATATTACAGATAAACAAATGAATTCCAGGCAGAATAGGTGACTTCTTGCATTGTGTTAGATCAGGAAGATTTCATGAGTGAAACTGAGGAGGAAGACAGTTCCACGAAGATGTGGCTCCACATTGCTTTATGGTAGAATGACAGTTTTTGGTAACTGGTGAACTCCATCAATCTCCTGATCCAATGGGGGAGACTTACTGGCGATGTAGTGTTGGTGAGGCAAGGAGAAGAAGCTAATAAAGTAGCTGGAAACCAACTCACTGGCATAGAAATTCAGGAGTCAGCTTTCCTTTTTTTCTTTTTAAAAATCCTCATGCTTCTAAAGTTCTATAGCTATTGTTTATTTATTACAGTTTAGAAGAAACTTTGTTTCTGCTGATTAGAAGCTGCTCTAAAAAAGAGTTTCGCAGTCAAACCAAATCCTCATCAGATTTCACTGCAATGAGAAGACTTTCCCCACCGTGGGCTGCTTCATTTTTACTCTATCACCGTTTAGCAAGAACCATATCTACTTGGTGCAAAAATGGATACTTGATAAGGGGAAAAGAAGGCCTATTCTGTGCACAGGGCAAGCGAATGGGAACTTGCTTAAAAACCCTTCAGGAGACACTCTGGAATATCTTTTGGCAACATTTTCCCTTTAGGTACAGCAGCCAGAAGGTAGTATCAAAAACAGGCAAAAGGTCGTTGGGCACCTGGATCTGTCTGAGGGAGCCTGTGTGTAGACTCAGGAAGGACAGAGTGAATAGTGGGCCGTGATGGGTGGTCAAATCCTTTGAAACACAGTAGCCCTATTGTATATCTAAAAGCTACTAAATTCAAAGCAATCCGTGGCTTGGATGCTTTCGTAAATATACAGGAGCCCTTAAGCAAATAAGAAATTACGACTGCTTTTATTTATTTTTTTTCTCTTAAGGGAAGGAGAGAGAGAGAAAAGAGATGAAACAAACAAAAAGCACCCAGAGCGCTTTCTTTTGCAACTCTAACGTCTTTTCCTTCTGACGTTGTTTTTTAAAGTGGCAGTGGTCCTGTGCGAATGAATATGTATTTTTATCCCTGAAAACAGACGCCTGCTGTCTGATGCGGGCTTCTCTTCGCTGTTTGATTGGCAGAGCTTTCTGTCTCACTCCCATTAGAGGAGAAATACTGTTTAGATTTCCACCCAAGATACTACCAGTGGAATCAACAGTATCATTTTCATGATAAAGTGGATGCTTAAGATTAAAGTTTTATTTAAGTTTGCTGCTTTCCAAGCTTTTCCTGCTGAGCATACAGAAGCACAGTGTCTGCAGAGATTCTGTGGTAACATTGTTACTAGGAGAACTCAACACACAGAGCAATCACCTTTTTCGGGAGATGGGGTGTCAAACCCTGAAGGTTTGGGTAAGACAAAGAGAAATGATAGGAACGGCAGGGGGCGCTCTAAGACAGGCTGCGGTGCAGCAAGCCGGCTGCACAGTGTGAAGGCAGAGGCTGTCAGAACAGTTACTTGGCTTCCACGCATCCCCTTTCCTTTCCTTTCCCCTTTTAAACATAGGGAAGGAAAAAGAAAAGAATCATCCCCCAGAAAACAAAGGGCTCCCGGGACAAAATAGATGCAGCTGAAAACCTTAAAAATTTTTTTAGGGGACCTGAAAGAGAGGAGCCTTGATGGTCCCCTTCTAGCTGTCAGATGCTTTGCAGCTGTCCTGGGCTAGGGTCTCCTCCTTCTCCAGCCGCACCCCTCCTCCCCGCCCCCGCCCCCGTTTTGATCTTCTCTGATTTCGTTGGCTCGGATAGCACCATAGGCTTCCTTTGGGAAGAACCCTGGCCCGCACTGACGTCATCGGCTCTGCAGCAGCAACATTTCAGTGCGTTACCTGGGTAGTGCTGACTCAAGCACGGCTCCTCTCTCCTGTGCTAAGGGGTGTCCCTTTCAACACCTCCCCCCGCTTTTTTTGCTAAAGGATGTGAAATTCTGAGAGCAGCTGAAGTCAGGACACCTAGTTCTTAGCTCCCCTCTACTCCTGGTGGGGATGGGGCTGCCTTAACCTTCCTTGGGCTCTTGTTCTTCATTTGTAAAGTGAAAGAATTGGACTAAATGGTCCCTAAGTGCTAAGGTTATGTCTGCTTGTAAATTAAGTGAGAGGCCAAGGCAGTAAACCAAAGAAATCAACCGCAAAGCATGATTTTTTAGTGCAAAGTTTTGAGGTCATCCAAACCAAAGGTTTTTTGGTTTTTTTTGTTTTGTTTTAATTTATCTTCTGGAGTCTGAAGGACATGACTATAGGTCCTCAATGTTTTCCTTCTATCTCTATGGGGGATCAGTCAACAGACTCATTGACCTTTTTACTCTGTGGTCGACACAGAGATGAGCAGATTAGGTGATTATATCTTAATGGGCAGTTTTTCTTTTTGCTAATGGCTTATTTATGAGTTAACAGCAATTTCTTCATTAAGCAAACCCAACAAAGATATTGCTCAGTAAAGAGACATATTATACTGCATTTGCTCTTGTGTTCTCAGAACAAACTTTAAATATACTTTTGGGGGGATGATCCAATTTAATTGGCCCTAATGAGAACCAGGTTTCTCACTAGGATGAAAAGGAAAACATCGCTCTGTATCCCACTCATTGGGCTCAGTGACTAAGAGGGGGCCCCGATATGGCAGAGATATGGAATGTAGATATTCATCTTAAAATGACACGTCCTTCCGTTATGTTCAAGCAAAGGGTGCAAAGACACTGAGAGACAGCCTTTGATGAGAGATTTAGCAATGATTTTCTCAGTCCATGACTGATGGAAACTTCTCAGCTCTCCTAGGAGCTCTCTACGCAGTAGGTGTCGATTTTGTAAAATTAAAAAAAAAAAAAAGTGTATGATGCTTCAGGAGAAGGCCAAGACATCACCTCCATACAGATAAGCATTTTCTCTTTCACTCAGGAAAAGGAATGCCCCACAGTCTCATTCTAGAAGGTCAGTGTGGCCCATTTCCCCTTAAATATCCATGCCAACAATTAGATAAGTTCCTGGAGGGCACATGTTGAAATCTCTTTGTCCCTTTAGTGCCTGGTTTGCATGGGGGCTTTTGCAGTCAGAGGCGTTCAAAGACAGTTGCTGAGCTGAGAGTTGACATTCATTTTTCCTCTTTAATGCATCATTACAGCTACAGAAACCAACCAACCAAAAAAAAAAAAAAAAAAAAAGTCCTTGCATGAAGTCATACCTTGGATCATCCAAGGTGCTGAGTCCATTTCCAGTTCTGGCAAGTGGATGCTCAGCACCAGCTTGATCCGGGCTGCTGGGAATGGGCTGCACTGACGGGGAGCAGGGACTGGGAATCGCTTGGATGGTGAAGCATGAGTGTGCTCAGCACCAGCCCTCGAGTTCGGTGCAAAAGCCTTTGGTTACTCCTTAGACCTGGCTTTCTGAGTTTCCAAAGGTATTGACTTATATTAATATTAATGTCCTTTTCTATGTGGGGTGCTTCCGCAAACGAGTTCGGTGCTGGGACAGTGCGGAATGTGGTTTTGTAGCATCACTGACTCAGGATGAGTAGCCATGTGGCACAGTGTTTAGGTGGGTCAGAACCACACAGGATTGTATTTCTAATCACATGGGCTGGCTGCATTTGGGAGGACAGGCTTTTTTGGTGGTGGTGGTGAAGCTCTTGGCACTGGAGTAGGAAGTCCAGTGTATGATGTGGTTGGTATCTCTGTCCAATTATTGTTTCATCTCCCTGAACTTTTGATGCTTCAACTATAAAATGGGATCTCTTGAGATGTTTGAGAATTAAGCAAGACTGTATAGGTAGACTTACTAGCATACAGTAGGCACATTCAATATAAGGCTATTTCTGTGTTTTGAAATATGCCCTAGAAAGCCCTCTTCTTCCCAAGTATGTTTCCAAGGAGCTCCTAAAAAGTGTACTGGTTTTAGATGAAGATTGAGGCTCTCTGGAATTACTGGGACAGAAATACTACTTATTTAAGAAAAAAAAAGGATGAAATTCCTTTGTGCCCTCAAACTTTTGATTCTCTGTCTCTTCCTCTCTTGTCCTGCACTGTTCTCCTCAGAAATCCAGAGTCCAAATTATGTTTCTACTCACCTAGTTTCCTTAAGAGTCTTTTTTTATACTTTTATAAAGAATAGTATTTAATGTGCTAATGTTCCAGAGAATATTTAATTATTAGCAGATAACTAATCTCCCCACGAAGAAATAAGACATAGAATGGGAATTTCAAGCATTGGCCAACATGTGGAGATATGTTTTTTTTCCAGGGTGTTAGAAGCTTTCCCCAAATCAAATTCAAATTCATTGCTGGTAGCTAAAGCATGAGACAGATCATCTATGAAGTCATCAGAGCTTTAAGACTAAGTAATTTGGAGTTCCTGTTGTGGCTCGGTGGATAAAGAACATGACATAGTATCCTTGAGGATGAGGGTTCGATCCCTGGCCTCACTCGGTGGGTTAAGGATCTGGCATTGCCATAAGCTGCAGCATAGGTCACAGATGCAGCTTGGATCTGGTATTGCCATGGCTGTGGCTAGGCCTCAGCCACAGCTCTGATTTGACCCCTAGCTTGGGAACCTCCATAAGCAGCAGCTGCAGCCCTAAAAATAAAGAAAAATAAGATTAAATAATTTGTCACACTAGTTACTTATCTAGAAAGTCCATAAGGGAAGAAATATGTATAGTCATTCTTTGTTTTTTTTTTTTTTTCTCTCTCTCTCCTTTTTTTTTTTTTTTTGGCTTTTTTAGGGCTGCGCTGGAGGCATATGGCAATTCCCAGGCTAGGGGTCGAATCGGAGCTACAGTTGCCGGCCTGTGCCATGGCCATAGCAGCATGGGATCCTAGTCGAGTCTGCAACTTACACCACAGCTCATGGCAATGCCGGATCCTTAACCTACTGAGGAGGCTAGGGATCGAACTCACATCTTCATGGATACTAGTTGGATTTATTATCGCTGAGCCATGATGGGAACTCCTTTTTCTCTGTTTTTAAGTGAGAGATTGCTATAGGCAAAGAACTTTTGGCTGGAAAGTCAAGGCCTGAGGCACCATCTTTGTGCAGGGAGCTCACAGTCCAGGGTTAGACAGAACAGTGAGGAATCACAATGCAATGATAACCTGGAAGCCAAGTGGACGTGGTCAAAAGGAAGGTTGTGGAGGGCCAGCACTGAAGCCCCGGCCTTCAGAAAGCTCTCTGCTTCCCCCTGGGGGGACAAGGCCGCACTGGCCACGCCAAGTATCTCCTGCACAGCTGAGAATTTCCTGCAGGGCCCTGTATTTGTCAGTGACAAAGGACTGAGTCTATCTTTTTAAGATGTGATCTGACCAGAATAATTTTTATGCAAGAAATGCTCTCAAAGCACAAATACAATTATAGGGTCAGGGAGATCATCCACGTGACCTCTGTTTAACCTTGGGGCTATGTATGATTTTCGACTTTTTCATGGCCTGGGCGAACAGGGGAAAAGTCTTCTATTTCCATTCCTATATCCTCCATCATACTAATTGCAGGAAGAAGGCTTCTGAAGTCCACCAGTAAAAGCAGTAAAGAAACTCTATCCATGACATGAAACACTACACCAAGCCTATGTAAAATTGAGTTACAGGCTCACAGGATTGCGGCCATTATTTGAAGTTGTCAGCTGTGCTATTGTGGGTGAACTGTTCTGAAAGCATGCTTTTTCCCCCCCAAGCAGTAAAGCTGTTTCTGTAGCCTTATTTTATTTGGTGACTATGCCGTGCTTAAATATAGTTTGTGGGTGAAATTCTTATAAGTTGGCATTTGTACTTGATATGGTTTTGTGCTAGGAAACCTCAGTTCAAGAAAAGCGCTCGCTCGGAACTCCAGCACACACCGCTTCCTCAGGGCATGCACTGTAGGCTGTCACCATGGGACTTTCTGACACTGTAAAGAAGCCATGCAAATAGGAAGGAACACAGGAAAGCTGAGCACCATAGGATCCACTTGGCTCCAGGTCTTTAGTCAGTCAATTTTAAATTCATGAACTTCCTTGTAAAGTACTGTGAAAAATATTTATTTCTTCTGACTAGGCAGATACTGAGTTGATCTGATGAAGGAAGTTTATCACTCAAGTAATCTTACATACATAGGAACCTCCTAGAGTTTACATTGCAGTGGTTATCAAATGTTTCTTATTTTGTGTATTTTAGTTAATATATGTTAAACATTACACAGACTTAAACTTTGTATTTCAGTACATGATTGTGAGCTATACAGTCTGGACTGGAGATGTTACAGTTGCCCACGTGTGAATGGAAGAGTGATATTGTGGTAAGAAACACATACACATTAGATTACAACCTTATGGGGGTATTTTCTTTGTGGTTGCATGGCTCTGTTGAGTCATCAGCTTTGTGTTCAGATCAACTACATGAGAAGACAAAGACAATAACGTTTGTAATTGGATGACTTTTTCTGTTGCCTTCAAATAAAGCCCAAAGCTGAGGACAGAGATCTGTTAAGAATTTCACATTCTAAAAATGGAAACCAACAGTTGGGAACATAAACCTCCTTTAGGGCTTCTAGATGCTGATAATTCCATCTGTGGCTCTACCATCTTGTGTTTCCCAAATCATCCTGGTAAAATACATCATCTCCACTTCTGTTCTATTGGTGAGAATTAGTTTCCTGGTTAGCCTAGCTGCAGCCAGGCCTAGCCTAGCCTGTCTGAGAAATGTAGAGGAGAGCATGGAAATCTTTGAGAATCAGTAGTTATTGCAATAATTAACATCTTTGGAGGTACACTGACTTCCTGCACATTTTCAAAATCAAGGGAGTGAGGGCTCTAAGGATTCACTGATGGAGACTGAGGGTAACTGAAAAAATGAAAGCCTGCCCCTGATAGGTCACTGGCTTAGGTGATACTTATTGAAGTACCCCTTGTAGATAAGCATAGGAAAGACAATTAATGAAGAGTGATGGCAAGACAAAGAGAGGAGATAGTGTTGGAGTCCACACCGACACGGCTTAGAAGGCCGAAAATGTAGGGGATCTTCTCAGGGGCCAGAGGGACTCTGAAAAACGTTGTTGTCTGAAGCCTCCTCCCCGTTCCTCCCTCAGGAGGATGGGCCACGAGGGACTGGGCATCAAGAAGCTGTGGGCTGTTCTGCTGGGTCTGAGAGCTGTGAGCAATTGGAAGATGTAGAGCCAGGGCCAGAATTCCCAGCGCAGGGAACTGTGCAGTGTGGATGGACTTGCAGCTGTTCTAAAGAACTTTCTCTTGTCTTATGAAAGAGCGGTATTGAATGTTTGATCACTCAGAGGGCTTGGAAGCTGGTCAGCAACAGGCATATGTGCGGCAGAACCCAACAGAGAGAGAATTGCGATGGAGAGAAGATGGCAGTTGAGTAAGAGAGAGAGGTTTCTTCCTTCCAACCTTCAACATCAGGAGAGTAAAACCTTGGGGAGGGCGGCGGAGGAGAGATGCCAAATCCAGAATACACTTCCATCTACTCTAAGGAGAAGGGCTGGGGGAGAAAGAAAAGAGCAGATCTTGCCTTTGTCTCCCCAAGTGATGATGGATGAGAAGTTCTGAGTTTGAAATTCAGCTGAATCCGAAAAGGAAAACAAAGGAAAAAACCAGAATCTTCTGAAGTTTGGGGGGCTAGAAGGAGCGCTTCTGCAGAGCAGGGTTGAATGCAATGGCAGGAAAATAAAGAAAAACAACTTCAAGTGGAAACTCCCACTGAGAGGAGCCTGTTCAATAAACTAGTTATATATGGACAAGAGCCTACCAAGGGACTTGTTAATGATGCTCCTGTTTCTGATGGGTGAGACCAAGGACTTGAATCTGATTCAAAATCTGAGAGACAGAGGTCTTGGAGTCAAGGTGAGATGGGGTTGGACCCATGTTATTATGGGTGGTGAAAGCTGGAAGGGAACTCCGTGCACCCTAACTCATTCCACTCATCATTCACATGAACAAAGTTGGGACCAGAGTTGGCACGTGGTTGGCTTAAGTTCAAATTGCTGCTAATAACAGAGATTGGTATCTTGAAAATCTTTGAAGTATTATTAAAATTAACTTAATTCTGAAAAATTCTTAAAAAATTTAAATTAAAAAATTTTAATTTAAATTAAAAAATTTCTTAAAAATTCTTAAAAATTTCCATTATTATCTTAAATTTGGACTACTTTTTCATTTTATTCCAGACAGTGGAATATTATCCAGGGAAGTTAGTGCGTTTCTGGGCATCATTGTTAGTGTTCGATGATATTGTGAAGAGAAATCTTTAAACACTTTATTTAAGCATAGTTGATTCACAATGCTGTGTTACTTTCTGCTGTACAGCAAAGTGATTCAGTTATACACACACACATATCCGTTCTCATATAGGTTATCACAGAACATTGAGTAGATTTCCCAGCTAGAGAGTAGGTCCCCACTGATCATACATTCCATGTATAATAGTGTGCATATGCCAATACCAAGCTCCCAATCCATCCCCCTCTTCCCTCTTTGATAACCATAAGTTTGTTTTTGAAGTCTGTTAGTCTCTTTCTTTTTATAAATAAGTTCATTTTTTTTTAGATTCCACATATAAGTGATATCATAGGATATTTGTCTGTCTTACTTCACTTAGTATGATAATTTCTAGGTTCATCCATGTTGCTACAAATGGCATTATTTCACTCTTTTTGATAGCTAAATAATATTCCACCATATATATATATACCACATCTTTACCCAGTCCTCTGTCAATGGACATTTAGGTTGCTTCCATGTCTTGGCTATTGTAAATAGCGCTGCAGTGAACATTGTAGTGCATGCGTCTTTTCAAATTATGGTTTTTCTCTGGATAGATGTCCAGGAATGGGGTTGCTGGATTATATTGTAGTTCTATGTTTGGTTTTTTGAGGAACCTCCGCAGACTTTTCCATAGTGGTTGTACCAATTTACAGTCCCATCAAGAGTCCCTTTTCTCCACACCCTCTCCTGCATTTATTATTTGTAGATTTTTTGATGATGGCCATTCTAACTGGTGTGAGGTGATACCTTATGGTAGTTTTGATTGGCATTTCTCTAATTATTAGCAGTGTTGAGCTATCTTTTCATGTTCTTTTTGGCCATTTGTATGTCTTCAAGAGGAATTTTATGTACTGACTGCCATATCCTTCTTGTGTTCCTCCAGACAGGACGTCTCATGTATCCTAGGAGGACTATTTTTTGCAACAATTTGTATCACCATCTAAAGTACCATATACATTCAGACAAACCCACCTTGATTCTCAGCATCTTATCTCCTCATGCATAGCATCTTTATGCATAATTGTCAAAACCTGGAAGCAACCAAATGCCCTTCAACAGGTAAATGGATCAATCAACTGTGTCATATTATTCAGAGCTAAAAAACTATCGAGCCATGAAATGATATGGAAGTTCCATAAATCATATTGCTATGTGAAAGAAGCCCATCTGAAAAGGCTATATTTTGTGATTCCAACTGTATGTCATTCTGGAAAAGGTAGATCTATAGAGAAAGTAATGATAGCAGTGGCTTCCAAGGGCTAGGGGATGGAGAAGGAGAAATAGGTGAGTACAGAGAATTTTAGGGCAGTGAAAATATTCTGTATGACCCTGTAAGGGTGGATACATGTCATTATAAATTGGTCCAGACTCACATAAGGTGCAACACCAAGACCGTAGCACTTTCAGTGTTGATGAGTCAGTGTAGATTTATCAGTTGTGACAAAGGTGCCTCTCTGCAGGAATGTTGATGGCGGGAGAGGCCTGTGCATGTGTGAGGGCAGGAAGCATATGGGAAATGTCTGTACTTTCTTTTTTTTTTAATTTATTTTTTATTGTTATTTCCCCCAACACACTTTTTTCCCCCACTGTACAGCATGGGGACCCAGTTACACATACATGTATACATAACTTTTTATCCCATTGTCGTGCTGTGTTGTAAGTATCTAGACGTACTTTCTTTTCAATTTTGCCAGGAACCTAAAAGTACTCTAAAAAGTTCTAAAACACACACACACACACATAAAGTAACAGGATGTATAATTATTATGATAAAAATATTCATGGAACAATTACCCAAATTGAGAAATGGTATCTAGTCTGAGCTCTAGAAATCCGCAAGATATTTTTCTAAGTGGTCTTTCCATGACCACTACCCTGAAATAAACAGCAATCTTTTTTCTTTCCCTTTACAGTTTTATCACAAATGTTTCTTAGTGTCACAGTTTAAATCTGTCCAGCTATAGATTTTTTTATGTTTATCCTATTTGGGATTCACTGGTGCTGTTGAATCTATGGATCCATAGCTTTTATCAAGTCTGGCAATTTCTCAGGATTCACTTGTGGCTTTGAATCTATGGAACCAGTAGGTTTTATCAAGTCTGGCAATTTCTCAGCCCTTATCCTCTCAAATATGGCCTCTGCTGCACCTCACTTTGCCTTGTGGTTGAAGTTTTCCAAAAGTATAAACAGGTGCAAATGCACGAAATTGCCAGTGCTTTTTAAAAAGTTCACGCAGCATGGATTGGTGAGACAGGCAGGCATTTTGACCTCACAGTCTGACATTACAAGCCCTAGGAGACCTGCGGGGTGGGGTTTGGCTGAAGCAGGAATGCTGGTCTCTCTGCTGTTATAGCCGCAAAGCTGGTGAGGGGCCCAGCTCACTGCCCGATATCAACCTTTCAACAGACTCAACTGTTCTTTTCTCATTGCCACGGGGATGTTTCCCTGGGGTAAATTATATGCTATTCTCAAGTTTGGGGGTTCTTGAAGATCTTGGCTATTTGTCTAGTTCTCAAGTGCTGACTGTATTTTCTTAGTCACTCCCAGTTCAGGCTACTGTTTGTCATATGTCACAAAGGAGACATTTCTCCCTGTCTGGATCATACCTGTCTGTCTATCCAGCCCCTCCTGAAATATGTAATGAGCCACTTCTGGAGAGCAGGGAAAACACAGGACTTGAGGTGAGGAAACCAGATGTGAGTCTTGGCTCCACAACTGACCCAGTCTGTGAACTTGGGAAAGACACTCTACTTCACGGAATCCAAATTTCTTTATCATTAACATCACCGTTATAATAAATACCTCCCTCATAGAGCAGCAAAAATACCTGAATGAGATAAGACATAGAAAAATGCTTTCTAAACTGTACAATTATTACAAATGCAATGTGATATTAATGGCAATCAATTTAGAAAACTGAGACTACAGAATTTGCCTATCTTATATCCTCTTTGTAGATAAAAATTGGATTGGTTGTTTTGGAGTTTCTGCTGTGGCACAGTGGGTTCAGAACCTGGCATTGCCTCTATAGCAGCTCAGGTCACTGCTGAGGCTTGGGTTTGATCTCTGGCCTGGGAACTTTCATATGCTGGGGGTACGGCCCCATAAAGTGGTTGTTTTAGTCTAAAGTTTTCTTATAATTTTCATAGCAGATTGAATAGTAATTCAGCCATTTTTAAATTAGAGAATTATTACTAAGCTTTCAAAATAGCATCTTGAACAGAAGTCATCAATCTTCATTATAATAAACCAAACAAGATTGTGTCTTAGGGCATTAGTGTACATGACGTCATCTGTCACTTGCTTGTGTATTCACTCATTCCCCAACAAACTACTGGAATCATGGTGGCTGTCGTGGAGGATACAGCAGGAATGAGGCAATATTCTTCAGGTCTTACTGCTTACTAGCTGGGAGGCCGGGACACAGGAATCGATTAGCAGTGAGTGGTGGTTACCAAGTATTCAAAGACTGCTCAATTCATATAGTTATTTAAAAACATTAGAGAGCATCTTTTAAAAAATTGGCTTATAGCATTTCGTGTTCTACGATACTATACTTTGCCTTGTGTCTACACTGCAAGGCACTCACCACCTAAGGTTTAGTTTCCATCTGTCACCAAACTGTTGACCCCCTTTACCCAGTTCACCCTCCCAGCCTCTCTTAACCAGATCCCGTTCTCTGTGTCTATGTGTTTGTTTTGTTAATTTTATTTATTTACTTATGTATTTTTATATATTTCCCATGTGAGTGAAATCACATGGTATTTGTTTATCACCATTTGAATTATTTCACTTGGTAGCATATCCTCCAGGCCTATCCATGCTGTCACAATTGGCAAGATTTCATCCTTTGCTGTCACTGCATTGTATTGCATGGTGTACACACACACACACACACACACACACACACACACACACACACACTTTCTTTCTCGATTCATTCGTCCCTGGGCACTTAGGTTGTTTCAGTATCTTGGCTATTGTAAATAATACTGCAGTGAACATAAGGGTGCATATATCTTTCGAATTAGTGTTTTTTTGCTTTTTTCAGGTAAATATCCAGAGGTGGGGAATAGCCGGATAAAAATAGTAGTTTAATTCTTAATTTTTTGAGGCCTTTCCATGCTGTTTCTGTAGTAGCTATACCAGTTTACATTCTTACTAATATATGAGGGTTTCCTTTTCTCCACGTTCTAGAGACACCTTTTTTTTGGCCCACGCATGGACGTTCCCAGGCTAGGAGTTGATTTGGAGCTACAGCTGCTGGCCTACACCACAGCCACAGCAACACCAGGTCCAAATTTCATCTGTGACCTATGCTGTAGTTCACAGAAACGCCAGATCCTTGATCCACTAGGCAAGGCCAGGGATCGAACCTGAGTCTTCATGGATGCTAGTCGGGTTCATTTCTGCTGGGAACTCCTAAAGCACATCTTTTTCTCCAAGCTTTCTGTACATTTAAAAAATATCACCTTAATTTTACATCTCAATTCAGAAATCTAAGCAACCAATAGACACCATTCATAATTTATTCTAGGTCTTCCTGCGTTTCTGGTACTGTTTCTCCACAGAGCTTTAATATCTGAAGAAGCAGCAAACTTTTCTGGCCATTAAGTAAATTCCATTTTAATGGAATTCCTCAACCTCCCCTCTTTATTTTTAAGTTTTGAGACTGTAGCTTGAATTCTAATTTTTGTGTGCAATGTTGCACAGCTGGAAGGAGTGCAGTTCTAAGCATCTAGACTTTTGGAGCCAAAGAGGACGGCCTCTTCACAGCCACCATCAGGGTGGGAAGGGTTAATGAATTATCTGGCTCCTTGCTCAATGTCTGGGGGTAACCTAAATCTATTGGAACCTCACAGATCCGTACTCAGGTTTTCCATCATTTATATTTCTGCTGCCTGAAACAATGTCCTTAAAACGAAAGGAGCCTTCTTGGCAAAAACAGAAACCTGCTGTTTGGATGAACTTGAAAAGCCTTTGGTTTGCTTGAACAAAATAAATATTTTTGTGGAAGAGTAAATTTCAGGTCTGAGGAGGACCGAGGTAGGGCTGGCTCCATGGCGTATTAAGCCAAGATATTCAGGACAATGGAAATAGATGGCTCCATAGGAGGGGAAGGAAGCGAGAGGGAAGCTCTGAATGAGACCATTGCTTAAAGAAAGTACGGTTTGGCCCAAGGAACAAGAGTTATGCTCCCTAGGTAGATCTAAGAATTGAATTTGTGGGTAGCTGTGGTTCACTTCTCAGAGGATAATCCTGACTGGAGTCACCGTTCGAGTTTTGCTTCCAGCAAATACCAATTTTACATGTTTAGCCAGTTAAAAGGCTGTCTGTATATAGAGTATATAGGTGAAAAATATTTTAAGAAGGCTTATTGCCAAAAATGGGAAGAAGAGAGAACTAAAATTTATGATATCCTTGCTCTATGCCAAGTATTGAGCAAACATTATTTTATTTGTTCCTCTGAGTTATCTTATTATTACTGTCTTACGGAGGAAGAACCTGAGGTCGAGTGAGGTTAAGTAAGTTCCTAAAGGAGACAGAACAAAGAAACAACAAACCTAAAATTTGAATCCCAGTTTGTCTGCTTCTAAAATCTAGGTTTTCCTTAGTATAGGAATTGGCTTTCCAATAAAATCTAGGTTTTCCTTAGCATAGGAATTGGCTTTCCAAAGCCTGTTTTATCGAGGATCGTGCCCTCCACGCTCTGTCATGCCACTTGCTGTCCTTTACCAGGCACTACAAGATGCATTTGGCATTTATCATTTGTCATCACAAAATCATGAACACGAGTTTTATTATTCTTATTTTAGAAGGAAATTGAAAGATGGGCAGGTTAAGTTGTACTCAAAGGAATGTAGTGGGTAGAAGTGATATCCTGGTTTTATCCTAATTTGTCTCCCTCTGAAATCCTTGTTGACTTTTGTTTTCTGTTTTTTTAGTGAATTATTTTATTTATTTATTTATTTTAATGATTTTTATTTTTTCCATTATAGCTGGTTTATAGTGTTCTGTAAATTTTTTACTATACAGCAAGGTGACCCAGTCGCATGCACACACACACACACACACACACACACACACACACACACACACACACACACACACATATACACATTCTTTTTGCTCACATTATCATGCTCCATCATAAGTGACTAGATATAGTTCCTGGTGTTATATACACCAGGATCTCATTGCTTATCCATTCCAAAGGCAATAGTTTGCATCTATGAACCCCAAATTCCCAGTCCATCCCACTCCCTCCCCCTCCCCCTTGTCAACCACCAGTCTGTTCTCCATGTCCGTGAGTTTCTCTTCTGTGGAAAGGTTCATTTGCGCCATATTGACTAATTATTTTAAATATAGTGATTCTAGACACAATGACTCTTCTGGATTGAATGACTTTGCACAATAAGATTTTGGGCTCTTATCAGCCATGAGTCACTGCGCTTATATGGTTGTCAGGAAGATAAGAAAGGAGAAGAGGCATTTCAGTTGTCTCTCTCATTCTCTCTCTCTCTCCCCTCTCTCTCTCTCTATCTCTAATCTGCCATCAAGTAGCAACATAGCAACTATTCCCCAACTGTTCATCCCTAAATTGAAAGTATAGTTGATTTTTAAAAATTCTTAAAAAAATTCTTAATAAGCTCAAAAAAACCCCCCAATAACCTATCAATAAATGGACTCAGGAGTAAAACGAGGGATGAGACCAGAGGCTGAATGGACCCAAAACTTGTCTTTTTCCAGATGAGTTTAGTTTCTTCCTCCCAGTTGCTAATGAGAATCAGGGCTTCCACTTTTTAACACCAGATCCCACAGCCTTTTAATAAAATTTAATTTAATATTACTGTTCCTTTAAGAAACTTGTATTGGGAGTTCCCGTCATGGCGCAGTGGAAACGAATCTGACTAGGAACCATGAGGTTTCAGGATCGATCCCTGGCCTTGCTCAGTGGGTTAAGGATCCGACATTGCCTGTGAGCTGTGGTGTAGGTTGCCGACACGGCTCGGATCTTGCATTGCTGTGGCTGTGGTGTAGGCTAGCAGCTGCAGCTCCGATTAGACCCCTAGCCTGGGAACCTCCATATGCCACGGGTGCAGCCATAAAAGGACAAAATACAAAAAAAGAAAAAAAAAAAGAAAAGAAAAAAAGAAAAAAGAAATAAAAGAAAAGAAGCACGTATTGGGAGCTTGTTATATGCCGGATGCTGTTGATATACAGCTTTGGAAGACTCAGTCTCTGTCCTCAAAGAGCTCACAGGTTAGTGGTATATAAACTTAAATGATGTAGGATGTCTTCCTTCCTAATTCAGAACTCCAAAAATTCAAGGGCCACAGTGTACAGCCAGTCAGAGATGTCTTCCAAACTCTTGTCTCTGGTACTCAACTGAACTGAAGCTCAACTTTAGAGTTTAACTAGTCAAAAAAGAGCCTTAATCCAAATCACTGAGTTGTTCCTGTCAGAGGGAAGCTATCCTATTCTGAAGCTCATTACAATCAAGCCTGAATGCTTTCCTTCCCTCGTACAAAATCTATTTTATTTTATTTATTTAGGGTTGCATTTGTGGCATATGGCGGTTACCAGACTGGGGCTGAATCAGAGCTGCAGCTGCTGGCCTACACCACAGCTCACAGCAATGCTGGATCCTTAACCCACTGAGCCACTACAGGAACTCCACAAAATCTATTTTAATGTAACCAAAATACTGATGGGGAAATTCCTCTATATAGATGTATTCCAGCTAAGAAATGCAGTAGGAATTATAGAATTATGTAGTGGTCTTATTTGGGTTTTGCTTCAAATGACTATACTGTAAAAACAAAGAATTGCAGTAAAAAAAAAAAAACAACCCACAATTAAAAGCAACTCAAATGGTCAATGAATGGGTGAACAGATGAACAAATAGTGCTACAATCTTACAGTGGAATGGTGTTCAGCAATAAAATGGAATGAAAAATTATTGATTCACTCAAAAATGTAGCAATCTTACAAAAATTATGCACAATGAAATAAACCAGTCTTTCCTCCCCCCTCCTCCAAAAAAGTACAAATGGTATTATTTCATTTATGTAAGATTTTAGAAAGTACAAACAAATCTGTATTAACAGAAAGTAGGTAAGTGGTTTCTTGGGGATGGGGGTGGGTTCCTGGGAGAAGGTCAAGGGATAGATTACAAAGGGTCACAGGCAAACATTTGGGGATGAGATATATATATACATACATGTATACTTTTTTTTTCTTTTTTTTTAAGGCCACAGCCACAGCATGTGGAGGTTCCCAGGCTAGGGGTCAAATAGAAGCTGCAGCTGCCTGCCTGCACCACAGCCACAGCAACGCAGGATCCCAGCTGCATCTATGACTGACATACACCACAGCTTGCGGCAATGCTGGATCCTTAACCCACTGAGCAAGGCCAGGGATCGAACCCACCAACCTCATGGTTACTAGTCAGATTCATTTCAGCTGCGCCACAACGGGAACTCTGAGAGTGATAGATATATTTAGTATCTTGCTTGTGCTGATGGTTTCATGGATGTGTCTGGTTTTTCTACTCTTTTCTCTGAAGAAGAAGGGTCCCTAAGATTTCACTCTATTTCACATTCATGTGCCTGGATCTTATTATTTCCATGCTTGTGTCATGGGATAGCTCTTGGTCAAATGACTCTTGTTCGGAAATGTCAAAAAGATGTTTCTAGTCCTCTCCTAGGGGATTCCATCAGTTCTCATTTAATGGAAGTATAAAAACAAGAGGACATAAATCCTACATCCACGACCCCCCTACTATAACCCACTCACCTGCCTACCTTTAACTCCCATTGCTCTTACAAGAAGGGCAAGGAACGAACAGGTCAGCCAACATGTGGACTTTATAATCCCCGCTGCTTGAACATTGTAAAAGACTCAGTGTAACTTTGGCAAGCTGGTTAGAGCTCTGCAACTATCCCTTTGATTGCAAAATACACAGGAGCTTGCTCTTGACTGGAGTATTGTTTTTCCATACACAAATGGCTTTTCTTTGCAAAAAGTGCTCAGGGCAAATGTCCAACACCAACCGAATTCCCATGGTTTTGTACCCACTGTTCTTACCTATGAGGGAGAACCGTTTAGTGTACAAAACCAGGCACCATTCGAGGATTTCTCATACTATCACTGCCAACCTGGCTGCAGCATCGTTCTTAGTAAAGTGACCTTTGTGTGAGAGTAAGTTGCAACTATTTTACTCCTGCATTTTCTTTTATAAATACATCTTATCTTTTCCTTCCCCTCAGGCTCAAGCTGTTCAATCTAATAGACCCGAATTGTATTCTTTTCTATTAGCTGACATTTTCCAAGTTCACCACTACTGGCACAGTTATCTGTTTTAGGTATGGAATTGTCCACAGTAATTCCTACAATGCACAAGCCGAAGTGGCTCTTTGGAATTATCCTTGGATATTGTTTAATCCCAGGGTTTAACTCCAGTCCTTAGCAGGCTGTGGTGGTAGGGGTGGCGATGATATTTATATATTTCTGAGCTTTTTTTTTTTTTCCAGTTCTACTGTGGTCTCAACTCCGGTATGTTTCAGGAAGGTAGCGGAAAACCTTCTTGCTGAATATCACCAAGGGTTATGTCTGCTAGGAGATGGGTCTTTGCAGTATGATCCTGTGTTGTCATCCGTCATTATTTTTCTGGGCATGGAGATAAATTTACTCAGAGTAGTCACTTGGAAAAGGATCTTATCTTGAAAAGCATTATGTGAATAAAGACAACCTAACCTGGCACCCCTCCAAAAAGTGTTCTTCTACTCTGATTTTCAACCCCAGAAAATGTTTCTCCTTGGAATTAGTGTTCCAGGAAGAACAGAAATTCAAGTTCTGAATAAATGATTCCTTTTGAAATCAAGATATCATAGTTTTGAGTAATTCTCAAAATATTCGATGTGTATGTATCCCGTCCTCACACAATCATGTTATTTGAAGAAACGGTAATGATCTCCCACTGTATTTCCTGTGGTGGTACTGCTCCTGGAAGAGTCTTGGCCCCAGTGTCTTACATTCTTATGTCCAAAAGGAAGAAGTCCTTTAAAAAAAAGACCCAAACAAGACGTGAGCAGCATGTAGGCTTCACCTACTACCTTCATGTAAATGCAACCCAAGAGGTAGATGCATGGAACCTTTCCATTTCAGTGATCTTTGGTGAATAACCTGGCCCAATTTTTTTTTTTTTAAAGACTATCAAATTCAGACTTAACATTTTCTAGGTAGAGAATTATATGCTCCATAATTTATCTGGTATCTTTTCAAGAACCTGATGGATTCAGGAAGATAATTGCTAAAGGATTCGTGAACTGTAGGAGATGTTTAGGCTCGTTGACTTGGAATTTACATTTGACTTTAGCGGGTAATTGTAAGTACACCGACTTTAGAATAGTCCAGATTTTCCTAGTTGATATCTATTAATCTAGACGTCCCCAGAACTTAAGTTTTCCTCAAAATGCTCCTTGGTCTCATTTCATCCATTTATAACATATGACAGTGTGGATATCAGTATTTTCAAAATGTCTATATAGTGCCAAGTGATTAATTATGAGATAATGTATATTTTCACAGCTTCTAAAGGCAGGTAGGCTATGAGCATATGGCTGCTCTTGAGCTTGAAAGTAGGGAGTTCCTGTTGTGGCTCAGGGGTAATGAACCTGACTAGTATCCCTGAGGATACTGGCTCGAACCCTGGCCTCCCTCGGTGGTTGAAGGATCTGTCATTGCTGTGAGCTGCAGTGTAGGCCTGGATCTGGTGTTGCTGTGGCTGTGGTGTAGACTGGCAACTGCAGCTCTGATTAGATCCCTAGCCTGGGAATTTCCATATGCCACAGGTAAGGCTCTAAAAAGCAAAAAAAAAAAAAAAAAAAAAAAAAAAAAGTAATACCCGTGTGTATGAGAAGGATCCCCTGTATTGCCTAATGACTATGAAGAAATGATTTAACTCACCACTAAACTGTAGTACAGATGTACAGATCAAAATTTTATCATGAGGTTTGTGAGAGTGGTAATAACAAGTGGTAGAATATTCTTAAAAGAGTGTGGCTGAATTCTTAGGATGGACTTACATACTTGGTTAATTTAAGAGGTGAACTGATGGTGTGATTCTCAGCTGGGCGAGTCTGCCCTGCAGGAACTCTTTGGCCTTTGACAGTGTCTGGAAGCATTTCTGGTTTTGTCACAACTGGGAGGTCCACTGCTATCTAGTGGGTAGAGATCCAGGATACTGCTAAACATCCTGCAATGCACAGGACAGCTTCCCTTCCCCAACAGAGAACTGCCTTGTCCAAATATCAATAAAACCAAGAATGAGAAACAGCCCTGGCCCTTTTGGAGACATGACCACAGGAAGCTCTATTGTCTGATGGGCTAAGTATTGGACTGGGCATTCAGAGTTCTACATGTGGGTGCTCATTAATAGCCCAGAAAATTTGCGGAAGGGCAGCCTACCTTATTCAGTTTGTTGTATATAAAAATGAGAATTTATTTGCCACTTTTGCCTTATGAAGTTGAGATAGCCATGTTGGGATAATCATACTGAGGTAACTGAGACAGAAAGGACAGTGGAGTGAAATGACGAGTCTGCACGAACCCTGCTGTGGATGGCGGTGCTCTCTCGCGGGCAGGGGAGTGGAGAGATGCATTGTTCACCCTCAGTCAGGTGCAGGTCAGTAATCACCTGCATCTTCTTTCGGTGAAACCTGGACCCAGCAATTGGTAATTGCTCCAGCATTCTTCTTTCTGACAGCTCACTCGGTCTCCAGGGTTGCGATCATGCAGGGATTAGGTCTTGAGTTTTCCATCCTTTTTGGGGATTTTGTGGAAGGAAGGAGTTCCCTGTGTGTTCATGTCTTGGCATGCCCTGCGGATTAAGACCACACGCTATTGTTTTGCTATCTGTAGATGAGTGCAAGCATCTTGCTGTGGCATTCTGATGGGATCAGCTACACAGTGTGGGGCTGGTAATTGGTGCTTAGCGTATGGAACACATTGAAGAAACTCTGGTCCAATGATGCATGTTTGAAATTGATTTTCCTTTATAGCTGGACGTTGAGGTTTAAAAATAGCCTGTCTCAGCTTTTGCACAAGTAGGAGTACTGAATGAAGATCCAGTATCCAAATTTCTTTTTCTCATACAGTTTCCCCCTTTTCTGGGTCCAGAATGAAAACACAGGCTTTTACCCATTTGGGGGGCTGCAGGTTAGCTATGCAGCACTCTCCATTACACCCCAGTTTTTATTGCATGTACAGAAGGCTAGACAGACGGTTCAGAGACAAGCTCGTTATTGTTTTTAAAATGAAGGTCAGAAATCACCCCAAGCCTTAATCCTTCCATGTAAAACAGGAAGTTTAAACTTTTGATTCAAAGACAAAATTTTGCTACAAAACGTCCCCTTCTTGTCCCACTCTTTCAAATGCCCCAGCCACATACGCTTGGGCTGCTGACTCTCCTAGGCTCCCAAACATTTCTTATTCCCACACAGATGGAGAAACTGTTTGCTTGAAGGCACTGCTTTCCGATAACAAAAGGTACAAATACATTTGGACTCCTTCTAAATCACACAATTTAAGCTGTATTTTTTCTCTCATTTCTGTGGTCTTAGGTATCCTATTCTAGTCTGCTAAATTGTTTCATTTAGTTTCCACTCTTTGGCTGATTCATTTATGTGAAATGTTTTAAGCAGCAAAAGCGCACAAAGCCCTAATCTGCTCTGTTCTGAGCAGATAATGACTATAGCATGATGGCTCTGCCCCTCCTCTCTCGTACAGCTGCTCAGGATGTTCCAGGTTTGCATTTTTTCCTTGGAGCTTCTTTTTCATTCATCCTTCCTAAGACCTTTCCTATTAAAATACTAGTAAGTGAGCATAAATTGGAAGGGAAAAACCAGTGGCTGCCAACATTCTTACTTTATATCCCATGCATTTGGATGTGGAAACCCCCCCCCCCCCTTTTATTTTCTTTCTTTTTTCCTCCTTGGTAAGAACGCTAGATATTTCTGGAAATGGACCACAATGTCCTGGGGAAGCCTCCTCATTATATAGGTAACTTTTGAGTAGTTTAGAAATCTTGTTGCCCCACTACAGTCTAAGACATTCTTCTTTAACATTTAAAATAATTGAAAAACAATTTCTGTATTTTTATGTGATTACATAATTTATAACAGAGGAACACGGTTAAAATGTTTTTCCTCATTTATTTGCTATCTCCTGCATTTTCCTGCAGCCCCAGAGATGTCTCTGCCACCATGTCAAGCTTTCCCAGACTTTTACAAATGTAGTTATATATAGTCTTGCCTCTTTTTCCTTCCTTCTGGATGAACTACTTATTAGGTAAATCAACCTTGTCTCTTGGGTGTCTTTCTAATGTTCTGCTGGAGCATTTTCCCTTACATTCTTCACAGCAAAGGAGGTTATAAAAGTCGAACACAAAAGCAAGGATCTATCTTTCTTGGAAGGTGGGTGAGGGAGGAGGAGGTGAGAAAGATGACAAGCATATAACTTAAAAAATATATTTATATATTTACTCCCTGTCACATGTGGGAGTTATAAATTGGAACAATATGGTTCTTGATCACTGAGCACAATTGAAACTCAGAAATAAGAACAAGAACTCCCTCCCCTCTTAGAAATCGGTGGCTTAATTCGCAATCCCTCACTATTCCCCATTTTCCTGGTATCTCAAACTTATCTGCCACTGCCCTTATGTCTGTGCCCTTCAATGGCAGAATGTTGGGGTTTACAAATAGAAATCACCATCACCTTCCAGCCAGACAGCTTCATTCTCTAGCAAGGGTGATTTCATTTGTTTCAGTTTCTTATTTTCAAATGCGAAGATGATCGCATCACCCTTGCTTTTGCTTGACCCGCTTTGTTTTCTGTTGCCTTTGGAGGGAGGATGCCCCACTGCATCACCCTGCGTTGAGATCCTCTGCCGTATACTGCTGTCTTGTTTCCACCCCATGTCCCCATCAGATTATGCTCTCCAGCCACAGCACATTTTTTTCAGTCTGGATTTTCATGGTCCCTCGTCCCGCCGAGACGTTCCACACCTCGCTGCCTCTGGTGAAACATCCTTCCTGTCCCATGCTGCTTGATGTGGCCAGTTCCTGTCCTTGCTTCAACTCTTGAATTAGACTTTATTTCCTCTAGGAAGCTCTCCTTAATCCTTCTGGATTGGAGTAAGTGGCTCTGTGATGAGGCATTTCTTCAGTCCTCTCCGCTTGTCACGCTGCTGGTTCTTTGGCTTGTAAAATTCATACGCTCCATTGTTTTTCTCAATGTTCTATTCCATCCACATCGTGTGGCATGAATTAGGTCCGCAGCACACATTTGTTGAAAGCTATTGAAGGAAGGAGCTAATGTTTGGGGAGCAGCTTCTGTGCATGGCTCATCATGCTAAGAAAGGTATTTATCAACTTATAAAGTTCCTTCCCTGGGGTGACTCTGAACACTCTTCCTAGTGACGTGGGTGAAGCTGTCGCTCTGCCCCACACACTCATCTGACATTCCCATTGTGAGCTATGAATACAGATGCTAAAGCTCTTATCTCTTACCACCTGTCAAGTTTGTCCTTAGTGCTTTACATGAGCTACCTTATTTAATTCCCATTCTGGGAGTTCCTGTTGTGGTGCAGCGGAAACAAATCTGACTAGGAACCATGAGGTTGAGGGTTTGATCCCTGGCCTCCCTCAAAGGGTTAAGGATCCAGCATTGCCGTGAGCTATGGTGCAGGTAGCAGATGCGGCTTGGATCTGGCATTGCTGTGGCTGCGGTGTAGGCTGGCACCTCTATATGCCGCGGGTGCGGCCCTAAAAAGACAAAAAGATAAAAAAATAAAAATTCCCACTCTAATTTTTTGGGGGCAGCCCCCAAACCTGAAACATATGGAAGTTCCCAGGCTAGGGGTCAAATCAGAGCTGCAGCTGAGGCGTATGCCACAGGCACAAGCAATGCTGGATCTGAGCTGTGTCTGTGACCTACACCACAGCTCTCGGCAACGCCAGATCCTTAGCCCACTGAGAGGGGCCAGGATTTAAATAGCATCCTCATGGATACTAGTCCATGAGGTTCATTTCTGCTGAGCCATGGCAGGAACTCCCCCCACCCTAAATATTTATTGTTTAGTAGTTTGTGAAGTAGGTACTGTTATTATCACTTTGTTTTTGGAAGAGCAAGTTGAAGCTACAACTTCACTCACTACATAGTAAGTTGTGAAGCCAGGATCCAAGCTCAGGCGTTTTGAGTCTACTCTGCTAAACTGATTTTAGTGAACTGAAATGGTGAGATAACTTGGGCCGTTATGGTGAATATGATGATAATCATAAAACCTTATCATTATACATATATTACAACCATATCTCATTTGCTCCTTGGAACCATATTTTGAGTTATCTAAACTGGGTTTTACTTTTCCCCTTCGACTGCTGGTAAAACCTGAGGACAAAATAGTCCAATGGTTATACTCAGTCAGCTAATGAGAAAGAATGGAGTTCTGGAACCCCGCTGTCTGGACTAGTTAAATATTTTCACTGGTGCTCTGTGGCCTTGAGAATAGGCACTGAATTTTTAACAGGGTGATCATGGCTCACGCTACCCCTTCTAGATTCAGCTTCCACCAACTTTCCCCAGGGATCTTACCTTCAACCAGACGAGACTGTCATTTTTTCATACACCTAATACATATTCAGAACTTACCTCTGGATTTACACCTCTGTTTTGACACTCAAACAAGGAAGATTAGCTGGATGGCAGATTTTTAAAAAGAAGGAGGTCCTGCCCAGATTAATTTAGACAAATGAGAGTTTACACGTTGTGATTAGTAAAATGGGACCACTGCAGCATTTCTGCTTTCTGATGCCAGGCCTCCACCAAATCATCATAGCCTGATCATTTCACATCTTTCAATTTGTGGTTTATTTACCCCGATGGTCACACGCTTGCAAGTGAGAGATGGACAGTAACTGTGGGGAATCATGGAGTGAAAAGAGCCTGTTTCTTCAGTCAATAATTGAAACATCCTCACCGCTCAGACACATTAATAGACAACATCTGCTAAAATCAAAAGAAAGAGTGGAAAACAGGATATGAGGCTTTGGGGATTAGAACGAAGGGCATCCACATGGACAGAATTCCCATGACTTGGGGCCTGAGGCCAAGCGACTCGGTGAGGCAAAACGCAAACAACCGAGAAGAAACTATTGAACTGGCACAGAATTAATTTTAGTCGTTTTTCAGCAGTCTCTTTCAGCCTCAGAGATAACAGAGAGAGACAAAATGATTTTGAGTCAGAAAGGAGCGTCAACTGGTCCTCAGGGAATGAGGTTTAAAAAGCTAGAGCATAAGTCTTTTTGCTTTTGAAAGTCTAAAGGGAAATAAAAGAGACCCCTTGAAATGTCTTAAAGAAGTACCGCTGAAAAGCTTGATGGCCTTTCCACAATCTTCAGGTGACTTCTAAAGAAATGAGAATCAGTTAATGCGGGTTGTTTATACTTAGTTCTGAGGAAAATCATACACTCCGGAAAGCAAGCCATGGTGTCTTAAATGTTCTTCAACCAAAAGCCATTGCAGCGCCGACTTTTATTTAGACTCTGTGAGGACCCAGACTCTTCACGACCTTGGCCGGGAGGAAAGACGGGAAAGTGGCGGCTGCCCCGAGAGTCGATTCTGTGAGGCAGAAGAATGCGTGTACTTCTGGAAATACATCATTGTACCCATGATCATTTAGAGATTTTTTTTTTTTAAGAGGGGTCTTTCACAGTTCCAGAGGCAAGGTAATCTTGTTTAGAAGATCAAGTTATGACTTATCTGAGGGTCAGCAAGATTTTTTTTTGTAAAGGACCGGAGAGTAAGTATGTCTGGCTTGGTGAATTATATGGTTTCCATGGTAACCACTCCATTTTGCCTTTGTATCGTGAATGCAGTCAGTGACCAAGCATGCCTCTTTTCCAGTCAAACTTCATTTATAAATATAGGCAGTAGACCCAACTCATAGATTGCTGTTCCCTGAATTCAGCTAAACATGGCCCCATATTTGATGTGAAAAAGCAAGGTTTTTGTTTTTGTTTTTTTTTTTTCCCCACTAAATTCTGAGCAAGTTTCAATAATGACTTCAGCTTTTCTATTTGAATATATTGGTTTAAGTGGCTGCATAGCATAAAACAGTCAAAAAATTTTCTTTCTGATTATAAATGGTGGAAACTATAAAATGTTACTAGAGGTTGCTTTTTCCTTTGACTTTTAAACCTGTGCCAAAACCTCACTCTCATGTCTTCATGTTGAGTGGAATCCAGTGTGAGGCAGGCTAATCTTGGACACAATTCAAGAGGCATGAGGACCAAATGGGCCAACGATACCTCATTATAAGGTGGCATTACTTATGGCGCGTGGACCTCAAGAGTGTTTTTGAACAAGTTTCCTAACGTGGAGGGCTGTGTATTTTTCGTTTTTTTTTTTTTTCCCCCCAGAGGGATAAACCTGAGGAACACATTATTTTTTTTTTTTCCTTTCAAATGTCCTGGAGTAGAAAAAAGAATAGGCTCTGTTGTATTTCTGAATCTACTTCCAGCCTATAATGCTTGGACTCCACCCACATGGGCAATAGAGCACTTTCGTCTCTGTAGCTGAGCGATCACCTCTTATTTTTATTTTACCCCGAGGGATGGGATTAACCCTGCCCATTGCCCTCCTCAACTCGTGCAAAGGAGCTGGGCCTCCAGATGCTTTTAGGAGAACAGTAAGTCATTAAGCCATTCCCGGTGAGCTTCCTGAAGCAGGTGTACTTATGTTGGTGTGTCTGCTGCCATAGAAGTCTCGTCTGAATTTAGAGCAGCTTTCCCTAGAGAGGAGCATAGTTTCGAAAGCACTGGAAAGAGGGAGGTTTTTTTTTATTCCTCTCGCTCTCTTTCATTCTCTTTCTTCTCTCATGACTCTCCAGGGCCTGATAACGTACGATCATTCTGCATCATTAATCACTTCTTCATTTCCAATGAAGAAACTATTATATAAGAAAGATAGCGAGGGCAGCAGTAACAGGTCATTTGTTTTGCCTCTCAGGCTCCACCATCAGCATTGTAAAAGTCTTTATTAATATTTCCATTTGGAATTTGAACTGCGTGGGCTTTCTCGGTTCCTTTGAAGTGAACATTCTGAGATCAGAGCAACATTAATCAATGGTTTTGAACACCAAGCTGCATTGCTGGCTGTGGCTCCCTCACGGGTTTCCACGAGGATGGTCCTGGAGATTGTTCCTGCCCGTGGCTGCCTCACCCCGGGTAGGTTCCGACACATCTGCGTGGCACACTCACCATCTAGCATCTGTCCAGTTGCGGACTTATTTTCCCAAGCTCTGTGGTCCAGGGCAAAATGCATTTGTAGGTGGTAACAGCCATGAGGCTTGTGCTCCTGCTCTGCCTAGGATTCACTCATCCTTCTCATTTTATTATATGGCTAAGAGTTCAAATCACGAGAGAACTGGAGGAGATAATAAACACTAGTGTCCAAATCCTCTTTTTGTCTGATCCTCTTTGACTCAGTTCGACAAGATTATAGAATACATGCTGTGAAGATGGGTAACGTCCTGGGACGTAACAGTGCTCTGTTTCCTCTGGAGCCGCTTAACGATGGTACTTTCTTAGATAATAAAGAAACATTTCCTTTCCTTTTCTTCTTCCTCTCACTGCTTTGGCTCTACTGGTCCTTGATGGGAGGAGAGACACAGACATAAAGGGAAAAGATTGCCGGAGCGCCCATGAATGTTTATCCCTTCAAATCGGCACCCCGTAGAAACTTCCTCTGTGCATGTCTCTTGGCTCTTCAGTGGAAAACATATATCTTATAATTTGCCCATGGGGGAGTTACTCTGTCACGGACTTTCTGGGCTGATGGCCATGCCACTGTGCAGAGTTTTGGCATTGTGTCCTGAATTTGGCTCTGATGACTCACAGGAATGCCCCAGGGCCTAGGATAATCCAGGCCTCCTGGAAAGCAGGCATTTCAGTGAAAGGCTAGCAGGAAGCTGCAGCATCAGGGTTCTAGTCCCATCAGTGGATAATGGGCCGACTCTCTCTCCCCGGGGCTGCAGAGCCGTCATCTCCAAAGATAGGGGTGACAGGAACATGGCCAAAAAGAACTTTTCAGAAACGCGGCCTCAGAGTTAGTGACTTAGGGGAGGAGGGAGATTTCCAGTTTCACTGGAAGAGGAATTTTCTTTGTTGAGAGTTTGGGTAAGGGTCACATCCTGGACTACCCTTGATTACTCATTCTTGTTTGTATGCCCATAAAGTCAAAACTGCCTAATTTTCATCCTATCTTGGTAATATGTGATGTCGCAGTTAGTGGGTAGAGGAAAAGCTGCTTTTGTCACAGCAAAGCATGGCAGCAGAAAGCTGTTAAATACTCAAACCTCCCTTCCTGTGGACCATGGCTATGCAACACTCAAGGTGGAGTTCCCCTTGTGGCTCAGCAGTAATGGACCTGACTAGTATTCATGAGGATGCGGGTTTGCTCCCTGGCCTTGCTCAGTGGGTTAAGGATCTGGCATTGCCGTGAGCTATGGTGTAGGTCGCAGATGTGGCTCAGATCTGGCGTGGCTGTGGCTGTGGTGTAGGCCGGCAGCTGCAGCTCAGGTTTGACTCCTAGCCTGGGAACCTCCATATGCCTCAGGTGCAGCCCTAAAAAAAAAAAAAAAAAAAGAATGCTAAAGGCACAGACTAACAAGACTACAAAGGAAATAAAAACCAAGATTGAGCTCTAATTCTTCCTGCTGTAGTCGTCTTTTCCCGTTCTTTCCCTCTATTTACTTCTCTTCTTTGTATGAAATGCTTTCTTTGTAGATCTCTGTTTCTTTTGTGCTTCATTTTTTTTGGTATAAACTTTTAATTTTGGAACCATTGCAGAAAAATTGCAAAGGTAATAAGGAATTCCTACGTCCTATCCTCAGCTTTGCCTAATTTCGCATCTATGTAAATATGTAATCATAGTATATTTGTCAAAACTAATAAATTAGCCTTGGTGCATCACTATTAATTAGATTAATTAATTAGATTACAGAATTAATTCAGATTGCATCAGTTTTTCCACTAGTGTCCTATTTAATTCCAGGATCGAATCCAGGCTATCGCATTGCATTTGGTATACTTCTCATCCCAGCTGAGGATATAGCTGTGCTTTTTGGTTGGGAAAAACCCAGTCTGTTTCTCTATAAAAAGAATTTACTGTATTCACCGTATCTCTTCTCAAGGCATGTGCCAAAAGCATCAAGGATTTGTTTTTGCCCCAATTTAATGCCTTCTAACAACTCTCTCATATTTTTCCATGTGCAGATGTGTCTTTTTTTTTTTTTTTCATACACCTTGCTCTCCATTCTGTTTCAAACCCAATGGAGATCAAAATTAAGATACCACATTTCCTGCTGAGAAAAGCAGTCACGTGGAGAAGTGAGTTCAGCTCCAGGGGCACTGCAGGCCTGGAGTATTTAAAGATGTGCTACGTTGGGACAGGAAAAAGTGCAAATGGTTGTTGGTTAACAAGTATTCATTATGGCCTTGCAGTGCACACCGAGCTCATGAAAGCTGGCATCACCGATTTGTAAATGCCAAGGCTGGTCAGAGGCGTAGAGAGACCTCCTTTATCCCAGTTCTTTTTATGGAATTGCAAATGGGGGGCAGGGGGAGCAGAGAAGAACTGGTCTTGACCAAGTTCCAATGGAGAGTAAAAGCTAGAATCCACTTCTTTGGTCCTTTGGTCCTGTGCTTCTTAGGTCATTTCTGGCAAGAAAAGCCCTGTTATACAATGCTATGGGGTAAGTATTTGACAGGTTAATTAAGTCATTGAAAGCAGAGAATCATTAAAAGTGATGGCATGTATATTTTAACATCAACATTTTATTTTATCATGAAAACATATAAGTGAACACATAATAAATGGCTTAAAAACATTCATGGCCAAGGATAATTTATTTTTTCTGTGTATGAGTCCAGGAATTAGAGCTCATGTTGTCTTCATTTGATTAGCCAAGATTTCCAGTTGGATTTCTACGTAAAAACACTGAAACTAAAACTAAACACTAAAACACTAAACACTAAAACGAAAACTCTTAAAAAAATGATGTTAAAATAAATTCAACTGGTATAAGATTTTCATATTTGAAAACAAGACAAGCTACCTACACACTGAAAGTGATCAGCTGCCTGTGGGTATCCATCAGCTTACCTTGCAGAGAAAAGAGAGTGTGGATCCAACTGGGAAGTCATTTTGATGGAAAATTAGCTAAGAAATAAATCGAGAGTTCCAAACCGTGTCTCAACACCTGCACCAGGGCTTTGAGCGCTCCACTAGTCCACAGACATCCTTGCTGTCCCTGATTTTTCCTCTGCACTTATTCACTCCATCACATTGTGGTTTGTCAGAAGCTGTCTTACTCTATTTCTTTTTTGTTTGTTTGTTTTTTAAGTTTACTTTTATTAGAGGATAGTTGATCTGCAGTGTTGTGTCAATTTCTGCTGTTCAGCAAAGTGACCCATTCATACATGCAGACACATTCTTTTTCTCATACTATCTTCCGTCATGTTCTACCCCAAGAGACTGCATATAGTTCCCTGCTGTATACAGGAGGACTTAATGTAAACATGCTTCATTTTTACCTAACATCTTTTTGTGACTTGAAGCAAACAAGACTTGTACTTTTATTGTATACCTGCCCAGCATTGAGCTTAGAAGTGGGCAAAGGGGAGTCACTGAAAATGTACTTAGCAAGTTCAGTTGGATTTGATGCTGATGCCTTTTGAGATCACCCAAGGGCCCACGCGCCTCTTTTGCCCATCGTCAGAGGAGCCACGTGGGTGCTCTTTGAAGAATTAGCCCCATAAGGGGGCACATTAGAGAATAAACTAGAGAGGACACCACTATAGCAGGGTCCAAGTGGGTACCTCATCAGTAAGGAGATCAAGGACCACTTGAGGGTATGTTGTGCATCCTCACGTGTCTGGAGAACGTTCTGAACTTGATGTACAGGCTTTGAGCCTCTGAAGAGAAACTCCCTGACAGTGAAGATTGCTCAGTCCTAGACCTGACTACCAGAACAAGTTCAGGGAGTCCTTTCCCACAGACCTTGATAGCAGGATGGATTCATCTCTGTCAGGCATCCCTGAGCTACAGGGTCCCCCGTTCTCCACTTGATTCAAGCATCCAGGGCAAAGGCACAGCTCTTGTCTTGCGGGAGCTCTGCGGGAAGGCAGGCTCTACGACCTCCTAGAAGAGAGCGTGTCGGTGCTTTATCCCTCAGACCTTGAGAAGACCTTCTTTTATCCAGTGGCAACTCTCTGGCTAGACCCTAAGTTTATTTCCTTTTGTGGGTTCTCTGCGGACACGGAGCCTATTTATTTAATCTAATCATTTATTGCTTTCAGAAGAGAAATCTCCACGGATGGAAAGATTGTGCTCAGGGCACGCTCTCTCTTCTGGAGGTAAAACACCTCTGTCTGGTTCCTTCAACCTTTCCTTGTGGGAACTGTTTCTCATCCCTTTGCTCTTCTCTTGCCAAAACAGGGGGTGGGAGGCAGCAGATTACTTCATGCTGGGGCAGGAGGAGTCCCTGCTGATATGTGGGTGACACATATGACGCCAACAATCGAACTTCAGTGACAGCACAGCTCTTGGATCGTTCAGGGTGTGGTGGAGGGTAAGACGAAGGAGACCGAGCAGGTCGCAACACTTAGGAAATGTCTTACTCGAGTCTCTTTAAAAGACTTTAAAATGTGCTGTTCTGTAGTCTTACTGACAGTGGTTTTTTTTTTTTTTTAAATAGTTCAATATGGTTTAAATATGATACTATTCCTCCACTTTGAAAAACTCAGACTTTCCTCCTGGGTATAAAATATTCCCAACACTGAGGACAGTATCATAAAAATACAGTTCGAAGAAAAAAATAAAAAATAAAAGCATGCTGATGCTGTAAAAAGTGGTCATTTTCTTGGAAGTGGGGTCTTTTTGGATTCTCACAGTGGTAAACTGAAGAGAAAAATTGACTTTTTTTTTTTCCTTTGCTCTTGTAAAGTTAGTTGACCTTCTTGTCTTCGTTTTCCTAAATGGAATACTTTGGATGGAACACACAGTGAGTTCTCACCACCAGGCCCTTGTCATCCGCATGCCCAGTCTTGTATTCTGGAACTCTTTAGGTCACAAGTCCTAATGGGAATGTGGAAAAAGAAAGTGGCCAAATGCTCAACCTTTAGAGTAGTTACCTAGAAAGAGTTTTCCCATTTCTTTAAATTTCTAAGAAATCATGGCTATTATTTCTTCAAGCGTCAAACGTATCTGCCACTTCTTGCTGCTCAATTCAATAATGAAAAATCCCCATAGGAGAGAAGGGATTGGTTCTTAGATTTCTTTTTTTTTTTCTTTCTACTGCCGCACCTGAGGCATGTGGAAGTTCCTGGGCTGGGGTGGAATTGGAGCTGCTGCTGAGGCCTACACCACAGCCACAGCACTGCCAGATCCTTAACCCACTGAGCAAGGCCAGGGATTGAACCCACATCCTCACCAACACTATGTCGGGTTCTTAACATGATGAGCTGCAATGGGAACTCCCTTAGATATTTTAAAAAGACTTGGGGGAATATGCCTATGTAAAATGCTGCAGATTACAAATTGATGAAATACTTCAAGATCAGGCATTGATGTCATCTTTTAATCTCAGAGTTGACTTCCTTGTGGCTGGCCGTCTTTCTTTAGAAGAGCCTGCGGAAAACACTCTCTGACATCAACATCATGAATATTTTCTCAGGTCAGTCTCCCAAAGCAATAGAAATTAGAGCAAAAATAAACCCATGGGACCTCATCAAACTGAAAAGCTTTTGCACAGCAAAGGAAACCAAAAAGAAAACAAAAAGACAACTTACAGAATGGGAGAAAATAGTTTCAAATGATGCAACTGACAAGGGCTTAATCTCTAGAATATACAAGCAACTTATACAACTCAACAGCAAAAAAACCAATCAACCAATGGAAAAATGGGCAAAAGACCTGAATAGACATTTCTCCAAGGAAGATATACAGATGGCCAACAAACACATGAAAAAATGCTCAACATCGCTGATTATAAGAGAAATGCAAATCAAAACTACCATGAGATACCACCTCACACCAGTCAGAATGGCCATCATTAATAAATCCACAAATAACAAGTGCTGGAGGGGCTGTGGAGAAAAGGGAACCCTCCTGCACTGCTGGTGGGAATGTAAACTGGTACAGCCACTATGGAGAACAGTCTGGAGATACCTTAGAAATCTATACATAGAACTTCCATATGACCCTGCAATCCCACTCTTGGGCATCTATCTGGACAAAGCTCTACTTAAAAGAGACACATGCACCCGCATGTTCATTGCAGCCCTATTCACAATAGCCAGGACATGGAAACAAGCCAAATGTCCATCGACAGATGATTGGATTCGGAAGATTTGGTATATATACACAATGGAATACTACTCAGCCATAAAAAAGGATGACATAATGCCATCTGCAGCAACATGGATGGAACTAGAGAATCTCATCCTGAGTGAAATGAGCCAGAAAGACAAAGACAAATACCATATGATATCACTTATAACTGGAATCTAATATCCAGCACAAATGAACATCTCCTCAGAAAAGAAAATCATGGACTTGGAGAAGAGACTTGTGGTTGCCTGATGGGAGGGGGAGGGAGTGGGAGGGATCGGGAGCTTGGGCTTATCAGACACAACCTAGAATAGATTTATAAGGAGATCCTGCTGAATAGCATTGAGAACTATGTCTAGATACTCATGTCGCAACAGAAGAAAGGGTGGGGGAAAAAACTGTAACTGCAATGTATACATCTAAGGATGACCTGACCCCCTTGCTGTACAGTGGGAAAATAATTAAAAAAAAAAAAAGATAAAAAAAAAAAAAAAAGAAGAGCCTGCGGAAACCAAAAACAAGTCAGAAAGTTGGTGTCATAGCAGGTGCCATTGTTGAGGCTGAACGTTTATACCGGAGCTCTCCAAACCAGCTGTTAGTATTTCTAAATTTCTAAACCAGCTGAGTTACTCTGAAGGAAAAGGGCTGGCTAGGTCTTGGTGGAATGAAAAGCAGAATCTCAGATCTCGAAGTTTTGAGGATCAGCTAGTCCACTGGTATGATCCTGACTATGAAGTGAGTTAGTGGTTATTTATCCGTCAACTTTATTTGGAGAGTGGTCTTATCTCTCTTCCCCCCCCGCCCCGCCAAGCTTTCTCATCTTCAGGCTGAATTGTCCCAATTTATTGTTATTTCTCCCAACACAATTTTTTTTCCCACTGTACAGCATGGGGACCCAGTTACACATACATGTATACATAATTTTTTCTCCCATTGTCGTGCTCCGTTGTAAGTATCTAGACATAGTTCTCAGTGCTACACAGCAGGATCTCATTGCTTATCCACTCCAAATGCCATAGTTTGCATCCATTAACCCCAAGCTCCCGATCCATCCCCGCTCCCCTTGGCAACCACAAGTCTGTTCTCCAAGTCCGTGAGTTTCTTTTCTGTGGAAAGGTTCATTTGTGCTGTATATTAGATACCAGATATGAGTTATATCATGTGGTATTTGTCTTTCTCTTTCTACACTATCAAGTTATTTCGATTCTTTCTCATCTAGATTCCTCTCCTTTGGAACCACTTTAGTTTGGTGAGGTTCCTCTCAAACTGTGCCTTACTAAGAATGCTACCCTTTGCTGTGCATTTAAATATCTCTATATAGATTTTTTTCTTTTACCCAAAGACCACACTTTAATTTTTCTTTATAACTCATTGTAACTCAGGGCCGGTGGATAATGGCGAGGAACCCTACCTGCCGGCTGAGTTCGGCTTCTAGTAACACCTGCGAAAAAGCAACCCACCCACCTAGGCAAGACTTGTTCTTTCTTTATGGCACTAGGAAACCTAGTGTGACATCATGGATGTCCACCAGAATGCATGGCTTTGAACATTTGAAGGGAATCTGAATTCTTTCTTCAAGATCGAGTCCCTTGATAGTTGGCGCATGCAACTTCCTTTTTTATGAGGAAAATGGATTTAAAATCTTGGAGAAAAGATTCCAAGAAATCTTTGTGGACACGAAATTGCTCCTGGAAAACAATATTCTGATGACCAAAGCGTAAATGAATCAGGATCACGTGGGTTGCATTTCTGCTCAGGCACACACAGTTCAAGCGTGAATGGAAAAGTGGTTACGTCTTGTGAGCTTCATAGTTTTCTCTCTTTCTGAGCCTCTGAGCTTCTCCCCTTACATCTGGGAAGGACGAGGGAGGGTTTGAGAGCTTCACAAAACCTCAGCTACACCTGGCTTTCTTCTTGCCACCACTGAAGGCTTTATGGATGAATTTTTATGACATAAATAAATGTAGCTCTGGAAAACTAATAAACAGTCCCTGCTTTACCAGGTGGGTCGAATGTCAAAAGAGCCCAGTCTGAGGTTTTCTTGATTTTTGTTTCTTGTTTCTCTATTTGTCCAGCTTTCAGATTTCCCTGGACACTTAAAATCTCTCTGTCCTCACATACTCCCAAGTATAATTAAATCAACCCTGCTATTTCCTTGAATAACTTATAATTCTAAAAAAGTACATTCTTCCTTGATAAGGAGGCAGGGAAAAAACTCATTAATTTTAATGATCTCTTTTGCACCTGGGAAGGGAGGTGAGCCACAGATAGAAGTCGTTGCAGGCTCTTAGACGTTGTGTCGCCCCTGATTTTCAGAGCTGGGTTGTAACACTCTCTGGATGGCCAGACCAGCCCATCCTGACTTCGAGGGGGCCCTCGGTAATTAATAATTAAGAATGTCTTGTGGTTAGTCCAACTCAAATTTTCTATTTTTTATTTTTTAAAATATTTTTTTAATAGTTGATGGACGATGTTCTGTCAATTTCTGCTGTACAGCAAAGTGACCCAGTTATACATACATACATTCTTTTTCTCATATTGTCTTCTGTCTTCTTCTTTCACAAGTGATTGGATATAGTTCCCTGTGCTATACAGCAGGTCCAACTAAAATTTTAGCAATAGGTCCCCCAGTTATTGGCTTCCTATCTTTTCTAAATCTCAGTAGAGCTGAGTTTCTGTCTTCTGGTCAACATTCCAGTGAACAAATTTCCCTGCTTGTCCCCATTATTCTTTTTTAAATTTATTGTTTTAATTACAGTTCATTTACAATGTTATGCCAATTTCTGCTGTACAGCAAAGCGACCCAGTCATACATAGATATACATTTCTGTTCGTATATTATCTTCCATCATGTTCTATCCCGAGAGACTGTATAGACCAGAGACAGTTCCCTGTTCTGTACAGTAGGACCTCATTGCTTTCCCCATCGTCGTCGTCAAGATTTCTGCCTTGGAACCTTAATCCTTTGGGTGACCAGATGCTTATCTGGTAGCCTGTACCCCGGGGCCTGCATTTATTGCTTCTGAACCAAGATCAGCACACTCAGGCCTCCCAGAAGCTGTCCTCAGTGTGCGTGACATCCATTCGTTGCCTCCCACTTGTAAATTCTCAGTCCTCCACTCCCCCCTCAAATGTCCTGCTTTATTCATTTTGATTCACTGACTTGTTTTCTTATTAATTTGTTTATTCATTCAATGTATATCAACTGCCTATCTAGTTATTCCAATGAGACTGGTGTGGTGTGAACAAAGTAGCATTTAACCAGGTGCACAGCAGGGTGGCGGGCGGCGTTGTCGGCGAGGGAAAGAGCCCTTGTCCTGATTCTGGGTGGATGTAACACGATGAAAAGGGCAGAGGGAGTCCTTGCCCTCATAGAGCTTGTCCTGGAGTTGTTAGATGATGCTTTTCACTGGGAAGTTTTGGTCAAATTACAGATTCACAGATTCTTTCCCTGGAAATTCTGAAGTGGTTGATCTAAAGAAGGACTTGGAAATTTGCCCATTAACAAGCCTTCCCGGTGATTCTTATCTTCACCAGGTTTGGAAAACTCTGCAGCATGGACGATACAAAGGCTCTAATTGTGAACAGTTCCATCTGACTGGATGTAAGGTGTGGGATGGGAGTTGGTGAAAGATCAGTTTGAAAAGTAATCAGGAGCCGTATCACAGGAGAACTTGGATGGCAGCTAAGGAGCCTAGGCTTTATCTAAAGGCTGTGGGAGGCAGTGAAGGGTTTTTTAGAGGGTGACTATAGGACAATTTTTCAAAGTCTCCTCTTTGGCATTTGAATGGTCAGGAGAGCAGCAGGGATGGGAGGAGGGAGATGAAATCAGGATAGACAAAGATGATATCCATAGGTACTGAGCTTCCAGTACAGGTTTGGGATGGAGACATGAATTCCAAGTCACCTCAATACACATAGTAATTGAACAAGCTAGGCAATTCGCATCTTTTCAATTTCTTTTTTCCAACACATGTATCGATCTTCTGGTTTCCCAGCTAGCTATCCATGTGTGATTTTGTCTCAAACCAAAAAGGAAGGTAGTTATTCCCTACATTAGCTGTTCTTAACTTAAATCCAAACCCTGAAACCCCCTTGCCTATAATGCCTGCCCTCCACCCTGCTTTTCATCTGGTTAAATCCTATTTTGTTCACACCACACCCCCTATCATTAGAGTAACCCAAGAGGCAGTTGATAAGCATGGAATGAATAAACAAATTAAAGAAGACAAGTCAGTGAGCCAAACGCATGGAGCAGGACATTTGAGGCGGGGGCAGGGACAGGATTGAGAGTTTACAAGTGGTAAGTAATAAAGAGAGGTTGACAAATAGATTTTGTCTCAAACCTGGGACCTTGTGCCCCTTTTCAGGTCCCCGGATCCGGCCCAACTTTCTGGGTCTGCGTGAACTCCTGCTCCAGGCTTCCCCGTCTTAACTAGTGAACTGGCTGGGGCTTGATCCTCAACAGGCATCCCGTGAAGGCGAACAGGATGCTCTTTTCCCATCTTATCCCGTCTGCTTGGTCGTATTTCTCTGGGGGCTGGAATCCTTTCTTACTCATCTAAACCTCTGTGGTTTCCTGCAGAAAAATGGAGTCAGGCTGCCTTCGTGGTAGGAAGTGTCACCTACCTCTGCCTGATTAGTAGCTAGAAGAGTCTAGACCAAAATGTCCTTTAGGGTTTTGGATTTAGGATCAGAACAGGTAATTTGGGAAAGACTACCTGCCTGCTCCACCTCTTTCCTGTGACCGGACCTGTAAAGCCAGACTGTTGCTTCAGAAGCACAATTTCTATTGATGTCATGGTTTTTAATAGTCATAATGATAATAATAATAGGAACTAGAGTGTTGCAAGCAGCAAACTATATGATTATTATTTTCCTCACTGTCTCTTTAAACCAGATCTGTGGGTGAGTTTATCCCTTCTTTTTGGTTGAAATCCTGACCAGCCTCCAGAAAACTTTTCAGACACTTTTAAATGATAAAAAGCCCACAAGTCACTTTCAGCCCCAAGACACACAGCGGAAATTTGCCGTCCAGTTTCCTAGTTAGCGTGGCAATGCCATAACCTAGTATTGCTTTGGTTTGGAAAGCCTCGAAGGTGAGGGAGGTTCTTTTTTTTTTTTAATTGAAAAAACTTTTTTCTTTATTGTTATTTCCCCACTACAACTTTTTTCCTACTGTACAGCATGGTGACCCAGTTACCCATACATGTACACATTCTATTTTCTCACATCATCATGTTCCATCATAAGTGACTAGACAATAGTTCTGATCGCTACAGAGCAGGATCTCATTGCTAATCCATTCCAAAGGCAACAGTCTGCATCTATTTACCCCAAGCTCCCAGTCCATCCCACTCCCTCCCCCTTCCCCTTGGCAACCACAAGTTTATTTTCCAAGTCCATGATTTTCTTTTCTGTGGAAAGGTTCATTTGTTCCATATATTAAATTCCAGATATAAGTGATGTTATATGGTATTTGTCTTTCTCTTTCTGACTCACTTCACTCAGTATGAGTCTCTAGTTCCATCCATGTTGCTTCAAATGGCATTGTTTCATTCTTTTTTATGGCTGAGTAGTATACCATTGTGTATATATATATACCATATCTTCCTAATCCAGTCATCTGTCAATGGAAACTTGGGTTGTTTCCATGTCTTGGCTGTTGTGAATAGAGCTGCAATGAACATGCAGCTGCATGTGTCTTTTTTAAGGGAAGTTTTGTCTGGATATATGCCCTAGAGTGGGATTTCTGGGTCATATGAGTTCTATGTATAGATTTCTAAGGTACCTCCATGCTGTTCTCCATAGTGGCTGTACCAATTTACATTCCTATCAACAGTGCAGGAGGGTTCCCTTTTCTCCCCACCCCCTCCAGATTTGTTATATGTGGACTTATTAATGATGGCCATTCTGACTTGGGTGAGGTGGTGTCTCGTGGTAGTTTTGATTTGCATTTCTCTCAGGGGACAAGTAGCAAGCTCTCTGTGTGGCCGCACTCCTTTCTATAGGATTGAGATGTAGGGCAGATGGTCTTACTCTGCCCCAGCACCATACAAACACTTTTTAGGGTGTTTATTCCTTTCTAACTTTTATACCCTTGAGGTGGGTGATAGGCTAAGGCTGACCTAGCCAGTTGCAGAACCTAGGCAGTCCAATCTCTCACTGTGGGCTGTGGGAGTTCAAGTTCTTGGCGTCTAGAGGTCTGTCTTGGTCATTCTGCCTTAGCAAAAACTAAGTGCGAAAGGGCCACCGATGAGAAAGGTTCTGCTCGCAGGGTGATTTTGGCCAGTGCTAATACTTTACACAGTACTTCTACATATATTAATTTCATTTGTTTTGTAGCAGTTCCATGAAATAAGCAGGACAGAAATGGTGATGGCCAGGTAGGTTAACTGGGGTCTGTGAGCCTGGAAGATAGTCACGATGGAATTTGAGTTGAAACCCAAGTTTTGGGCTTTAGGCTGTTTTAGATTTGGCTTTGGGGAATGGAAATACAATGTTTTAAAAATGGGCCCAGGAGTTCCTGTTGCGGCGCAGCGGAAAGGAATCTGACTAGGAACCATGGGGCTGCAGGTTCAACGGCCTCGCTCAGTGGGTTAAGGATCCTGCATTGCTGTGGCTGTGATGTATATCAGCAGCTACAGATCTGATTCAGCCCTAGCCTTGGAACCTCCAAATGCTGTGGATGCAGCCCTAAAAAAAAGCAAAGAGAAAAAGGGGGGGGGGGCCCAGATCCAGCTTTACTCATTACTATATTGTGACTTGTACATAAATTTCTTAACCTTTCTGATCCTTCATCTCCAAGAATAAAATAGACTCAATACTGTGTATATCCATGATTTTGGTGAAGCAGTGCTCAGGGTCTTGTTGCATACAAGTCTGAGTGGCACCTGAGATTCTGAACTTCTGACAAGCCCCCAAATGAAGATGCTGCTGCTGGTTTGGAGGCCAACCAGGAGCAGCAAGGGTCTCATTAATTCACACCACAAGATTGGTACACGGTAGACAGTCAATAAACAGCAGTTTCCTTCTCCTTCCTCAGTAGTCCATCTGCTCTGCTTGCCATTTGATTTTAGGATCCACTGTAAATTGACTCAGGAGGTCCCTTTGTGGCTTGGTGGTAACAATTCCGGCCGGTATCAATGAGGACTCAGGTTTGATTCCTGGCCTTAATCAGTGAGTTAAGGATGCTGTGTTGCCATGAGCTGTAGCATAGGTTGCAGATGTGGCTTGGATCCTGTGTTGCTGGGCCTGTGGTGTAGGCCGGCAGCCGCAGCTCTGATTCGACCCCTAGCCTGGGAACTTCCATAGCCACACTTCTGGCCCTAGAATGAAAAAAAAAAAAAAAAAAAAAAAAGACTCGTTATTTCGAAGAGTCGGGGATAACATGGAATACACTTTAAAAAGACCCCCTCACACAGACCCCCTCTTACCATCCTCTGTGAAGGCAGTTGAGAGCAGAATGCACTAGTGAAAGAATATTCTAGCTTTCAGCAGTATGGCACCGGCATTGTTAATGTGAGAAAAATTACCCAGATCAGAGGGGACGCCTGACTCCAGGTTCCCAATTACTTTGTCTTCACTGAGCTAATAAGTAGAAGACTTGCCAGAAAAGTGTGAAAGATGTTTTTTGAGAGTTATTTTAAAGAAATGAGATAGTTGTAACAAGCCTGGACAAGGCTCGTGGCCACTCCACATGATGGTCTAAAGCCATAATCCAGCTGTAGTTTGCACAGTAATTTTTCCATTATGATCTACTGAGAAGGGAAGGACAAAAATATCTTCAAACCCCAAACCTGACTTCCACTCCTGAGCACATCTGCTGGCTCTCTGTCATGGCAGCATATTGGCATTTGTCTAAGCTCATTAATCTTTAAGAAGGTGTAAAGAAATAGTGGAAAAAACTTTCTTTCCAGCGAAGGGCTGAAAATCAGGCCTTTAGCGTTCAGTGCCTTGGCCTGATAATCAAGCAACATCTTAAAGTGTCTCCAATTGCAAAGATAAGCCTATGGGGGGAGGGGGCATTTCTTGGATCGCTTTTCTAAATTTATTTGTGATACTTGGCATTTCCTCCTGAGTGAAGACACCCATGCTAGCACCGTGAGCATCTCAGCTACCAAACTAGCCTGGGATGAAGTCACATGAATTGCTTCCCTGTGGACAAAATCAGAGGGGACGCTTCCACTTCCCCAGGTGGCCGTGCGTGGTCTGTGGCTTGCGGTGTGTAGGAGGGAAATTGACGTACTGGACACAAGCAGTGGAAAAAGGAACCAAGAGGGATAAAATTGTTTGTGGTATAGGAAGGCACTTTTTGTTTATTAATAGAAAAGATGAGAATACGCAGCAATTTTCTTGCAAAAGTTACAGAAATTTATAGAAGCTGGAAGAGTACAACAGAAGAATTTGTTGTCCCTGCAGTGTTTTTTCATTACCAATAAATGCAGACCATAATGACATGTTTACTGTTTTTTTCCATTGCAAAAGTAATACTTATAAAACAATATTTGGAAATATAGAAAGTCAGTGGAAATATATCCATAATTTTGGCATTTAAAGGCAACCGGGTTGAACATGTTGTAATGTTTCTTTCTGGCCTTTCCTTGTGAAAAAGAAAAGAAAAGAAAATTTGGTTTCTGAAAATGTTTTTGACCAGACCGTGTGGGTTGATAGCCTCAGACCCATCAAGAAATGAGGTAATTGGCTTCTCCATCATAAGATAGTGCTACTTTGACCGCAGTTACCAAGAAAGGTTAACTTTCAACAAAGAGATTCTTTTTTTTTTTCAGTTTTATTTTATTTTTTTTAAGTTTTAATTTTTTTCTGGGATATTTGATTTACCTTGTTCTGTCCATTTCTGCTGTACAGCAACAAAGAGATGTTTTTTAAAAAATAGATTATAGTTGATTCACAGTGTTGTGTCCATTTCTGCTGTACAGTATAGTGACCCACAGTGTACATAGATGTACATATACATTCTTTTTCCTCTATTGCCTTCCATCACAGTCTATCCCTAGAGCCTGGATATAGTTCTCTGTGCTGTACAGTAGGACCCCATCGCTGGGATGGATGGGGAGCTAGGGCTTAGTAGAAACAGAGAGATTCTTAATGTCTTACATCGCTTGCCAAACAGGGTGCCCCTTTTAGAGGGTCTCTGTGATTTATGGACAAATACTCTGCGCTCTCTCTAGCGTGTGCTATCGGTCCCTCTTTGAAAACAGCCTTCCTAAGGTCTCCTCTCTTGGGGTGACCCAGTCGCTCACCTCCCCTGCTGAGTGTCAGGCGCTCTCCCTCTACACCTGACTCAGGAAGAACCTCCTCCCTCCTGACCAGACACACAAATTCTTGGAAGGGTCTTAATTTGAACTTGTGAGTGAAAGCAAACCTGTAATTTTCAAAAATTAAAGAACTGGTAATCCCTGGCCTCTGGCTTGTAAGCACCCCTCCTTCCTTCCTGCAGTGTGAGCTTTATAACCAACAAGATCACCTTTAAGAAAAGTCTGCATTTATGGTTTTTATTTTCTGCAGAAAAAAGTCAGATGTCCTCTTGAAGTGTCAGCTATTGCATGCTTCATTGCTCTGCTTTTGCATGTCAGTCAAAAGTCAGCTGGGCATATTTGTGTGTCTCTTTCTGGGTGCTTCAGTTTATCCTATTGATTTATGTCTCTGTCCCTCTGCTCAACCACGCCGTCTTGATTACTTTAGCTATAGGGTCATTTGGAAATTGGACACGCTCATTCTTTCTACTTTATTCTTTTTCAAATCTCTTTTAAGCAATTCTAGTTCCTTTGCCTTTTCCTATAAATTTTAGAATAGTCTTATCTATGGCTAGAATAGTTTTATCTATATCTGCAACAAATCTTGCTGGGATGTTTATAGGAGCTGTCTATCTGTATTTCAATTTTGGGGAAAACCACGGGCTTCTTTAGTATTTTATTATGATTACATGATTATTATATATGAAGACGCTTAAGTCTCTCCATTTATTTAAGTCTTCTTTGAAGTCTTCCATTCGTATTTGTAGTTCTCAGTGTATAAGTTCTGTGCATTTTTTTTTTAAGCTTTATACATAACTATTTGGTAGAATTCTCCAGCAAATCCCACTGAGCCTTGAGTTTTTTGGTGGTGGTGGGGAGGAGTCTTCAAATTAAAAGTTTAGCCTGTCATAGGACTCTTCACATTATCTAATTTCATATCAGGTGAGTTGTCATAAGTTGTGTTACCTGAGAAATCCGTCCATTTAATAATTGTCAAGTTTAAATGTGTAGAGTTTTGGGAAGAATTCCCTCCCTATCTTTTAGATGTCTTCCATCTGTCTTCTTTTCAGTGATACCTTCTTTTCTTCTTGTTATGGTGATTTATACCTTGTTTTTTTTTCAGTCTTGATAAAGAAAACCTTTTTGTCAGTTTTGCTGATTTATTTTCAATGAGCCAGGTTTTTATTTTTTGCGTGTGTGTGTTCCATTTCTATCCTCATTATATTCATATTTTTATTTTAAAATTTTTCAATTTGTTTTTGTGTGTGTCTTTTCTAGCACCGCACCATGGCATATGGAGGTTCCAAGGCTAGGGGTCCAATCAGAGCTGTCCCTGCTGGCCTACGCCAGAGCCCTGGCAACATGGGATCCAAGCCGCATCTGCAACCTACACCACAGCTCATGGCAACGCCAGATCCTTAACCCACTGAGCGAGGCCAAGGATTGAACCCGAAACCTCATGGTTCCTAGATGGATTCGTTAACCACTGAGCCACAACAGGAACACCTATATTCATATTTTTAAAAAATCATTGTGGAGTTCCCGTGTGGCTCACTGGAAACGAATCTGACTAGTATCCATGAGGACACAGGTTTGATCCCTCGCTCAGTGTATTAAGGATCTGGCATTGCCATGAGCTATGGTGTAAGTCACAGGGGCGGCTCGGATCCTGCGTTGTTGGGGCTGTGGCTGTGGTGTAGGCCAGCCGCTGTAGCTCCAATTTGGCCCCTAGCCTGGGAACCTCCATATGCTGTGTGAGCAGCCATAAAAAGACAAAAAAATAAAAAATAAAAATAAAAAGTAAAAATAAATAAAAAAATAAAAAAAGTTGAATTTTGTTTTGGCAGGGAGTTAAGTGACTTGCAGCTTGACCTGATCCCTGTGAGGCTTGTTTTACGATTTCTTAAGGGGAGTCTAGAGAATGTCTTCCTTTAGGGCTAGTTTAGTTCTCCTTATGAAGCATGCCCCTGCAGGTGGCTTTAGTCTATGTCGGGTGCCCAGCAAGTTCTCTCCATCCTTACCCATCACAGCTGAGTCTTGGGGAAGGAGAAGCTTCACCTTGTGCAAGCATAGCTCAATATTCAACAAAGGACTCAAGCTACCCTCTCTGTGTCTGAGCTCCTCCTCTCTGGTGCCCTGCCCCTCCCATTTCAGCTCTCTCAGCCTCCTAGAATTCTGACCTCTCTTTCCTAAATTCAGTGTTCTGCCTGGGTTTAAACCCTTTGTGGCAGTCTAGGACACAGCTGACTCCAGCCAGAAAGCCGTGTTGATTGCAGGACTTATTTCTCTCTCTGTTTTCAGAACTCACAGTCTTGGGCTCTATTTCCCAGTGTCTGAAAATACCTGTTTCATAGATTTTATCCGGTTTTCAAGTTATTTACAGCAAGGGGACCATTTGGTCCTAGTTAGGCCGTCACATGCAGAAGTGAGAGTCCCTAACTCTGCGCCAAAAATGTTTAGATTTATTGAGAACAATTGATGTTTCTTTCTTCAGCTTCTTGTAGATCTTTGGAGGGGCTTCCATTCATTTCTTCTCAAATACATCCACGAATCACTTGGACTATTTTAATGTGATGTACAAATGTCACTCCTCCTTTGCTCGCTATCATCAGCTTTCTTTCCCTAAATGAGCAGGACATGTTTTTCTGAGGCTACGGCTTTAGTAGGTAGGGCAGAACATTCCATTGTTCTCCCCTCATTGCAGGGGAATAAAATCCTAAGAATGGGCAGCATGACAAGACCTAATGTTGCCCAGCAGATCCCTTGGCACCTTGGAGCCTCTTTCCCCAACCCCCTTCTCTTTGGCATGGGTCGGGGAGGGTCATGAATAAAGGGCCCTTTCACTCACATCTTACCTGCCATGAGCTTGCCTGACAAGTTGAAACTGACTTTCTCTCCATAATAAAATTCTCCAAAAAGTTTCACCAAGGCTATATCAGTGGGTGTTTAAAAAATACTTTTATCAATCAGCTTCCTAATTACATGGTAAGATCTCAGTATTCATCCGAAAGGGACGTGAGCCAAGATGTTTTAAGGAAACATGGAGGGGAAAAAAAAAAAATCTCTCTTTTCATGAGCTCTTCAGAAAACATTTCCCCCTATTTGTCAGGGATGTCAGGTGGAGGCGGATGCCCAGGCTCGGTTCAAGCTTCCAGGAGTGACAACAAACGGAAGGTCTTTCCTCTTTTTCTCCGTCAACCCTACACTTTTGAATTTTCTCTTACTTAGAAAAACCGGAATTCTGGAATTGATAAAGTGTTACAATTTGAATTATATATTGTCATTGAAAGAGGTATGTTGTAACTAATGATTTTTTTTTTTTTTTTTTGGTAAATCAGTTTAAGATAACTTAAGAAGGGAGTTCCCATCGTGGCTAGGGGAAACGAATCTGACTGGTATCCATGAGGATGTGGGTTCGATCCCTGGCCTTGCTCAGTGGGTTAAGGATCTGACGTTGCTGGGAACTGTGGTGTAGGTCACAGACACAGCTCCGATCCCAAGTTGCTGTGGCTGTGACGCAGGCCGGCAGCTACAGCTTCGATTGGACCCCTAGCCTGGGAACCTCCATGTGCCGTGGATGCAGCCCTAAAAAGACAAAAAAAAAAAGGTTACTTAAGAAGGGCCTCACACTCAGTATTATAGTACAGGGTAAGAGGGTTACATGCAGTATGAAGAAAAATTTCTTTTGATTTTCTGAGGAAGGTTACATCTCTGTAACCAGTTACAGTTTATACCAATTTCAGAGCAGACAATTGAGGCTCTCCGGGGGCAGCAGTCATGCCCTTTGACTGGGGCGTCTCGACTGGCCCTTCATGAGGGCGTCTCTTGATTTCACAGCTTCTCTCTGTGATTCTCTCCAGCCCTTGACCCTCGGCGAGGACAGCAGACAACGCCCACGGCCTTGCGGAACTCCAGCCACATGGACGCAAACCCTTTTCTCAGGCCTCTGAGTGCATTTTGAGCCCTCCAAGTCCGGGGGCCCCGATCCTCTCTCCGGGGATATTTTCAGGTTCATGTGAGTAGGGCTGGCGAGGGATTATGCTGGAGTCAGCCACGGCCCCATCCTTTCACCTCGCCTCTATTTTTAGGTGCCCTCGTTCCCTTGGTGATCTCATCTTTTGTCGTGGCTTTAAAAAGCATCCCGGTGCTGGCAGCTCCCTGGTTTATATCCAGGGAAGCAATTGGAAGGTTTAGAGTGAAAAAAATGGTGCCATTCAAGGCAGGCTTAAAGGATCAGCTCAGAATTTCTGCTCTGACTCCACAGCTTATTCAACCCTCTACCTAGATGTCCAGTAGGCAGCTCAGACACAGTGTGTCCCACACGGAGCTCCCTCTCTTCCCTGCGCTCCCTGCTTTCTGCTGGTTTCCATATCTCAGCCAGTGGCCACTGCCTCCTTTCGGAAGGTCAGGCCCAAAATCTTGGAGCCGTTTCTGATCCTGTCTTCATCTCATATCATGTGTTCAAACTATCTAAATAAAAATCTATCTATTCAATACTATTTGTCTCTACCTTTTCTATATACATCCAGAATCTGATCACTTATCATTACTAGGCCACCAGGGATTTCCACTAAATATTGGCTGATTGGATGATATGCGTGGCTGGCTGGCTGGCTGGAAGGGAACGGCCGCGGTCTGCTAAGGGTGGGGACTCTAGAGCCCCCAAAGCGTCTCTTAAGGAAGGAAGCAGTTGCTTGTTTGTTGGGTTGAATTCTCACTCCATATTTTGAGCTCTATGTGGTCATTCACTGAAAGACAGTTGGAGTGACTCCTTATTTACTTCTTGGCCAGCAGAGCAGTTTTGTTCCCTCTCCCAAACATCCAGTTTTTCAAAGAAGATTCATTACTTGCCAGATTCTCCCCACCTCCCTCATTCTCTCCCCCTCTACCCTCTGAGGACAGTTTGGGTCTCAAAAGTGATTTTCTACACCTGCGTGATGACTAATCAGAGTATGGACCAGGAGATGGGGAAGAAGTGACAGAAAGATGAGAAAAAGGAGTTAGCTAGTGAGGCGAAGAGGCGCTGCTCAATAAGGCAATACGGGAGAAAGAAAGAGTCGAGAAGATAAAAGCTGAGTGGACAGAGATGGAGAGGGAGCATGCGGAGAGCGTCCAGAGGCAGTGCGGTTGAGAATGCCAAGAAGAGAGAAGCAGATATGAGAAGGGTTGCCAGAGCACATGGATTGACTCAAATTTAATATCATTTAAGAAATCGGAGTAAAGAATGTAGTTCTATTTTTTTTTTTTTTCTACAGTGGTCCCTGAAAAGGTCACCACACAAGCCGCAACTTTTTGCCCTTGATCGGGTAGGAATAATAGAGCACTATTAACTGCTCTGTCGCTGTGGAAAGTCCTCCAGGAAGAAGGACAAATTGCCAGCTGCTATGCTGAGATTTCAATGTCACCTGCTTTCATTTGTTATTATTGCTGCATGAGTATTTTAAAGGGAAATTTTATATTTCAAAGATTTTTAATTTTTAAAGTTGTATTGAAGTACAATTGATTTACAATGTTGTTATAATTTCTGCTGGACCACAAAGCAGTTCAGCTATACGTGTGCACACATTCATTCCTTTTCAGATTCTTTTTGAAGACAGCCATCTCTAGTAGGAACTGCTAGCCTGATAACATTTTAACTAGTTTTGCTTTGGAAGGGAAGAATGTTACTGGATTGGAGGGTGTAGAAGAGTAGCCCATAATGGAGAAACATCACTCAGAAGCACCTGGAGGCAGGTAAATCACCGATAGAAGGCAAAATACATGCATTGTTGTTGCAGTGCAGAGCAAACTATGGTTGGTCAGGGCACCACAGTTAGCATTTCAGTAGAGAAGGAATATCTGGTCAGGATTTTCCATCCTCCCATTTCTGGGTCCTGTGGGGTTAGACGTTCTTTTCCTCCAAGGGAGATGTTTCTGCCAGGGGCACAGCAGGAGCCTCGTTTCTACAGCTCCTGTCTGGAGACTTTGGGTTTCTTGTTCTCGGGGACCAACAGGCAAGAAGTGGAGCCACCATCTTGGCAGAGTCACAGGCTTTGATCAGGCCTGGAGGCAGAGTTGCAAGAAAGAAGAGTGTGACTTCCAAGCGAGTCCACTTAGGCGTCTATTGTACTTGCCCAGTTGTGATGGTAGATGGCCAAGTGCCACAGACTCACCTGAGAAGGACAGGGGACCCAGGGGCCCAGATCCCTCAGAGACAAGGCTCTAGTGCACGCCACCAGAATAGCCAGACACCAGCCAAGATCCTGCCTGGGATGAAGAAGACCTAGACTGGACGATGGAGAAGAGAGATGATGAGTACCAGCTGCAGCACGACCAGGGGCAGGGATGGGGGCTGTGGTTCATCCCAGGGACTTTCATCTTAGTTTTCCCAGGAAGTGATGCTTGGTTAGAATGAGGAACAACTGCTTCCTGAACGTATATGAAGACGTGGCTCCAAGTGGCACCAGGAATAGATTGTGATGGACCTGGAGATGTGTACCCCAAACCCTGCTCTGGGAAGGACGTGTCTCTGGCTGTTATCCTCAACAGAGATCCTACAGTTCTCAGCCCCTTCAGAGATGGTCTCAGCTGCAGAGAGCTCCCTTACCTAAGGTCACCCCCTCCCTTCCATGGGGGACAATGACCAATGGAGGTAGGGGTGTAAAGGCCCATCCATTTCAACTCTGAGTGAGATAACCCAGGCTCCGGGGCTCCCTGTGGGGTTGGCTAAGGCTGTCAGGTCTGTATCACAACCTGTATTCCTTTGGCTCAATCCTTCTTCCCCCCACCCCAGCCTCCCTTCCACAGGTGTTGATCCTAAGGGAACACTGTATCCTGCTTACTAAGCTCTACCTCAAGTCTGCTGCTGGACCACCTAACCAATAACAGTGCTGTATGGCTGAGGGGATTTTTGTGGAGTTAAAACTAGGACAAGGGAATGAAAGCCTGGGAATTCTTTATTTTTAATTTTATTTTTAGCAGATGCAGTATTCTGAGAAAGGGATTAACATGATTAAACATGGTGGCCAAGAAATATGATTCTTGTTGCTATGTTGGAAGACCTGGACATGTAAGAGGCTAAAATATAAACCAGACTGGGAATCTGTTTCGGGAGTCTAAGAATGAAATCCACAGGCTAACGGAGGGCTGTAGTTGGAGGGAAATACTTAGGCTATTTTTCAAAAGAGAATTGGAAAGATTTGGCGTTGACCTGGATGTGAGGGTGCAGACGAGCCGGCTGGAAGAAATATTGATTCCAAAGCTGAGAGCAGAGGTTGTCTGAGAAGGCCACTGATGGGAACAGACAAATGCAAAAGGGTTTAATGAAGAGGAAAATACCCTCAAGTTTTAACATCTCAAAATGTTGACATGATGCTTACGTGGGCATTTCTTTGTGTTGGGTGCCACCTTAATTATCCGGCCAGATGGAGGTACCCCGTGTACAGTGGGGCAAGGTGGTACCAGCACTAGGCATCATGGCCACAGCTGAGTGGAGGCTGAGATCTAGCCTGGATGGGGCTGTGTCTGCTATAGAGGAGGGGTGTCTTTCTGATCCACACAAATATGTTGCATGAGCTAGTCAAGGCCCTGGCTATTGTCTTGAAATCAGAGATAGATATACTGTGATGTCTGACAAAATGCATGAGTTTGATTTAGGTTAGAGGTGGAGAGTTCATGGAGAAAAAGCTTTAAGAGATTACGTTTCCTAAGGGTCTGAGATTAGGCAAGTCACTTAAACCTTCGAGTGTCATCTTCCTTATGTGTGTGGCAGGATGGTTTGTGTCTCTTTACTTGTACTCCCCGCCCCCAGGTTCTTCATACCTAGCGATGACAACCAAAGGAGATGTTTGGCAAGGCAGAGAAAAGAAGTAGAGATTCTAAGCCTAATAAAAATGCAAGATTTAACGCCAAGAAGTGATTCAGTTTAGCCATGAAAGTTCTTACCTTACAGATACTTTACTCTAAACCTGGACAAGGCAAGTCCATTTCCTTCACCCCCTTCTTGCACGTGCAGGATTTAATTGTCCTGGAATATGCAGAGGGAAAAACCAAATGGGGTGCAGAAGTCCCACTGGCCTTCAAGAGGATGAAGTGGGACTCTAGGGAGCCAAGACACGGCACGTATGGGTCAAGAGTGGGGCTCTGTCATCGTGGATCTGAGGACTAACTGAGAGGTGGGTACCAGCCAGTCAGCATTGCTTGTGGTCCACAGCGAGATTGATGAAATGTGCCTGATCTCCGTGGCTCTGGGGTTGAGCTGGTTGTAAGGCAGGAATGTGCCTCAGAGACCAGCAGGGTCTAAAGTGTTCAGGATGAGGCTCCATGTTGGCTTCACTGTTCCATGGACACACTAGTGGTTCTTTTTGAAAAAGACTTTAACTTTTAATCAATATTCTATCCCTCAATCCTCTCCTCTAGGCAACCTGTGATCTTATTTCTATGCCTATAATTTTGCCTTTTTCAGAACGCCATATAAGTGGAATCATGCATTTACAGGCTTTTGTGTCTTAACTTCTTTCATTCAGCATAGATTATTTTGTTGTGAATGATTGTGCTGTTGCATGTAGCAATAGCTCAGTCCTTTCTTAAATGATGAGTATTTTCCCATGGTGAGGATGTACCACAATTTCTTTATCAATTTATCAGTTGATGTGCATTTTTTTTTTTTACAACTCTTGGCTCTCACAAATAAAAGTACATAAACATCAAAAAAATTTATTGAGGTAATAACGGTTTATAACATTATGTAAGTTTCATGCGTATGGCATTGTATTTCTACTTCTGTCTGGCACCAAAGATTGTTTCTCTCTGATCCCCTTTACGCATTTTTCACCTCCCCTCCCCCCCGAAAACCCTTTTCTTGTGGTAACTACTACTCTGCTCTCTGTGTTTGTGTTTTTGCTGGGTTTGGTTTGTTCATTTATTTTTAATATATTTCACATAGGAGTGAGATCATATGGCATTTTTCTTTTTTTCATCTGACTTATTTCATTTAGCATAATACCCTTGGGATCTACCCATATTGCAAATGGCAGATTTCATCTTTTTTGTGGCTAAGAATGTGTGTTTGTATGTGTATATACATCTATCTATCTATCTATCTATCTATCTATCTATCTATCTATATAGCTATATGAATATATATCTATATTGTTAATTGAACCACTGAGCGATAAAAGAGATGTGATATATATACACATGTATACATATAGATGTGTGTGTGTGTATCACATCTTCTCTATCAACCAGTGGTTCTTGTTCAAGAAAGAGGCGTGCCCTGGTACTTCCTTCCTGAGGGCGGACAGTTGGAGCACAGGCTGGCCCCTCCAGACCCCTTGCTCCGATGCATAGCTTTACTTGAACGCTGCTGTTCTGTTTTACCCTCTTCCTGAATATCCCGTCCTTGTTGGATCTTGTCCGTTAATAAGTGCCGGCCATCAACAATTAAATTAATTTGGATCACTTGAATAGCTGCCTGGTGTGTCTTGTGCATAGTTGATGCCCTCAAAATGTCAACTGTCTTTACCCTTTCCTCCCTTTGAATTTCAACATCGCATTTTCTTCGCTTGTCTCACTTTTCCCCTCAGAGATTCTGACTTTTCTTGCTAAACAGATATAGGAACCTCCTACGCTCCCCAGCCCCTTCCTCTCTCACCCCCTTTTCTTTCCCTCTCTCCCCCTCCTCTTCTTTCTTTTCTTCTCTTTCTCCTTCATCCTCGTTTTCTCCTTGTCCACTTCCTCTTCCTTTTTCTTGTAGGTATGAGATTCACTGCCTAGGACTTAGGTCGTCTTGTTGGGGAGGGGATATAATACATCAACAGTCATAATTTAAAAATATCAGTAAGCACATACATGTCAAATACTGTCATCTTAATTATTATCACATCTTGCTCAAGGTAAGGATGTCGTCTTGTGTCTTGGAGTTGAGGGAAATGAGGCAGAGGAGAGGCAGTAACTCGCTCAGGGTCTCACGACTAAGAAGCGATGGTATCAGAATTTGAACCCGGGTCTGTATGCCTCCAAGCCACTTGTTCTAAGGCCAGGCCATTTTGAAACCTGGGCTCAGCCTTCTGTCCTGGTTGACCAGACATGGCAGGGTGTGGGAGGGTGTGAGGAGGAGAGGGGTCTAGAATGATTTCCAGGTTTCTGATTTGGGTGGTCTCTTGGACAGTGAGTGGAGTGGTAACTTACCCAGGACACCCTGACTCTAGAAACAGTCCCAGCCTCTAATTAACATCAAGATAATTTTTTTTTTAGGTTAATAATGAGATGTTGACTGGAGTTATGGGAGTTCTTGTTTTAATCCTTTATTTGGTTTTGCTCACAATAGTCAAGCGAAATTGTGAATAAGAGACCTCCTATTAATTTGAAACTGTCTTCAACGCAAAGCAGTCAAACTATTAAGCTAATGAATGAGCAGAGTTCCTGTTACCTTTCTATTCCTGCCCCCAGAGTCTTTTTCCCCGACGGTCACCAGGTATCATGTTCTAGCAGTGAAAGCTATTAGGCAGTGGTTACAGAAAGTCTGAAAAGCAGAAAAGTCAAGCACACTGGAGGAGCCCTGGCCGATTAAGGAGAGAGAAGTCTGGTTCTGATTACTGATAATTATAGATAAGCTGGAGCCGACAGTCATTTTCTGACCACAAACTCAAATCAATCAATTAAAAACTGCATGTAGCTGCACCACGGCTAATCAGTACCAGGCACTTCAGGATGATCCATTAAGTCCTAGTTTCACCGTGTCGTGGTTGCTGTGTTCCATCTGCTACTCCGACAGTAGATCAAATACACACCTCATTTTATACTCTCCGACTAATCAAGAATGCTGTTAGCAGGGTTAGCCTTCCATCCATTTACTGAAATCACCCGCCTGGTGATTGAGTCATCACTTCCTTTTTCCAAGCCCAGCATGCAAACCTAAGAAAACTCCTTACTAACGAGGAGAAGCAGTTGTAGCTGAAGCATTTTACTCATTGTGTTACCTACTCATGAAAATGATGAAGGAAGGACTTTTGGAGGTGGGGGGCTGGGACAGTGGGGGATATCGAAGCTAGGGTGCAGAAGCTGCAGTTGATGTTTCAACTAAGTCTCATAAAAGGGAGTTATTGGGGGGACATGAAATCTAGCTCCCAAATAAGTCGCATGGAAGAGAGATAGTAATTCTTGGTTACTCCAGGTGCATGGAGTTCCAAGGAAACAGATTTCAATACAACCTAAGGAAGAAGGCTTTTATTCTGAGGTTGCACATGGGTAGCCTGGATGTTAAAAACTGCTAGCAGATGTGGCTCGTTGTACCCACAGTGTTTAAAACAAAATTGGAATTAGTTGCCAACATTTAATGATCAGGGATTGGCCTAAGACTTTGGCTTTTTTTTTTTTTTTTTTTTTTTTTTTTTTTTTTTTTTTTTTTTAATTTGAAAGATTCAGCAACATGGACCCGAAACTCCCCCTCCCTCAGATGGAGGCTGTTTCCTTTGGAAAGGGCTCGCGTTTTCCACTTCACCACATCTCCACCATTCGCTTTGGACCTACCTCAGCCTCCTCCACTCATTTGTGTTACTTCCTGACTCTTGCAGCTTTTTTGAGTTTGTGACCCTTATTAAATATTGAAGCACCACGGGGAAGAACACTTGCTGGAGATAGGCTTTTCGGTGTGTCTTTGGATGAAAGCCACCAGCCCCCTGCCCTGGGTGCCATGCTTTAGAAGACCTGTGTTGGTTCTCTTCCAACTGTGTGTCGCCCCATGGGAAGACTGGTCCATAGGGTCAGAGGGACAAGTCCTCCTAGTCCATAGTCCTCTGGACACTCACTGTTCACTCAGACACCCAAGGCCACCAGAGGCTCCTCCGTGTTGGTCCTCCTGAAGACGGACACACACCTAAGTGTGAGAGGTGAGCAAGAGGGGATGTTGTGAAGACGCATTTAGTGTGTGGATATGTGACTCACCAGTCCATAGACATGCATGCGAGACCCTGCCAATGCAGGACAAGATTGAAGGTGAGGAAAGAAGGTGAGCTGAAGCCTTCTCTATTCCTTCCCAGGGCTTGTTCTGAACTCATATTTTTTGATATCAAAATGTAATTCATTTACTATGTTTCAGGTGTCCAGCAAAGTGAGTGATTCAGTTATACATATATGTATCTATATCTATTCTCTTTTTTGGGCTACACCTGCAGTATAATTCCCAGGTTAGGGGTCAAATCGGAGCTGCAGCTGCCAGCCTACGCCACAGCCACAGCAAGGCCAGATCCTTAACCCACTGAGCAAGGCCAGGGATTGAACCCACATCCTCTTGGATACTAGCTGGGTTCGTTACTGCTAAGCCACGACAGTAGATATAGGGAACTGCCTATATCTAGTCTTCCTTGGATTCTTTTCCTTTATAGATTTTTACAAGATATTGAATATTATTCCATGTGCTATAGAGTAGGTCCTTATTGTTTATCTCATGTATATATAGTAGTGTTATATGTTAACCCCCAAAATCCTAATTTGAACTCATATTTTCAAATGCTATGTCCCTAAAATTCTCTTATGTTCTATCAGTGGCATGAATCCTATGGTAGGGAAAATTCTGAGTAGAGGGTGTCCTCAAGAGGGGTTAGTACATACCATTTTAAAATATGATAGCTTTTCTTGGCAAGAAGAAGTGAAAGAAGAAACATTATGTCTTAGAGTGACTCCAGGCCACTTTTATTAGTTCTTTTCTTATTTATGAAGCATTAAGTCATAGGATGTGGTACTGCACTGGCTACTCCGAGACATATGGTCTTTAAACCCAGAGAGAATGGTATTTTCTCTCTTTTGAGCATTACTGCTTAATTCTCATGGCTTTTCTCTACTTTATCAGATTATGAGCACCTAGACTGAGCATGCTTTCATGGTTAGTCTAACTCCCTTTTGGGCCCCCCCCACTATTTTGATCAACTATATTTTTGTTTTAGGACTAGAAGAACCATCTGCTAAAGCAGCCAGGGGTTTGCATGGTTCCCATTGCTTCTTGGCTTTAAAGAGGCAACCAGTTTCATCACTCCAGTTGTTTGCCAGATGTATATGGATTTCCCATCCAAAGGCCATCACAGATCTGCAGTGTCACCATAGTGCATGCCTCCCCCCCGAGAGAACTTAATTTTGGTCACTTCTGCATCATCCCTCAGGTTATATAAGAAACACATTATCCTTCAAGAGGGGGAGGGGAGAAAAACCATAAAAAACCTGGGCAACTGGGCAAACAGATCTGATTACAGTTGTTTTTTATCAAAATTCACTTCTAGCAAAAAGGGGATGAATGAACTGATCAGCTACTAACTCAGTCAACTCCTGTCGAACTGGTTGGGCTCATAAGCATAGCCCTGGGCCATCAAGGTTACACCATTGCTTCCAACTTCCAAGAAGGAGAGCCATGGTCCCAGTGCTTCAAAAAATGCCCCGTTTCAACCCTTTGCCTTTATCTCTGATCATTTTGGCTGTGCTTAAAATCACCACACCATCAAGTAAACGTCAGTATCTGGACCCAAATCACAGAGTTGTAGAAACGTTAATAGCAAATGGACTCTCATCACTTTCCATAATTAGCGTAATGGAAAACAGATATCCACAAGCCATTTCTTTGCCAACTTATCCCTGTCATCTAGGTTGACCTCAGGAAGAAAATACAACCCTGCCTATGGCAGTATTGGCTTATCCATTTGTTGAAAGGACTGAAACTTGTTATGGACACACAGTTTATGTTTGGACATTTACCATAAGCCATTCCTGAAACAGACATTTCTTTTCCACCTCAAATTAAAAAATATATAATATATATATATATGTGTGTGTGTGGGTGTGGGTGTATATAAATAGCTATTATTTTTCTTATTCATTTTCATTCTAAAAGATGATATATTTACCAAATATGTTAGAAATCACTCCAAGTATCATTGCATTATTTTGCAGAGATAGGAAATGACTCTTAAAATCACAAAAGGTGGTGCTACCATCCCCCTGAGTTTTATCAATTCTCAACCTGGGTGGTACATTGGAATCTGGGAAGTTAAAAAAAAAAAAAAGATGCTTATCTCTAGGTTTCCAACCCAGAAAGTCTGATTTTATTGGTCTGGGTGTGGTGTGGGCATGAGCAGTTTTAAAAGCTCCCCGAGATGATTCTAAAGTTCAGCAACATCTGAGAATCACTGATCTAGTGTAGCTTGATCCGTCTCAAACTTTCATGTATATACAGCCTGTTAAACTCAGATCTCTGGTCTGCACTCATGGCCATTCTGATCTCCAGGTCTGAGTGGGACTCGGAAATTTTCCTTTCACACCAGATTCCAGGGGATGCTATCTGTGGTGAAACTTTGAGCAGCACAGGTATAGCCCCTCATCTCTCTCTCTCTCTCCTGCATCCAGAGCAGGCGAAGATCGTGGAGGAAGACGAACTGTCAAATGGGTTCGCCAGCGTCTTTTAAAGGACAATCCAGCTCCTATAAGGGGACGCTTCAAATATGTTAGATTGTATTGGAGAAGGTGCCAAGCCAGGGAACAAGCTCCTGAAACCCTGTGGGATTGGTCTAATATCTGCAGTGTCAACACAAAGCTTAATTTATGTTGGAAGAAAACTGGGAATGAACAAAAGGAGAAAAATCTGATCAAATGGACTCCAAATTGTCAAAATGCTTTCTAACCCAACAACAACTAGGAACAGAGGAAGAAAAAAGGATGAGATTATGAGGGACTTGAGACAAGGACCTTTTTTTGTTGTTGTTGTTGTTGTTTTTAGGGCCTCACACTCAGCGGCATGTGAAAGTTCCCAGGGTAGGGGTCAAATCGGAACTGCAGCTATAGGCCTAAGCCACAGCCACAGCAATACCAGATCTGAGCCGCATCTGTGACCTACACCACAGCTCGTGATAATGCTGATCCTTAACTCACTGAGGGAGGCTAGGGATCAAACCTCATGGATTCTAGTCAGGTTCATTACCACTGAGCCACAACGGGAACTCTCCAGGGACATTTTTATTACAGGGGAACATCTGAATTTTTTCTAGGTGTACTTACACCTGGATTCTGCATCTAGAAAGATGTCAGTTTGAATTTTTTTTTTTTTTTAGATTATGAGTTTTGTGACCTGATGGGGTGACCACCTATCAGTTTGTTCAGGACTTTCCTGGTTTTGACACTGACAGTCCTACCTCCTGGAAAACCTGTCACTCCTTTGCCTGCCAGGATGGTTGGTCAACCCTAAAATGAGCAGGTGATTTCATTTATCTGTAGCTCATTCTCTTTGCCTCTAAAATATGGATAGCTATGCTTGTCTCAAAGAGTTGTTGAGAGCATTAAAAGCAATAAAGCATAAAGCACACAGCACATCTCTGGCTCATAGGAGAAACTGAAAAATATTGGCTTCAAGGAATAACTTTTTCCTGGCTTCATAACAGGGAGACTTTATAATGGGAGACTCTTTAGACGAAATACTGTGACAGTTGCTTTCAGAAGCACCTGTTTTGGTCTGACGAACTGCTTGGTGATGACAAGGAATAATGTTTTTCTAGACTGAAGGACAGTTCTGAACATTTCCTGGTTCCCCCTTAAAGTCCTCTCGTGGTGAATTTGGGGTCTTTATTGAATAATTTATGTTATGAATCCAAAATTTAAGTTTCTAGGAGTTCTCTGAGGAGCCTATGCACACAGTAGCCTTCTTGAAGAAAGCTGGTAGGAGAAATTCAGACTTCAAGCGGATGGATGTTGCTGTGTTTGTCCCCACTCTGAGGATCCTTCCTATTATTCATCGCAGGATTTCCTCCCTGGATGGACTTTCTCTTGTAGCAGCTTTGTGCCTTGATGCCCGTACTCCCTGTGCTGTCCACTGTGGCACCACAGTCCACATGTGACTATCAACCCTTTGGGTGTGGCCATGGAAACTGAGGAATAGGATTTTAAACTTTGTTTAACTTCAGTTAATTTAAGTTTGGATTGCCTTCCTGTGATTAGTGGTTGGATTGGAGGGATGGGGCTGCTAGTAATATTTGATAGAGCTTGTGGCAGATGATTAACAGAGAAACTAAGGAAGAGTGAACATGGAGACGTGGATAATTCTATTTTAATTAGAATGGGGAAGGAACTATTTCTGAAATTTTGTAACTCAAGTGACAAATATTTATTGACCAAAAGGACACCTGTAAACAACTTTTCAGACTGGTTGTCATGTGTCCCAGTAGCATGGGTGAAAGACATCTAGAAGAGGCTGGAAGCCAGCCAGTGTGAGTTCTAGTTTCGGGTCGGGTCTGAGCCAACCTTCTGTGGCTCCTTGGGCAAACCACTTAATTGCCCAGGGTCATTTTTCTATGGGGTTCTTTAAAATCCCAACATCTTTTGAAAAGAAGGGCACCTGCACATTGTAACTTTTTTTTTTTTTCCAGCCATTCTGATTCCAGCATTGTTGAAAGAGTAGGGACAGAGGGAAATTTACAGGCAGATAAATCTTGTCTCTGGAGAGAACATGGGCTGCCATAACTCAAATCCATAAACATCCAGTCTTTATCTACTCTGAACACCATCCCATAAAGAATGGATAAAATACATTCTCTGTTCTTTTATTAGTTATAGCCTGGCTGGAGAGGGAGGTAAGTAAGACAGCTCCACATGATCCAAAGCAGAATGAAATAAATGTGCAGTAAACACACACATGTTATGGGATGCGGCTGCAAAGGAGGACAGTTTTTCTTTCATCGGGATTTGGGCAGCCGAGTGGCACTCGGCCACTCAGGCTGAAAGAAGGGTCTGGTGCTGTCACCAGAGAAAGAAATGAAAGGCTTGACCAAACCAGCTGGTTTAAGGGCACAGAGCATGTGTGCGTGGTCGTGTTTTATTTTTTTATCACGCAGAAACAATTCAAATTGTACATTTCTGGAGAACAAACAGAACCGCAACTTCTGCTCATTATTTGCACAGCTCACCTCTTTTATTGTTGGTCATTCCAGCACATTCTGTAAACCTACCTGCCACTCCCTTCCCAAACGCTTCTCTGCAAGAAGGGCATTCTAGGTGAGGGAAAGTGGTGAGAAAAAACAGGGCGATATGAGTGATGATTTCTGACATGTATGCTTGATGATGCAATTTTCACTCACCAGAGCCATTTTGAGGACCTGTGGCGAAGGCTATAATGGGATTTTACCTGTATTTGATCTTGCAACTCCAAGTCAGCTGCTAATTAGACGGTGTGTTTATCTTGGTCTAAGTGCCTACTGACGCTCCGGTGCCCACACACAAAACGCCGATGCAAAACAACGTCAACCAAGGCTCCTGTGCCTTCTGGTGGCTTTCCAGACCTCCCGCACACAATTTTCTTAATTATATCTTCCACCAGCCCCAGCTGTACCACTGGAGCAGCTGCTGCTATTCCTACATAAATATTTCCTGTTCTTCTTAGCAACAATTAAACCCAGCTTTTACCAAACCTTTGACATCTGAGGCGCACACCGGTGGTGGTGCAACAGTTGCTTTTTGTCCTTGTAAACTGAGCAGCGATGAACTCTAGTCTATTCTTACTAAAGTCCTTTGTCTTGAAACAGAAGCGCCTCAGCTGATATGTCTGTAATCTTTTGGTTACGCACAGTGAAAACGGTCCTCTTAGAAAATCACTCCCAGGGACGTTCTGCCCTTCAGGCCACGTAGAGACAGGTGGGCTCTGTGCCAACCGAAATGTGTCAGCTCTAGGATGGGGGTGTTCATGGGCTCTGTGCCAACTGATGTGTGTCAGCTCTAGGATGGGGGTGTTCATGGGCTAGCTTCCAGGAGCCTGGAGCTCGTGAGGCCATGCAGAGCCTTCTTCCAACCTCTGCCTTTCCAGCAGACCCTGATGGCCTGAGCATTGGTTTTCACACCTGGCTTCTCTCAGGAGTCACCTGGATGGTTTTAAAAAATGCTGATGCCTGGACCCACACCAAGAGACCTGATTTAATTGGTGGTGGAAATGACCACGGGTTTTCAGAGGCTTAAGAAGCCTCCAGGTGGAGTTCCTGTTGTGGCTCACCGGTTACAAACCCGACTGGTATCCATGAGGATGCAGGTTCGATCCCTGGCCCTGCTCAGTGGGTTAAGGATCTGGCATTGCTGTGAGCTGTGGTGTAGGTTGCAGACATGGCTTGGATCTGGTGTGGCTGTGGCTGTGGTGTAGGCCGGCAGCTGCAGCTCCTATTCAAACCCTAGCCTGGGAATTTCCATGGGTCATGGGTGTGGCCCTAAAAAGCAAAACATTAAAAAATAAAAATAAAAATTGAAAAAGCCTCCAGGTGATTCTAATGGCCACAAAAGATGAAATCTGCTGGCCAAAACTTGAACTCCCCCCATTCCTCCCTCTGGTCTCTTTGGACACATTTTTTCCCCCCTGTAGCTATTCCCTTGATGGGCAGCAAGACCAAGGCAGAAGAGACTGGGCTCACACTTGAGCTGGTGGCTTGGCTCTGCTTCTAAGAGTAGAACCAGCCAGAGGAAAGACTGTAGCTGGTCATGTTGCCTAACCTTCAACCTGAACCCCCGGCCCCGCCTTTGCTTTGACTTCTCCGACACACATTCCTGCCCCCCAAGAACTTACCAAAGAAGCACTTTTGATTCAAAGAGACTCCCAAGGTGGCAGAGAAGGCAATGTCTCCCCAGTTCCCAAGCGGGGCTGCCACCATTTAATTCTAAACAAACCCCTGGGAGAGTGTGTTGCTTGGCGGGCAGCATCATTTCTGTACAGGCTGAGCCAAGCTGGGGCACTGCCTGCAGGACCGAGAAGCCTTCGTGGGACACATCGGGGCCTTTTCTCGGCAGTCTGGCCGTCCCTTCTCAGAGGCTTTCTTGTTGTGCTTTGCAGGCAGCTTTTGGTGGGGCTTTCCTTGTCTCCTTACCAACCTGGAGACAGTCTGTCCCCTGAGGCGTGTGAATGCGGATGACGTACCCCGGTTTCCGGTGGCCCCGGGCAGGCTCTGTTCGTCCCCGTATCCCAGGCTAACGGGCAGCCCTTGAAATATTTGCTCGGAGAAGGAAAGGTTCACTGGTTGCAGAAGGGCCGTTCTCACAGTGGCAGCTCATCCATCATTTTCCCTTTGTTCCATTTACCATAAGCACATTCAATTCCCCCTTTAATTAAGAAGCCGAAAAGCACACGATGAGGCAGAAATACAGCCAGCGTGAACCTGGGTAAAAGTCTCTATGCCCTTGACAACAAGGGCACCTTGAGAATTTGGTTTTGCTGGGCCGTCCCATATGGGGGAGGCAGGACGGCAGGTGCAAACTGCCGGACCTAAGAGTGGTCCCTCTCTCCTGGAGTCTGAGCTCCCAGTCAGTCAGCAGCACTGACTGAACCCCCACACATGGTGGAGCCGTGGAAAGCTCTAGGAGACATCAACAATGCGTGCCTTGGGGTGCACCCTGACTCCTCGGAGCCAGCGTGTGAGGGTGTGTGGGTGTGTGTTCTTCCTGAAACATATATGAGGTGATCCTGATACCAGAAAGATGATACCCGAATCCGGGTTCTTGTTCACAGACGTTGAAGAGGGAACTCTCTGAACACACAGACAACAAGCAAGCAAAGTCTTTATTAAAGGAAAACAAAAAGTTCCCACGGCTTCTGGGGGCATAGAAGAGCCCCCTTCTCTATTGTCCAATAGGGATTTTTATCTCTTAAAGATGGGGGGGCACCAACGTGGGGTCCAGAGAGATGTGGTCTTCTCCCATTGGCCTTGCCCAGTTACCTATATCAATCCTTGTCCAGTAGGGGTCTTAGGGGTGAAAATGTCCCGTCAGTCTCATGGTTTTTTTGTCTTTTTCTTCCCGTAAACGGAGTCACAGGGGATTGGGGATTACTGTCCATCTGGGTGTAGGCACACTCCCTACAGTAAACAGGGACTGTGGGGATGTTTCTCCCTGGAGCCCTTAAGCCACACATGTTCATCAGTGGCCACATCAAAGAATGTATCCAAGCCCATGCTCCTTCACTGACTCCCTGTGTTAGAATTCTGACTCAATACCATAAGCCTCATGAATCCACTGATTCAACAGCTTTTGAGTCTCTACTAGTGCCAGTCGCTGCTAGATTCTGAGAGAGAAACAGAAATGAACCGGACAGGCTTTAGACCCACAGACCTTACAGTAGAGCAAAATGGGGAAAGACAAGTCAGATATAGTGGAAGCCTCGTCCTTCACTGTGCCGTGTTCTGGGCACTTGACATTCTTTAGTTCATTGACATCTCACAGTAACCCTTTGAAGTGGATGCTTTCCAAGCACCGCCTTCTTCCCAGTTGAGAACTTGAGGGGTTTGAGGCTGAGAGGTTGAGAGCCTTAACCGGGGTCGCCGGCCCCTAAGTGGTGACGTCCTTTCTTCTATTAGTGCTTCCATCCATTCCTTCCTAAGAGCATCATCGGGGAGGCAGAGAGAAACGAAGGGCCTGAGGAGGAGGGAGACACTGCCTCCAGGTTCCAGGGATTATGGAAGACCTTGTTACAGATCGATACCCCCGAACAAAAACTCTCCCTCCTTGTTGATGAGGTAACCCTAGAAATGCCTAGTGTGAAACAAGAGGGGTCTTGAAAAAAGAGAGGGAAAGAATGAAGAAGGAGGTAAGAGGGAAAATAAGAAATTTGAGAGAGATACAGTGCGTTGACAGCAAGCTGGTGAGTCCGTCAGCTTGTGCGCTCCCCCACTGAAGTTACTTAGCATTCCTAAATGAGTGTTTCCCCCTTACCCACTACAACCCACTCTTAATCTTTAGATCAATTTACCAAACACTCTAATGATAAGACTGATGGTGAAACCTCTTTCCTGAGTGCCCTGCAGAAGCCTGGGGGAATGTTTTGGATGCCTGCTCTGTCTCAGATCTTTGAAGACAGACTCAGGAATTCCCCACCAGGGAGGTGCCCCACCCTGCCTTTAGGAGCTCACAGCCCTATCCCAGGGCAAAGAAAGGCACCTGGAGGTCTTCAAGATGAATTCCCTGCCATCCACTGCTGCCATGTGGAAAACGTAGAATCCCTTCTTGGTTGCGTTCCTTGGTTTGGCTTGGAGTCACAGTGTCTTTTCATGACCCTTGTGCAAGTTAAAAAATAAAAATATATTTTGAGCGGACGTTTCCATTTATGATTAGCCAAGAAGATCCAAACCCTCTATTACCTGCCCCCGACCCCATCCCATTTTTCTTAGAGTAAACTCAAAGCCTTCACAGAGGCAGACCTGCCCCACAGGCTTGGCATCTGCTCCCTGTTGCCTTGAAGTCCTGCATCATCAGCTTTCCTATCTCATCTGGCATTGCTCTGCTCTGGATCTCAGGATCCAGGTATACTGGCCTCCTTTCCATTCCATGCACATGCCAGGCATATTCTCTTCTCAGGGCCTTCACACTAGTTGTTCCCTCTCCTGCAGTGTTTGTTCTCCAAATGTCAATGTGACTCTTTCAGTCCTCACACCTTCTTTGCGGGGTGGGGGTGGAGGGGGTTCCCCGATTGCTTCATTTAAAATTGCAATTTCCCTCCCTCCTATTCCCTGTCTGTGATTTGGTCTTCAAGGGCACTCATCCCCTTCTAATAAACGAATAATCTATTTTTTCCCTTATTTTTTCCTTTCAAACTCTTACTCTTAAAATGTAAGCTTCATGAGGGAAAATCATAGGTGTCTTAATCATGGCTGGGTGTCCAGTATAGTTTCAAACACGATGAAATGTTCAATAAATATGAACAAAAAGTCTTTACCTGATCTTAAAGATAGAGCCGGAGTTCCTATGGTGGCTCGGCAGGTTAAGAACCCGACTAGTATCCATGAGGATGTGGGTTTGCTCCCTGGCCTCGTTCAGTAGGTTAAGGATTTGGCATTGCCTGTGATCTGTGGTGTAGGTTGCCGATGCATCTCGGATCTGGTGTTGCTGCGTCTGTAGCGTAGGCTGGCAGCTGTAGCGCCCAGACTCCTAGCCTGGGAACTTTCATATGCCTCAGGTGCAGCCCTAAAAAGAAAAAAAAGAAAAATGGAGCCAAGTCAGCCCAGTAGCAATGAGCGTATCTAGCTTTCAGAGCTTGGTTTCTAACATTATCCTCCATTAAAAAGAACCAGGGCTCTTTGGAGAAATGGTTGATTCTGGGACTTGGAAGGAAGTATAGCTGGACCTGTGTGTTGACATCCGCAGATTCAATAAACGGCAGATTCACAATTAGTTGAATCCTCTAATTAGTAGAGTTGACACCTGGAGGGCCAACTATACTAATTACTGTACATGAGGAACTGTAGCATCCACAGATTTGGGCAACCAAGGAGGGGTGTGGGGAAGTCCTGGAACCAATATCCCATGGACACCGAGGGATAACAGTTTACAAGATGAGCCTGGAGTCTCTTGTAGTGCCAGAAAGTAAGGCAGTACTTAAAACACAAAAAACAAACCTGCAAATAAACAAACAAACCAAAAGACCCCTACATTGATGGGGGTGTGTCAAAGAGACACAGAAACCAGTTGATAGGGTTCCCAATGGCCAAAGCTGGAACCATTGGAGCAACAAAATAAATGCAGTAGTAGTGAATTATAGCCCAAAGTATAAAATACATGTATGTGAGTCCACACTGATATAAGTAATGCGGAATAAATAAATAAGAGAAAAGAAGAACCCTTGCGGAAGAAGTGCATGTTTATGTAGGTATTCTATCATCAAGGCGGGAGACCATCAGTTCCTGCTCTTTAACTGTCGGCTGGACGGAGTGATTGCCCTCGAAAGAAGACAGTATTGGGAGTGGGGCGAGAGGGAGAGAGAGGGAGGGAGAGAGAAAGGGAGAGAAGACAGCAGAAAGTTCTTCCCCCCAACCGCTGACAAACGTGACTTGAGCCTGGTATTCAAGGTCAAGGTCAAGGTCAGCAGTGACACATGGCCATGAGCATGGGTGGCCTTTTCTAGGAGATGATGAAAACGGCACTTCACCTCTCTAATCTTCTTCCCCCAAACTCAGAACCCGTCTAATCGTGAGAAAAAAATTCGACAAATCCTGATCGAGGGACATTCTATGCAATACGTGAGCAGTCCTCTCAAAACTAGCAAGGTCCTCAAAAGGAGAGCCTGGGGAGACTCGGCAACGAAATCTAACGTGGTGCCCTGGCTGGGATCCGGGACAGAAAATGACAAAGGAAAACAAAGGCGGTCTGAATCACCCGTGGACTTCGTTAAAGGATGGTATCGACATTGGTCCCTGTTCCAACAAATGTACCACATGATTGGAAGGCATTACTAACAGAGGAACCTGGGTGTGTGCGATCTTTGTGAGTCTTCCGAAAAATCCAAAACAGTTCTAAAAAAATAAAGTCTGTTAAAAAAACAGAGCCAAGTTCAAATTAGGTAGGAAGCCAGAAAACCATTATTATATCTTGAATGCGTCAGCTCCAGTTGGAAAAATGCCAGCTTTCTGAGCATGATTACACGGTCAGCTCTATGAATCTCCTGATAGCAAACTCCTTTTCAATTTAGAAACGAGGTAAATGGTCATTTTCCCTCCCACCACCTTTTTTCCCTTTGCTCTTTGTATTGTAGCCTTGAGGAACTTTTTATACTGCTCCTATTTTCCAACGAAGGCAATAATGAATAATTCTCCTTTTTATTTCTCAGACTTGGTGTTAGGTACTTTCCTCTGATAATTTTTCTTTTATTAATAATTTATCGTAAAATTGTTTTTTGTCTCTTGTATATAAAATCGGAGATGGGTCTTCATCTTCCTAGGGGGCAGGCTAACTCTAGGGAAACTTGCAATCTATGCCTGTGTATAATTTTAACCTAACATGTTCAGTATAAATTGTCTATATGCTCTCCCTAGGTGAAATTTGTTCTTATAGAGAATAATAATGCAATGACTCGCTGTGTCATAGTTTTGCTCCAGTGTCCACATTTTCCTCTGGAATGAAATTCATCAATAGAAAACTGAGTATGTACTAATAATTAGTCTGTTATGTTTTAGATGCTGAAAAAATTCCCATCCAAACAAAGTCTTTGGCTTTGGTTTCTCAGCATGTGGCTGTGACTCAGTTGTTCTCCTTTGATCTCCTATCTTTAGTACTTTATTTTTTCTGGGAGAAAAAAAGTGTAACAGGATTGGCTTCCTTCAGGTTTCGTCTTTTTTTTAACCATCTATTTTAACTACACCTGAGACTGCCAACCTTGGGCTTGTTCAGCTTTTCCGGGGTGTGAAAACACTGTAAAATAAAAATACTGGAATTCAAGGGCAAAACCCGGTGGGGGCCCCACTCCCTGTACTTCCAAACTATGTGACCTCTGCCAGGGGATTTCACTGCTTCAAACCTTGGTGCCTTAGCTTGAAAAATGATGCCTGTACTGTCTCTCATGCCCACCTTCCGTGTTTGATTGGGAAGAAAATAAGATAAAAGATGCAAAAATTTCACACAGACCACAGGCACAAAGTAAAGGCGAATAATCCGAAGTAGAAATATTTTCGTTTATCAATATGTTGCCTTGTCTTACAGCTTTTCTAATATAACTTTTGGTTCTTTGTAACTGACCTAAAACACTTGTATCTGCTGTGCCCAGTCTTTTATTTCACCTTCCCTCCACGGCTGGCCCTTCTCCAACCTCTGGTTAGCTTTTCCTTGAAGATCTACTTTTCCCTGATTTTTTTTTTTTTTCCTGCCCATCAATTCTTTCCATTCAGCAGACACACTAAGGAAATTTCTTTCTTGGTTTAGATATTGATTTCACTTTTCTGAGCCTTGGTCTCCACATCCATTAAATGGGGGTAAGAATAAGGCCCACCATGTTGGGTTGGTTGGGGCTTTGAGATGGTATATTTGAGGGGAGAGTCTCATAGGCAAATATTTGTGGAATAAATGAATGGATTTCCTTCAGTGGATTTGCAGGTACCCTGTGCCCTCTGGGCAGCTCATTGTCCTGGTTCTGATGGTGAATCCCACTCTTCACCACCTCAAGAGGGGCCATGGCCAGAGCCTGCTACACGGGCATGCAAGGAGACCACATGGATGATGGCGAGAAAATAAAATCTATCATCTAGAGCAGTTCCTGATCAAATGCTTTCCTTTATGGGGGGGAGGGGGTCAAGCCTGGGTCAGCTCTGTCAGAAAGAGCATGTTGTAAAAATTCGGAATTGAAGTAAGGGAAACTGTGGGAAATTGTGTGCATCCCCCCTCCCCCCTCCGCCCATCCCAGCTTCTAACTGCGTACAGCCTATGTCACTGATCTGATGGGGGTGACTCAGGCTCCTGAGCTCTGCCTCTGCTGTGGATACAACGTGGGTGTGTCCTTTCAGCATCATCAGGAGAAGGGCTGAGCTCTGGGGAACTTTTCTATTAAACCTCCAATCAAAAGATCTTTCAATAACGGTCAAAGTCAGACTTGTGGAGTTCCTGCTGTGGCACAGTGGGTTAAGAATCCAACTGCAGCAGTTTGGTCACTGGGGAGGCACGGGTTCAATTCCCAGCCTGAGGGCAGTGAGTTAAAAGGATCCTGCATTGCTGAAGCTGTGGCGTAGGTCACAGCTGCAGGTTGGATTCAGTCCCTGGCCTGGGAACTTCCATATACCTTAGGTGAGGCCATAAAAAAAAAAAAAAAAAAGTAAGACTTGTGTGTGGTAGCCCAGCCCCAGAGTTAAATGTGGGCCAAAGTCACTGTGAACAGCAGGAAGGAAAGGAGAGAGTGGCTGGAAGGAAGGAGAGAAGGAATGGTGACGTAACCTTTTCTGAGTGTGTGACATGTGCCAAACACTAGACTAGGTCCTCCCAACCTGTTACTTTGGGGCTTATCCTCAGTATCTCAGCACTAAATTCCATCTCATCGGGATTGTTTCTTTGATTTCCTCATATGTTGCATCTGACTGTCTACCTACAGAAATACAAGGGGAGTTCTTTTAGGCTGTTGCGATGTTTTCCCTAAGCACTCTATGGAGACAAAGCCCAGGGCACCTACAGAAGGGACTCGGTAAGCCCATGAGGACAAGGGAGAGGATGCCTAGCTGTTGCCATGATGGAGTCCAGGGCTCTGACCCCATGGAGTCTGCCTAGGCTCTCCCCCGCACAGTGGGACCTCAAGATGCTTTTGCTTCCTTTTAAGGATTTATTATGATGAGGGAGATCTCTAGGGATGCTAGGAAATGCTTCTAAAGGGAAGTCTTTTTCTTGTCTGGATTTTTTTTTTAAGTATAGTTGATTTACAATGTTGTGCCAATTTCTCTCTACAGCGAAGTGATTCAGTCATACGTACATATACATTCTTCTTTAAAATATCATTTTCCATCATGGTCTATCCCAGGAGATTGGATATAGTCCCCTGTGCTGTGTATAGTAGGACCGTGCTGTTTATCTGTTGTAAATGTAAGAGTTGGCCTCTATGAACCCCAAAGACTTTTTCAGTATTGGCTCTTTTCATGATCCCTGCCTTTCCTGGGGTTGGGAGGAAGACCTCTCATCTCCAGTGATTTTTGAAGCTCTCATCCTCTCTGGAGAACATGCAGTCCCCAGATTTACTCCCCATGTCACTATGGCTTGGTGACCCAAGCCTTTGGTCAGATCTTATTCTCCCACATCTTTTCACATCGCCACAGTTCGTGGGCACCCATGTGGCTAATTTTAGATCTTCTTGAGGTGGGGAGACTCTGGGACATGCCTCAGTGCCTGTATGGTATTTGTGTTACGTGTATGTTTCATTTATTTCTCTGGAAAACTCCATGCTTATCCAACAGGTGCCATAAATCTTTTCCAGAATGTCACAGCTTGGGTTAAGTTCAGGGCTATTAGACTGCAAGGGCTGTGTTAGCTCAATCAGACTCTGTCTTGATTCCTTCTGTGCCATCCCTGCTAGGAGTGCATTGCAATTGAAAACTGTGGCCTGCCTTTCAATATTCTCTTAGTTTTCTGGCTGCATCTTTGGGACGCTGGGATGCAACAGGGAGCAATAAATAGCTAACATCAACCTCCTCGGCAGTATCTGAATGGGTAGAGTTTGAGGACGTTTGAAAAGGCTCATTCAAGCAGCATGTGACCCAGAGATACCTGGAAAAGAACTTTAGTAATATTTCTGAATTAGATTGCAAAGCTCAATATTCGCTAAGCCAAAAGTCTTCTTTCTTCCTCCCTCCTTCTTCCTTCCTTCCTTCCTTCCTTCCTTCCTTCCTTCCTTCCTTCCTTCCTTCCTTCCTTCCTTTCTTTCTTTCTTTCTTTCTTTCTTTCTTTCCTTCCTTCCTTCTTTCCTTCCTTCCTTCCTTCCTTCCCTCCTTCCTTCAATTTAACAGAGAGAACGTCAAAGCATCCACCAGCCAAAAGGTGGCACTCGTCATCCACTATTCAGTTCCTTCCCAAGCGAGACCATCTCTACGTGTTCTTCTGTTCCTTCTATTAGTTGTTTCATAATAAAATATTATACCCTCATCCTCTCCTGGTAAAACACAGCAATAAAACCGACCTTATTCTCTGGGCTGATCCGTGTTTTGATATACGCCAATCCTTATCCCTCTGGGTGGACAATGCATAAAGTAAACTGTTTGTATTTTCAGTGGAGCTTGGCTTATAGCTCGGCGTATCTATAAGACTGTGCCCTAGAACTGAGCACCTTTATTATAAAATCATCTCTGACCAGATCCAAGATTTTAATTTGTCTCCAGAGGTTGCCTCTCTCAATTTCATAAACCGTGAAAACACAGCTGGAGCAATTTACAGACTGTGGAAAAAGTCTTGAGTATTTTAGCTGAAGTACTAATTCAAGGATCACGCTTTGTTATTTCCTGTTTCATTGTTGTTTGTAAAACCAGTTAATGGGCAATGGGCTGTTTCAAATTTGCCCAGCCCCGCCATACTGTTTCGTGCACCTCCTGGCGGGGCATGGGGCATGGCATGAATTGGGCGCGAGCGTGACAGAAAAACAGCATTGATTTGAGAATGAACTTGAGAACGCATCCATGAGAGTGAAATCAGAGCAACGATGTGGAAAGAGCCGGGCTTATGTTTCTTGAGTTATATGAATGTGAGGCCAAGGCTTTTAAACAATCAAATCTTCCTCTGCTATAATATTCACCAACCCCAAATATTTTTTTCGGATATATTTTCAGAATCTGCACTGGGCTAGTCACTACAGAGGCAAGGAATCTTTTGCAGCCTCCTGACTTATGAGAAGCAACGACATAGAGACAGAGGGAGAGCAGTGTGCCAGCACAGGGGAAAAATATAAAGCAAAAAGATGAACTCCAGGGATGCCCCACTCACCTAGAATTTGGAAATCTAGAAACCTCAGGTATCTAGGACACAGGCACAACAGCAGATATAAGTTAACGGAGTTCCGGGACACTGGTGAAAAGCATTACCATAACCCGTGAGCATTTTTCTCTACAGGAATAAAGCCTATAAGGGTTTGAGGACTTTCACGCCTGGTGTAATACACATTAGGTACCCAGTAAATATTTGAAATAGATGGTCAGCGGAGACAAGCAGAACCTGAGGAGGGCAGGCTTACTGAACTCGATGCGGTAAAAGGATGCTATGAACGGACCAGGCAGTGGAGGGGACAATTGCCTTGAACTCCCGAATCATCTCTAAAGCCACTCCTAGAATAGCATGATTAAACAATGCAGGGTTTCCATATAAACATTACTTGTTGACAAAACATGGAATTAACTTAGAATGTCCTGTTCCTTAAGATTGCAATGTATGTGATACGAAGGGTCAAGATTCGAAACAACTCTTGCTGTTAAAAGCACATGCTCTAATTATTTATTTTGAATCCTTATGATCGGTCAGGAACTGAACTTGATTCTCAAATACAGTGGTAAACAAGGTATCTGAAATGTTCACTTGCATTACCTATTTTGTATTTTTATGGTGCAAAAAAGAGACAATACATTTTATTAGAGTTCCCTTCATGGCTCAGTGGTTAACGAACCCAACTAGGATCCATGAGGATGTGGGTTCCATCCCTGGCCTCCCTCAGTGGGTTAGGGATCCAGCATTACTGCGAGCTGTGGCATAGGTCACAGATGTGGCTTGGATCTGTCATTGCTGTGGCTGTGGTGCAGGCCATCAGCTGTAGCTCCAATTCAACCCCTAGCCTGAGAACTTCCATATGCCAAGGGTGTGGCCCTTAAAAAAAATCAAAAAACAAAAATACATTTTATTATACGTATGAAGAGCAAGTGGCTTTGAGAAGAATTGATCCAGAATACTTACAGCTCTAGATCAAGTCCTCTGCAAAACAGTGATCAGAGGAACATATGCAGTGCTACATCAAGCTTGATTTTGATTTTTTCAATGAAAATTTTTAATTGAAGTATTGTGGGTTTACAATGTACTATTAATGTCAGGTGTATAACAAAGTGATTCCGTTATCCATATATACATATATTCTTTTTCAGATTCTTTTCCGTTACAGATTATTACAAGATGTTGAATATAGTTTCCTGTGCTATGGTAGAAGTTTGTTGCTAATCTACTTTATATATAGTAGTTTGTATCTGCTAATTCCAAACTCCTAATTTATCCCTCCTCCCTTCTGCTTTGGTAACCACAGATTGTCTTCCATACCTGTGAATTCGTTTCTGATTTATAAACAAGTTCATTCGTATCGTTTTTAAGATTTCACAAGTAAGTAATATTATATGATATTTGCCTTTCTCTGACTTACTTCACTTAGTACCATATTCTCTAGGTCCATCCATGTTGCTGCAAATGGTATTATTTCATTCTTTTTTATGGCTGAGTAATATTCCACTGTATATATATATGTACCACATCTTCTTTATCCATTCCTCTGTTGATGGACATTTAGGTTTCTTCCTGTGTCTTGGCTGTTGTACAGTGCTTCAGGCTTGACTTATTATATGGATTTGTCTCTACTGGCAGGCTTTCATAGACCTTTCTTAGAGGGTGTGATATCCACTAAAATAAGAGAGAAATTAGGCAAAATGCTAAGAAGCCATGCCCCTCATCTCTCTTATAGTATAGAAGAGCTGCTTTATGAAAATTATCTTGTCTTTCAGTTAGCTTATGACCCCAGCAGATATTGTGACTTCTAGTACTCTCTAGGTTGGGGTGAAAGATCTCAGGGGACTTGGTGTGAGGAGGATGAGTGCCACTGATTAAAGTAATGAAGTGAGGTGACTTTAGTTCCCCTAATCCAAAATGTTTTCTCACCAAGATCTAGGAAATATTTCTAGAAAGGCCCATTTGGTTAGGTGGGGACAGATATTCAGTAGTTTGCTTTACCTCTTTAAATGTTTAAGAACAAGACTTCAAATAGTGTTCCAATTTTATTAACATACTCAACCATTGATTTCCCCAATCATCTTAGCAATACTCTTAGCACACTTGTAGTGTTCTTTATTATTTCCATTGACTTTTAGAGGTAAAATTAAGTTGTCACTCAAAGGATTTGCACATTCAGCTTCAGCCCACATTAAGTCACAGAGCAAGCTCAGGACAATGTGTACCTTTAGATCTTTCACTGCTAGGGCCCAGCTTTCCTGAGATTCTACAAAATCTACACATTTGCTAACTCTAATTTCACAGCTTCCAAACTAGAAGACAATCCTTGGTGCCTTGAGTTGGTTTCTTAAGTGTAGATTTTTCTCATCTTTATAGGCTGACGTTGAGTTTTCAGAATGTTCTTTAAGTGGAAAAGTCTGGGTTTCTCCAACATCAACTCATTCTTGTGTTGCAGAAATGAAAGAACATGCTGCTTATCTAAATTTTTAACTTTCCCATCAGTTTTCATAGTGATTTTAGGATCTAGCCTAATCTCAGGACAACTCCTATAGTAAAGGGATTAGTAGTTTCTGCACTGCCGTTCTAGGTCATGCCTCATTTCCAGCTGTTCCAACTCAGAGAGATTCAAGAAAGAAATGCCCCTATTCATGCCACCAAACTAAACTCGTGAGTACAACTTATTTTCTCTCTACAAAGTTTTTTTTTTTTTTTTCTTTCCCCATTGACCATGCTAAGTTCAGACAGATCGAAAGGTCACTCTGGCTTCTATTTTGAACATACATTATTGTCCCCAAAGATGAATGAAGTTCCAAAGCTAGAAGAATCCTAAGCCAAACGTGGTTAAAATAAGTCTACTTCTAAAATGTTCACATATTGATTTGAAAACCTAAATAGAAAATTATTTCTGGATTACTTATTCTATTGGTGGGACAATTAAGAGTCAACTGTATGTATTTTTCTGAACCACTAGTCCACCCACACTGTCCAGATTGTTTTTAAAACTATGGAAATTTCCAGGTTGCATTTTCTTTGCTTGCTTCCGTCAACATTTCTTTTGCCCAAAGTTTCTTTTGTGGTTCAATTTTTCCATCTTTTTAATATAGACGGTTGATCCCAGCTGTAATTGTGCATGGTTATATACTGACAACCCACAGAAACAAACATCAACAAACAAAGTCTTTTGATAGGGTGATGTCATCACAATTGGAGTTTCAAAAGCAAATACCAGCGAGCAACTTGGACACCTGTGTCAGCTCTTTTTAAGTCCTCCCTCCCCTCACCCTCGATGATGAAAGAATTATCTTTACTGAAGGTGGAATGCTCTGTTGACACCAGCTCGCCTAGTCCCAACCCTGGAAGATCAATTTCATGTCAACTTGTTTAGATTGATACTGAGGCCACCTGGGCTTCAGCTGTCAGGAAACCCAGCGCTTTGCTTAAACAGCAGGCAGCTATCAAAATAGGGAGGGGAGGGCAAGAGAGAAAGAGAGGGAGAGAGGGAGAGACAGAGTGTGAGGGTGTCTGGCTTACTATTGGCACACATTAGGGCTGGAGAACTCTCTCAGGTCGGCTAATGTTGCCATTACCATTCGTCAGGTGTACAATCAACCTGGAGAATAAGGATAATGGAGCCTTTGTAGGTTTCTGGATCAACATCCCAAACAATGCCACCGCTGTTGGCGGGTTAGAGCCGCAGCTCCCTGACCCTTCTTTCCTCTCTTCTCAAATAAACCCCTACTCCTCCTGCCTCCCAGGAGCATTACATCAATCGGTATATTCACTTTTCCTCAGTACGACCGCTGGTTATGTGACACCGTGAGAGTCCCCGTCTTAATAGCTGCTGTATAGAAACAGCTGCTGGAATGATTTTTCATGTTGTTCAACCTTGTGTCCAGCATCAGAGGATGGAGACTTTGTGCATTTTTGGAGAGACGTTTCTCTTTTGTTTTACATTTATTTATTGACTAGAAAAAGTGAATGTCATTCACTGTGAAAGAAAGAAGGAAAGAAAGAAGGAAAGAAAGAATAAAAGAATAAAAGAAAGAAAGAAAAAAGAAAGAAGTGGGGGGTTCTTTTGAAGTTTGTATAACAGTCTTTTTATTCTTTCATTTTACATTTTTTTTTGTAGCTAAAATCTTTTAAAAATTATTTATTTTTTATTAAAGTACAGTTGATTGACAATGTTTCTTCAATTTCAGTTGTACAACAAAGCGACCCAATCACACCCAGTTCCCTGTGCTGTACAGGAGGGCCCCATTGCCCATCCATTCCAAATATAACAGTTTACATCCCCAAACCCCAAAATATATAACAGTCTTTTTCATCACTTTCATTTTAGCATTAAAAATGGCGCCTGTCGTGTCTGCTTCCATGATGAAAAGCCAGAGGGCAAATTGAGCTTGGCTGTGACTGTTCCTTGGGCTGCCTCTGCCGTGGACTTCCTCAGGAGGCTCTGCTCAGTGGTATTTCTTCATCCCATTCCATCTTCTACCCTGGCTCCATCTTCTCCTTCCTTTTGCCTCTCACAAGTCCCTCCCACCCTTTTTAAACCATGATGCCAAATCTAGAACTCCCCTGGAGGGATTTATTTTCCTCTCTAATAGTCCAGGGGAAGAAAATGGAAGTAACTAAAATAGTAGCATCCAATAAAGAAAATCTACCTTCTTGCTCACTGTAGCCAAGACTCTCACATGGCAAGTCTGGGAATATGATTATAGATTTCCAACACTCAAAAATTAGAACCAACATTGGACTGACAAATGGACAGTGGACACCAAATTACGTCCTTCAGTTTTTCTGTATTGTAGCCCAGGAAGAATTTTCCAGAGCCCTCAAACCCTTGTTTGGAAAATACATGTAATATAGTTGAAGTTTTTCCAACACCAGGAAGAACCGATGACTTCTTGGCAGGGCTTCATTTCCAGAACATGCACTTTTGCCTCCACCTAATTTTTTTTGCAAAGGGGATTGGTTCATTCAAGGGAGGCTAGCATGGTATAGGTTTTTAACAGTGCCACTTCCCCAAGCCTTTCCTCAGGGCTTGGAAGGTTTATAAAGAGGTAGTCGAAGTCTTTTCTTACACACTTAGACATCATTTACCAACAAATATCTTAAGACGTAACTCATTGACTTAAGTTAATGGCACATCTTCTTTGTGTCTAAGACAAGAGAGAAAACTTGGAGGTGCTGCATCCCATAGGGTGTGTTGTGTGTATGTGTGACTTTTGTTTGAATCCACCACTGTTTGGGTTTAAAGACAAACACTCCTAGTATTTTGTGGTTCTAATTGTTTCTTCATGGAAAGATATTTTGGGCCCATTTCTGGGAGGCTCAAAGCAATGTATCTCCACTGGAGAACACTTTATCACACCCATTTTACAGCAGGACCCAGCAGCAAATTAAAATTTTTTCACAAAGGATTTGGTCAACGTAGCCAACTAGGTCTCTTTGAGGCAGCCACCTTATGAAATGTGTAAATTAGCAACTGATGTTGAACATTGGAATAAAATATGTGAGAAACTCAATGTGGGCATTCCCTGGCGGCTCAGCAGGTGATGAGATCTGACGTTGTCACTTCAGTGGTACAGCTTTGATGCCTGGTCTGGGAGTTTGCATAAGCGTGACCAAAAAAAAAAAAAAAAAAAAAGGAAATTCAATCTTCAGTATACCCAGATAGTCACTTCATGAACACAATTGTTGAATGCTGGTCATGTTTATTTAACAATGGGGAAAAAATGTCTTATAAACTAGAAATCTAATTTTGATGTTGTCTTAGAGTAACCCCCTAGATCTTAGATATGGGATATGTGGAATTTTTTTTTTAATGTATTAGTTGCTGCATAAGAAGGAAGATTCAAAATATAGCAACTCCTTGGGTACTTGTTCACCATGCATATGTGAGTGGACAAAAGAGCAAGAGCTAGGAAGAGGCGGAAAGGAGGCTGGGGGGTGGCGGTGGCAGGTGGAGAACAAGAGGGAGGGAGAGACTGGTTCATTATTCAAAGCCTTGGGAGTCCCTTGGTGGTTCATTTGCTGTGAGGAGCCAGAAAACAAATCCATCCTCAACTTTCTTCATCCTGGAAAATTTTTGAAAGCTGAGGTTTCTCTGCTGACTGTGCATATGTCCTTTTATCATGTGTTTGGTTTTTCAACATCAAGGCATTTCAGCAAGAGGAAACAGTTACTTGCAATTAATAAACCATCCTGCCACTACTCTTTGTTCGTAACCATGTGAATGCTTCTGTGTGGACGGACAGTAGAGAGCTTACCCATTAAACAGCTCTCTCCACCAGCTTCCCAAGGCTGTTTCTGCCCCTCCCTGTGTTTTCAGCTCTGCCCTGACACTAAGGGTGTGTCTGCTGACGGCCAGGTCTGCAGAAAGGCACCTGCATGAACACACCGCATCTCAGGTTCATTCACCAACGGAGACTAAAGATCATTCTTTCCAAGGCCCTGTGAAGAGTTTCAGCTTTGATGCCTGTAGATTAGGTGACTTATTTTCACGAGTTTTAATGGCTATCTCCTTGTGTAAAGTAGAGTGATGGTGTGCAAAGAAACATTCATTGATTTTAGTGCCCTGAGGGCTTATTTGGAAAACAGCTGGTCCCCTGCAAATTGCCTTGGTTGTTTGAGTCTGTGTTGGAAGCTTAAGGCCTAAGCAGACATAGAATGAATTGTAAGTCCCTTGAGGGCAGCAGTGAATCTTTCTCGTCTTTGTGTTTCCCATGATTGAAAACAGCGATGTGCTTGGCCATGATGCCTAAACATAGATATAGTGTAAATAAAGAGATAACACAAACCAGTACATTCAAGCTGGGCTGCCATCACCTAAAGAGAAGGAATATGCTCTTTCCCATTCCTTTAAAAATTTTTTTTTTCATTTTATGGTCACACCCATGGCATACGGAGTTTCCCAGGCTAAGGGTTGAATCAAAGCTGCAGCTGCCGGCCTACACCACAGCCACAGCAATGCCAGATCTAAGCTGCATCTGCAACCTATGCCACAGCTGGTGGCAACGCTGGATCCTTAACCCATTGGGTGAGGACAGGGATTGAATCCACAACTTCATGGACACTATATTGGACTCCTAACCTGCTCAGCCTCAGCAGGAACTCCTCTTTGCTGTTCTTTTGTCTACTTCCTTTGAGCCCTTCCCGTACATTTGAAGCCAGCAGGTCAACACCCAACTTTCCTTCCTTTCTATTATCCTGGGGAAAATGCTCAAGAACTAAACTAGTAGAAAACACACACAAACATCAACCTGGATGCGTACTGAAAGCACAACTCAAACTCTGAAAAGTTCTGCCAGTAACTTACCTGGTTTGTTAAGTTAAACACTGGCTATTTCTCTAGGATGTCCAAAGAATATTTATTTGTGGGAGACAGGCATTTTCCTAGCACAGCCTAACCAACAAAATTCCCAAACAAAAGAAATTTGTGATTATTATAAAAAGTTAAGGAGTTCCCGTCATGGCCCAGCAGGAACAAATCCAACTAGGAACCATGAGGTTTCAGGTTCAACCCCTGGTCTCGCTCAGTGGGTTAAGGATCCCGGCATTGCCGTGAGCTGTGGTGTAGGTCACAGATGCGGCTCAGATCTGGTGTTGCTGTGGCTGTGGTGTAGGCCAGCAGCTGTAGCTCTGATTAGACCCCTAGCCTGGGAACCTCCATAAGCTGAGGGTGTGGGCCTAAAAAAAAAAAAAAAGACAAAAAGACAAAAAAAAAAAAAGTTCAGCAAATATAAAAATATATAAATATGACAGCAAAAATTACCCATGCTCCATCCACGTATAATTCACCACTGAAAGAGCATGCTGTGTGTTACTGCAGGTTTATTCTACAGATAACATATGAATGTCTATCCATCCTTCATCAGCATCTATCTCTATGTAGCATATTACGCACATGGTTTTTTAACTTCATTTTCCCCTAAACATTACAGATGTTTGCCTCACCATTTAATGGCTTTCTAAACAGTCCAGTAAATGAACATATGTAATTAACTTAACCAATTCCCTACTCGTAGACATCTAGGTGGTTTCCAATACTAATATGCTTTTCATACTTTTAAAACATTGAAAATGACACTGGAGCACACAAACAGGAATACAGAAAGTTATCCTGGCTGAATCACAGCCTCAACATCTATTTATAATTTGACATGACACTTACATATTAAAAAAGTGAAAATATTATGATAACTGAAAACTTAGGAAGAGCTTCCATGTAAATTGGCAGATTTATTGTACATAATCAAAAGTATAGCTTACTCACTATGACCTATAAACAAGTCATTAAGTACTTTTATAAAAGTATAATTAGCAAATTTATAAGTGAGGTAAGAACAGAGAAAGAGCATTAATTAATTGGGGCCCAAGCACACAGGAAATATTTGGGAAGTCAAGCTAGAAATCATAGCCTCTGTGTCTATATTCAGACATGTAGAAGTCTGGTCCAAGCGTTTTAGTTTTTATCATTGCCATTAAAATTAATTTTAGGGGCATATTGGTATTTTTTTTTAATGTTCTCTATTTGGTGTTTTTTAGCTTGAAAATGTTTTTTAGCTTGCAAATGTTCATAAATTTTGCAGTAAATGTTATAATACAAAATGAAGGTGTAAAATGTAAAACTAAATTTCCCAGGGCCACCATGTATGGTTGAGGATGTTGTGCACTGCACAAGAGCACCACACTAATAGGGTTCCAAATATACTACAGGTAGTGAAAGTTTTCCTACTTATTGCAATGATTTTTCTAGCAGGTGGAAGTATATTATAAGGACACCCCAACAGATAGGAATAAAGTGTCTTGAATAAGGAACATCTTTCTCCAATGGACAGCATCTCTGTTTTTCCTCCAAACTCAGGTCCCCTTGGCCTGCTAATATATTGCTCAATCAATATGGAAATTCTTCTGGTCAACCAATGCAGTTCTAAATCATTCTTTTTAATGGACGATAAATATCTCGTATACAGCTTATATGAAGAAGTTCAAAGACATAATGGGATGTAGTAGCTACTGATAATTGGTGTTTCCAACAACCACATATATTAAATCATAAGAATTTTAATGTTTGCCATATAATTCAGTTGGCTCTTTCTATAATTGATGCCTCTTCATGGCAGAGGGAGACATTGCAGCTTCCTAAAATACTTTCTAAACCCTCAGAGAATGAGTAAATTGTGTTCAAGATTGTTATAGCATTGAGTATTTCTTCCACGTTCTTTGAAACATTCATCTATTGCTTATATAGGTGATGCTGCTTCATTATAATAAATTAAACTACGTTTTCATATAGGGATTTACTGCTTCCAAGACACCTTCCCACAATTTTGGTATTTGCTCTTCGAAATTACAACACTGTGAGGCAGGAGGTGTTAGACTCCTAATTTTCCCATTCGGGAGGTGGTGGCCTACTTAGGAAGGCAGATGTCTTGCCCGAGACACTGAGGTCCTATAAAGACAGAGAGTCAGGGTGGATACTCAGTTAGTGGTCTTTACATGACTCCACTGCTCTAGAAGGTGAGGTTGATCAGAATCCACCACTTTCGGCTCACCATAGTTGAACAGGGTTTTGCTCTGCTTTGGGTACCATAAAATATGTCAGGGCAGCTATGGGGTCAATGTCCTTTCCTTTGTTAGAATAGTCCCCTGGACACAGTTTTCATTTCTTCCTCCAGACTTCTCAGATGCTATAGGAACACACTAGTCCTAACTCTTCTCCCTAGGCCACCAATGTCCTTCCCCACCACACACTCAGACACGCACACACACACACACACACACACACACACACAAAGGCTAAATGAATCCATCAATGATATTAACTACTGAAATGCAATCTCATAGCATAACAGACCGTTACTTAACGTTAATCAGCAATGCACCCTGGTTCTTCACATCTTTCCATTGTGCATCTCTTGTTCTTGTCTAGACCAAGTTCATAGCTGTGGTTCTTTAGGGCTATGAGCATGCCACAGTTTAAAGATTTTTTTCATTAACATTTAAAAATAATTTCCTATTGGGAGTTCACATTTTGGTGCAGTGAAAATAAATCCGACTAAAACCATGAGGTTGTGGGTTTGATCCCTGACCTCGCTCAGTGGGTTAAGGATCGGCATGCCATGAGCTGTGGTGTAGGTTGCAGACATGGCTTGGATCCTGTGTTGTAGGATCCAAGCTGTGGTGTAGGCTGTGGTGTAGGCTGACAGCTGTAGCTCGGATTCAAACCCCTAGCCTGGGAACCTCCATATGCTGCAGGTGAGGCCCTACAAAGCAAAGAAAAAAAAAATTCTTATTGTTGGACACAACTTTAAAGAAGCCACATTGTTTCAGCTTCTTGAAGGGAGGAGAAGGTAGAATCAAACCCTTTCTTTAAGACGGCCCTTTCAGGTCACGTTATTTTGCCAACATCTGAAAGATACCACCACCAACAAAAAGCAAAGCATTTCCCTTCTTAAATGAAATAGTGCACAGTTGGAGCTCTTTGTCAGGAGCTGGTAGGTCAGGTAACTGCACTCATTTACATTTTAGCATTACAGGCAAAAGAATAATGAACCGGTTAGACCCTATGAAGTAGACCATGGCAATCTGCAAGGATTAACGAATTAATTAGTGATTTCCATCCATTACAGTTTTATTCTGTGCCTTGGAAGCTCTTTATTTCAGCCTTTAAAAGTTCCAGAGCAGGGCTGTTCATTCAGCTTTCTGAATGGCTGAATAGAACAATAAGATTGTGTAACCACTGGGACGAGTCAGTGCCTCCTTCAAGGGGATAATGTAGCTATAGAAAGGCCTTTTCATCTTTTAGCAAGGGCCCATTATGCCTATGTATCTCTCTTCTATGCTTTATGAAAAGGTTTGTACAGTAAATAATGACTGACTGTGTAGTAGTTCTTTCTTCTTTTGCCAAGCTCTTTTTAGCTTTGGCAGCAATTTTGTTTTCCCTGTCATCATCTAATGTCTATTTATTTTACATTGCTACAAAGCCAGTGAAATTCCCTTATAAATCCCAGGTCATGAAGACGAAGCTGCAACCCGATTCCTTTTATTAAATGTCTCCAGTGTCCTCTGCTTTTTCTAATTAGGTTCAAAGTGGTCAGTGGCTTGCAAAGGCTCTGGGCAGGAATCAAATCTGTTTGAACAATGCATTCCTAAAGGCCGTGCATAATGGATGTTTGGATTTAATTAGAAGACAGGTATCAAAAGTCAGACACTCTCGGGATGCGCTGGGGTCGTCACCACCAGGGCCTTTTCCTAACCCAGGCAGCAGCATCGCAGGGTTGCCCTCCCTCTGTTCCTCCCTCCCACGTGCATACGATTGGCAGTAGGGGTTTAGAGCTTGGGGCCATTACTCACCACTGGTTTTCCCGAGCTGGCAGTTTTCTTTTGTCAGCACTGCCACAGCATGAAGGTGAGAACAAGAGACTGTGAAACTGAAAGGGAAAAGATAAAAGGAGAAGTGTGCCGAAGAAAAGAGAGGCCCTTTGACGGCTCTGTCAACCCAATTTTTCCCTCTTCTCAGCTGCAGGCATGTTCTGAGGATAGATGGGCACAGGCACAGCTGGTACCGGAGAGCAGCTGTGGTTTCCATCTGGGTACCATTTAGCAGCAGATAGATTTTTCAGGCTCAAGTCTCCTCCCATCGTTGTGGTTAGAGAGGGAAAGTGAGCGGCCCCGTCGCGTTTTCTTCCACCTCAGACGCTATGGTTCCAAACCCTCGCCTCTCTCTCTGGTTGGCTCGTTATCAAAGAGAGAAGGATTTGATGGTGAGGTGAGTGGATGGGGGGTGGGCTGATGAGAGCTGGAGGAACTTGGCACCAAGCATCTCATGGAACACATTACCTATTGAGCTCTCCGACCCATACTTCTCATAATGTTGCTCATTCCTCCCCCTCAACCAGGGGGCCATCAGGAAAGACGGCGCTTCTCTGAGGAGGAGGTGTGTCAGCGTGCCTGCCTGCACGGTGCTAAACAATGGGTTGAAATGTGGAAAATTCAATACGTTGACCACCATGCTTTTTCGGTTGGGCTGGGCTAAGAGCCTAGATTGGGTCACTTCTCTTTACCTCTAGGACAGAGTTGACATGAAATGCCAAGACAGCTATCTTGGCCAAGAGGATTCTTCTGAACAAAAATCTTGGAAAATACTGTATATTTGAAAAGTTTTTGTAAAACAGACTTTTTTTTTTTTTAATTTTTTCTTCTTTTTTTCCACAGCATATGGAAGTTCCCAGGCTAGGAGTAGAATCAGATCTGTAGGTGCCGGCCTACACCACAGCCACAGCTACTACACCACAGCTCACGGAAATGCTGGACCTTTAACCCACTGAGCGAGGCAGGGATCGAACCCACATCCTCATGGATACTAGTTGGGTTCATTACTGCTGAGTCATGAAGTAGACTGTTTGATTAAAAGTGTCCAAAAATCCCATCTGCTAATATTTCAAAATATGGACCTTGATGTTTTTCAGCTAGTTGAATCAGTGTGCCATGGGCACTGACTCAATTCATGATTATTTTGGAGTGGATTTACTCGACGCATGGCTGTTCTGCAACTCGTCCACCCCTGTGACGGGGGCATCTTCGGGGATCAAACAGGAGGCTGATTTCATGCTTTTAGAAGATTTGGGGGTGCTGGGGTGATTCTTCATGGTGAAATGCTTCTTTTCAAGGAGGCAGCCCCTATGGGGTGCGAATGGCCCCAGTTCTCTTATGTCATTTGAGACCAGAGGTGTTTCATAAGCATTCACAAGAATTAGCAAACGTGACCCAGAGAGAGATTGCGATATCTTTTCTGGCAAACCAAGTGTCTTTTTTCTTGCCAACATGGACATTTTCCAGCGTTGGCCCCGGCTCTTTGGCTTTCCTAGTGTACTCAAGGTCACTGTTTCTCTCCCTGAGGAGAAACCATCGCTGAGAAGCACAGTCAAAGTTGATTTTATTTTGCCCTGATTTTATTATTGCCCTTTTACCTTCAGAAGCGCAGAATGCATTTTAGAACATGTTCATAAGTATGATGAAAGCATACTTGACGCTAAGCTGGAGTTTAGAAGGAAGAATTCAATGGGTGGGACGGGGTGGGGTGCTGTTGGTGGGATGAGGCGTGTGAGGGCCATACGCAAATGGACCATCTGGAACCGTGCCGCCCAAGAGACATGAAATGCAAGCCACAAGTGCCATTTTACATTTTGTAGCAGCCATGCTGAAATTATAAAAAGAAACTGATGTAATTAATTTTAATAATTTATTTTATTTAGCCTAATATAACCCAAATAATATCACTTGGATGTGTAATTCATATAACAATTACTTTTTAACATTTTTTAAGAAGTATAGTTCATTTACAATATTGTGCCATTTTCTGCTATAGAGCAAACTGACTCAGTCATATATATATTCTTTTTAAAAAATATTTTTATTTTTTCCATTATAATTGGTTTACAGTGTTCTGTCAGTTTTCTGCTGTACAGCAAAGTGACCCAATCACACACACATATATATATTCCTTTTCTCACATTATCCTCCATCATGTTCCATCACAAGTGATTAGCTATAGTCCCCTGTGCTCTACAGCAGGACCTCATTGCTTATCTACTCCAATTGCAAGAGTTGCATCTATTAACCCCAAACTCCCAGCCCATCCCACTCCTTCCCCCTCCCCCTTGGCAACCACAAGTCTGTTCTCCAAGTCCATGAGCATGTAACAATTATTAATGAGCTATTTCATCTTTTTTACGTACTCAATCTTCAAAATGAGGTGTCTTTTATATTTACAGTACATCTCAACTTGAACTTGCCATATTTCAAGTGCTCAATAGTGAGGTGAGGCCAATAGCTACTATATTGGACGGAGTGGATCTGAAGGAAACAGACAAAGAAGGGACTAGTTTATATTGACCACTTCTATATACAAGGCACTGTGATAGCGATGAATGTACATCATGGTCAGCCTTCACACCCCCCTTGTGAAGTGACTGTTATCTTAATTTTATGAATTAATTTATTGTTCAAACGGGAGTCCTTGTGGAGTGGTAGGGGGCTTTTATTCATCACTCTAGGACAATAGGGTTACCCTGGGGCTGTCCCAGGCAAACTGGCATGAACAAGCAACAAGGGAGAGTGAATTAACTAATTTGCCCAAGATCGCATGTGGAAGCACAACCTAAGATTTAAAGCCTGATCTCTTTGTCTCAAAAGCCCACGCTTTAAATGTGCTTCTGGCATCCTTCTGGAATCCTCCCTTGATGGTTTGGTTAACCATGCAAAGTTGGAAGCATTGCTTTCAAAATTTGCTGGCAGCATAGCATGGTTCTCCATGAAGCACAAAAGACTCAGCTGGTTTCTGTTCTTAGAAAGGTCCCTCCTAAGGAAGCAGAACATGCACAGAGGCTGACTACATACCTTTCCTTTTTAGATGTATATTAATTATGACCACGCTTAGTAATTAGATGAGCAGCTGGCTTAGACCCCCAAGCTGTGCCTCTGTGGTGGCAGGTGTGGGAAGAGGGTTTTGCAGATCTTTAGCAATTTTCCCTGAAACGCTCTGGTTGACTAAGTTCTTGCCCCATTGGGAAACATGTCATTGGAATCTGTTCACAGGCATGAAAGAGGGCAAGAAATGGAAACATTTGACTCTACTTTCTCCAGCTCCCCCTAGATCTCCAGAAAAATGGAATTTTGCCTCCAGTGTAAATGAGTGGGTCCTCTGATCCTTGATTGGTGTTTCTCTATTTTCTTGTCTGTTCCTGACATGACCTTTTTCTCAGAAATCCATACATTGTCCCCTTTAAGTGATAGCTAGAATGAATGAGGGCTGCAGAAAATCACAACACAGCAGGAAAAAGATCTGGGAATACTGCTGATAATGAGAGCTAGCACTTACTGAGAGATTACTGTGTGCCAAACACTGCTTGAATTGCTTTATATTTATTAACTAATTTCATCCTAACAATTAGACCAGGAGATAGATATCAATGATTACCCTATTTTTACAGATAAGGGAGCCCACTCAAAGACTTGTCCAAAGTCATATGGCTACTTAGCACCAGAGCTTGGTTTCAAACCTTTGTTTGGCTGATTACAAAACACTCATCTGACACTGAGTGAAAATCAAACCCACCTGCTTTCCCAAGACCATTACCTGGAAATAGTCCATAGTGTGCTTTTGCCATATTGTCTATTAAATCTCTGTTGTCCTGTGATTTCCTGAAAAACATGTTATTAGAAAATTGAATGAAAAAAGTAACTTTGGGGTTTGTGTTTCCTTAATGGTGCCAGTTCTTGAGAGACACTGTGGACACATTCTGGGCATTGGTAAACACCTTTCTATCCTGAGGGTTGGGTAGCGTCTGGCTTGCGTCTCAGTATGGCTGGCAATCTCATTTAGGAGAGAAGATTAGCTCCCTTTCTCTCTGTCTGTCTCCCTCTCCACTTCTTTCTAATTTTCTATACTTGAACATTTTAGAGGTTGATGAGCAGTGCCATTTTTCTTCTCATTTACCTTCTCCTAGTAAAAAGGTAGATTATCTAAGTTGTATGATTATAGATGTTTACCACATTACTCAATTAGCTGCTGACAAGTGGGATAACAAAATAAGGCCCCTTATTAAAAAATACATCCATTTTCCTCCCGCATTTGCTGTCAGGCTGCAGGAGGATGCCCAGGTAAAGCCACACAACAGAGTGGTCTCTGCTTCCCTGTTCTGGAATAGCACCTTCTTGGACCCTTTGGAGCACAAAGGAGAGATGTGAGCAGAATGTCATACACTGGGGTTATTTTTTATGTTGGACATATTTCAGAACTGCTTGCAACTTTAATGTGAGTGGTTTGGTACTGAGTTTTATATTCTAATTGGCATTAAAAAAAAAAAAAAAAAAGGTCTTTCCCAAAGGTTGAATTAGCCAAGGGTCTTATCTGTTCTTTGTGTTAATTGTTGATAATGAGCATAAAACACAATGGCAGACACTGACCAAACTCTCATATTGTCCCCAGCTGCAAAAGGGCTGGGTCTTCATTAGATGGTAAAAGTAGAAGATTAGATCCACTGACAAGCAAGAGCTAGCAGGGCAGTTCCAAGTTATGCTCCTTAACGGCATGAGGTGGGTCTGCAAAATGTCATTGACAAGTACCCCCCGAAATAATCTTCCTCATGTTCAGTCTTTGTAGGAACCCAAGAGCTGGAGGTGGGGGAGGAAATAAAATAAAAATTGCATTTACAGGCCTGGAAAAAATAGGGGATTATTATCTCCCTCTTAAAACCAACTTCTGAACCTGAAGTTGTATTTCTTCCAGACTAATGTTTTACTTAATCTTTGATCATTATAAATTATTCTTTTTTATTTCTTACTTTTTAGAGTCCTAGTTGAAAAAGTAGCTTGGCAGGCTGTTCCACAGGAGATTAAATGGACCTATTTATTGAAAAATACTCAAAAGTAAAAAATCTAAAGTGCCTCCCATTGCACTCATCAGAACCCCCCAAGTTCCCTGCGTGGAACTGTCTGTGTGGAATTATGGGCAGAATCAAGTAGCCACCTCTGGCTTCAGCCTCAGCTTTCCACATCTCTTAGTGCCAAATACGTTTGCTTACTCAGATTTTTGCTTGAATCATACTGTTTTTTTTTTTCCCCTTTTTTCTTTTTGGGTGATTCCAATTAGTGAGATGGTTGGGGCCCTTAAAGGAAGGGGGTCTGAGAAAAACCCATGAAAGCTGGGGCAGAAGGAAGGCAGCCAGACCTTTAGGCCTTTCAGGTGAAGAGAGGTGACTTTTCCACAGCGGAGGTGACATCAAAAACAGATGTCTTTTGTAATAGGAATGCATGGGTGTATTATCATTGACTGATAATTTTTTTAAAAATTTGAAGTATAGATTTACAATGTTACTTCAATTTCTGCTGTACAGCAAAGTGACCCAGTCACATATATATATACATTTTCATATGTATCTATTCTTATATATGTATATACATATATATTCTTATATATGTATATATGTGTCCGTGTGTGTGTGTGTGTGTGTACACATTCTTTTTTTTTTTGTTTTTTTAGGCTGCTCTCATGGCATATTGAGGTTCCCAGGCTAGGGATCAAATCGGAGCTTATAGCTGCCAGCCTACACCACAGCCACAGCAATGCAAGATCTGAGCCTCCTCTGTGACCCACACCACAGCTCTGGCAACACCAGATCCTTAGCCCACTGTACGAGGCCAGGGATTGAACCTGTGTCCTCATGGATACTAGTCGGGTTCATCAACTACTGAGCCCCAACGGGAGCACCCATATTCTTTTTTTCATGCTATCTTCCAGCATGTTCTAACCCAAGAGATTGGACATAGTTCCCTGTGCTGTACAATTGGTTGAATCATGTCAGTGAGAGAAAATTCCTTTTAGAGTCAGCGGGGGTCCCAGTGGGCTCTTAGAAACATGACAGGTCTTCTGGGAGACTGGATCAGAGCTGGGGACCTTTCTCCTCTGGTTTTCTCAGTAGTTTTTCATGCCATACTTTTCTGAGGCATCATAGCCTAATCTGGAACTCTCAGCAGGAAGCTTGGTGACTCACTGTTAGTAGTAATGATACCAATAAGTAAATTACTAACAATAGTAAGAATCAGTAACACTTAGGGTTTTATGGTTTACAAAGCATTTCCTCATTCATTATCTCATCCAGGACAATGACCGCTCTGTCGCAACGAGCGGCCCTGGAGACCTCTCTCAGTGCCCTCTTTCTTGGATCAAAGGAGGAGATTTGTCAGCCCCTGGGAGTGACAGTGAAGTGAATCTCCAAGGGCTGTAGCCTGGCCACCCCAGAGAGCACAGGCGGGAAGAGGCAGGGATGAAGGGAGAGCAGAGGATTTGGTGCCATTATGTGGAGGGGCTTTGTTTCTTCCCCCATGTATTTTTAACTGAACCCTTGGGACTTGAGGAGGTGGTTGGATGATCACATGCTCATTGAATGCTGTATTGTGTTTGAAACATAAAGCGGATCCATAAAAAGTTTGTATTGTGAAATGTCACGTTTTTGGCATATATCATATTTGTCAAATGAGGTTATGTAAGCGGAGCTTTCCAGCATGGCCTCCCCTTCTCTAGCACTGGAGAAAAGTTTCATAGAGGAGAGCCTGAGCCATCTGAAGCCACATTGTGCTCAGATTCCAAAGTTGTAAAGAAAAAAAACCAGCCCAAAAGAAAATATTTGAAAAGAGAAATGACTACATACTAGAACACATATTAAGACCTATGGCATGTGCTTATGTCTTGGGACTATCAGGAATTGGGAGAGTGAGTGGTCATAAGTCATGGCAAATCCAGGTAGGGAACTGGTCAAGCTATTTATGTGTCTTAAAGATGGAGCATCAGTTGATTAACTGCATTCTTCTCTCCACCTCCTGCCCCCCAGCATCCCGACCCCCAAGTCATTCAGTTGTTTGTTGCATACGTAAATCTTCTAGCCAAAGCTTTGGTGGTGAATAAGGGGATGGAATAATTGATGTAGAATCCCAAACTGAAAACAAAATCTGGTTCTGATTTGGGAAACCAGCACCTGTTGGCTGGCTTGTGTTGAGTTTAGAGAAAATAGGATTAGAATAAAGTGAGAAGCGTCACGACAGGGCATCTATAAGATTCCACAGCCCATGTCTCCTCACCTGTCGTGCAAAGAGAATATTGAGTTATTCTTGATTACACAGTTCCTAAAATGGCATGGAATAGAGATGAACTCTCCGGCTTGTTTCCTGGGTTAACTCCACATACCTCCACTAGTCAGAATGATCTGGGAGCCACGAGAAAGGGCGGTCTGCAACAGATCTTGCTCTTTAATTGCAGTAACTCTTAATGATGGCTAATGATTTCCACAAATCTGACCCGATCTAGGGTCTGACGCTCCCAGGTACTAACCTGGATGCTCATTCTCCTGTATTTATCCTCATTCTTTGGGCTTAACCACTGATAGGTGGGCTTCCTCTCCGCTCTCATTCCCTTAACCACCCTAGGTTGCCCTTCTCCAGTCTCTGACTCTCAATAAGCTGAGTCTTTCTTCTCTAGTGGGAACTTGAACTCTGCTGTTACAGATCTGTCACTTCGACCCCTCCTTCCACTGTAATGGAAAAGAGAGGAAACAAAGAAGGCAGGCATCAATTTCAATGATAAGCAAAGAAAGTTATAATAAAAAACATCTCCTTTCTGAATGCAGTTATTCAGTCTGTTTGTTTATTGCTTGAATAATAATAAACAAGGACTAGTTGATTAACTATGATGATGGGACCATGTCATGTTTTTTGGACACTTTATAAAAACTGAAGTTGGGCCCAATCTAATAGACAGGAGAGAGTCAACATATTTAGTCAAAACCAGGCACAAGACAGATAAATACCCAAACCACAACAATGCACACTGAGAAAGGTGGATTCGGGTTACTGCTGTGGGTTGGAGCAAGATCAATAGTAATGAAACAATGCTTCCCAGCAGATGACCAGCTTGAGATATGTTTTAAAAGGAGTGGTGCAATTTGTCGAATACAAGGGTCTCGTGCACAAGCTAAAAATCGATTCCACATTCTTAGTGCTTTTTACAGGGTGTTTGCACTAAAAGTGGTAGAGTGTATTTATTTTTGGGCAAAATTCAGTTTAAACGTGGGAATAATTGAAAACATCATTTTGAATGACGTGGCTCTAAAAACCGAATTAAAAAAATGTTGACAATCCTTCTGAGTCCCTGCCATTGCTTTGCTGCAAGGGTACTTTTGAGACTAAAATTTCTTTTGTTTCTGAGACACACTTTACAGTTCCTTTTAAAAGTCTGCATTGTGTTGAACTAAGTCACGATTACCTTAAACTCCTAGGCCCATAAACCAGTCAACAAATTCCTGACTCTGCCTTCTAAATGCTTACAGTTAACTTGGACCGGGATGAGGACACACCCATGCAGAAACTTACTGAATATCTAGATGCCCAGCCATTCACAGTATCAGGGGACACATAAGAATGCTGCCTTTTTTTAGTTCCAAAAAGAACTTGTGTTGTCCTAGCCATTCACTCTTGTTAGCAAGGAAAAATTCCAGGGTAAAGTTTTGCCTCAGTGGATCTGGAACATAAATTAAGTGGCCATCGTATTAATAATGTCCCCTCCTACTTCCTGGCAAGACTTCTTGAGATGATCCTGAAGTCCTTACCAAAATTCTCTCCCTTCTAGAAGCCCGAGAGCTGGAGTACTCAGGAATCTTGCAATTACCCACCCAGGAAAGACCCAACTCTCCTCACACTCAACTAGGACCTCTTTTTCTCCTAGAGTCGCCCTGACCAAATGAGTCCAGCTTGTACTCCCTTCTTGCGGGCCCTTAAATTCTTCCATCTTTTCACCTGCACTGACATCTTTATCTGTTCTTACCTGGATTATTCAAATTACCTTCAAAGGGGATTCTTTCCTCTTTCAAATCCACTACCCACACTGTTCTCCAAGTTTAAATGCCAGCCTGTTTAAGAGCCATCAAGGACTCCTTATCCCCTTCAGAATATGTATCGGACTCTTCAGCAGAGAATGTAAGCTCCTTTATGCTCTGGTCTTTCCTCACTCTCACCTCTACTTTGGTGATGTATCTTCATATTCTCTTTCTTAAAGCCAGGTGGCACAAATGCTCTTGTCCCTAAAAGGGTCATGTTCTTAAACCTCTATGTCTTGAATTGAACCCTCTTCCTTAAAATGCTTCCCGGAGTTCCCGTTGTGGCAAAGCAGAGGCGAATCTGACTAGCATCCATGAGGTTGCGGGTTCAATCCCTGGCCTTGCTCAGTGTGTCGGGGATCCGGCGTTGCCATGAGCTGTGGTGTAGGTTGCAGATGTGGATCGGCTCCCGTGTTGCTGTGGCTGTGGTGTGAGCCAGCCACTGCAGCTGATTCAACCCCTAGCCTGGGAACTTCCGTGTGCCGCGGGTGTGGCCCTAAAAAGCAAAAGCAAAAAAAAAACAAAAACAAAAAACCTCTTCCTCAGTTCCCTGCCCATCTTGTCTAATCTCCCCTAATTGTCCTTGACTAATCAACTCAAGCCTGCCATCCTGTGGGGCACCTCCCCGTACATCCCAGGGAAGTGTGTGCTCATCTTCCATGCTCTCCTCTGCGCTCACTCAGTGGTCCATCTACCATCTAATATCACATTTTCAGGCTGTTATTAACTGTTCATCTCTTACCTGTGTCTTCCTAGGCACTTCATCTGGCTTAACAAGAGACCCTGGGTCTTGTCAGCCTCGTTATCCACACTGCCTACCTAGCACTTGGCACAGTGACATACAAGGTCGTAGAGAAATAGGTCGTGTGTAAGCTGAGGCTTTGCCAGTTTCCAGCAAAGAGAAAATTTGCCCACATTTACACCTTCTGCTGGATGAAGCCAAGCCTCCTCTGGCATTGGGCATAGGTCACGGGAGCCAGGTTCTCACAGTCCCACGCTGGTTTGAAAGACTGGAGCCAGCCATTAAGGTCGTGTCTTGAGCCCATAATGATCTTTGAATTTCCACAGGCTTCGAAGATCTTCACTGAATATTACCAGTGACTTGATTAGTGCTTTACAATGTTCAAAATAACATCTTTCATAAATAATATCTCTCTTTCATTCTTGCTTCAAACATATGAGAGCAATTGAGCCGATATGTTTATAATTCACATTTTCGAGATGACAAAGGGGAGGCTCAGAGAGTTATTTAACCGGCTAGAGCCCACAGAGTTGGTAAATGAGGACATAGAGCTACTCTGTTGGGGTGAGATATTTGTTTTCCATGCTTAAAATGATGTATGTTTATTATCTCGTGGTTTCCGTGGGTCAGGAGTCCATGTATGCGTTAATCAAGTCCTCTGCCTTGGGTCTCATGAGGCTGAAGTCAAGGTGTCAACCAAGCTGTAATCGCTCTGGACCCCAAAATTCCTTTCCACGTTCATTCATGTTGTTGGCAGAACTGCTTTTTGTTTGTTTTTTGTGGCTATAGGAAATGAGGTCCCATTTTCTTGCTTGCTGTTCACTGAAGGTTGTTGTCAGCAACTAGAAGCCACCCTCCTGTTATAGCCACCTGGACTTCTGTGTACATAGAAGTGTGCGTGGCTGTGTACTTCTTCAAACCCAATAGGGGAAGCTCTCTTCTGGTCTTACAGTGGATTCTTATAGAATAACATCTAATCAGTGGAGCTGTTATCCCATCCTAGTCACAGGTCCCACCCTCACTCAAGGGAAAGGGGTTATAAAATTATATTGGATATATATGCCAAGGGGCAGGAAACTTGGAGGGCCCCCTTAGACCTCTGCCTGCTAGACACCCCATTTCATCATTACATGAAAATGCTGAGACTCCATGGAACTGTCAGTATCCTGGTCATAGGATATGCCACTAAAAATGTTGCCATCTGCTCTGTGGTTTCACTTGGGATCATTTATGCTGAAAGAAGAATGATCATGTGTCCTGTGGGCAGTTTTTTTGTTCTGGGTAAAATGGAATCCATGACCTGTGACATGGACAGAGACAGAGACCGTTTTCACTCTTCTGGGTCTAAGAACACCTCAACTGGGTGTTCCAGGCAGTTCCTAAGGCCAGGAATAGGCAAAGACGGAACCTCGTTTTTTCAGTTTTCTTTGCGCAGATCTTAGCTGGGAAAATCCAAGAGGTCATGGCGAGGCTGCTGGCTGGGATAGAGACCTCTGCGAGATTGACGGTTAAGGGTGTTGAGCCTAAAAGGGGTTGTATCATCTTAGGAGACTGAGTTGGGTCCAGAGTCCTCTAAGTACCTTGGCTTCGCAGGTCTTTGGTCTTGCGTCCTGGATGGGAATTAGTTGGGCATTTACCCATTTGCCTTTGGGCAATTTGTGCCTTTAGCTCTTCTGGGTAAAACGTGTCTATTTTTTGCTTTTCAGATGTCGCCTTTTAAAAGAGTCCTTTTCAGGGTATGTTGCTGGGGTTTTTTTTTTTTTTCTGGTCTAGTGAAGAGAAAGAGTGGTCACATGGACCTCTGGGATGGCCTCCTTGATTTGACCATATAGATCCAAAAGTATGGAATAGAGGGAGAGCTGCTTCTCTTTCTGGCACTCAGCGAACACATTTTTGCTTACAAAAAGCCAGAGCAGCTATTGTTTAATTTCTTTCATTAGGAAACTCACCAAATGTTTGGCCCTCAGTTCTCTCCTCCTCTGAGCCAGCTGGAAAACAGCACAAGCTGCAAGGCAACACTAACCCACTAAATTAGTCACACAAAAAAAGCTGTGTATGTGAAGTCTCTCCTTACCCAGTTCTTGCCATTTGCTCCTTTGATTCCACCTTAATGAGGTCTTAGTTACTTTCTTAGAAAAACGGAGTCTTTTGAGAATTTGTTTTAGTTTATGCGCACCAAGAGACCAAGTGATATGGATATGCCGCATGTCTAAGCCTCTGATAATTGATTGACACTGTGTCCAGTATGCAGGTTCCTCGGGGTGAAGCAGATCCCATAGGGAACTCTGGGAATCTAGGATCAAGATAGTTTTGACCCAGTGTGGGTCATTAACCTAGGCACTCTCTACTAAGAAACAGCTTATTGAGAAAATCCGTTATGATTGTAAATAAGATGAACAGCTAATATTTATTGTTGACTAACTCTGCTGTGGGCTCTGCCCTGCAGTTTTTACGCATTACTTCATTTAAACCCCATGGCCTCTATGAAGTAAGGACTATGGTTTCCCAAATCTTCTGTTAAATGCTGCTATTTATATTACCTAAGGGAATAAGCTTGTGAAGTATGCACATGTACTTGAAAAGTCAAACACATTTCTGGTGTGATATTTATAAAATATTCTTATCTACTCATTATAGAAGGTCTTTGAATGTTTTATTAGCTACAATGTACACACTGTGAGCTACAGAATCATTCCATAGTTGGCTGGAACAGTCTGTTAATGCGTCCATTTCTAATTCCTACATCTATCAGTAAGCCTGGTCCTTTCCAAACCCATCGAACATTCTTCTGTTCTCAACCAACCATCAGAGGGATTTCCATAGTCACAGGTGTGGAGAGTTGGGAAGGAGTCAGAGTCTCTGGTTCAGCATTTCTCGGAAGAATTCCTGCCAAGAGTATTCAGACAGATGGTCATTCAGCCTCCATGAAATAATAGAGTATCCCAGTCTCTTTCATTAGAAGGTCCTTCTTGGTCTTAAACTGAAGTTTCCCCTTCCATAGAGCAGTCATAAGTGTCCTTATAATCCCCAGCCTGAACTTTCGGCTCTTCTATTATTAAATATTCTAAGGATAGATACCAATCCATCTGCCCCCACTATGTTCCCCTGTTTCAATTGTCCGATGCATCTTCATCACTAAAAAAGCATCTCAAAGCTCATGTTCCCCTGATGGCTTATCAGTGACAGCTGTGTTTATACGGAGGTATGCACATTGTATCGCATAAGCTCCTTTAAACACATTTAGAATGTAGGTGTCTTTGTTTTTGTTTGTTTTTACCATTTAACTTTGGCCACTTACAGTAAGTGAGTGGGCCTGGTCTTGAAGCTAATGATGGAAACAAAGATGGGATCAGAGGGTGGAGAAGTGGCTGGGGGATAACAATGCCCAGGAGGTGAAGTGCTGGAACCCAAGGATTGGGGTATCTGTTATGTAACTTGGAAGACGTCTATTGCATCTCCCAATTTTCGCAAAACAAATGGCTAATTCTCAGTCACGGGTGATGACAGCAGGATTGCTTCAACAAATGGACTGGACTGGGCACCGCCTGCAGCCCCACAGCTTCTTGCTCCCCTACAGGGAGGGCTCACGCAGCTGGATTTGTGTTGTGCAATGACTTGGTAGATTCAGAGAGAAGAAAACTGGTGAATTCCATCAGGAGTTTCCCAGAGGTCACGTTCAGCCCTATGTAATAGCTGGGAGTGCCATCCAGTCACGTACATCGTACTTGTGTTGAGTTCGCAAGTACTGGGTTGTCAAAATACATTCCTTATTATTTCTTACCAACCCATCTCATGGAGGAAGAACTCACATCTCACAGGCATGTGGCAGAAGTGCCCGTGTGTGCGGTGGGGGATGGTGGGGGGAAATTCATTAGAAAATTCCTCATGCTCTGCCTCCTCTGAGGTTTACAGATGGTATTTCCAACCTAAACCACTACCCTTTGTAGATATTTAAAGAAGCATAAACCAATGAGAAGCTATTGTGCCTTACCTTTTTCAATGTAAAACATTTGTATTAGAAGAAGAAGGAAAAAAAAAAAAAAAAAAAAAGCATCTCTAAGAGGAGCAGAGCTTCCAAGAGTGAAATCATCGTCCCAGCACACAAAGCCAGTTGGGCGTGTTTGTATTCAGAGCACTTGTGCCTGTCAGTGTCCTTAGTTCACGTGTGGGTGAACCCTGCCTGGGCGTTTTACTGCAGTTCTTTATATACATTTTAAACTCCATCAAAATTCCACTGAACGACTCAACCTCAGGCAGATGTACTCAAGGATCTGCGAGGAAACGGTCGGCACTTTTTGAAAATCCCATCCTGTTTCGCAGGCGGCCCAGGGTGGCCGGATTTGTCCAGCTCTCATGTGTGAGTGTCGTGTTCTAGGTGGACCTTGATTTGAGGAAGAACAGACCAGCTCATTGGATGATTAATGTTCAGTTCCAGGAATGAGAGAATTCCAGCCCAAATGCATCACGTCCTCACTTGCTGGACTGAAATTTTTTAAAAAAGGAGTGATCCTTTTGTCTGATCACAGAACTGCCTTGCGTACACCAGCATAGGAAGCCCCCGAGGAATCTTAGGAATTAGGCAAGGAAACTTATGAACCCTAGAGTGTTAGGAATTCTATTTATTAGACAAAGATTTGTGGCTCTTACCCATCTCTTAAGGGCTAATATAGTGTGATGGAAATCTTTAAGTGTGGTGAGGAAGAGGCCCAGGAACATTTCTCAGGTGCCAGGTGTAGAACTTCAGAACCTCAGCTTAGGTGGGTTCAGCCCAGGTCTTAATGTAATGAATCCGGAGGTTCTCCATATACTCTCAGCATACCGTCGTGTATTTGTAATTGATGGTTTGATATGCATGGATGTTGTTTTCTTGGCAAGGCTACAAGTTACTGGAGGGTGAGCATAAGTGGCGTCTTCTCATTTCCCCAGTTTTAGCCGTGGATGACTTGGCTGTCCCTGGCATTGAGGAGTTTGGTGCTAATGAAGTTAGAGTAGCTTCCCAGATCTCTGAAGGTGTATGTTAGCTAAAGCTAGCAGCTATTCTGAAGATGCTGGGCCATTTCCTCAGAACAAGGGTAAAAAATGAGTTTCCAGATACGTATCTTTATTCGAGTAGACTCTGAACATTAAAGAAAAAAAAAAAAAAACCTCAAAAACAAGAGAAAGGAAGGGAGAGAAGAAAAGGAGATGAAAGAAAAGATGCTCTTTGGTGCCTGGGAAGGAGGCAATTTTCCTGAGAACCGGGGAGTATGAGTTCTTAAAAGAAAACAAAAAAACAAACACTATCCCACTTGATGGTCTCCTACTCCTCACAGTTTTCCAGAAGTACACCTCCAATGGAAAATGACACACAAAACTTGGGGTTAAAAGTAGCTCTTTTTTTTTTTTATTATTTTATTTCTGTCTTTTGAGGGCCGCACCTGCGGCATACAAAGCTTCCCAAGCTAGGGGTCGAATTGGAGCTGTAACCACCGCCTACACCACAGCCACAGCCATGCCAGATCCGAGCCTACACGATAGCTCACCGCAACACTGGATCCTTAACCCAATGCTCGAGGCCAGGGGTCGAACCGCAACCTCATGGTTCCTAGTCAGATTTGTTTCCACTGAGCCATGACGAGACTTCAAAAGGAGCTCTTTCTCAGATTTCCCTGGAAGCTCAGCAGGTTAAGGATCTGGCATGGCCACGGCTGTGGCTCCGGTCACTGCTATGGCATGGGTTTGATCCCTGGCCCAGGAACTTCTACATGCCAGGGATGTGGCCAAAAAATAAATAAATAAAATATATAACTAGCTCTTTCTCTCTCTCCAAGAGTGAAGGAACCTCCTGGGAGAAAATGCAAGGCTCCCTGAAACCCACTTCTGCTCAGGACCTTGTTTGCCAGCAACTTGAGTAGTATTTGAAACTCAGTAATTTATATACAGAACAGACACCAGATACCTTTTTTTTTTTTTTCTTTCTGAAAATAGCAAATAATTTGGAATGGAATTCCAGGCCCAAGTGTAACCAGCACAGAAGCCATTAGATGCCGCCCAAGGCAAAAAAGAGCCCATTGGAAAGGAATGGCCTCCGTGGACCCCATGACCTCCTCCTGTTCCCAGAGTTTCTTGCATTCATGTGAATAATGAGTGAATTTGAGACCACTATCCACCAGGGCATAGATCTGTCTGCTTTTTATATTCTTCATTCGCTATTTCCATATGGTGAAGTAATTCTTCAAACATTTAGCCCTGGTATATTCACGGGCCATTCTGGGTGGGAAGGGAATGTTAGGTTTATAAAACAGCGGATAGGAGTTCCGGTCGTGGCTCAGCAGAAATGAACCTGCCTAGGATCCATGAGGACGCAGGTTTGATCCCTGGCCTCCTCAATGGGTCAAGGATCCAGTGTTGCCGTGAGCTGTGGTGTAGGTCGCAGATGCGGCTTGGGACCCGTGTTGCTGTGGCTGTGGTGTAGGCCAGTGGCTACAGCTCCGATTCTAACCCCAGCCTGAGAACCTCCATATGCCACAGGTGTGGTCCTAAAAAGACAAAACAAAACAAAAAAGCCGATAACAGAGTCTTGCACTGGGCTTGAACACAACGCAATTGTCCAAAATTGATAAAAGCGCATGAGATAAGCTTGGTTGACGTGGTCCAATTCAAAGTCAAGGCTGCCCTAATCACTGAAGCTGGTGCAGGAGTCTGTAGATGTGTGCATGATAGAGCAGAGACCATGCTCCTTGTAATTTGGGTGTAAGCTGTTCATATAATTTCTCCCCCAGTAAAGAGTAGAACTGCCTCAATGTTCCTTCAAAGGGAGCTGGGTGGGACCCAGAGGCTTCTGTGCTTTTGCAGTCCCAGGGCAAAGAGGTCAGTTTCCCAGATCACCAGACCCCAGCAGAAGCCAACTCTACACCTAGAACAGAATCAGAAAAAATAGAAACAGCCCGCCTTTGTCACTGCAGCCGCACTGCTGAACTTCACGGGCAAAGAGGATCATCCCAGTCATCAAAAGCCTCTTCCAATAAATTAGATTTATGGACATTTTCAGTACTGTTAATATCTCAAAATGGTAGTGCACTGATCTTTTCTATTCTCTTCAAAAAATGCAAAGTTGTGAAGCCAGTATGTTCTAGTACTGGTCAATTACCAGATGAAATAGCTTTGCCATGGTAGTTTTCATGCCATCATGCAAAGAGGAAACCCATGGGTGCGGGGAGGGGACGTAGATATGATTTCCATCCTTCAGGAAGTGGGTTTTGCCACTGTGTTATCCAACTGCATTTAATTATTAAGGTTTCTTTGGCTCATGACATTGGCTGGGGTTTAGGGCAGAACAATCTAGCTAGAGTCAGATTCCATTCTTCTGAAACTTAGTTTCTCGGGATTTTTATGCTGTTTGGGGATGGGATTAACCTCTCCAAGGTTGGAATTTGCCTGCTTTGGATAAACTAACACTTCCAGCGAGGTTTTTATAATTTATCCAATGCCACCCCTGGAAGCATGGGGGACGGTGTGCACTGACAAGCCAGGCGGGGCTACGTATGGTTTAAAAGAACAGAGTTAGGAAGGGTTGAATGACTGGTCTCAAGCCATAGAATCCATCTATCTTTGAGATAATAAAGGAAACCAGGCTTTTCAAATTTTCTCTTTTGGTAAATGCTGACCTAATTGGACAGAGCAGGAAGAGGTGAGGCCAGAGGGTGGATTGCAAGGGATGCGAGCTTTGGATCGAGAAAGCAGTCATATGGCCGAGTAGCAGGACCTCTCTAGGCTTTATACAAATGGACAACCAAGGCCTGTTCTGAAGGGCCCCAGAAATCTAAAGCCTGAGGGCAGAGCTTGGAAACTCGAACTCATCAGAGCTACGAGACGGTGATCGGTTGCAGCTTGGCTCCAGTTGTGCTTATTGCTGTTCTTGCTGATATGGCTCATGGGTTTTAACTCAGCCAACCTTGTGGTGACCTGGATCCAGGGCCCTTTGAGAGGCTTCTAAAAGTCTCTGATATCACTTCTATGTGGAATCTAATATATGGCACAAATGAACCTACCTACAGGAAAGAAACAAACTCATGGACATGGAGAATGGACTTGTGGTTGCCAAGGAGGAGGGGGAGGGAGTGGGTGGACTGGAGGGAGTTTGGGGTTAGTAGATGCAAACTGCTGCGTTTGGAGTGGATAAGCAATGAGATCCTGCTGTAGAGCACAGGGGACTCTATCTAGTCACTTGTGGTGGAACATGACGCCGGATAATATGAGAAAAAGAATGTGTGTGTGTGTGTGTGTGTATAAATATAAAACTGGGTCACATTGCTATACAGCAGAAATTGACAGAACATTGTAAATAAAGTATAATAATTTTTCTTTTTTTTTTTAACGTCTCTGACCTCACCCTGTTGAGATTGACTTCCTATGTGCTTCTGAAGGAAGAGGGTTTTGGCTTACAAAGATCACCCTAAAACAACCATGCAGGAGGAAAAAAAAAAAAAGCTGCTAAAACCTGAAGATTCTGATTGCCACTGGGTTGAGGAGGATTTTTTTTGCTCTCAACCTCTTGGCAGAAGCAAGTAGAGGAAGGCCAGCCATACCCTTCTCGTGTCATTTCCAGCCTCTTTGTCACTGGGGCCATGATTTCATTGGGAGCTCATTTGCTCTGGCCAGAAAGTACCTGGGTGGTCTCTTAGGTTGAAATAGTTAATATGATAATGTGATAGTATATTTGAGAGTAACTGGTGAATTGGGTGGGTCTCTTGCACCTTTTCATTTCCTCTGACTTCTATTTTTCCCATCCTCCCTAAAGAGCATTTAGGGTTTCAGTGAGGATCATAAATCTGATGCTCGAGATAGGCAGATTTCTCTTTCCCATTTAATTCTACCCGATTAGGGTGGAAACTGATGTCTAATGTTTCCTACGCGCTTGTGTGCAGGGACTCTGTAAATTAGAATGACCCAGGTTCCACCAAGCAGGAAGGAGGCCGAAAGATTTTTCAGGCTTCTATGGGTGAGAAATCAAGCCAAGGAGATAATATTATATATATATATATTTTTTTTTTTTCTTTTCTTTTCTTCTTCTTTTTTGTGGGGGTGGGGCTGTCCTACAGTATGTGGAGTTCCTGGGCCAGGGATCAGATCCAGCTGCAGCAGTGCTAGATCCCTAACCCACTGTGCCAGGCTGGCTGGGGTGGAACCTGCGTCTCGTTGCTGCAGAGAGGCTGCTAGTCCCACTGTGTCACAGTGGGAACTCTGATACTATTTTATATTTATCTGTATTTATTTTTATCCTTACGGTAAACACAAGTTTGCATTCGAGGGGGGTGGATCTGTTTACTTATGCCCCCTTTCCCCTCAGGGTCATGTGATAAAAGCACCATTGCAGGCCTGTGTGGAGGGGCGGGAGTGACTAGGACAGGAGCTGAACCCTGAAATGATGAATCTTGGCGCCTCTATAGCAGTGGGTATACAGGTGTCTTTAATTCTCTCCTGGGAGAAGGACAGAAATGTTTGCTCTCTGGTGTAAGCAAATCTTCTCGGCAGAGAGAAGGGAAAGGCCTCTAGGGTGTTACGACCTCTTGGAAGGAGGGGACATAGATAGCTCCAGGGAGATCCATTCACACGTCTCTCCTGGGTAATTTATTCTTTAACCTTAGCTTATTTGCTCTTCCTTCATCCTTTAACCCAGATTGCTTGGCGAGCCTTCAACATGCAGAAACAGGAAAATCTCCACGTTGTTTCCTGACAGCAGGGAACTCAACGAGGAGCCAGCCAGTGCCATGGATTTAGAGGCTGGCAGAAACTCCGACAGAGGTCAGGGCCCGAAAGAACAGGACTAGAGGTCACTGAGGCCAGGGAAGGATTGTTTTCTCTCTATCTGTTGGGCGTGGGTGGTATTAATAAAGTCGGTGGCCTGTTGGAAAATATATTGCCCTAGACTGGGCAGATAAGGAGAAGAGAATTACCTGGTAACTGCTGCCAGTGATGGCAGAGGTCGCCTGGAGTGGTTAATGGAGAGACTGCAGGATGACCAATTAAAGGACGGGAAAGAGGAACTCCCATTGTGGCTCAGTGGAAATGAATCCGACTAGTATCTATGAGGATGCGGGTTCCATCCCTGGCCTCGCTCAGTGGGTTAAGGACCTGGCATTGCTGTGACTGTGGTGTAGGCCAGCAGCTGCAGCTCCGATTGGACCCCTAGCCTGGGAACTTCCTAATGCCGCAGGTGTAAGAAGAAGGGAAAGAAAGGTAGGATTTACTAATTTATTATAACAACAATATGCTAGATACTGCATTATATAAAATACCCACCACCCCGTTTTGCTGTGAAGAAAACTGAGGTCTATCCTGATAAACAACCTTCAGCATACAGAAGAACAGAAGATGACAGAGCTAGAATTCTAAGCCAAGCCTGCCTGGATCCGAACTCTGGGTCTGGGTTCTGGCTCTGTCCCACACTACCTGTGTAACCCGACACACATCACTTAACCTATCTGAGCCCTTGGTTTCCTCATCTGTGAAATACAAGTAAATAAAAACCACAAATTGGTCTGTTTTTGGTTAGGCTGCTTGCAAATCAGGCAATGTACTTGCAAATGTCTTATAAAGGAATATGATCCATGAATTCTCATTTTTATTATTAATGAAATCCAGTAAACAATTGTTATGATTTTAGCATTTTGGAAGTTAAACTGTTTCGAATTTTTTACCATTATAGCTAATGTCCTAATGAGCATTTTAGCTCACATTGCTTTTTTCCTCCTCCTGTTTAATTAGTTTCTTATATGTGGACAAACTGAGATCCAGAGGGAGTAAGGGACGGGCTGCAATTCCACAGTCAGTTGGTTTTCCCACATTACTTAAAACTGTATTCTTACTGTGGGATTAGACATTATTCTGTTTAGGAGGTTACTGAAAAGATTTCATCTTTAGCCATCGCTCTGTATACCTTTAACTTCTAGGTAAGTGGGTAAAATCAATTCTATTTCAAAATTGGGGTGGATGGGTGTTATTCAGCATCATATTGGAATAAGGAGGAAGAGAATTCCTGAAGGGGTCCATCTGAACCCATGGTCTTTGCTGTGCTGTATTAATATTCTTGGCTGTAGAAAAAAAAATTAATTCTTAAGTGATGCAGTTTAAATGGCCTGGGAAGCCCCAGGAGAGATGGGCGTGGAACATGCCAGGGAGAACTTTTCATAAATTAAGAGAGAGCGAATATTTCGTCACATGGTGGGATTTCTGTCAGGCCCGCTGCGTAATTTGTTTCAGCTCACTCTTCTGGCACCCAGTTGCCTCTTCCTCCCCGTCTCTAGGGACTACAAGGAATCCAGTTTCCCAAAACCATGTGCACTTGCCTCAGAGTCATCCCAAGGCCCCAGTGAAACAGAAAAGTCCAGAGTGGTTCTCTTTTGGGTTTTAAAAGAGGATGCAGCCCAGTTTTCAAAGTGCTTACCTTCTGCTGTGGCCTGAAATCGGGATCCTGGGGCATAGCATTGCAAGGACTTGTTTTCTTGTTTATAGAAATGGATTTTGGAGTTCCCGTCATGGTGCAGTGGTTAATGAATCCGACTAGGAACCATGAGGTTGCAGGTTCGATCCCTGCCCTTGCTCAGTGGGTTAACGATCCGGCGTTGCCATGAGCTGTGGTGTAGGTTGTAGAAGCAGCTCGGATCCTGCGTTGCTGTGGCTCTGGCGTAGGCTGGCAGGTACAGCTCCTATTCGACCCCTAGCCTGGGAACCTCCATATGCCGAGGGAGCGGCCCAAGAAATGGCAAAAAGACAAAAAAAAAAAAAAAAAAAAAAAGAAATGGATTTTGCAGGAGCAGAAGGCCATGTGCCGTGCAGGTGCCTGATGACATGCCATGGGCACTCCTACATGTAAAACCCTGAAGACAAAGGCCGGGCCCCTTCGATGTGTGTGAGTGTGGGCATGGGCCTTAGGGTTTTTAATATTTTTAACTTTCGATTGAATTCTGATGTCCTACATTATTACCGAAGCTCCACATGCCAGCTAATTAAGAAAAAACGAGACAGAACTATGTAGGTCTACTTCGGATTCTCCCCCCCAAAAATTTCAGCCAACGGCTAGAAGTGTAATTGTGCCGATGGTGATAAAACCCACCTTCCCTTATCAAGACTCCCAAGACTCTTGGTGACCTGGGCCTGCCTCTTTCTCCGATACCAGCTCTCAGCACTTCCCTCCTTCCCTCTGCTCACCTTCCAGCCGCCTCCTTGCTGTTCCTCACACCCTCTGCTCTTCCCACATTTGGAATTCTCTTTGCTATTCCTTTTCCTTGCTAACCAAGAAGGTCATGGCTCAGTAGGGCCTTCTTTAGAGAGGCCACCACAGCAATCTGGCCCAACCTCTCCCAGCTACTCCCTGTGCCATTACCTGATCCGTTTTCTTTCTAGTGCTGACCATTGCGTGACCTTATTTTATGCATCTGTTTACAGGTTCATTATCTCTCTCTTCTACCAGAATGTTACTCCATGAAGGCAGGGCCCTTGTTTGACTTACTGCTATACCCACAGTGTCTGAAACAGTCCCTGCACACAGAGGATTCACATTTATTCACTTGAATAAATGAATAAGTAGAAAGAAAGATGAATGAGGTTGAAGGAGAAACAGTCAGAGCTATTTTCAGTGACATTATTTCAAGGCTATTTTATTGCACTGATGAAAATGGTTCTCGCTAGCCTAACTGACTAATTTCTTTTCCTCTTAGTTGCTGAGATAATTGTTGAATTAATCCCATATCCACTCTTTTTTTTTTTTTTTTTTTTGACACCATTAGACTGAACGAACCCAGGCTGAGGAGTGTTTCCTTTCCCAACGAGGACTGGTCTATTTTATTTATAAATGTTGTTTATTTATTTTGCAGATGTAGTTTTTATTGGATTTTATATTTTTGAGTTAACTGCTTAATCTAGATCTTTTTCTGTTGGCATCCAAAGTCAACATATGTGTAGGTTTGGACATACAAGTTTGGAAGAAGTTGCTCAGGACAGCTGAACCTCTCTGTATAACAAGCCACAGGGAGTTCCCATTGTGGCTCAGTGGTTACAAACCTGACTAATATCCATGAGGATGTGGGTTCAATCCCTGGCCCTCCTCATTGGTTAAGGATCTGGCGATACTTGGCTGTGGTATAGGCCAGCACAGTGGCTCTGGATGTTCCAGACAGAAAGTGATTCCAATTAGTTCATGGTTGTGGCCTAGGCACCAGGAGGCTGGCTGCTGCCACACCACTGTGGTCCCTTCTGCTGCCATAGTAACTGCCTCTGGATACCCAGAAGACTTGACATCCGTCACTGGCCTCCTGCACATGCCAGCAAAAGGGCTTCTCAGGAGTTACTTCTCTGTGACCTGGTTTGCCAGCAGGACTTTGGCATGAAAATAGGAAACGGATTCTTATCTAAATCTCGGACTAATGCACGCATCTAAATGTAGAACCTAATTCATTGGTTGCTAAGGAGTCTGGGAAATGCTGATTTCAGTTCACTAACCTCTATAGAACCAGGAAAGAGGGCTGAATGGAGGCTGAGAAAAGTGTCGGCTACACTCTCTTGACTTTTATTTTGTTTTTATGTAGTTCCCAGCCTAGGGGTCGAATCAGAGCTGTAGCTGCCAGCATACACCACAGCTCATAGCAACACCAGATCCTTAACTCACTGAGCAAGGCCAGGAATCAAACCTGCATCCTTAGGGGTACCAGTCAGATTCTTAACCTGCTGAGCCACGAGGGGAACTCCCTCTCTTGACTTTTAAATGCCATCTGCCCTTCCACTCCTCAGCCTGCTGCAGCCCACCTCCAAGGCTCCAGATTAGTGTCCCGGGCCTGTCCTAGTGCCCACCAATGTCCTGTACAGTCACCACAGCAGAAATAAGGGTTATTTCTCCCTGAAGGAGTAACATGGTCCATGGCGGATCAACAGAAAACTTAGGTATTGGGAAAGATGTGGAAACCTCATTTTGTCACCAGAAGAGCAGAAAACATATTTGGAATGTGATCATTCATGAATAGGGTTGGTCCTATTAGCTAGTTTAAAGCTTCTAGAAAAATCCATGTTTTCCCTCTGGAGAGACTTGAAAGCTATAAAGAGCTCAGTGGAAACCTTTTACTCAAGAGGAGGATCTAAAGGTAGGACTTGGAATTCAGAAATATGCTAAATGTTGCAGAATGCACGCTGCGCTGTCCTCTCTGAAAAAAAAAGAAAAAAGAAAAAAAAATCATGCTGATTCTGCAGTTGAGTGTGGCCTGAAAGAGAGCTTGTCCATGTGGAGGACACAAGCCGCATCCTTAACCACTTTTCCCTTTGCACAGCCTCATTCTGCAGGAGGCCACAAGTACAGCATGTTAATTCAAACTTTTCAAAACCATGAAACCACCGCGTATCTCAATACCCGCGCACGGACTCTCATTTGCCTCCTCTGTGTTAACAGAGAAACATTTGGTTTTAAACAAGACTTTATTTAAGGGGAAAAAGAGTATAGGATTACATTTGAAAATGTAATTACTGAAAAGATAAACCATATGTCGCAGTCTTTGTTTTACCTTCTCACTGGGGCCTGCCTTTGAGAGTTCATTGGGGGGGTGTATGGAAATTCTAATTCTTCTGCCACCAAGCTGGATAAGCCCAGCGTAGCTTGCTCACCCGTCCTATGTGTTCACATTTTGACGTCGTTACTGCCAAAATATCTTATAGTCCAGTGAGACAGTCTTCCTGAAAAAGAGCACAAAATACTGGCTCAGAGATTTGCGTCTGAGGGTCTTTCCTGCCCCTCGCCCTGCCCCCTGCCACCTCCTCGGGACATTGGCTAACAGGCGGCGGTGATAAGGATATAGAGTCTAGGGGCTGTGGGTAGGGGACATGGTGGGAATAAATAAAGAATAAAAACTGTGTTTTCTGGTTCCTCTTACTTTTTTATTTTTTAAGGGCTGCAGAGCAGCATATGGAAGTTCCCAGAATAGGGGTTGAACCAGAGCTGCCGCCACTGGCCTATCCCCCAGCCACAGCCACAGCCACACTGGATCCGTAACCCACTGAGCGTGGCCAGGGATCAAATCCTCATCCTCACGGATACTAGTCAGGTTCATTTCCGCTGAGCCACAGTGGGAACTCGTGGGTTCTCTTACTTCAGGTTGAGTGGGTCACATCCATGCCACAGTACAATTAGGAACAGAGGGTAAATAGCCAGGCAGGGTCCGCGCGGATCCCTTAGAGGTCAGTCCAGATTTTTTACAGCGGATACTTCTCACTCTCGGTAAGCAGAATTAATAACCCTCTCTCAAAGGAAGAATAGACAAGGGTCAACTCTGATATTAATTTCTGCTTGTCATGAAGTTCCCTGAGTTAATTTGGATAAGCACAATTCTGGGGTTGTTTCTGATGTAAAGGCAATTACCCCAAATATTTGAGGTTGGTAAGGGCTACTCTTCTCCCCCATCTCTGCTACAAGGTTGTAATGAAAGCAAGCTTCTGAAAAATGTTATCATAGATCCAGACATTTTATTTTTTTCTGTTTAGGGCTGCACCTGTGGCATATGGACATTCCCAGGCAGGGGGTCAAATTGGAGCTGCAGCTGCCAGCCTACACCACAGCCACAGCCACACCAGATCCAAGCTGTGTCTGTGACCTACACCTCAGCTCATGGCAACACTGGATCCTTAATCCACTGAGCAAGGTCAGGGATCAAACCTGTATCTTCATGATACTAGTTGGGTTTGTTAACAGCTGAGCCATGATGGGAACTCCAACGGACATTTTTAAACAAAAAAAAATTTTTTTAAATGGTCACATCCACGGCACATAGGAGCCCCCAGGCCAGGGATTGAATCTGAGCCGCAACTTCGCCCTACGCCACAGCTGCAGCATTGCTAGATCCTTTGACCCACTGTGCCGAGCTGGGGATTGAACCTGCACCTCTGCAGTGACCTGAGCTGCTATAGTTGGATTCTTAACCCACTGTGCCACATCAGGAACTTCTTTTTAAACAAACTCTTATGAGCAAGCAAGCAAAAGACAACCTGTTCCGTAAGCTCCGTGCGGTACAGTTCTTCTTTTGTTTACTGTGATCAATATCTTGCAAGAAAGTTTACCCCAAGGAAAGCTAGACAGCCTTTTTGAAGCAGCCATCTGTTCCCCGTTTTGCAACGAGATGAAATCCTTGAAAATCAGTGGTTGGAGATAGGTCTATTGAAAGGAAAATTGTGGAAGACTTTTAGATAGACCGAAAGATTACCAGGTGTTTTTCGTAGAGAGCTATGTTTAGAGTGTATTCTTTGGGGTTCTTTGCTTCTCTGGGGTTTCTGCCAGTCACTGTTTTGCGCTCTCCCATAACTCTGTAGATTTAAGCTGTAGAAAGCTGATCATGCAAATAATTCTTGTCTGTACCCATTCAAAGACAGTCTGTCCGGTGGAGATTCAATTGACTTTCATTTTCTATGGCAGAAGAAGCCCGCTTTGCGCTTATAAAGAAAATTCATTTTATAACCAGTGGACTTATATTTATATATTTATCTGGTCTTTGAGGTTTCCTTTGAACAAATTGTAACTTCTATTCCAGTTTCATCATTATTTAATGAATCAAATGAAATCTTCAATACATGTTCATTTTATATCATAGAGTCCTGATTTTAACTATTTAAAAAAAATGTATCTGCACCACTATCCTGAGAGCTGGTAAAATTCTTATGTACAGTTCACCAGAGACTAAGGAGTGAATTCAAAATATTTCATCCACTTTCCAATGTACATAGCTTCAATACCTTTAATTAATAAAATATTTCACCCCATCTCAAATATATTTAAATTTCACTGATAAGCATCCAATTGTAACATTCATTCATCCAAATACTGACTCTAAGAATCCGATATGTATTATGTTGATTATCAAAGTCTCAGAGGTTGATCAAGATATGAATAATGGCAGTGCTTTTAGTAGACACATGTAGCCTTTCTGATACAATGCCAGTTGGTTTTTCCAGAATGCAGATTTTCAGTTGGAGGAAGTGACTGTCCTTAGAGCTGAAGCTTAAGTTCAATGGCATATTTAAAATGTCATAATAAGGAGTTCCCACTGTGGCTCAGCAGTAGCGAACCTGACTAGTATCCATGAGGATGTGGGTTCAATCTCTGGCCTCACTCAGTGCATTAAAGATCCGGCGTTGCCGTGAGCCGTGGTGTGGGTCACAGACAGGGCTCAGATCCCGTGTTGCTATAGCTGTGGCATAGGCCAGCAGCTGCAGCTCCAATTCGACCCTTAGCCTGGGGACTTCCATATGCCACACGTGTGGCCCTAAAAATTTTTTTAAATAATTTAAAGAAAAGCAAAAAAGAAAAGAGAATGTATATGCTGAAATATTTTAACATAAGCTACAAACATCACAACACTGCCCTTTAAAGACATTAAGAAAAACCCTCAAAGTGGAATGTTTCACATTCTGTAGCACAAAACACAAAGTAATTTGGCACTTACATTGTTAGAAAATGCAAAGTTGGTGAAATTTCAGGGTCATATTCATATTCATATTCACAGAAATCTGCAGAAAAAAATGTGCATATTGAACTTTAATATAAGTATGTGTTTTTTTGAAGAGGGAAAGGAAAGAATTATACAAAGTAGGTAGTAATTTACATATAATAACAGTGCTTTGCATTTATATATACCACTGCTAACCATTTCAAAGTGAATTTGTGACCTGGCAACAACGGACCCAGAACAGCTAAACAGTAGAATTTCAGGCCAATTCCGTTGAAAGGGTAAAAGCAATTCCTTCTTCAATGGAACATCTGTAATGTGGGGTAGGAAACATTTAAAGGAAAGGTCACTCGAGTAATGGGGCAGACGACTCAGTTCACAAAGTAACCCATCTGAAAACCAGGAGAGTTTCCCTCTAAAAGTCATAGGACAGAGCCGCCTTGAGTTTGAGAGGGCCCTCACCTCTTACAGGTTTAACGTTGCATGGAATTGTGCAATAAAATACCAGGAACAGGAGTAACATGCAAAAGCAGGACATGTTCTGCTGCACATCTTAGCACAGTTGAAGCCAAAATCCTGTGTCTTAAGATGGAAACCTGGAACGGGTGCAGAGACTTGAGGACTGAGCCCTCTTAGGAGGGAAGCAATCAGACCAGCTTGATTCAGTGAGAATCGCAGCCACATACGATTTGGATTGGAGACAGCATTGAGACAACAGAAACAGGAAATAGGGCAAAAATATTTCTCTTGACAGCTTGGCCAAGGGACTAATACACTAGAGAAGGGATTTGATTAATTTCTACATTGTTCTTATATCTGCAAGTGATTTGTAATTTGCTGTACACTTTTTATGCTTGAGCTGTTAAAAGCCCATGTTATTCCAGGGTATAGTTTTGGTTTACGTAAATTTTTAGAAAGTAGTCAAGTTAAAGAAACAAAACCTTAAGTTAAAATAAATCTCCTTGGGTTATGTTAAGAAGTATTGAAATCAGGAGAACTGAATGGACAATTATAGTTTCTATTTTCATGGATCTATCAAGTATCCTTTATAAAAACTGATGAGAACACGGCTGTTTCATTGGATCAGTCAACTCTCATTTAACTCTTTTTTACCTCTGTCCATTTGCTGTTGCCACCTAAAGAATGTTGCTTGCCATCTGGATCTACGAGGACTGAGTCATTGGCCACTACAGTCTTTGACCTTCAACGCACCCCGAAAGGAGTTCAGGACTGAGATCAGAAATGAGACACTCTGGGAAAACTGGCTGAACAGGCCTTCTGAGAGATATTTTCAGTAGGAGATTTTATAAACCACATTTCATACATTTTCTCATACTTAGAAAAAGCACCAGTCATTGAATAAGATATCTGTTCCTCACAACTTGCGGCAAATTTCTACCGAGACGTGAGCTTGACTGCATGTACACCTTCTCTGAAATCACATAGATGCCGTCACCCCCCTTACCTCTTCGGAGGAGCTCTCAGAGCTCTCTGAAATGCTGTCTCCTGGGCTGTAGTCCTCAGTAAGTCCCCAAATAAAACTGAAACTCATAGCTCTCACATTGTGTGTTTTTATCTCAGTTGTCACTATGAATCCGCCTTTGTCTAAAAATCACATTCTCGACTCCAGTGGCACCTCTCCCCCTTCCCCTCCCTCAAACACAAGGGTAACTTTTGCTCATCTTCCCACACTTGGCTGACCATTCAATTCTTGCTGGACGCTGTCACTGATCCATACTGCATGCTGCCCTGTGCATAAGCCTATCATTATATTGCCACTGTTTTTTTCTTCTTTTTTTTTTTTTTTTTTTTTGACCTGCATCTGCAGCATATGGAAGTTCTAAAGCTAAGGGTAGAATCAGAGCTGCAGCTGCAGGCTTATACCATAGCCACAGCAATGCCAGATCCGAGCTGTGTCTGTGACCTACATCGCAGTTTGTGGCAACGCCAGATTCTTAACCACTGAGCTGGGCCAGGGATCAAACTCACATCCTCATAGATACTGTTTGGATTCTTAACCCACCGAGCCACAGCGGGAACTCTGTATTGCCTCCTTTTATTTTGTATTTCTGTCTCTCTCTTCCCAACCTAACCGTGGACTCTCTGTGGGCAGGTACCATATCTTATCTATCTCTGTATCCTTTGTACCTTGTACCGTGTATCCAGCACCTAGTAAGTGTTCAACAAACACTGAGGGGAAGATCGAAGGATTGAACTACAATTGAGTGTTTATCGAACTCAATAAGTCTACATTACTAAGAGAAAACAAAGGCCAGACCCAACTGCCTTTTTCTGGCCTTGTGTTAAGATAATGTTTTTAAATTTTTTTTCTCATTTGTTAAAGTTGTACTGAAGTATAGTTGATTTGCAATGTCGTGATAATTTCTGTTGTCAACAGAGTGATTCAGTGATACGCGTACACACCTCCCTTCCTTTTCAGATTCTTTCTTCACGTCAGTCATCATGGAACATGGGGTAGAGTTCTCTGGCTCCGCAGTAGGGTCCGCTGGCCAGTCGTCCATATACCTCGGTGCCGGTACGCCCGTCTCTGTTAGCATGATCTTCTACAGGACACTTCGAAAAGGTGTGTAACGTGTCATCAATCTTACCTCCAATGTGTAAAGTAGCTGTGATTACTAGGGACTAACTGTAAGTGTCAAGTCGAAACCAGCAGGTGAAGGGTCCTGGGTTTCCTGAACACTTTTTTTTTTTTTTTTTTTTTTGTCTTTTTGCCATTTCTAGGGCCGCTCCCCCAGCATATGGAGGTTCCCAGGCTAGGGGTCCAATCGGATCTGTAGCCTCCGGCCTATGCCAGAGCCACAGCAACGCGGGATCCGAGCCGCGTCTGCAACCTACACCACAGCTCACGGCAATGCCGGATCGTTAACCCACTGAGCAAGCGCAGGGATTGAACCCGCAACCTCATGGTTCCTAGTCGGATTCGTTAACCACTGCGCCACGACGGGAACTCCCCTGAACACTTCTTAACCTAAATGCCAATTTTGAACTCTTGGTTCAGGTTGAGAGAGAATCCAGGGCAAGGCCTGGGCCCCGGGGGGCTCAGAGGCGGGGAGAGCTGGGCTATCTGAAGGTTACACCTTTCCAAATGTGGACTGAGAAAAAGAATCCCAAGAAAAGGAAATGATAAGGAAGGTTGCTTTTTTTTTCTGTTTGGGTTCTGGTTAGAAAAACAAATTTCCTGGGGATATTTAATGTTCACCTGCCATCATATGGGTTTAGGGCCAATGGTCTATTACCTGACCTGTAAAGCACAAACTAAGGTATTAACAGGATGCTCACCAGCATCCTGGGGTGTCTGATAGAAACATGCGAATTCCCACTGGAGGGGCAGGTGTCAACGCTGATGATACACACCAGCCGAACACAAACACACTAATCACAGTTTATGTAACACACAGAGAAGCAAATATCCATGAGGCAGACTTGTTGGGTAAATAACATATAATGAGTATGCTTAAAATGTTTAAAGAAAAATGAGCCCACTCATTTGCCCACTCAGCAAATCTGTGGCAAAAATCTGAACTATATTATATCCAAGGCTAGCTACATAATTTGCATGGTCCAGTGCATAATGAAAATGCAAGGCTCCTTGTTCAAACACCAGGGGGAAAAATGTCATTAAAAGCATGAAACTAAAAAGCTTTTTCTTTGCAAACAGTTTGTTACTCCTAATGCATAATAGAGACAATGGCGATGCCTGAGTAGCAACCCAAGCTTACAGTGTGCAATGGTAGATCGGTGTCACAGTTTTCAATAAATTACGCTTTACTAGTGTGATATCTTGATTAATCACAAAGTTGTTCTGACTCCATTTTCTGCAAATGTACTAGGTCATCAAAATTTATACTTTTAGAAATTTCCTTTGCAATCGATGTACTTGAAAGCAGTGTCAGTGCTCCTGGTCAATGCAAGTTTGCCAATCATTTCTGCATATTCAATTTTAAGAAGAATTTTTTTCTGTTGAGGCAACTGTTATTGGGGCTGTTAATAGTATTTTATAGACTGACAACATGGCAATAAATTATCTAGAGCTGATAACTCTTAAGGAATAACTTTTTAAAAAAGAATTAACTTTTTATACACATCACCTAAGTCCGAATTTAAATTTAGTTGTAAGTTTATACGGCGGCATTTTATTGTTTTCTCTAACATTGCCTGTGACTTGCAGAGGTCATATGAAAAACCAAAAGTGGCTACAAGATTTACATACCATTTGGAATGTTTGTTTCTCCACTCTATTACAACATACACAATTACAAGGGGAAAATAATTTTTAACATGTCTTTCCTTGTTCACAGTATCCGAAGCTTCATGTGAGAATAAGATTATTTTTTAATTACATTTAACTCCTATATCTAAGTTTGTGGAGATTTGCTTTGCAGTGCTGTAGAGGTTTTCAAAATCAGAGATTCTGAATCCTTTGAAGCATTTTAACGATTCGCAAACATGTTTTTTTGCAGTGTCCCTGTGCATAGCCATGTTCTCTAAGCATTTACTTATAAAGCGGATGGCTTGAGCCTATTCTAGTCCTCAGACTGCAGAGTTAGGTTTGGTACAGATGCTGTAAGGACAGTGTTTGGGGGTGAATGGGCAAACCGACCTCTCGCCTCTGGTCATGGGGCAGCCACTCTGCAGAGCCCCTACCCTCGGCCTGGGCCATGGCCATGGCCTTGGCTGGCACCCCTGAGGCTTCTGCCCTTGTCCACTCTACCAGAGGATCCAAGTCTGCACACGAATGTGCTGATGCCTGGCGTATCTCTTCTGCTCATGCTTCCTTCCTCATCAGACTGCATGGGGAAGGGCAAAATTATACAGAATTTCAAGTCGGAAAGCATTAGACAAAATGCTTGGCTCTTCTGAGAGCAGGATCCTCAACAGCTGTCCTGGTTGTCCTCCCAGAAAGCTTACCCTGATTGCATAATTTCATTTTATTCTCCCAGCCCCCTCCCAGTAAATCTATTCTCCAGTGAATATTGGAAAACCCATATAGAGAATATAGTTGGTTAGCTTACATTCAAACAAGGTAGTAACAAAAAAAAAAAAAAGGGTAGAACCTGGACTGTTTGACTCTAAGCTTGAGGTTGTTTTAGACTGTCAAGGTTGTAGTTCCACAGGCATGTCAAAAAGTGCATATGTTTCCTTAGCTTATATTTTGGGTGTTCACCAAAGCTCCCTTCCATTTAATACTGATTCTATTAATGAGAAATGAAAAACAGACATGCTATGGATTCGACTTAACCGTACGTGTAGCACTGAAAAAAAAATCTCACAGATGATGAAACTCAAAGCGTGATTTATTGTTCTCTATGGTGGCCTTGCATCACAATCAATACTATTAAAAAAAAATCTGCAAAAATGAATGTGGATATCTGTGTCGTTGTGGGCGTGTTATACCCTGTGAAGAGGTAACCGCTTACTCAGACGAGATGATGTTTTTGATATTTCTGTATGTCTTGTATGGTCTTTAGATGCACATGGAATTGATAGGGATGGAGTAGACACAGGTAGCTGTAGAAGTCCTGATAAAGGACCATATTTAAAGAGGGAAACTTAGGGGACATTGGGAGATCTCTGCAAGTAAATAAATTGCTCCAAAAAGCCATCAGAACAAGGCAGGTTTCCTTCCTTAGTGGAGCCTTGAGAATTGCCTCAGGTCGTTGGGTGGGGATGGGATGAGGCCTACATTCAGATTCAGACCAAGGGCAAGAGTTTGAGGACCAGCCTTCTGTGGATTTGAATACACCTTACCGGATACTCAGGAGGAGCTACTACTCCCAGAAAGGAAGAGGTGGGCTTTTACAACCCCCACGGCCTTTGGAGGATAAAACCGTAGCCACTGGATCTTCAGGGCAGAGATTCTGTGCCTGCCCTCTTGCATCTCTCACAAGCGTCCTATCCTAATAAATCTATTTCTTGCCTATCGCTTTGTCTCTTGCTGAATTCCTTCTGCAGGGAGACATGAAGAACCTGAACCCCAGTGAGTCCAGACACAGGGTGAGTGATTCTAATTTAAAACTTTGGGTTCAAGTCCCAATCTGTGTTCTGGCTGGGTTCAGGATGTTAGTGCTGTTGGTTTCAGAATGATCCTGAGTGTTGCCTGGTAATTACTTACAACAGATTAATAAGGCTGGTCCACACCAGTTTCCAAGGAGATTCGTTCCTCCTCCTCCTGTGGGATCTCTCCCCACTTCTTGCTCTTCCCGTCACTGTCTGAAACTCACTGAACCTGGAGTTGAGACCAAGAGCAAACTTACAGGAGAATTTTTGAATCTTATTCTTCATGAGGATTTGAAAGAAAGGTACATTAGAACTGGGCTTTGAGAAGCTGGATGATTGAAATGATACCCTAACGACACTGTGGGAGGCTTTGGACGTCGCTAAGTCAACCCAGTTGGATGAAGGGTAAACTAAACTCATTCTTTCCAGTGTCTTGTCTATCAGGAAAGAAAACATAAGGGCTACGTCTTCATTTTTAATATGCTATGATAAACACAGGAAAGGGAACAGCATTCACTCTGTTTAATATTCCATGAAGGTATTTGAGCAAGGGCATGTTTTATTGTCTGAGGATATAACAAATGTCTTTGTCATTTCCCAATAACAAAACATGTCAAGAAATGATCATTGCTTGGGAAAGTAGAGTTTAAAGAGCATGCTTTTGCTAAGAAATCACAGAATGTAACATAATATGGTGTGACTATGGTAAACAAACCATTATATCTATGCATGGAATCTGAACCAAAAGAGAAACATACAGTATTTTGCTTTGCTTTGGACGCCACCCCACACTCGCACACTCACGTGAGCACACACGCATGTACGCACACATCTCACGCATCCACACCACATCATGCTTAAAGATCAAGGATGTATTGCTTGATGGCCCAGAGACTATAGACCAGTGGAAACGCAGTTGAATTGGGTAACCTCTGCCCTATTTTCCTCTGCTGAGTCTAGATATATAAACCATACTACAGGGGTGGAATTTAGAAGACATCTGTATACGGAGCCTATTTGCGCAAACCCTAGAGTAGAGTAGGAGTTGATAGCATTGACTGTGCCGTTGAAGTGAATATCAAAAGCCCCACCTCCCTTCCAGCCCCCGCATATGCCATTACACCAACTTTCCTACTTAGAATCTTCAGGCTTGATGTCTCCATGCTTATTTCAAAATGTGCCACTTCCCTTCCGCTCAGTCTTGGAGAGGAGGTAAACCATACAGTGGTTTTTACACAGTAAGTATACAATCAGTGTGTATCATGGAAACCCATGAAACGTTTTCCTGAAAAGCAAATTATTTCTTCCTACAACATTTACTCTTTAACGGATACTGAAGCAGAGACCCAAAGACGTCTCTGAGTAGATTCAGGTATTCTTGACTTGCCTTGAGAATTTCTGAGGCACCAGCTCATTCATTCTGATGTGTTGTCCTCAGAGGCCAGGTCTACCTGCTTTAAGGTCTGAGTGAGCTGTGTAGGGTGTGTGTGTGTGTGTTGGGGAGGGCAGAAAGCATTCTCAGCAGGTCTGACAGCATTTTCGAAATGTTATTACTGTTGGCAAAGTCTTATCTTAGATGAGGTGGTAAATTAGCAAGCTGCCATGGAGAAGTATGATTTTGTAAAATTAGATGGGGTATAAAGGAACACAATTAATTCCAGACCCTCAGGCAAGAGAGACGAAGTAACTGGAGTCTTTGTTCTCTCAGATTATCAGCTCTACCATCTTTTCTTCTGAGTCATTGCAGACACTCTCTGGCTGTCAGTTGAAATGCCAGGTATTCACTTGCAACGGGGACAAGGCCACCCTAGGATTACATTTTGTTGTCTTTAGGGGGAAAACGTGAATCACCCTCCAGGGGTCTGTTTCCTCCCATTAACCCTAAATCCCAGCATCACAACTTGTTACAAATGACCAAAGATTGATTACCGGCTCCAAAGTAGCCAGTTAAGATCCACAGTGAAACACCCAAGAAGCCCGTCAATCTGAAAATATACTTTAGGCACATGAAGGGTCTTGAATTTTTATTTTTTATTTTTGTTTGTTGTTTATTGTTTGTTTTTTTAGGGCCACACCTGCAGTATATGGCAGTTCCCAGGCTAGGGGGCAAATCGGATCTGCAGCTGCCAACCTACGCCACAGCCACAGCAACCAGGGATCTGAGCCATGTCTGTGACCTACACCACAGCCCATGGCAACGTTGGATCCTTAACTCACTGATTGGGACCAGAGGTCAAACCCACATCCTCATGGACACTAGTCAGGTTCATTACCCCTGAGCCACAAAGGGAATACCAAGAGTCTTGAATTTTAAGGGATATTACTGGAAAGATTTTAGAGAGATGGAGATTGAGAAACGCCCTCTTTGTTTTTGTACAAACCCTCAGACTGAGAAAGAGAGAGGGGATAAAACAAACATGGACGAATAGGCAACAGAGGAGTACAAATTCATCCCACATTCCATGGGCCAATGCAATGCGGGGACCTCAAGGGAACTAGTCTATGGACCATGCAAGATCTGCCTTCCATTTGCTACTGGATCTCAGTTCTCTTTGCATCTTCAGAGAAGTGAGTTCCCAGTTCATTCAACCATCAATCTCCAAAGTGCTATGCAGTAAGGCAAGATCACCTCAAGAAGATGCCATAGTCCACACTGATTTTCATTCTTCCCCAAAACAACTTAAGATAGAAACCCAACTGAATTAAGAATTAGAAGGACTTACCTAACTTAGGATAAAAATCTCTAGTTGCATCGATGTTGCTGCAGATGCCATTATTTTGTTCTTTTTTATGGCTGAGTAGTATTCCATTGTGTGTGTGCGTGCGTGCGTGCGTGTGTGTGTGTGTGTGTGTATAGTTCTTTTTTATGGCTGAGTAATATATATGTGTGTGTGTGTGTATACCACATCTTCCTAATCCATTCGTCTGTCACTGGGCATTTAGGTTGTTTCCAAATGAGATCTTACCGTACAGCACAGGGAACCATATCCAGTCTCTTGGGATGGATCATGATGGAAGATAGTATGAGAAAAAGAAGGCATATACATATATGTATGACTGGGACACTATGCTGTACAGCAGAAATTGGCACAACTTTGTAAATCAACTGTATTTAATTAAAACAAGAAAACGTATGAGAGTGAAAACAATGGGGCTTAGAGGTTAAGCACAGTTCAGCCTCTCACACAATACGATAAAAAATGCCCTTTTCAGAAATGTGGTAGAAAATGTCCTCAGAGGCACTTGTTAAGAAGAAAAAAAAAGAAGAAGAAGAAGAAAAATGTGAGAAAAGAGACTTACATAATCATCCCTGGCAAAAACTTTGTCTTTAGGCAGAACCTTTCTGCAGAGAGGGAAGATTTACAACTCTCTTAATCTAATTCATAACGTACATGGGAGTCACCAATATGATATCTCAACACATGGCCTCCACGCACATTAGCCAACCATTTACTCATTTAAGAAATATTGATGGAGTGCCTACAGTATGCCAGACAGTGCTCTGAGCACTGAGGATGTGGCTTTGGGCTCCTCTTTGGGGAGAAACATGAAATAAATGAGTAAACAGTGATGGGAGTTAGTTATTTTATTTTGAGTGATGAGGGAAAGACTTTCCAAGGAGGAGAACTTGATTGAATTTCAAGGACAAGCCAGACATGAGAAGATCTGGGAAAATGGCATTCCAGGCAGAGGAATAGCCTAGTTGGAGGCACTGAGGCAAAAGCAAGTTTGGTGTGTTTAGGGCACAGAGTCAGCGGCAGAGTAGGAAAGGGAGTGAGAAGCAGATACAGTGGACCAGAACATAGCCAGCCTGATGGGCCATGGCTGGAATTTTGAATTTAATTTTCTTGCAATGGGAAGTCCTTGGAGGATGACAATTGGGAATTTTGTGATGTGTTGGAAATATACCAGTCTTACTGCTCTGTGAGTAAGAGGTTCCAGGGGCAAGGGAGGAATGCAGAGAAAGAAAAGTATTAAAGTGGTTCATGGAAAAACTATCCAGGTCCTAGATTACAGAAGCGATAACAGGAAACACTTATAAAAGGTGTACCATGTGCTAAAGCACTGTTGTAAGCATTTTCAGTGTGGCAACTCACAGAATCATCATTGCAATCCTATCACTAATCCATTTCACAGGGGGGAGCACGGAGGCACAGGAATTTTGAAAGGCTTGTCCATAGCAGTTAAGAGGCAGAGCTGGAATGCAAATACAGATAGTCTGGCTTCAGAGTCAGTGCTTTCAACCACCCCTCCGTTATGGTAGACACAGAGGAAATAGGGAAACTTCAATTAGTGTATTCGTTTCCTGTTGCTGCTATAATAAATTGCCACAGCTTTAGTGGCTTCTTCATCGTGTTTACTACCCTACAGTTGTGTAGGGCAGAAGTCTGCAGTTGATTTTATTGAGCCAAAATCAAGGTGTTGGCAGGCCCGTGTTCCTCATGGAGACTCTAGGGGAGAATTCATTTTCTTGCATATTTCAGTGTCTAGAGGCTGACTTCATAGGTTGGCTTGTGGCCCTTTTCTCCCTGTACTTCCATTGTCACTTCATCACCTTTTCCCTCTCTCTGATCTGACCCTCTCTCATGAGGATATGACCTCAGGGGACATTACCTTGAATCTACCAGATAATCTAGTATAATCTCCCCACTCAAGATCTTTTACTTAATCACAACTGCAAGGTTCCCTTTCCATGTCCTCGAACATAGTCACAGATTCTAGAGATGAGACTCTGGAAATCATTATTCAGCCTGCCCTCGACAAGTGCAGCCTCCATCGCAAAGCAGTGCCACCAAGCCTTTGCTGACCGATGGTCTGAGTGGAATGAGAGAAGGACTCATGAATCAAGGATATCTCTGAAGTGTTTTTGGTTTGGGCATCTGGCTGGATGATGTTAAAAGCCTAGGAAAGAGGCAAATGAAATGGCATGGAGGGTGAGAAGGAGGTCAAGAAAGTGCAGGTATGGAGAATTTAAGAGAAGAGTGTGATGGAGAATAAGCGTCCACCAAAATCCATTCTCTTCTTCTTCCGCAGAGTTAGAATAGTAGTTGGGCAAATGCCTACCCTTTGAAAAATTGTATTTGCAAGCAGCTGTTGCACTGAGGTATGGCCATGTGCTAAATGCCCCAAGTGGAACGTGAGCAGAAAGGCATATGCCATTTCCAGGCTGTTTCCTCATCACATTGCACGTGCTCTCTCCCGTGCTCTGTCTCCAGATTCCGTCATGTAGATAAGAACAGTGCACTAAGGATGGTAGGGAAAGAAGATGGAAAGATGGAGGAGAGCAGCTCAGACTGGGACTGTTGATGAGAGAGAAATGAAGACTGTATAGTTTAAGAGGTACTACTATTAAGGCTCTTTGATCTTTAAGACACTATTGTTTGCCCAGCTGTATCTTAGTTAACTCAGACATCAGCACTACAAGTGGGGTTCTTCCCAACTTAACCAATATACATGCGTTGGCTTAGTGGTCAGGCACCAGGTGGCCTGGAGATGCCAGCAAGCCTATAACCTTTATAATGCTGTGGCAAAACAGTTGATAAAGCTGTATCCTGCAATAAATTGTATGGCCCATGTCCACTGAGGCTGTGGGTTAAATAGAAGCAATAAGAAGCCAGAATCTTAGTGTGTGTTTCCAAGTCTTTGCTGCTTTAGCAAGGCATTTCAAAAAAGATACAATCTCAGGGAAAAAAAAAGTGGCTCATTTGCAAACAGAAAAGAAATAGACAGTGTCTAGAAATTTGGAGTCTCTCATTTTAGGGAAAGCTAACTCTTTATATACCTCAAATAGAAGAGTCATTATATGTAACCTTAAAAAAATTTAAGCCCATCAAGGGGACATAAGATGGACAAGGAACAGACCAAGGGTGTGGCCTTTCCAACCAGACTTGTGGTTCAGAAGACCTCAAAGTAGCTGTCATTCAAGTGAGCAAGAGGCATGTGTCACAAGTGGAAATAGTGAAGTAGGAATTAGAAATATGTCCAAAAACGTACTTTAGGTAGTTTGCTGACACATGAAACCAAATGGAAGCAAAAATATCTAAAGTCTATTATTAATTTTTTAAGGGAATTGTATTGTCAAAGAAATGGCAATTGAAGCTTTAGCCAATTCACAGGATGAAAAAACTGCACCAGCAGGAAATACCATATAAATGCTGTATAGTTGCCAAGAGAACATAGCTCCCAACATCTATTTTAGACGTGGCCTTGAAGGATAATGGGCTAACAAGAACTTACCAGAATTTTGAAAATGCAGCCATAGATTAGTGGAACAGAATAGAGAGCGCAGAGATAAACCCACGCATATCCGACCAACTAATTTATAACAAAGGAGCCACGAATATACAATGGAGAAAGGGCAGTCTCTTCAATAAATGGTGTTGGGAAAACTGGGCAGCACATAAAAGAAGAATTAAACCAAACAACTATCTTATATCATACACAAAAACTAACTCAAAGTGGATTAAGGAGTTAAATGAGACTCCAAACCATAAAACTCCTCGAAGAAAACATAAGCAGTAAACTTCTTGACATTGGTCTTGGCGATCATTTTTTGGATTCGACACCAAAATCAAAAGCAATGAAGGCAGGGATTCCCTGGTGGCTCAGTGGGTTAAGGATCTGGTGTTCACTTCTGTGGCTGGAGTCACTGCTGTGGTGTGGGTTCAGTTCCTGGCCTGGGAACTTCCACTTGCCATGGGTGTAGCTGAAAAAAAAAAAAAAGTGGCTAAAGCAGAGATAAACATGTGGAACTACATCAAACCAAAAATTTCCTTCACAGCAAAAGGAATCACCATCAAAATGAAAAGGCAGCCTACTGAATGGGAGAAAATATTTGCAAATCTTATATTTGATAAGGGGTTAATAACCCAGAACAAATAAAGAACTTAATGCAAGTCAGTAGCAAAAAAAAAACCCATAAACAATCCAATTTAAAAATGGGTGAGGATCTGAATAGACATTTTTTTCAAAGACACACAGAATAGTCAATGGACACATGAAAAGTTGCTCAACATTATCTCACATCTGTTAGAAAGGCTATTCTCAAAGAGATAAGTGTTGGTGAGGATGTGGAGAAAAGTAACCTCTTGGTTGCTATTGATGGGAATCTAAATTGGTGCAGCTCCTACAGCAAACAGGGTGGAGGTCCCTCAAAAACACTAGGAGCTGGACTACCTATGATCTGACCCTCTCATTTCTGGTTATACAGGCAAAAGAAATGAAAATAGCTTATCAAAGAGTCATCTGCCCTCAAGTTCTTTGTAGTGTTGTTCACAGTAGCTAAGATCTGGAAACAATCTAAATGTCTACCAACGAGTGGATGTATAAAGAAGACGCGGCATGTGTCTACAATGGATTATTATTCAGCCCTGAAAAAGTAAGGAAATCATGGCATTTGTGACAACATGGGGGACGCTTCGGGGCATGATGCTAAGTGAAGCAAGTCAGACAGAGACAAATACTGCATCGTATCCCTTATATGTGTAATGTTAAAAAAAAATCAAACTCATAGAAACAGAGCAAAATGGAGGTTTTCCAGGGGCTGAAGGATGGAGGAAATAGGGAGAAGAAGTTGGCAAAAGGGCACACACACATTTGGGGCTATAAAATGAACAAGGTTGGGAGCTGATCTAACACATGGTGACTGGCGGATAACACTGTATTGTGTCATGGAAATTTGCTTCTTTGTAAGGAAGTAGAATTGAAATGTTTTCTCTCACACACATATAGATAAATGTTGTGTTGATGATATGGTAACGAAATGGGGAGAATCCTTTCACACTCTATCCATCTATCAGGTCACCAAGATGTACACTTTAGATATCTTACCATTTTATTTGTCAATGACAGCTCAATAAATCTGAAATCAACACGGAGAAAACTTATCAGGGTTCAGTGTTGGGGAGGATGAAAAACGTGATCATGCACGTTCCTCTTTGTGAGCAGAACGAGTTTGAACAAAGAGATTATCTCTGTGACCAGAACAGGGAGACTTCAAAGTCCTACCCATCAGAACTCTATACTTCCCATAGACCAGCAACTGGTATCTATTCCCATTCTTGCCATTTAATTATTTTTCTATGTTTTTATTTTGAAATATCTTTATTTTTTATTTAATTCAAAACAATTTTTTAAATGAATTTTTGTTTTATGTTGGGGTATAGTTGATTGACAATTTTGTGTTCGTTTCAGGTGTACAGCAAAATGATTTAGTTATATCTATACATATATCTATTCTTTGTCAGATTCTTTTCCCAAATAGGTTATTATCGAATATTAAGCAGAGTTCCCTTTACTAATCAACGGAGGTCCTTGTTGATTATCTATTTTATATATAGTAGCATGGATATGTTAATACCAAACATCTGATTTATCCCTCCCCTCCCCTTTTCCCCTTGGGTAACCATACATTTCTTTTCCAAGTCTATGAGTCTGTTTCCATTTTGTAAATAAGTTCATTTGTATCATTTTTTAGATTCCACATATAAGTGATATCATATGATATTTGTCTTTCTCCATCTGATTTACTTCATTAGTATGATAATCTCTAGGTCCATCCATGTTGCTGAAAATGGCATTATTTCATTCTTTTTTATGGCTCCTATTTCACTGTGCTTATGTACCACATCTTCTTTATCCATTCCTCTGTGGATGGACACCTAGATTGCTTCCATGTCTTGGCTATCGTAAATAGTGCTGCTGTGAACACTGGGGTGCAAGTATCTTCTTGAATTATTAATGTCTAACCATGAGCTAGAGGATTTAAACTAAGATGAATAGCACAATATCTGAAATAAAAAAATACACTCAAGGAGTCAATAGCAGGATAATTGAGGCAGAAAAATGAAATAATTTTACAATTACCAAAAAGCTGCAAGAATGTCAGGTTCTTTTATACCTCTTGCCCAGCTCCCCCCAAAGTTAATATTTTGCATAGTCATAGTACAATGATCAAACCTAAGAAATTAACAACATATGAAGTAAACTAGAGACTTTATTTAGGATTTCATCAGTTTTTCCACTGATGTCTTTTTGTTTGTTTGGGATTCAATCTGGAATCCTACATCGCACTTGGTTGTCATGTCTTATTTATTATCCTCATAATGTGTGACAGTTCCTCAGTGTTTTCTTCTCTTTCATGACCTTGACCCCCCTATGAAGTACTGTTCAGTACTTTTGTAGATTTTTCTTCTATTTGGATTTGTCCAATGTTTTCTCATAATTAGATTGAGGTTACACATTTTTCACCAGAATGCCACAGAAGTGGCACTTAACCATGGCACCTTACATGGTTAAGATGGTATCTGATGGGTTTCTCCACTGTAAAGTTGCCACACTTGCCTTTATAAATAAATATTTTCTTAAAATTTTTTTTTTTACTTTATTTTTTAGCCATGCCGGGGCCAGGGATTGAATGTGAGTCACAGCTTGAACCTGTATCACAGCTGTGGCAGCACCAGATCCACAACCCACTGCAAATGGCCAGGGATCAAACCTGCACTTCTGCAGTGACCCAAACCACTGCACTTAGGTCTTTAATTCATTGTGCCACAGTGGGAACTGCCACCAATACATGTCTTGAAGAAATATTTTGAGATTGTACAAGCAGGTAGCAAAAGAGGAAGTCTCAAAGAGTCTAAGCATAAAGAGGATTTGAGATGCGTTTACTTGCTTGAAGATGGAGGGGTGAACCTGACAAGGATTGCAACTGACCTCTGTAAGCCAGAAAGAAGAGGAAACCTTCTTTCTGCACCTGTAAGGAATTGGATTCAGCCAATAACCATGTGCGATTGATAGCAGATTCTTCCCTGGAGTCTCCAGATGAAAGCTCAGCCCAGCTGGCGCCTTGATGAGATATTAGCATAGGTGTATTTTTTCCACTAATACATACTATTTTAATTATGGGATATGTATCTTGAATTTCTGGGATAAGCATCATTTGGTTATGGCATATTAACCTTTTACTATATTGCTGGACTTTTTAAATGAATATTCCTGTTGTGGATTTTTAGGTTTATGTTCATGAAGGGTATTGGCCTAGAGTAAGTTTTACAGTAAGTTTTGACATGAGATAGTGTTAATTCTTTAACTTTCTTATTTTTCAAAACTCTTTTTGCTAGTCTAATTTTCTTTGCCTTTTTGTATACATCTAGAGTAAGTGTGACAATATCTATAAAAAACCTGCTGGGATTTTGACTGAGAATGCATTGAATCCATAGAATGATTTGATCCGAAGTAATACCTTAGCTATCAATATTGACTCTTCCCCTTTATAAACAAGTTCTCTCTCTCCATTTATGTAGATCTTGTTTGATTTTGATAAATGCTTTGTACTTTTTAGCAGTCAGATCTTGCACATTTTAAAACATTTGTACCTAAGAATTTCATGTTTTTGGTGCTATCGTAAAAAGGTACTTTTTTTGAACTTCAAATTCTCACTGTTTATTGTTGATTTATAGAGATACAACTGATTCCATGTATTGACCTTGTTTCCTGGAACCTAATTATTAGTTCTATTACCTTCCTTAGATTCTATGTGGACAGTCACTTTGTTGGTGACTCGAGGCCATTTTCTTTTTTCTTTTTTTCTAATCTGTATACACTTTATTTTTTTTTATTTCATTGATTTTATTGCACTGATTAGGACATCTAATATAATGCTGAATGGGTTCAGTGAGAGAGGATATCTCTGCCTTGTTTCTTATATTGAGAAAACATCCTGATGTTGGAAGCGGGTTTTATTTTGTTTTATGGATGCTCTTTATCAGGTGTGTTTCTCTTATGGTTCTAGTTTGCTGCGATTTAAAAATCATTAATGTGTTGAATTTTGTCAGATAGTTTTCTTCTATCTACTGAAATGGTAGTATAGTTTTTCTCACTTAGTCTGTTAATATAGTGAATAATATTGGTGGATATTTCACGTGTTGAATCAGTCTTGTTATCCTGGCTAAACACCATTTGAGCATGACATTGCATCTTTTTTATATGTTGCTGGATTTTGTTTGCTAATATTTTACTGAGGAATTTGTGTGTATTTTCATGAGCGATATTGACTTGTAGTTCACTTCTTTTATAATGATTTGTTTGGTTTCGATATTAGGGTAACAATGCTCACATTAAGTGAGCTGAGGAGTTCTTCCCCTTCTATTTTCAGGTAGAGATTGTTCATAATTTGTATTATTTTTTCCTTAGATTTTTGATAGAATTATCTAGTAAAATCATCCAAGCTTGAAGTTTTCTTTGTGTAAAAGTTTGTAATTTAAACTCAATTTCTTCTTTTTTTAATTGAAATATAGTTGATTTATAATGCTAATTTCTGCTGTTTGGCAAAGTGATTCAGTTTTTTATAATATATATTATAAATTATATATTAATTCTAAATATATATTTATATATAATATATTAATATATAAGCATGTGCTATAAATATACATATTATGATATATATTTTTTCCATTATGGTTTATCACAGGACATTGAGTATAGTTCCCTGTGCTATACAGTAGGATCTTGTTGTTTATCCATTCCCTGTAGCATATTTTGCATTTGCTAATCCCAGTCCATCCTTACTCCACTCCTACCCCCTTGGCAATCATAAGTCTGTTCTCTATGTCTGTGAGTCGGCTTCTGTTTCATAGATAGGTTCATTTGTGTTATATTTGAGATTCCACATATAAGTGGTGTCATATGGTGTTTGTCTTTTTCTAACTTAACTTCATTTAGTATAATAATCTCTAGGTGCATCCATGTTGCTGCAAATGGCATTATTTCATTCTTCTTTATGGCTGAGTAGTATTACGTTGTATATATATATACCACATATTTGTCCATTCATCTGTTCATGGACATTTAGGTGGTTTCCATGTCTTGGCTACTATAAATAGTGCTACTGTGAATGCAGGGGTGCATGTATCTTTTTGAATCATAATTTTTTTTGGATATATGCCCAGGAATGGGATTGCTGTATCATATGGTACTTCTATTTTTAGTTTTTGGAAGAACCTCCATACTGTTTTCCACAAAATCAATTTCTGTAATAGATGTTTCTTATTATTTACTTCTTCTTGTATAAATATCTATAGTTTGTGTCTTTCAAGGAATAAGTCAGTTCCACTTCAATTCCAATTCAATTTATAAATCATTGAATTTGGGGGGCATATCATTGGTTGTAGCATTTCATTATTTTTTTGTTTATGGAATCATGAGTGATATCTCTCTTTCCTGATGTAGGAAAATTGTAATCACAGCTTTCTCAGCAGCCAGCAGATGTTGTTACATTGCAGTTCAATTTTTTTTCAGCTTAAAGTATTTTAAAATTTCTCCAGATCTTCTATCTGAATCATGGGTTATCTAGACATGTTTTTTAAATTTCTAAATACTTAGGGAATTTTTTCAGATATCTTTCTGTTATTGGTATCTAGTTTAATCCTTTATGATCCAAGGACATACTTTTTTGGATTTCTATTATTTTAAATTCATTAACATTTGTTTTATGGCCCAGAATATAGTCAATTTGGCTGATGAGTCTGTGTGAAATGAAAAATAAAAAGTGTATATATATATATATATTTTTTTTTTTTGTCTTTTTTTGCTATTTCTTGGGGCACTCCCGCGGCATATGGAGGTTCCCAGGCTAGGGGTCCAATCGGAGCTGTAGCCACCGGCCTATGCCAGAGCCACAGCAACGCGGGATCCGAGCCGCGTCTGCAACCTACACCACAGCTCACGGCAACGCCGGATCGTTAACCCACTGAGCAAGGGCAGGGACCAAACCCGCAACCTCATGGTTCCTAGTCGGATTTGTTAACCACTGCGCCACGACGGGAACTCCAAAAAAAGGGTATAGTTTACTGTTGTTGTCAGTGCTGAGTTTTACACAGCTTCAAACTGAGCATCCTTGTACAGTCTTTATTGCTTAGCATAATCTGCCTCCCCCGGTAGGGAGAATTATAAAGACAAAACTGTGTGCTTTTTTGGTAAAGGCTAAAGTTAGTGGATGAAACAAGCACCCTTACTGAAGGAATACTATAATGTACAGCAAAGGAAAGATCCTCCTTTCAAAACAGCCTTCCCTAGTAGAGTCTGATGGTCAGGTTTTGCCTACTTTCTACCCAGATTCAAGCTCTGCTTCTTCCCATAACCAGGGATAGTCAACCTCAGCCTGACCCCAGCCATTGCACAGAGCCTTGGGATCAGTTCTGACCAAAGCTGATGGTAGGATTAAAGCGATTTGATTCTTCACTGATTCTGAGCTCCAGGTCTTCCTTATGTTGTCACACAGTACTTCCAGCAACTTTAAGTTCCACGCAGAGGCCCACTTGGCTGAGCATTTATGATCACAGGGCACGACAAGAGGACCCCAGCTACTGCAGAGGGGGCTTCCCACGCAGAGACTGCGACGTCTTGAGTCAAGCAGTTAACTTGGCAAAGCCCTCGCTACTTGAAAAACTAGCAACATCTCTGAAGAGCAGATGGAATTTCCGAGTAATACATCTGGGAAAGCTGTAAGCACAGGAATACATCTGTTTCCATTGTTATAGGAGATAAACAGGACCAGACTCAAGACACTGTGGGAAAAAGAACAGTTCTTGCTTGCTTACTGTTTACTGCTTTTCTGGAGGGAGAAATAAGCATGGACGTGTCACACGTGAGGACAACATCGGTATACAGGACAGTCATCTCCGATATGTCCTGGGAGGAGGTAAAAACAAGGCTGCCTCGACATGGCAGAAGAATGCTCAGCTATTATCTATTTATTTATTCATTCATTTTTGGCCACATTATATCAAATTCAAGAACATCAGAAAATTCACATTTAACTTTGCATTTTGGCTTTTGCAGCCATTCTGTATAAAAATGTGGTGACTGTCCTTTTTGGTGTTAGTCTGGTTATGGATGAGTTTAGGACATGCTAGCTTTTCCGCAAAAAACTCTGTTGGATTGATTCACAGTAGATTTATCTAAGGCTTTCTTAGAGCAGCTGATATTTTCAACCCACGCAATGTCTTGGAAATCATTTGCTACTTGCTGTTTGAAGAAATATTTCCTTTATTTGCTTGAAAATGACTGGTCTGACTGGTTTTTTTGACTGAATAAACTGGACGTTTTGGCATGTTGAGGAAGTCAGAGGTTGCCAAACAATCTAGAAGAGCAAAATTATATTTTCCTTCTGGGGTAAAATTATGACTTTTTACCAATTTACCAATTTAAAAACTTCGGTCTCCAAGTGACCTTTTGAGCCAGGAGCCCTCTGACAAACGGAGATATTAGTTTCCATTGGACTTTTTTCAATGGTCCGGTGAGAGAGAGTGAGCCTTCCTCTCTGTTAACCCTGCAGGGTTCACACTGGCCAAGTCCAGACTGAAGACATATTCGTCCTGTCTGACTGGAGAACACACACTGTATCAGTGGCTTTCGAGGTGATGGATGGGCATCTGATATGCTATTTGTTTCTCCAGACAATCCCAGCACCTACTTTCCACCCAGCATCAAATAATCAAGGATCCACAAGTTGAGGGGTGCCAATTATTCAATTGATGGGTTTGTGTTAAACCCTAGGACCAGTACAGCCTAATGAATCAGCCAGTGGAAGCATGCCCCAATTAGAGACAGAGCTCCTGGCTGCCAACAAAACCACATGCTGTTCCCCTTGCTTGAGCAGCTGGGCTTTGGGCAAAGGCCTCATAAAACTCAGGGACAGCTAGAACTGTGAGCAGTGTGTGCTCGAAGGCTCTTATGATGTTACCTCCCCCTCCTTAAACTCTGTTCAGCGTTTGTGACCCCCTGCTTGTCCTGGCCACAGATTCAGAAGAGATGAAAGCCAGTGGGCTTTTCACCAGCAGGGTAAATAAATGAGGACTCAACTTAGAGAAGGGCCGCCCTCTCTTCTGCTTTCTGCACCACTGCTGGGCATTCATCAGTAAATTGAAAGGGAGTATGAATGACACAGAAAATAGGATGACCCGTCTCGGCCAACAGGGCTACCTTTCAATGAGTGGAAAGGTTTGTACGCAAGATGCCACGAGAGGGGAAACACTTCTCGAATAGACCCAAATGATCTGTCCTATGGCGCTGAACCTTTTAAAAATATACATCCATATATTTACTTATTTGTGGGGAATGCTAAAACCACAAAGTTCCTGTTTGCTCTGTTTCTTAGGGATAAAGTTATTCTGTGGTCAGCGATACCTAAGACCATCAGGCACGCACACTGCAGATCTGAAGAAGGTCTATTTACTCGCGCTTCCAGGAAAAATATTGACAAGGCAGTAAAAATACTTTCCTTGATTACTCAACCTCGTATTTTAAACCTAAAATTACAGGAACTTTTCTCTTTTAGTCATTTATTTTTAGCTTCTCTATTTTTCCACCTTTGGGGGGGAGGGTGTTCTGGCTTACCTTTTAAAACACAGTCTATTTATACTGACTCTGCAAGTTGAGGAACCCCAAACCCTTTAAAGCATAGTCACTCTTTCCTTCTGACTAGTTTTCGGGGTACTTGGGGACAAGTGCATCTTAGCTTCTGGAGATAAATGGATAAAGGAGAGTTTATTCCAGGGCTGAAAGAAACTTCAGAAAGTCTGCTAGTGGGGGGTTTCAGGCAAGCCAGCATGTCTGTCAACCATTCCGTATGTCCCTCCCTTTGACTCAAGGTCAGGCATAGTTACAAATCTAAGAGGGTGGAGTTAAATCTGACTCCATCAATATCAACACACAAAGGGATTCCACTTGACTCCATCATGGCGCTCCAGAAACAAGGGGTCCAGACTAGTCTGTCTCCCCTGACCCCTTGCTGCAATATTCCCAACCCCATTGTCTCTATATCTTACCCTGTTCCATTTTCATTCACTGCACTACCCGGAATTGTACCATGTATTTATTTGATTATTGATGTATTATCCGTGTTCACCAGATTTTAAACTACAGGAGGGTGAAGGGCTTCTCATTGCATCCCCTCCATGTGGAGAGGGCTGGGGACAGATGCTTTGCTGTAAAGGTTCAAGAATACTTTTATTCTTCAAAGGATAAGTCTGAGTTTTTCAGGTGATTTGCATTAAAAAAAAAAAAAAACTCACCTAGTTTTTCATTCATAACCGTCAATGCTGTCTCTCTCTCATGTCCCATTGACAGAGATTCATCTTTTCTCCCAAGATCTAAAAGGTCCATGGACTTGTCAGAGTTTGAGAAAACCACGCATAGAAACTCTGTCAATAATGCTGAGTTCTGCCTTTGAATCCTTACTGAAAATACCCAGATCATTTTCAGAGTGAATGAATGAATTTGCCTATTTTGGAAGCTTTGGCTGAGTATTCTAAAGGGTTAAATTCTGTTTTTGTTTTTGTTTTTTTTTTAGCACTTTTACCTGGGTCCCCTGTGGTACTACTGCTGCTTCAACTTGTCAGTGTGTATTTGATGTATCATTGCATTTGCTTATTTTATGCTCCACCATAAAAATATGTATACTTCTGAGGGAGTGCCATCTAGAACATACAGAGGACTTTGACAAAGATAAAAGATCTGTTGGGTCATCTGGTGATGAAACACAACTGCTCTGTCCTGGACTGAATAACTGATGCTCAGCAGAGAAAGACATTTGTTGGATTAGGAGGGAAAGGGTTGTTACCTAGCACTGGGAGCCCCAAAGAAATGCTTTCCTAATAAAATATGTCCATGCATCTTTCACTATTGGAGACATAGGCACGTTGTGGATTAGTCATCTGAAAGTTTTATGCCCCAAATCACAGGATTTTAAGTCTGCACGAGGCCAGGGAGGCTGGCCTGTTTTCTTCCTATTTGGCAGTGTACTGCTGGGCCATCCCCCTCACCGATAATTGACTAAGCTTGGAGAATGCTAAGCCTGGGCAACATACTTAGAAACGTAAATCCCTGGAAGCAAGAATTAAATGCAAGCATATAGTTCATTCCCATGATAGAGAGATGTCTGTGTGGTTACTGTTATTGGGGATATCTGTCCAGCTACTCTGATGTGTAGTAAACATGATAAAGAGATGACAATTCTTAGATAAGCATGAGGGATATTTGTTGAGCATTTACTATGTGACACAGGCACAAAATGCATTCAAAATGCTCCAAAGCCCTTTCTTACTTCTCATAATATCTGAGATAGATACTCTCATCATCTCCATTTAAAACAGGGGGAACAGGGAGTTCCCCATTGTGGCTCAGTGGGTTAGGAACCCAACTCATGTGCGTGAGGATATGTGCTCGATCCCTGGCCTCACTCAGTGGGTTAAGGATACAGTGTTTCCACAAGCTGCAGAGTAGGTTGAGGATGCATTTTGGATCTGGCGTTGCCATGGCTGTGGCTGTGGCTGGCAGCTTGCAGCTCCGATTTGACCTTCCGTAAGCCAGGGGTGTGGCCCTAAAAAGACAAAACATACACACACACACACACACACACACACACACACACACACACACACACACACACACACAAACCCAAAACAAAAAAACCAACAACAAACCAGCAAATGGGGGAACAAAGATGCACAGAAGTTAATTTCTCTGTGGTCACCAGGACTTGAACCCAAAGGGCTTTTTTCAGAGCCCACTGAAGGACGTTTCCAGTCCTGACAGTGACTGAGCGATGTTTGTACAGCCTGCGAAGTATCTTCCCCAAGTGAGTCATTCTCATTCAGCTTCGAAGATTTGGCCGCTTCTCTATTTTCGATTCCACAAATATTGTAATTTCCACGAGAAACCTCAGAGGTCCCATTTCTGGCTCAGGAGAGGGTTAACACACACTCCACCCAAGAGTCTCCGGTACTGGGCTCCATTCATTTTCCAAAATGTAGCCTGTTCCGTTGATTAGTCTGCTCCACGTCATTAAAGCAAAGCAGACCCGCACCTGGACAGTTAGCGGGACCCCAGCCGTGTGGTGTTGCAGTGACCACACTTGCCCCTCAAGCTCTAGGTCTTGATCAATTCCTAGAACCCAAAGCTCTGGCATAGTGGTCTCTGACAAAAACAAACGAGGCTGTTTTGGTGGCTTACTTACAAGAAATCAAGGGCTCTCTTCTGATCTCTCTCTCTCTCTCTCTCTCTTTCTTAAGGGCCACACCTACAGCATAAGGAAGTTCCCAGGCTAGGGGTTGAATCAGATCTATAGCTGCCAGCCTACACCACAGCCACAGCCACAGCCACAGCCACACAGGATCCAAGCCTCATCTACGACCTACACCACAGCTCACAGCAGCACGTGATCCTTAACCCACTGAGCAGAGCCAGGGATCAAACTCACATTTTCATGGATGCCAGTCAGGTTCATTACCGCTGAGCCACGACCAGAACTCGGTGATACGTCTCTTGATATCCATGTACCAAGTTTTTTTTTTGTTTGTTTTGTTTTTTGCCACACAGTTTCCAGGAGAAAATGAGTGGGGCTTTTAAAGTAGACATATTTATTTGCCAGGCAGAGAAAAGCTGCACACATCCTAGGACGTAAGGAATGCTGGGATGGGACCTCGGCCCCGGTGCTCCCTCATGCCTCTGCCTGGTTGCATGAGAGCTTCATGCCTATGGGATCACTGGCTTCTGCTTTGAGAATCCGCATGCAGACATCTCTTGAAGAGGTAACCCAGGAAGCTGCTGTCAGTCGTCAACACTATTTCGTGATTCAGTTGATCCTGGAAGAAACAGGTCATTGGATCAGTAAGATTTCATCAGGGGAGAGAGGGGGAGAGAAAAGGGACCTCAGAGGAACCGAGCCGATGGAAAAGACCTGGTAGATTTGGCCACTGGAGACCCTGGTGGTGCTGAGGAGGGCATCGCACACTTGCTGGAAAGGAGTCTTCAGACCCTGGCTTTGGAGCCCTCCCACTGGGCTTCCACCCTCCTCAGCATAAGCCTATCTGAGTTATGACTTTTAACAAGTGCCCGTAGGAAGCCGGACCTGAAATTCTGTTAAATTCAAAGCAAAGCTGGGCCTGAAACTTTATTTAATTTAAAGTGACAGGTGGGGGTGGATGGGGGGTTTGCAGTTGGCATATGCACACTGAGGTAAATGGAATGATTGGCCAGTGGGGATCTGCTGTAGAGTACAGAGAACTCTACCCAATATTCTGTGAAAATTTATGTGGAAAAAAAATATGGAAGAGAATGAATGTGTATATATGTATTACTGAATCCCTTATGTTCATTAGGCTGAATGCAAAAAACCACAAGCCAAAGAGGGCATAGTATATCATTGCATTTTATGAAATTCTAGAAAAGGCAAAAACTGTCTTATAGTGCTGGAAACTATGTGAACATAAGACTCAACTGTGTTGTTGCATCAATCTGCATTTCTTTTGAGAAAGGGTTCTTTTTTTTTCTCTCTCTCTCTCTCTCTCTCTCTTTTTTTTTTCCATTGCATAGAGCAGGAAACTCCAACTTGAAGAGTTGAGTGATTTTTTCCTGAAGGTCTCAGCTTCCAAGTAGCCCATCCAGGACTTCACATAAGATCTTCAGCATCTGAGATTACTTCTCATGATGTTGCTCGTGGTGCTGAACTGAAAGGAAGAGAAAACACTCACTGCACGTGGGTAGATATTAAACAGGAAGAAGGCACTGCAGGCACAAGGAAGAATATATTCTGATACTTGATATGAGGGTGATTCTTTGACTTAGCACTGGCATCTGATACAGCCAAGCCAGTCCGAATTCTTTCCCTGGGTTTTCCAACTGGGAATAAGGAAAAGGGTAAAACCTTTTCTGTTGTTAAAAGCTGCAGCATGTGAAGCCTAGGACTGGCCAGGGGCTGTATTTCCCTGCAATTTGGAACAAATGTGGACTAAAAGAGAGGGACGCCAACTTACGGGGGGAAAAAAAAAATGAAAGCTTAAAAAACAAAATGAAAGAAAATCCCAGCTGTTTTGAAACTTTGGCTCCATTTTTTTCTTTTTTGGGCCACACCTGCATCATACAGAGGTGCCTAAGCTGGGGGGCGCATCAGAGCTAGTTGCCGGCCTACATCACAGCCACAGCAATGCCAGATCTGAGTCCTGTCTACGACCTACCTTGCAGCTCATGCAACGCCGGATCCTGAACCCACTGAGCAGGGCTAGGGATTGAACCTGTGTTCCTCATGGGTACTAGTTGGTTTCCTTTGCAGCTGAGCCACAACAGGAATTCCTTCATTTGTTTTTGAGGAGCTAACAGCATCTGTATCATTCCAATGAATTGGTTACTTAACCCTTCATTTGATAACCTGAGATGTTTCAGTATCAACCAGTAAATTCCCTCTAAATGAATTTGAGTTAGGTTTCTGTCACTTGCAATCAGAAGAACCTTGCCTAACACATGGTGCTTAAAAGGATTTAAGTGCAACATTAATTGCATAATGTTGCCACATCTTGTAAAAAAAAAAAAAAGTACTAATATTCATAGTAACTCTAGTTAAATATACTGCACAAGTATTGTGCCAAGAAGAATGACAGCGCTGTATTTACCTTTTCAGACAGTCTTTGTTTCCATTTGGCATATACAGAGGTTGAAATATTAACAGTGGATCTCAGGAGAGAAACCCAGCTTTGTAAGGTCTTTGGGTGATAAAATATATTATATAAATAATCTGTGTTCAAGATCAGCACATTCTATACATTTTTTTGCCTGCTGGGAGTTACTCATTTTTATGGAATACGACCTGGCCCACTGTAATAAATGTGAGCAAAACTGCCAGGGGATCCCATTTTTCTCATTTTCGTATCATATGCAGGTAGTGAATAATGTCTTGTGTATTTGAGGATCCCACTTTCAGAAGCAGAACACTTGCACATGGGAAAGACCGGAGCGGGTAAATCTCCTTTTAAGAAGAAAACAGGCCAACAGCAAAAAGAAGTCCTTCTGAACTCCTGCAAAGACATCCTCCCTTTTTTTGAGGACCATTTCCCAAGAATGCTATCAGCACCCCAACCCCCGCACCCCCAAGAGCACTCAAGGAGCAGTAGAAATTAGCACTTGGTTAAAGTTTCTCTTGGCTTGGCTTTGTTACTCTGACTCTTCTTCCTGCTTTTGGTTTCTCCTTTGTCTGCTTTTTCCTCTGTTACTGTTTCCCTTCCTTCCCATTTCCCCGGGGGCTTAATTGAGGGTAGCGCCAAGTGCCCCTTCCTCCTCCTTTGCGCCTCTGTGAATTGGAGAGGGCCTGACCTCAAGGCCGTCCCCATGCAGGGGGTGGGTTCCGTAGTTTCCACTTTGAACTTCATGCTTCAGCGTATCCGGATGCTCAGAGGAAGAATGTACGAGAAACAGGGGATAATTGAATTACAGATTTCTGTTGTGTTCGGGATGTTAGCTCTTGCACACATGTAGCAATTCTGGATTGCTTAAGAGGTCCCTGGTGTGTTTTTGGCAAATGGAGACCTTTACATGTGCCCGGCTCAGGTCCAAGGGACATGCATGGTGCTGGGTTTACTTAACTACTCATCTGCCTGCATTTTCTTCCAATTCCTTAGAAAGGCAATTGAAAAGGAGAAGAGAGAAAGAAAAGGGGTGTAGACCTCGATGACCAAAAGAATTCCTTTTAGATAAATCCCGAGACGAGCTTCAAGATTAAAAAGCTAAGACATTCCTCAATGGAATACTTGCAGGAAATAAGATCCTCATCCAGGCAGCTTTCTTTAAAAAACAAAACAAAAAGGACTGACACATGGACATGTGTGTGTGTGTTCACGTGTGTGTATGTTTGATTTCATATTGTGAGCTGAATAGTGACCTTTAATGACTTTCAGATTTGCTTAGCATGAGGGACAGATGAAAAATTATCTAGGAGAGAGGCTGCCCTCATTAGCGATATACATTGGTCTCATTTAGGAAGCATCTGTGAGGTATAAAGAATGAAAAAATAAAACTGACAGGAAAAAAATTAAAAATTCTTCTTTCTTTAGAGCATATTTTAAAGGTACAAATAGAAAATGTCATGCTTAGTATTAATTACGAACAGCCAGGGCGCGAATTTGGAGTTCCAAACTGAGAGAAGAAAGAGGGGGGAAGAGAACGCAACTTGAAGCCACACGGATCTGCATCCTGGGGGAGCCAAGCCCCTTCTTTCTCTCCAGTGGGAACCCTGTCTGCCTTCAGTCCTCTGGGGTCCCCAGAGGACAGGTGCACAGCCCCCCACCCTGGTGCTGGAAAGCATTATGTCCACCTAGGGCTCGCTGCTCCTGGTGCTCTCTAAGAGGAGTGGTCCCCTCTCTCTCCTAGTATCAAGTACAGCAGCTGGCACGTCCAACTCTAAATAAGAAAGGATCAGGAATAGTAATGGGATTTGCTGTTAAATGAGGAGGAGATGATGGGATGAACAGCCCTCCGAAGCTGAGAAAGGGGCCTTTCTTGTTCTCTCCTCTGATTTAAAGATAGTGTTGCAACCACCAGACCCATGGTCAGGGTACAGTCTTAGAAGAGGATAGAATGTTTCAAAGCTGGATAGTCCACGGAAGGTTTGAAGGAGAAGAGGAAAATGAAGGTAGGGGATGCTTGAGTGTCATCTGGTTTAAGTGGTATTTTTTCCCAAACACCTCGCTGACTGACACTGAAGAAATGCGGGTGTTTTGGGGGAAGGGCTCAAGTGTGAGACATAATTTTGATTGTGAAGCCCTTCAAGGATGGATGGTGCTAAGTGGATTGTGAACCGTCCAGATATTGGCTTTCAGCATCTGCAGATCAAGGGAAAGAAAGTGCCATTGCATTACAGAAAAAAATGGTAGAAGAGGAGAAAAGAAAGCATGAAGCCAAAAAGAAGTTCAACAAAGGAGCTGAATAAAGACCCATCAAAATCTGCCGATGTTGCGAGCCCTCTCTGCTATCATTCATATTGTGACTATGATAAAATGTTTCTTTGTTTCATATAAATTCTTTTTTTCTAATCTTTCCTAGGATACTGATGACTCCATAAGGGTGGGGCCATGCGCTGTATGCCTCTTGTATTCTGTTATGGCATTGCTCTCAACCTGATGCCAGGAGCAAAACAAGGACTCCACAAACACTCATTTATGGAGGACCAGAGATGCCTAAAGGACCAAGCTGCAAAGTAGAAAAATCTAGACACATCAGTGATGCATTTTAGAGAAACCACTGTTTCATCTTTACCCTATTTTTTCAAGGGAATTTTTCTTCAATGTAAATTTGGCTGTTACAGTTATTAAAAAGTGAGACAAAGAGGTGAAACTCATGCAACATTTTAGGGAAAATGATTCTTCAGAACCACCTTGCCCTCACACTTGCTTTGGGGGCTCTTCCTTCAGAACAAAAATCATAAGCTCAAGACACAACCAGGCACCCATAGGGTTGAGACAAAACTCTGCCAAAAGGGAGACGTCAGGCAAGGGATTCATGGGGCCTCCACTTTATTGTCACTTGATGTTTAATAAAGCCACATGGCACTGGTCTAAACTGTGCTGAGAGGAAGGGCTAGTTCAGTGTGATGTGGTTCTGCAAACACCAACTCTGACAAGTGGTAGAAAATTGTTTAATTCGCAAAAGATGACTGAAGCACCAGATCTGGGCAAATAAAGAAAGTGGACGTTGCCCCTTGACTTGATAGTTGCATGAGCCTTTCTCATCAGTCACCAGGAACTTTACGGAGCAGTCAGATTTCCTGGCGGGGGGTCAGGGGCGGGGCAGGTTTATGGGAGCCACAGAGAAAAACGGTGTTGGAGTTTTCTCTCTCTCCGTTTCTTCCCTCTACCTGTCTGTATCGTTGAACTGAGCTTGTTCTGAAGTCCACCAAGCAAAAGGCCGAGATGATCAAATGCGATATTCACATAAGATTGTGGCATTCAGCCTCACGTTGGGGAGTATACAGGGCTTCAGTGTTCCTTAAGAAATTACCTCTTGGTGTAGCAATTAGCCCCCTTCTGTGAAGGTTCAGTGTTTCCTTGGGCTTCTGCCAGTGCTAACAGCTATGGCTTAGCATTCTTTTTAATGGGCTGCGATTACTGCTGAGAGCAGGGAAACATAAAATATTCACACTTAAGCATCTTTTACACTCCTTTGAACGTTAGATTATGTTGAAAATATAACTGACTTTTCATTCTTAAACCTGATATTTGCTTAGAATTCCACAGGACCCATGAAAACGTTTCAGTAAGTGGTTTCTGTTGATTTATTAACCCCCAGGAAAGCTTCATGGAAATCCCTTGCTGCCAAATATTGAATATGTTTTATGCACCCTTACAAAAGTCTTGTTTACCAGTTTGATGGCTTTCCCACCTTTTAGAGAAGAGAGATGATTTGGAGCATGACCTAACGTGAGTCCCATTTTTCTCTTCTGTGCCATCTGTTGGGGAAAGAGAGGGCAGAAACTTCAAACCATCTGTCTGTGATGTGCAGTAAGGTTGCATTGGTCTCTTCTTAAAAACCTATTCACAGAGTTCCCATTGTGGCTCAGTGGTTAACGAATCTGACTAGGAACCATGAGGTTGCGGGTTCGATCCCTGACCTTGCTCAGTGGGTTAAAGATCCGGCATTGCCGTGAGCTGTGATGTAGGTTGCAGATGTGGCTCAGATCCCGTGTTGCTGTGGCTGTGGCGTAGGCCAGTGACTACAGCTCCAATTCAACCCCTAGCCTGGAAACCTCCATATGTCACGGGAGCGGCCCAAGAAATGGCAAAAAGACAAAAAAAAAAAAAAAAAAAAAAATTCACTATTATCTTTGCTTAAATTACTTTGCATTTTTTTGGTATTATCTGTTGATGGGATGTTCTAATGAGAAAAATGATGTGGAAATATTGGTAATAGGTACCTTACCAATATTAGCCTCTGTTCTCTCTACAGTAGATATATATATATGTGGAATGCAATATATATGTATATATGCACCACACATCCTGTATACACACTATATATGTGTAGATTTACATTCATATACTACATATATCTTGTACAGCATATATGCTATGTATACTTCATATACCATCTATATTATATACAGCATACATGCTATGTATACTTTATATACTGTACATACACAGGATATACACAGTGCATATATATACACTACATGTCATGTATAATATATGCACTGCGTATATACTCTACAGAGAATAGGGAAAAATAACTAATGTACATATGTGTATAAAATATATGTACATATCCTGTGTATACACACACACCATGTATACATAGATGCATATATATGTGTACATATATGTGTGCTCATTTTGGTGCCTGCTTTATGGAGTAATAGAGCTATAAATTGATTTTAAGAAGTTATATGAACACATTCCATGATTTCAGATGATTAAAAGGCTAAATCTGTTAAGGCTAATCTGTTTTCTTCTTTCTTATCTCTAGAGACGGCTCTCAGATAGACTTTTAATTATGCAAGTAACCTAAGCCCTCTTAACCATGGAAGCATTTTCCTCACCATTAAATAAATAGCAGTACTAACTAACCACATGATAATTTCTCATAAGTGAAATATGTTTAGCTTTCTAACATTCATTTTTTCTGTTTCAATTTGTTTCCTAATCTTTGTATTTCTCCAACAGGACTTACAGCATTAAACACGTATAGATTGATTGATACTGAGTTTTACTCGGTTCTTATTATTTTATGTGCTAATATCACCTCTGGAGTACGTTCCAATGTTTAGTTAATCTGACAGCTAAAAAGTCTTCCTTATGAATTACTGGATTATTTTCTCATTTAGCATAAATCCTTTTCTTCTTACCATTTATTACATTTGCAAGTAAGAACAAAAATCATGTTGACCTCTTCCCTTTTTAATCATAAGATTTAGATATAACTTAAATTCAAATGCATCTTTTTCTGTTGTGTGCAAGTGTAGCATCTTTTAGAATTTCCTCAATGAAATGGAATGATTTCAGCCCTCTAACACAGAGATTGGCAAACTGTGGACCACAGTTCAGGTCCACCACTGCTTGTTTTTGTAAATAAAGTTTTATTGGAAACAATCACATTCATTCATTTATATATTATCTATGGCTGCTTTTGTACTTCAAAAGCAGAGCTGAGTAATTGTGACAAATTCCATGACCCACAAAGCCAAAAATAGTTACTAAATAGCCTTTACCAAAAAAGCTTGCCAACTCCTGCAGGTAGATGGACATTTAGCACTATTAATTATGCTGCTATGGAAACAAGCATTCACATAGTATTGTTAGCTGTATAAATGTTATCACATCTAATCATGGAAAAATTTCCATATGCATTTGAGTATTCCATAGCAAACGTGTTTATATTTCATTGCCTGTTTTCAAGATAAATATCTGCAGACCTGGAATCGGCCAACCTCTCCTTGACTCCAGAGTTCTTTTGTCTTTTCTTTGGGTTACAGAAATATCACAGTTTACATGATGATTAAAAACATGGTTCTTGGGGGAGGGGGGGTGGCTCATAAGTCATGATTCAAAGCAAAGTGTGTCACCTGCTAGGTACCCAGGGAAGAATGTCTGATCTTGAGTGTGTCACTTGAACATCTTATTTCTTCATTTAGAAAATAAAAGTAATGAGGATATTCATCTCATGTGTTTAACGTGAGGATTAAGTAAAAAATGTTATAGTGGATTCAGAGATTACACCAGAGCACATGATGTATGCCCCATGGTGGTGTTTTTGGTGAAGTAAATGTGCAATAAAAGTAAATGTACAATAGCAATAATAATTTGATCATGTAGTAGATTATATTTTATATGGGACATATAGCCCTTAGTCTTGTTCCCAAATCCCTGACTCTGATCACTTCTTTGACTCATAATGAAGCTTAGCAGTTCATTCTGAACCATAACGATATGATGTGAGGCAAAGCAGAACTCCAGGTTTATTTATGTTTCTTAATTAGCCTCCCTCATTGAGCCCCTCTGTCTCCAAGCACAATTAAATTGTTATGTATTTCTCTAACACACCAAACATTTCTCAGTCCCAAAGCACCCTAGAATCTCAAACTGATGAAATGATTAAGGGCCATGAAAATCCCAGAGGTGCTGATGGTGGTATATAAACCTCAGGGCTTATCAAGAACGCTCACATTCACGTTGCCCCAGGGGCAATCCAGGGCACTGATCCTTGGCACTCTGCTCAAACACTGTCAGGCAGACTCTTATCCCTGCAGCAGTTTTTGTTGTTTTTACTTACACTGGGCATTTTTACCTCTTACACAAGCTTGCCTTCGTATCTCAACTTTTACCATTAGAAAGTCATTTATGCAAGGAGTCTCTTTCCCCTCTCTACACAATAGTCAAGTAACTCATTTATGGAGCAAAACTTTCTCCCCAGTGAAAAATAATTTCTCCTTCCTTTGAAGTCTGCCTTTGGCTCGCTACAGATCCATAGCCTGTGTCACATATTACCTTATAGTTATTTGCATAGTAATCTGAATTGCTTGTCCACCCTCTCCCCATACCTGTCAAGAGACCTGGGTGCATCATCCTCTCTATGCCCCAGAGTGCACCTGCACACAGGCACTACTCAGGACTGTCAGACCCTGAAAACTACTTGTTTGCTTTCCACAAGACCACGTCTCTTTAAAAATAGGGTTTATAAGAATTCTATTACCAATGAATAAAAGCTATGAGATGCTAATCAAATAGTCTTTTCTGCTGTGGAATGGATGTCTGTGTGCCCCCTCCCAAAATTTATTGTGGAAACCTTCATCCTTATTGTGATGGTATTTGGAGGTGGGGCTTCGGGAAGGGAATTGTTAAGTCGTGGGGCCTCGTGATGGGATTAACGTCCTTATAAAAGAGGAAGGGACAAGATCTTTCTTTTCCTACTCAGTGAGCATATAGCAAGAAGCCATCCATTTGCAAATTGGGAAGAAGACTCTTATCAGGAAGCGAATCTGCTGAGGCCTTGATGCTAGACCTCCCAGTGTCCAAAACTATGAGAAATAAATGCCTTTTGTTATAGCAGCTAGAACTGGCTAAGAGCCTCTTTAACTGAATATTTACTTTTTTAGCAGATACTGTTGGTTGACTATCTCTGTGCCCAATCCTGATCTCCTTCTCTCTTGCCTACTTCCACCTATAAAAGCTGCCCAAAATATTGCTTTGTCTTTGCGGCCTTTTTTTTTTTTTGTGCAGCTAGATGTAGCCATGTGACAGATCTGGGCAGAATGTCAAAGCAGTCTCATCTGGGACTGTTGAGAGAGCTTTTGATTTTCTAATTAAGTGGACGAATGCCCCTGGTTCATACTCTTTCCTCTTTCCGGACCTGAACATAGACCTAAGGCTTGGAGCTCACTCTTCTTTCATGTCCCCCCCCCCCTTTTTTTTTTGGCCATGCCCTCTGCATGCAGACATTCCCAGGCCAGGGATCGAACCTATGCCACAACTATAACCAAAGCCTCCGCAGTGACAACCCCCCATGCCTCTGTGTGGAGGATGGTGAATGGACAGAAAGAGCCTGGGTCCTTAATGACATTGCCAAGCTACTGAACCTGCTTCTGTAACCAGTTACCCCAGACTTCATGTTATACTGGGCAGTGAACCTCTTTTAATTTGTTTAGGACATTTAAGTGTATTCAGTGCTGTTTACAGCCAAATGTTTTCCTACCTGTGCAATAGATGATGACAAAATTGGCAAGAGTTTGGCTATTAGAATTAATTATAATTAAAATTAATGATTCCAACTGATGAGAATTAACATCTCAATTGCCCACATTAATTTGAATCACCCTATCCATTCACAGAATGCTGGTTTTTCCTCTCGCCTACTTGACATGCAAAGATTTTATCTGTTCGGAGTTCCTGTCATGGCTCAGCAGGTTGAGGATTGGATGTTGGCTCTGTGAGGATGTGGGTTTGACCCCTGGCTTCACTCAGTGGGTTAAGGATCTGGCATGGAAGTAAGTTGCTATGTAGATGCAGCTTGGACCTAGTGTTGTCGTGGCTGTGGTGTAGGCCACAGCTGCAAAGGCGGCTGTTAAAATAAAGAAAGAAAAAAGGTTTTGTCTGTTCAAATTCAGATTAAAAGAAAAACAACACCTTCATTGCCTTTTTTTTTTTCTTCTACTTAGCATGGAAGAAGGCTCATTCCTGGTTACCATAGCTCAACCAGGAGACATCAAATGGAAGAAAGGTATGATTTATATGAAAAAGAATGAAAATAAAAATCACACCCCACTTAGAGGAAGAGCCTGGGACCGAGTCAAAATAGCCCGAGATGAAAGCGTAGCAACGTTGCCCATTTTAAGCACTGCCTGGAATTCTGACTGATGGGATATTCTGGAAGAAGCCTTAAGCAAATAAGTATGCTAAGAGGAACACTGAAGTTGTTTCATGCTGCGGCTGTTTTAATCTTTGGGCATGAACTAGCAATTATTTTCATAGGGAGTGGGGGGGAAGTAACCAGGGGATTTCTGGGCCGGTAATGGGCTTCTGTGGTGTGTGCTGAGGATCGAATGTTAGACCACAAGATTACAGGACTATCCATCTCTTCTGACCAGTGCAGATTCGCATCCACATTCCAGCCCCCATGTGTCATCTTAGCTGGAGTCTTTGGAGGAGGCTTTATCTTGCAGCTCAGTCTTTGGAATAAATAGTTATCAGCCATTGTCTTAGAGGTTGAATGACTCCATGGCTTCGGGGGATGGCGGCACAGAAGATGCCGTTGGAGTCTAAGGTCTAGCTCTCTCAGGTAACTGCAAAGCCAAAACAGATTGAAAAAATAAAAAATAAAAAAAACAGAAATAAAAACAAAAACAACCCAGAGTCTCTGTGACTGAGAAGAAATGATAAAGCATCCAGGAAAGTTCAAAAATAGCGAATTCCCACGAAGCGGGGGTCTTGTCTTGTCAGTCATGCATCTTCCGATGTTCTTTGGCTAGGAACCAAAGCTGAGCTGTCCAGTCTGTCCTCTTTCGTGGGGGGCAGCTTTCTTGAAACTGAAACCACCGTGAGTAGGTTTCGTCCCAGTGCCTCGTGCCCAGAATGGTGGTAAAATTGTCCATATTGAAGAATGAAGAGGAACAAACCCCTCAAGTTCCTGGGTGAACCTCTTAATCTCTCGTTACATTCTCCTTTTATTTCAGACAGAGTCTCTCTTTTTTGCCCCTAAACCCATGTATGACTTCTGTGCCACCTAATTCCTCTTTATCTTTCCATGGCAGGTACAGGATATTAAAAATAATAATGTCATTCTGAGGTTTACTGGTTTCAAAAGGAGGTTTTTCTGCAGCTCACGCATTTGGTGGGCATTTGATTGGGAGAAGATCTTTTAGGTGAAGTCCTGTGCGTATCATAATTTCCTTGCACAGCGGTGCCAGAGTAACCTTCCTGGAATGTGATTTTTGTTGCACCATAAATGGTTTCTCCCGTCGGTGGCGTGTCATTCCCTTCTACAGTTTGGCCAGCTCTGACTTGAACTTAGCCTGCTCTCTCCTGATTCTTCTTCTTCTTCTTGAACTAGTTACTAAGGCTCAGACAAACTTGGTGTCGGGATCAGTCTTCCAGACGTCCATGTCATTCTGCCTTTGCATTCCTTTGCTTGTCCCCCAACTTTGAGATGACCTTGTCGGCTTCCTGTGTGTCCATCTGGTTTGCACGGCACGGTGTAAAGGAGAAAATGTCATCCTGCAAGAAACCTGTGATGGTCACAGGGCAGATCTGATATCTTCCTCTCCTAAACTCCCGGTGTTCCCTTTGTACCACAATTAGTTCATTCTTCACTGACTGCCTTTGATTAAGCTCTTTGAAGACCTACCTTCATTAATTCAAGGTGCAGTTCTTGAGCGCCCTCTCTGTTTCAGTGACTGTTGTAGGGAAAGGGCATACTGCAGCCAGCAAAACAGATGTGAGCCCTAGACTCATGAAACTCCAGGGTACCCCTTTTATTAGGCTGAACTCCTTGAAGATATCTATTCCACCTTTTCATTTTATATAAGTCAGTGCTTTGAACTTGGAAAGTAATTACTAATTTGTTTTAAATAAGTAAACCCGTGGTTTCCAACACTCTCAGACACAATGCCCCCTTATAGCCAATATTTCACATGTGCTTTTTTTTTCTTTTCTTTTTAGGGCTGCATCTGGAAGTTCCCAGGCTAAGGGTTGAATCAGAGCTTCAGCTGCAGGCCTACGCCACAGCCGCAGCAATACTGGATTGGGGAGTTCCCACTGTGGCGCAGCAGAAATGAATCCAACTAGGAACCATGAGGTTGCGTGTTCAATCCCTGGCCTCGCTCAGTGGGTTAAGGATCGGGCGTTGCCATAAGCTGTGATGTAGTCACAGACACAGCTTGGATCTGGTGTTGCTGTGGCTCTGGTGTAGGCCAGCAGCTGCAGCTCCGATTTGACCCCTAACCTGGGAACCTCCGTATTCTGTGGGTGCGACCCTGAAAAGACAAAAGACAAAAAATATGTGTGTGTGTGTGTGTGTGTGTGTGTGTGTATTGGATTGGAGCCACACCTGCCACCTATGCCACAGCTTGTGGCAGTGCTGGCTCCTTCACCCACTGGACAAGACCAGGGATCAAACCCGCATTCTCATGGACCCTACATTGGGTGCTTAACCCATCGAGCCACAACGGGCACTCCTGTCACATGCTTTTCACTGTGCTGAAAGAAAAGTAACAAATGATATCTATCTACACACATAATTCAAAAACACTAATATAATCTCCATGTAAATATCACAAAAAGAACAAATAAAAGAAAAGCAATTTATGACAACATGCTTTCATTATGTAACACTTGCACAGGGCTACTTAGAAGATAGTCCAATGAGTGAGTCTGGATTCTCAATGAGTAAAAAGATAAAAAAGTCTACCCTGTATGAAAAGCAGGAAAATGAAATAGCAGAGGTCTGAGTGACACTAAAATGAAAACCAGTGTTTGGATAGGTTGTAATGACTTCGATTCATTCGTGTATAAGGGAGAAAGAAATAACCTTAATTGAAGCTGGGATAACATGCCAAGGAAAACTGCAGAGCAAGAGAGTAGAGAACGGGGAAGTGTGACAGTCTGACAAATGAGTTAGATCTCACTTGTAAGAGGGGGTCAAGATAATTTATACGGAACGACCTAAGGCAGAGTCGTGACAGAGTAGCACAGAAAACATATCTTCTAGCTTAAATTCCTGCCACGTGTTGGGGAATACTTTCAGTTTCTGCTATTTATTAAGACTTTGAAGGCCAAATATTTTGGCAGGTGGTAGGGAGAAGAGGAGGGATTAAGAAAAGAAAAGGGTAATACACACAGGAGGCTGTAGAAGACTGTTTTATGATCTGTTTCTTGGGGAAGTATAAGAGGAAAATCAGAATTAATAGGCAACTCACCTCTGCTTCCAGTCACGGTTGAGGAGCTAGTCCTGGAATAGCCTTCCGGCTGTCAACAGCGCATATCTGAACAAATGTGTTCTGATGTTGGATGAGAGCCAGTGCGATTCCCGAGAGATGGGAAAAAAGTAAGGCGTGTCATCTGATTGCTTTAGGTTTTGGTCTCAAGCCGGGTTCTGGACTACGGTACAGTCAAGCTGGGTTCTGAACCACAGCACGGGGAGGCACAGCCTCCAAGGAGCCCAGCCATCTTGCTGAACCTGGGCCTGAGATCAGAGCTCAACGAGGCTGAGAGAGGTAGAATGTGCAGGGCAGAGATCCAGACAGAAAGGAGAAGTCCAGAGAAAGTGCCAGAAATTTTGCACACAGGTCCCCTTGAATCTTGGACTAAATTCCATGAGGCTGGATAAAAGCATCTACTGGGAAAAGAGAAGTCCCCAGGAGCTATAGGGTGAGCAACTACTAGTGCATATGCAAGCTTGATGACAGTTTGAATTTGGTCTAATCAGAGTGGAAGGACCTCATTAAACATGTGCAGTATTTAGGAGAGGTCCTGGAAAAGCCACACCCTAGAGTAGGGCCAAACCAGTTACTTAAGGTTTGACCCAGTAAAACTGAATCTCAAGACTTCAAAGACCTAAGCTAATCCACGTGTAATTTAACTACTGCAGGAGCAAAAATTCCACACTCTTGAAAGGAAGACAGCAAAACAAAGAACATTGACATTATAACATTCACATCATTCCAAATAAAATCAAAGTGTACTCAACGTGAAAAAGCAGATTCCCAGTTTCCCTCTTGATCATCTGAAAGGTCTAATAAATGTGTAATTTGGGGTCCCAGGAAAAGAGACTGGGAGAATAGAAGAATGCCTGAAGAACATTCAATAATGTTTTAAAAAAAATCCCAACTTGATGAAAGTTATTAATATACAGGTTCAAGACATCAAATGAACTCCAAATGGTAGAAACACAAAGAAAACTGCAAAGGGGCACCTTATAATACAATTCCTGGAAACCCATGGGAAAGAGAAAAATCTCAAAGGCAGCCAGAGGGAAAAAAGACATTTTTCTGTACCAGGAAACAGAGATAAAAATTACCACTGACTTTATGAGAAACAATGCAAACCAGAGGACAGGAATGATATTTTGAAAATACTGAACAAAGCAAAACAAAATTCTTGTCAGTGAAGAAGATGCAAACAGTTACATTTAGAATGGATAAGCAATGAGTTCCTACTCTGCAGTACAGGGACCCATACTAATCTCTGGGGGTAGATCATGATGAAAGAAAGCACGAGAAAGTGAATGTATATATATGTATGGCTGGGTCACCAAGCGGTAGAGCAGAAATTGGCACCACACTGTAAATCAACTATACGCTAATAAAAATAAAATTTTAAAAAAGAATCCTAGAGCAGCAAACACATCCTTCAAAAAAAAAAAATGAAATAGATATTTTCACCCAAACAAAAGCTGAGAGATTTTGTTCTCTAACTTTTATTAGAAATGTTAAAGGATGTTCTTATGTCTAAAGGAGAAATGTACCATGATCAGATCTACATGAAGGAGTTAAGGGCTTTCGAAATAGCAAGTATCAGGCAAATATGAAAGATATTTTCTAATTTTTCCAACTTCTCCAAATACGAGTGACTGTTTAAAGCAACGTAAGTAACAATGTAATGTGGAGTTTATAATATGCACAGAAGTGAAAAATAAATTACAAAGGATTGGAGGGGAAAATGGGAAAATACGACTCTAAACTTCTTATGTAACTCATAAAGTGAGTATGACATTATTTGAAAGTAGACTGTGATGAGATGCACATTTCATGTAAAACATAATTTTCTAACAAAACAACTGGCTCAATAAAATACTGCATTTCTCAGAAAAAAGGAAACCCAAACAAAATAAATATGCATTTTTTCACAATGTTGTTTTATTACTGAGTTACTATATATACATGAGTAATAGCATGAAACATTTCTAAAATAAGCTTTAACACATAGTACAATTAAAGTTTTTCATGGAACACTGCACTAACTTAGTAATATTTAGTTCTAATTTGTTAAAACAGTATCAAGTTTACTGGATGTTTTTAAGTGTATTTACAGTGACCATTGCAATAGTATGATAACTGTACATTGTAGTAATGGTGAGATAGTGCTGGAACTCTTTCCAAGTAAGCAGGCAGTTGGAAATGCCCTAGTAAGTAATTTAGCTTATTTCCAAAGAGGCAGGTTTAGAATTCATAACTTTGTAATTAGGCTGATTAAATTCTTTGGCCTCTGTCCTTCCTTCCTTTCTCAGGTAAATGCAAATGTTGACTGACCTGTCCCATTCCAAGAAATAAAATCCCACTCAATCACTAATGAAAAGTCACTCAGCTCTTTATATCTCATCCTTTGGGCTTAGTCATTTAAGCGGAATATATGCCTAAATCAGTATTATTACATTTAACCCAAGCCAACAACTGGAAAGAACAAGGAAAATGCTTGGTGACAAAGGTGATTTTAAAAGAAAAAAATTTTTATTGATAATTCCTATTAAAATTCCTTTTACTTTAAGTTGCATCTCAAGGATGTCTCATTTAACTTCATCAAGAACTCTGAAAAATAAACACATCATTTGGCAACCTTTTAATTTTGGTGTTGAATTTGTCACTAATTTGTCATTAGTTGAATGAAATAACTCTACAACCCTATCATATAGTGAACAAAATATTTGTAAGCAGCTTCGTTTGAGAGCCATCACAAATGCAGGAAAAAAATTATTAGTACGTCAGATAAATTTTTAATAACTTTGCCTTGACACAGGTTTCTAAATAATTTGTCTAAATAATTTTTTTTGCTTGTTTGTTTTGTTGTTGCTTCTTAGGGCCAGACCCTCAGCATATGGAAGTTCTCAGAGGTAGGGGTAGAATTGGAGCTATAGCTGCCAGCCTATGCCACAGCTCACAGTAATGCCAGATCCTTAACCCACTGAGCATGGCCAAGGATCGAACCCACATCCTCATGGATTCTAGTGGGGTTTGTTAACTGCTGAGCCAGGAAGGAACGCCAAAGGATTAGTTTTAATTTTATCAACTTAAGGTTGATCAAAACATCTATTCATTTGTGAAACATTTCACCAAGATCCTTGTCTACTGGTTCTCTATGAAAAATAGAATCAAGTGCTAACACATCATGCTACTTAAAACTGTTTATAAAACCTTGTTGGTGATAAATCATAGCTGGTCCATCTATGGTACCAAAAATGATGTTGAAAATGAGGGTTTTTTTCTGTTTAATATTTTAAAAATTATTTCAACTATTGACATCTTTTTTTTTGTCCTCTATCAGTAATTTTGAAAATAATAGTTTCTCACAACTTTTCTTTCCTTGCAAATCTGTGAACAATAAATCTTTATTTTCTTACAGGATACGTTCATGTACTTGTCCAAAATTTGCTTGTTGCAAGTTCATTACAAGGCTAATTTTTCAATACTATTGGCCATCTCATCATGACTTCTTGAAATAGTAACATTGCTTAATAAAAAAGTAAAACATCACCATTCTAGTAAATTCTTATACCGCTAGTAAGATTAGCTTTTCTCTAGTAGTGTATAGGTTAACACATTTTATAATCACTTGTACTATTTTCTAAGATTTGTTCTTTTTTGATTAAAAGACTATTTATGAACATCCCAGAGACAAGATAACCTGGAGATGCGGCATATCTTTAACAATTTTATTAAGATGTTCTGTTGTAAAATGTGTCTTTGATCTTAAATGCTTTTGTTGCTTCATTCAAAAAAAAAGCACATAAGACTTGAAGTACAATGATGACTTTTATGGGTAAAACTATAAAACTCAATTTAAAATAGTTAGCTGGATATTGTTGTCGCTTTCCTTTATACTTCATATTTTGAAATAAGATCTAAATAAATATATATTCTACATATATTCAATCAATAGAACAACTAGTGATACAGACTAATACAAGAGTTTTGTGTTAGAAGCACAAATCCTATGACCTGCGTTTCTTTTCATTGTGCTATTTTCCAAAATGTTGAGAAAAATCTTTGTAAAGTAACAAAATACAGTCATCTCTTAGTTTACACAGTAGTTGCATTTTTGGAAAAGGTAATGCGTATAGAAACTGTTAAATAAATTCTTTAATTTATATGTCTAAAGAATTCAGGTCAAATTCAGGTATTATACCAGTTAAAAACAAATTTTTTTTAACCTGCAGAATGTGGAACAATTATTTGTCATTTAGCACCACCTAGAACTAAACCAGTTAGTTGCAAGACATCGGACACCTCTGGTCCCTTCTTACCCAATGCTAAAAACTTCTCAAACCTTGTCTCAACCAAAACACCACGGCAAATTTCAGCAATGTCCTCTAACGTTCCTTAGAAACTTCTTTGAAGGACCCTGAAGAAGAGGAGTTGTGAACTGACTATGGGCAAGCCTTTAAGGTTATAGGTGCAGGCTGCGTATTTCAGATGCTGCCCATAAACACCTGGTGGAGGAAGCAGAGATCTGAAATCCAGTCTGCGCTCCATCCTGCCTGGAGGAAGAGGCAGGCACCTTTTTCTTTCCGAAAAGTGCAGCTTTCCCTTGCCAGGCAATGATCCTGAGAGCTCACTTTTCCTTATTTGTACAAAGGCACCAGAAAAGCAAATAATATACCAAACGGTCAAGCAGGAGACTCCCACATCTCATTCAATATTTCAAAGAAGCAAGCAAACAAAAGGGAAAAGAAGAAAGAAAAAGCAATTCTCGAGATGGAAAAAATGATAACGCCTAACATATTTTATTTCCACATTATCATAATTGCAGATAACTGTGTATTATAGCTTCTGACGGGTCATTTCAGAGGCATGGAGTTCTGCGAATGAAGTCACATTTCACCGTCTTTAGCATGGACTCAGAGCTCTGACCTTTACTCATTTGTACTATTATCATATCTGGTTTTCTAGCAAAAAATCAACACATCATTTACTGACCGTTGATAGTTTCTTTGTCCTAAACTGGGATTAAGCATGAAGATGAACCTTTTCAAATATGTAAATAGATTGTGTTTTGTAATCATTCTCTATTAAGGGCACCACATATGTTCTATTTCTGTTTTTGACTCTGATATTCGTGCTGATTACACTCTCTATGAAATCCTAATTTGCAGCAAGGGTGGAGAACCTCTGAGCTGGAGGGATGGGACTGAGTAAAACAGTGAGCCTGGAGTGGAGAATCACATGCATCTGGTGTCTCCTCCAAATGTCAAGCACGGTGGTTGCAGAAAACTGGAACGAGTGTGGCTCCACCTGGGTTAGTGAGGCACTGCCACACGACGAGGGAGAGCATCACGGTGACAAAGTGTATTTTCGACCATTGTTTTCTGAGTTATCACTGCCACTGAAAAATAATAGCAGCGAGCCACAAGGAAAGTTTTATTTGGCTGATGTGCCCACCCAAACCCAACTCTGGACACTACTAGACATTGTTGGTAACTTGGCCACAAAATATCTCGGGTCCATGACCTTGAATACATAGCAATGCCCCTCTGTGGTGCCTGGGTCCAGGCAGGACACAGATTTGGCAGAGCCTCTACCGGGCTCCTCCTTCTACCTGGCTAATTTCCTCTGGTCCAGCCTCTCTCCCAGTTCTCCTCCCACCAATGAACCGTAGGTACCACTTTCTCTGAAGAACCTGCTTACTGCCTCTGCTCCAGACCCCTGCAGTCACTTTGTCTCTTAGCCAGAAAACACGGTGGTGGGGAAATGGGTAATTGTTCCAAGTTGCAATTCAGGACGGTAAAGGGGTAACTCTTTCTTGAATGGGTTCCTTGCCTTTTGAAGCCCCGAGTCAGAACCTCGAGGACTATTATGTGTTGCTAGGCAGAGAGAAGCCTCAAGCACCAACAAGTACGGAAGTGTGTAGATTCTAACCTCAGAGAGACTTGAATTTGAATCTTAACTCTTTCCCTACCTGCAGGAACCGGCCTTCCTAAGTCGCAACTTCCCCAGGACCTGAAGCCAAGGCCTCAGACAGCCTTCAAACAGGTGAGAACCACATCAGACTCCCAGGTACACAGACCTCAAGCAGGAGAAGAAGCGTGCTGGGACTTTATGAAGTTGTCGGGAACTGATGCCATAACTCAAATTCAGGCTTTTCTTATTTAAGCTTTTCAAGTGGAATTGACATCCTTGTAGTTGTGGTTCCTTATTGGATTTAAATTTAATAGTGCTTTGGGGGGCGGGGGGCATGGCATGGAACCCGATATACTCTACTGCCGTGAAAGCAGGTCTGTGGTCTGTATTTCTTGGTCCGAGGGTGCGCGGCAGAAAAGCCCTGATCAGCGCATCCATGTTTAGGACAATAAATGCATTGTGATGATTCTGCTTCTTAGACGAAGGCAGATTATTTTGCTAATTGTCTGGCCCCAAGGATCACCTGATGCTAATCATCTGACACAGGACCCCTGGCAGCTCTCAGCCTTGCCGTAGGGTGATGGAACCAGGGTTGGAGCCCGGCTTTCTCCTTCCCCCGGCCCCACACTGGTGTGTGGTTTGGGGTTGCTTTTATGAGAGAGATTTTCTTTCAGGAAAATATGGTGAACTGAAAAGTCCATTGTATCTCCCATAACCCAGGGAGAGGGGTTTCAAATCTCCTTAGCCTGGGAGGTGAGGGTGGGTTGAAGGCTAACAAAGGAAGCCATTTTAAGCTTGATGAGCTGAGAGAAGCAAGACTATTTGAAGCTCTGGAAAAATCCCAGAAGGTGACTTTCCCCTTTTAATATCCATGTGTGACTAGACTCTAAGAGCCAGTTTGATCTGTGTGTTCCCAGTGGGTACAGGTCTTAAAGGCTGCTACTGTTAGCAGCTAAGTGCCTTTTGCTCACCTTCTTGATTCCCAGCCAGCAAGCAATGTGGCTTTACATGTGGGACAGGTTTATGGACGGTGCTAGAATAATCTCTACAATCACCTAATTAAACATAATGTCAGCTTAGAGTGCAAACACATTCTGAAAAATCTAACACTAATTCTGAAATGGGACAAGAATTTTTTTTTTTTTTGCTTTTCATAACAACATATTCCAAAGCTTTACGTTTGTCATGACAAATTCTCCTCTGATATTTTCCTAAGGTTCTAGAGTAATTTCCAAAGCATTCAAAGAAATCTGGGGCTTCCCACCTCTTGCCACCAGCTCCCTGCTTCTTCCTCTGCCCTGGAATAATATCTTGCCATCCTAACTCTTGGGGAAGATCTCTCTCTGAACCACGGCTGGGAACCTGGGGTGTATTGATTATTTTTGCACAGGGGCATTAAAATGCCAGACTTTAATTTTTGTCTCCTGGTGAAGATACCTCAACATTGAAGAGGCAGGCTTCAGCCCCTTTTAAAGATTTTTGAGAGTGCAAATTGTGGAAACGCAAGAGCTATATTTCTTTAAATAAACCTCCTCCTGGTTCTTCTGAAGATGGTTGTGGTTCTCTAAGAAGCAGTAACTTCTGCCTCGAGGGAATGGTGCACCAAAACCCTCCCCACCCTCACTCTCCAGCAAGTATCCAGTCGGGTGGGTGGGTGGGGCTGCCGTGGCAATGGCACAGATTAGGTAATACCCCCCATTAGACTGCAGATGTGTGAACTAGTTTAAAACTTTTATTAGGGCTTTTATTAGCCTCCGAGGCAGTCCCAGCCTCTTTACAGTTGCCAACGTAGCCAGTCGCTCACAAGTTATAACAAATTAGGAATACCTAATGCTTAAGCTATTCTTACGCTTTGGGGGCAAAAAAAATCCCAAACAAATCATAGCCTTCCTTGCGAATCCACTCTCCCTCTTAGAAATTGCACTTACAGGCAGAATGGCACTTGAGCCAGAATTTCCTTATGGTTTTGTGGTTCAATTCTCTTAAGCACATAAAACCCAAGACCCTTTATCATTTTCTGCCTGCCCAAAGTCTGCGTCTCTTAAGTCTTTGATAGTTTTCCAAAGTCCTTTTTTTTCCCCTTTTTATTGCTTATATTACTTAAGTGACCCTAATACTTCTGTGAGTGCTGGATTGGCATTTCTGAAAGCTGACATTGCCTTCTGTTCCCCAGAATAGGTATGGTGAAGCAGAAGCTCCCCAGCTTCCTTCTGCTTGGCGGGGGTGGAGTGGGGGCGGGGAGCCCCCTTACCTAGGGAGCTATGGCAGCCTGGTCCTTGGCTGCAAAGTTTTTATTACAAGCCAGTGAAACAAGCGTACCAGGCTGTCTAGCTCCTTCATCTGAGAAAGCTATTACTCTCCTCGCGTTTAGACTGACTGACAGAGGCGGGAAGAAGCACAGAACAGCTTCCCTTCCTCGTGTTAATGGTGTGCGTCCAAATGAGTGTGTCCATTCGTTAGTCTGCAGACTTTTCCCTTGAAGTTTCAGTCCAGACACCAAGGTGAGATTGCTGTGCACTAACAGCTGCACTGCCCGTAGCCTCTGAGCAGATGAAGAGATAGGACATGAAAATGAAAATAATTTGTGGAATTCCTGTAACATTTTATTTAAACTTCCTACAGATGTCTTTTTTTTACCCTTATAATTTTTTAAAAATTGTATTGAAGTATAGTTGATTTACAGCATTGGGTTAATTTCTGCTACACAGCACAGTGACTCAGTTATACATACATATATATGTGTGTATGTGTATATATATATATCCTTTTTCATATTATTTTCCATTGTGGTTTATCACAGGATAGTGTAGCTCCCTGTGCTATACAGTAGGACCTTGTTGATAGCCATCCTGTATACAATAGTTTGCATCTGCTAATCCCAGACTCCCCACCCCACTCCCCCTTGGCAACCTCAAGTCTGTTCTTTATATCTGTAAGTCTGTTTTTGTTTTGTTATATTGATTTGTGTCATGTTTTATATGGTATTTGTCTTTCTCTTTCTGACTTACTTCACTTCGTACGATAATCTCTAGGTCCGGAATCCATGTTGCTACAAGTGGCATTATTTAGTTCTTTTTAATGGCTGAGTCATGTGTGTGTGTGTGTGTGTGTGTGTGTGTGTATGCCATATCTTCTTTATCCACTCATCTGTTGATGGACATCTAGATTTTTTTCATGTCCTGGCTATTGTAAATAGTGCTGCTATGAATATAGGGGTGCCTGGATCATTTTGAATTGCAGTTTTGTCTGGGTGGATGCCCAGGAGTGGGATGTGGGATTGCTGAATCACATGGCAACTCCATTTTCAGTTTTTTGAGGAACCCCCAAAGTGTTTTCCATAGTGTCTGCCCCAATTTACATTCCCACTAACAGTGTAGGGGGGGTTCCCTTTTCTCCACACCCTCTCCAGCCTTGTTATTTGTGGACTTAGTAATGATGGCCATTCTGACAGGTGTGAGATGGTACCTCATTGTAGTTTTGACTTGCGTTTCTCTAATAATTACTGATGATGAGCCTCTTTTTTTGTGCCAATTGGCAATGTGAATGTCTTTGGAGGAATGCTATTTAGGTCTTTTGACCATTTTTCAACAAGGTTTTGTTGTTGTTGTTGTTGTTGTCATTATTGAATTGTATGAGCTGTTTGTACATTTTGGAAAGTAAGCCCTTGTCTGTCACATCATTGGCAAATATTTTCTCCCAGTCTGCAGGTTGTCTTTTGATTTTGTTTATGGTTTCCTTTGCTGTGCAAAAACTTATAAGTTTGATTAGGTCCCATGTGTTTACAGATTACAGATCTCTTAATGTGATGTGCAAGGCATCTGTGTAAAGATCACCTGCATTGTTCATAAACAATAATCAAAGCTATTAACTCAATTTCGTATACTTAATAATTTTGCCTGTTTTTTCAGTCAGTTTCTGTTTGACTTCCTGCCATCATGGTTACTTCCTGTGGTAACAGTTACACATCAGGGAATAGCTTAAATATTCTCTGAAAAATTATGCAGACATTGAACCATTTGCATCTCAACCCCTTTATGTCATAGGTAAAATTGAGACCCAGAAGACAAAAAATTTTACTGGCAGTTCTGTTTCTCAGTTCTGTTTCCTCAACGTTCGGCCTCTGGTAAAACCTGTAGCCCCTCTCGAACTCTGGGGCCTCCACTGTGAAAAGGAGGCAATTTTAACCATGGTAAAACTGTTTTGCTGGTTAAGTAAACAGCAGGTGAAGGGTCTGGAACAGAGGAGAGGCTCACCACACCTGTATCTGCCTTCTCCTTTCCTAAGGTCTCACGGGGTGGTTATTGGGGTGTCTGGAACCAGAACCCAGGATTCCTGCCTTGCAACCCAGGGCTCTTCCCATGACACCATTCTGTTTTCCTAATGAGACCTATTAGGAAACTACCTGGTCGTATAGGGGCTGCTTCTCCCTAGGCCATTTGCCGGGAAGATGGTGTGAATGAAAAGCTGAGATATATCACAAGCCCTGACCACCATGGTGGCCGAGACAGAGACGGGCCATTCTTTGCAACAGGGAGGAGCTGTTGGTACCTTCAGGATCCACAGCTGGAGGTCCCTTTGAGTTTCCAGAACTACACTACGCAAGGCGACAATGTGTCGGCTGTGATTAAGCAGTAAACATCCCTTTCTAGCAGGCTTCCTGTCTAGGGCTTGCCTTTCCTAATAGATTTTGGGTGGTCTTGACATTTGAATGCATTCATTATGCTCATGGAAATTGATGGTGACTTCAGTAAACTTTGAATTCTCCTGGGGAGTTTCCTGAAACCATTTCTTCAGAGGAATGGTCTGGTCTTCCGGAGGACCAATGCTTTTTGGTCTCAAATGTTTACAAGTTTCTATTAACTCAAATAAGTGCCTTCCCAGCTTAGTTTCTCCAGTCCTTTTTGACACCTGACCTGACAGTCCTTCAGCACATGGTACCTTTGGTTTAAGTCAATGAGGATGCTTGCCTTTGACATTCACTTTTCTTTTTGGCCTCTTCCTTTAATGAGATTTTACTGGTTCAGTCAACACACTCTCCAATCTGCTGTCATGATATTCCTGGTTCACTTTACTCTCTCAGCACAGTGTGGTGGTTGTCACGTTAGAAGTAACATGCTAATATCATGTTTGTGTGGGTTAGCTTCGACAAATGAGCCAGCTGCCTAATGAAACTTAAAGAACCCGGTAATCAGAGGATCAGTTTCATGGAGGGGAGTAGATTCCACAGGTCACCAAGGATGCCCCTGAATCTTGGTGTGACATTGGTGTGACATTGGGGAGGATGCTGTGCGTGGACTTCAAGCTAAGGAGGTTACTTAACTTTAACTTTATTTACTTTTGAGTCAGGTGGGCTTGGGGTACATATATGTAAATTGCAAAAACTTATAAAACTTATTTAGAGTTTTGTCTAAAACAGGAAAGAAAAAAAAAAAAAAAGAGGACAGACTCTTAGCTCATTTGCAGTGGAAAAAAACAGTTGTCAGCGAAAGGCTGGTTATTCCATCTAGATTTTCCTAGCTTCAAATATAATGAAAGAAAAACAGACCAACTAATACTACGTTTATTTGGATAGGTGAGCTCAGTGATCAGATGTCAGCTCTGCAAAGTTATCATTCAGCCTAGAAACCCAATTTAATTATTTGCCATTAATTCTCCTACTTTGTTTTGGAAAAAGATGACTATATCAGTTTTACTTAGAGTCTCTGTTGAAAATGTACGTTTTCCTTCTGCTGGTGACTCAGATACCCTTTTCGACGATTGCTAATGTCTTTTGGGGGGTTTTCATGCAGGTAAGCCCAATGTCAAATAAAGACATGATTTAAAAAGAATTAGCAATTATTAGAGTTTACAATATAGGTTTTTTTTCTGGAGGTTAGGGATAAATTAGGAATTTGGGATTAACATATACACACTACTATATATAAAATAGATAACCAACAAGGACCTGCTGTAGAGCACAGGGAAATCTACTCTAGATTCTGCAATAAACTTTATAAGAAAATAATTTGAAAAAGAATGTTAATATGTATATATGTGACTGAATCACTTTTCTGTACACCTGAAAATAACACACCACTGTAAATCAACTGTACTTTAATAAATTTTTTTTTCCATTTTAGGGCTGAACCTGCAACTTATGGAGGTTCCTAGGCTAGGGGTTGAATTGGAGCTGTCGCTGACGGCCTACACCACAGCCATGCAGGATCCAAGCCACGTCTTCAACCTACACCACAGCTCACAGCAACACCGGATCCTTAACCCACTGAGCGAGGCTAGGGATCGAACCTGCAACCTCTTGGATACTAGTCAGATTCATTTCCGCTGTGCCACAACAGGAACGCCTAATAAAATTATTTTTTAAAAGAGGACGAGACAGCAGAACACACACTCTTTCTGTCATGTGGGGCCCAGTGAGAAGGCAGTCATATGCAAGCCAGGAAGAAAGCACTGACCTGGAACCAAGTCAGCTGGCACCATGACCTTGTACTTGCTGGCCTCCAGAGCTGTAGGAAAATAAATGTCTTTTGTTAAAATAAAAAAAAAATATATATATATATATATTCAATCTTAATTTAAACTTAACTTTGAAGACAAAACTGACATTTTGGAAAAACCTAAATCTTTTGAGAGAAATAAACTTATAAAGCAGTCCAATGTGCATAATATGAAGTCAAGAAGAAAAAAAAATCCCCAAGTCCCTAAAATAATACTAGTTTTTATGTCAATTTTTCTTTAAAATCAACCTCTTTTTTTGACTGTTTTATTGAAAATTCTACAGACAGTAGCTTATTTTTCCACCAACCTAAGCACCTGAGACTTTTGGCTGATGGATAGAAGACCAATAAAATTGCCTATAAAATGAAACTTTATATCATAACTTAAACAATGTTTGTAGAATATACTCCAGCATTTACTTTTTTTGAAAAGCAAAAATCTCAGTGTTTGTATGTGTATATTCATTACATCACAATGGAAAATGTAATAACCTGATTCTGAATAATGATAACACTTGCTCCAGTGTCATGTTTTTAGGACATTTTTATACACTCTAATCAATAAATCTAAACTGAGGAAACACTGATCTCACTTAGCATAAAGTTTTTCTGAACCTAATATGAAGGAAATAGAGTAATATTTTACTGGAACATGTGTTATTAGCTTCATTTTCAAATGCCATGGTAAAATTGTTTTCCTGACTATACAACCTAAAATAATAGGGCCAGCAGGTGTGGCTGCTATTATTTGGCACATTTGTCAAGGTTCTCCAAAAAAATAGAACCAATAGGATGAGAGAGAGAGATTTATTCTAGAAAATAGGAATTGGCTTATATGCTTATGGAGGCCAGGAAATCCCAAGATTGGCCATCAGCAAGCTTCAAATATGGAAACCCAAGAAAGCTGGTGGTGTGAGTCCCTCTGAGTCAGCCTGAGAATGAGGGGAGCCCATTGGGTAAGTCCTCGTCCAAATCCGAAGGCCCAAGAACCAGGAGTGCTGGTGTCCCATGGCAGGAGAAGAGGAAAATCCCAGCACAGGTGGAGAGAGAGAATTCGCCCCTTCTCCGCCTTTTTCATCAGGCCACCAGCAGATTGGGTTGCCCACCAGCTTTGGTGAAGGTGCCCTCCTTTATCAGCCTACTGATTGAAATGCTAGCATCTTCCAGGAACACTCGCAGACAGACGCAGAAATAGTGTTTTAGCGGTTATCTGGGCATCCCTTAGCCCAGGCCAGTTGAGGCATAAAAGTAACCATTACATCTTGTATCTAGTGTGCCCCACACGCCCCCCTCAGGGTCTCTGCCAGGAGTGGTATTCCTTCAGAGGTCTGGGCTGCTTCAGCCTTACCCCCTTTATTTTTTGCTCAGTATCACCTTCTCAGATGTCCACAAGCATCCCAATCAAAATGACACACTTGGAGTTCCCATCGTGGCTCAGCAGTAACAAATCCGACTAGCATCCATAAGGACGTGGGTTTGATCCCTGGCCTCGCTCAGTGGGCTAAGGATCCAGCATTGCCGTGAGCTGTGGTGTAGGTCGCAGACAAGGCTTGGATCTCCTAGCCTGGAACTTCCATGTTCTTCGGGTGTGTTCCCCAAAAGACTAAAATAAAATAAAATGACACTCTTGCCATCCAGCATCTTTCATTTCTTTTAGTCCAAGTCACTTTTCTCTAAGGCACTTATCACTTCAAAATCCCAGGTAATCCCAATATGTATTATGTCCATTCTCCGCCTCCTCACAGCAGATGATAAAATTCATGATGGGAAGGATCTTTTTCCCCATGACTATATTACCAATGCCTATAACCCCATGTATAGTAGGAGCAAAGTAAATACTATCATATCCATGAACAAATACATGAATAAACAGGTCTAGATTTCTTTCTCTGCGTAGTTGTTGTAGTTAATTCCTTAAAAGTTTTCTTAGAGGAATTTTAGCATTTCATAAAAATAATAGACCTGCCACAACTGCTGCTTACGCTGATGACTATGAATATCGTGATCATTTAAAGAAAAATCCCAAAGATAGAGAGTAAGAGAAGCCAGTAATAGAACAAGGCAAATTTGCTGAGGATCATAGGATTCTTCTCAACCATAAAAAAAAAAAAATCAATAAGTACTATTATTCTGCCAAGTATGACAGAACCAGAGTTGTAAGAATTTGACTCATTCAGCACAAGGAAATTGATGTGGAGACTTTAAAAAGAAAGACTTAGTGGAAATGGGATTTGTTCCTTATCCGCCAATATCCTCCAGTGGAGTGACTGAATTTTCCAAGGCACACACTGACATGTGTTGTGGGCACTGGCCTCCTTCTAAGGTAATGGAAACCAGGTAGAAGCACAGTCGCTTGCCGTGTCGATTTGGAATTGATCAAGACTTGACGGGAGACAAAAGGCGTTCTCCCTGTGGCTCAGTGAGGATGACGCCATAGTCTCTGCGAGGGTGTGGCTTCGATCCCTAGAATGATGCCTCTTAAGGATTTGGTGTCGCTGTGGCGTAGGTTGCAGCTGCAGATCTGATTCCATGCTGGACCGTCCATCTGTCACAGGGGTGGCTGTAAAAAGAAGAAGAAGAAGAAGAAAAAAACACGCTTGAAGGAGACAATGGAAAGTGGGCTCCCATCAGAGGAGCGTGGAGATGATGCTCGCTTTTCTCCTTTTCTCTCTCTCTTCACACCAATTTCTCCCTCGGTCCAGTTCTACCTATTCTCTGGCTCCCTCCATGTTTGAGCCCAAAAGGGAAAACATAATATTGTTTTTGCAATTTTAATGAGTGTGGTTTTTTGTCCTTGCTTAAGATGGATATTTGTTGAGGAAGAAAAAGCTAAAATCAGCATTTGGAAAAAATATTACGAACGGTAAAAGAAATTGAGCAGTGGAAATGATGGCTAAGGGGGGAGCGAGCAGAGGAACTTGACTTTTACAGCTATCCTATCCTACCTGCCAGCCCTGAACCATTGTTTCGTTAGTTCTGCCGTATTAGACGTTCAAATAAGGAGCTGGAATGTGTTCAGGAGGGAAAAAAGTATTGCAATCCTATCACTAGCATGTGCCAAAATGTTGCATGTGCTGCAAACCCCGTATTGCAACACCTGCAACAATTTCTCCATCAGAATAAAGTTGCGTTGTTGTCAGTGGTACTCGGCGTGTTTAGTGAGCATTCTGCTTACATTAGACCAAATGCCAGGACCCCAAAATGTGATAAACGACATGGACAAGAGGGGTAGGTACTGGACTATTGAGTATTACAAGGCAGTCTGTTCTGTTTATGTCTAAGGACTGAGTCCTCTAAAATAAGATCCATGTTTTGTTTGTTTTAGGTTTGGGGGTGTCTACTTACTTAAATACCTTCTCCCCTCTTCTTTGCCAGCATTCTCTCCTTTAAATCCCTCTTCCATGTAGCAAGACATTTATACCGAAAAAAAAAAAAGGACCTACTTCAACCATAGCTTTAATTTTAAACACATTTGTGGGTTTCCCAGATAATAAAAGAAATGGGAGCTTTTTACACACTACTAAGAATTCCGTACAAGTAATCCCACTATAATAAGTGTGGCTTCTACACAGTGGGTTTCACAAGAAATCAGAAAGAGATGGGTAAATAGCCCTGGAAATTCCGCCTCTCTGTGTCTTTGTCTCTGTCACACAATTTTACATGTAGTATTTCACTTTACCTTTTCTACGTTAGTGAAACTGCTTCGTCATTAATTCCCTTATAGTGTAGGAATGGGTTTAGAGACACTAAATAATTGACACAGATCTATAGCTAATACAAGGCAGAGATGGAATTCAAACTCAAGTCTACCTAACTTCAAGGTCAATGTCTGTTCAGGAAAGGGAGCACCTATGTGATACGGCTGTCAGGGAAGCAAAGGCGTGTGCATCTTGATGGGCTGTCCCAAAGGAGAAGCCTTCCTGTGGTTTATTTTTAGAATGTCCCATGTCACCGCTTCGCTGACTCCTACTTGCCAAGCACCACCAGCTCAAAGACCACGCCCTCCTTCCTTCCTGTTTTCACCTTTCGGCTGCACAGATTTTATTCTGCTCTGTGTGAAAGTTACTTGCTGCAACAACGTTGCCACAAGTCCTGGTGTGTGCAGCAAAGGAGGGATTTCACCCTCCTTATTTCTCATTTCCTTCAGGGCAAAGCCTGGTTCGGTGCACATCGTAGGTGTGCAATAGATATGAAAAAATGAAATGGCCTTTCTACCTGAGCGCAGAAAGCCAGGGCTGTGAATCTCCTAAGTCCTGTGACATCTGTATTAGCATAAAAGATAGAAGAAACCAAGTTCTTGGCGTTGCAGTTTAGTCCGCTCCAGCCAAACATAGAAAGCTGTCATGTGAATATTTTTGAACCTCAAAAACAATTTTGGTTGGAGTCAGGGAGGGAGGGAGGGCGGGGGTGGTTCTTATTTCCCCCACACCAGTCCACCCATCCCTTATTAGAACATGTAATTCCAACAGTGCTGACTGTCTTAAATTTTGCGAACAGAGTGTACTCTGGGCACGGTTTGGTACTCACAGTGCCTCTTTAAGATGCTTACTTGGAGCTTGTAATTAAATTAAAGGACCAGCAGCTGCTGAAAAAAAAAAAACAAAAAACAAAAAAAACAAAAGTGTAGCCTGGAGGCCATGTTTATGAGTTTCTCAGGCAAGGGGTAGTCATGTCAGAACTACTATTGTTGTGAGTCTGGATGTTTCCAGTGAAGTTTGCACGAATCATTTGCTTAGCCCTCATTCAGTCATGCCATTTGATTGCAGCCATTTCCTCTTGAATTGGCAAAAACAACTCTGCAAAGGACAGCATTTCATAAGAAGAGTCGCAGGCTTTTGGTTTATAAACCCTAGCCCTGGACTCAGGGGCCAGCTCTGGTTCCAATGGCCCGAAGAGGACCACAACAAACCCTTGAGCCTCTGAGAGCAGAAAGCGTACTTCTTCTTTTCTTGGTTTCCTTATTAGAGTATTTGAATAAATCATAGGTAGAGGACTAGCTGCCCTGGTTTGCCTAGGACTGTCCTAGTTTTAGCCCTGAAAAATCTCATATATTTTGTGAAAAAACCCTCAGTCTTTTTTTTTCTTTTGTTTTCTTTTTCTTTTTTTCTTTTCTTTTTTTTAGGGCCACACCCACAGCCTATGGAGGTTCCCAGGCTAGGGGCTGAATCAGAGCTGCAGCTGCCGGCTTACACCACAGCCACAGTCACACAGGATCCGAGCCACGTCTGTGACCTACAACACAGCTCACAGCAACACCAGGAACCTGCATCTTCATGGATACTAGTCAGGTTCACTACCACTGAGCCACAACAGGAGTATTCCCTAAAACCCCTCAGCTCTGATTACACTGGGGGCAGTGGTCACCCCAGCATTAAGTGGCTCATCAATGCTGTTAACCAAGAAACTCACTTTCTGGCATCAGTTTATTATCTAGAAGGTTTTGGACTCTGGTGCTCAAATCACAAATCAGTGGTTAAGTCCGCGTGTATTTATGCTAAAAATTGGTCATGGAATCCCCAGTGGGTCCATGAACATCCTTTGCTCCAGACCTTCCAAACGTGTGTGCCCAGGTGTAGGTGGTGACACACTGGTGTGCTACCCATGAGCCCAGATGAACCGAGATAATGATTTCCTCAGCCCTTGGACTAGCAGGGCAGGCTCTCAGGTGCCTTTAGCCCTCAGGGGTCTCCCTCCGCACATGAGCTGTCTTTTCGCTTTGTGAGCTCTGCAAAATAATGCCCTTTTATATGTGTGCCAGAATGAGAAAAAGGTCACGAAGAAATGTTTAAATCCAACCCATTAATTTTAGGGATGAAGCCCAACTTTGGTCATTTCCATTCAATTCAAGCTGGTCCCAAGCTGAGGCCAAACTGTGTTCAATTTGCTTTGTGTTCAGGTGGCTTCAAGCTGACTTAGATCACTGCCCGGGAGAACCGAGGTAGTGAGTGGTAAGTGATAGAATCAGCAAGCAAATGGCCTGTGCTGCACTCTATGCCTTTGCACCAAAGACACACAACTAGCTAAACGAGGACAAAAATAAACAATTACCTGAAGAATATCAATAGACATTCCTGCATTGCTTCACAGACCTATGTTTTCCGTAAACATACACCATCTAAGTCTGAATTACCTTTAAGTTCACATTACCTGTCTAACCCTTCCATCCCACCCTTGACTTTGCACAGATGCAAAGTTCTAATTTCAAAAATCGACACGTTTGTAAATGTAAAGATAGCTAAGTAAGAATTGTATACTTAAAAATCCATGGCCCAAGATGACAGGCATCGCACTTTTACTTATTTATTCTGTAAAGGCTAGTTCAAGTTCAAAATGGAGAGAAAGGCAACATGCTTGTGAAAGTACTAGTTTTGAATCCGTGATGTCCTCGCCGTTCCTCCAAGGCAGTGAGTGGAGAAGGGACAGATTTTGTGTATAAAGCTGGGCCTTTACAGATCAGAAGTTTACATTGTGCCAAACTCAAATCCTGCCCCAATTCTGGCTCTTGGGTTGCTTAATACATTCGTGGCTATGTTCCAGTTCCCAGTGGTTGGAGTTCCACATCACACAGTCACTGTCCCATCTGGTGCTAATTGGCACCCTTGTTGGTAGTTTCCAAAAGCAGAACAGGAAAAATACAAAGGACTATCTTTCTATCCTTAGACGCTAGAAGCTCAGGACAGGCAGTCCTCAATTTAAAAGGAGCTGTGGAGTAAACTATTGTATGTAAATCAGTTGTTTCAAACTCAGAACAAATTTTTCTAATAAAGTCACGTCTCATGATTAGTTCCCCAGGTCATCCCAGTTCACAAAAGTCTCTCTGACCCGAACGCAGTCAATAAACAGCATTCATCTTCCTAACGTAGAAGCATCATGGGTGAACCAAGAAATGGGAATGGTAGTGAAACCAACGCCACCTTTGGCGGCAGAAAGCCAGGCTGTACTCTCATCAACCCTGTGCCTTTGGACAATTCCCAGAAATCCTTTTAGCCCTAAGATTCTTTAACTTGATAAGGAGAGGAGGGCAGGTAATCAAAGTTGTTTTCCATCCTTCACTGGGTGGTTATTGCAAAGATCGAATAAGACAACATATATGAAGCCATTTGAAAATGAGTTCACCTTCCCCTGAAATAACAGAACCATAGGTTCCCCTTCCGTTTCCTTGCTAAACCTCATCAGTAGCAGGGGTGAAGGGCTCCTGCCTGTTCAAGTTTCTCCATATGGTCCCAATCTGGAGGGAAGGGGTTGAGAGATTGGAAGATGACGCAGAAGTAGAAACAGAGCCTACTGAGGAATGAGACAAGAGCCTGGCTCCTTCGTAGAGAGGACCTTCTCTTCCATGGGCATCCTCAAAGATCATTTGTTGGTCCAGGCTTCTCTCGGTCACCTTCATGTTTTCTTCCTAGAACCCTGTGGATTGGCCTCTTGGTTTCATTGTCAACACCTGTTGCTTCTGAACATCAGAACTTTCTCCTCAATTTTACCAAGGACTCAACATCCTTCTTAAAGTTTCATGGTGAATGTGATTACTTCATCATGAGAGAAGGGAAATAGAAATACAAAAGCCTCACTCTTCTATTCTATGTATCTTTCTATAATTGTACTAAGACCAATGAAAAATAAGACCTCTCATACATGCTAACTTTATATTTTTGTCATCTAGTAACATTTGTCTTATCTATCTTTAAAAGAAGGAGCAGACCTGGGGAATTTCATCTCAACATGTGATGCTGGAGCTGCGAGAACAATAGGCTTGCACCTGTTGTTTTGTATGCATAGGGACTGCATACAAAACCAGCAAGGCATTGCTGAGGCTCAGGAGCCTGAGAAACAAGGTGGACTGCCTGGAGGAAGGGGGAAGGAGGGGTATTCTGGGGTGAGACGATTGCCCTTTCCTGATCTCCTTAGTTTCCTCCCTGTGCCAAAAAGAAGGAGATGCCATCACAAGGGGACCTGGTGTGCCATTGACTGGTGTGCAGAACTTTGCTCCCTTTGACCACTTCCTGTTCTGTTTTCATCCTAGTGATCCACTGTCTGGTCATCCTCTTGTCTTTCCTGCAAGGAGCCCCACATCATCCTCTGCCCTTGTCTACAATAATGCCAAGAAATCTTGTCCCATCCCCTTTATCTCCCCTTAGTTCCTTCAACTACCAATAAACTTGCCCTTCATCTCCCTACCTCTTCTTCAGACACCTTATTTGCCTTCTGTGGTTCAATTTAATCTAACAAATACCCATTACTCCATTAAAAGGATGACATTAAGACATAGTTTCTGTCATCAGGGAACTGTCACAATGGAGGAACAGCGTGATACACAGCAGAGGACACGAAAGTCCGTTCTAAGGACACAGAGGAAGAATGATGAATTCCAGAGAATATATGGATTTTCAGGTGGAGGGGGTATCAAGGCAGTCGTCGAAGAGGCTGGGTTTCAAAGGATATAGAATTCAAAGGGGAGAGGACCTTTGAAATAAAAAGAAGACACCCTTGAGAAAACGCCAGTGTAATTATCACATGTAATAAAAGATCACGAATTAATAAGCCCACCACCCCTCCCCAGCAATCTGTGCATTATTTTATCCCAGGACAAGTGAAAGAGAATCTTTAGGCTCCCAAGGAAAATCTCTTATAACATAGGAGTGGCAGAAACAGTTGGGCCACGTGAACGAAATCTCTCTTTTTGACTTCAGTATTTGGACACAAGCCCCTAGAAGCCTCTAGAAGCAACCCATTAAAGCAGAGCTCATGAGGAAAAACTGCACATCAAGAGTGTATCTCAGCCATGCCTGGATCACTACCAAAGCAGCCCTACAGTCAAGGATACTGGCTCATGCTAATAAATTCTCTGCTAACCCCCCCAGTGGAAAGGTTGTAATCATGTGGTTCTATTTAATGCGAGTATAAACAGAGGCCATCTCATTCTAATTTAGAAGAAGAGGAAAGTTAGGATCGGGGGTTCTCAGAAGGGCAGTGACTCAGACTCTGAGCCATTAGCTCAAGAGCGAGCCTGTGTTGACATGTGCAAATTGGGTGTCTGTTTGGACTTGACTGGTCAAGGAAACAGCCAGGTTAGGTTTAAAAAAAAAAAAAAAGGAAACAATAGCTGGGACAGTCAAGAAATAGTCAAGCTGATTGTTTGACAGATGATTATTCTGTCCGTTTCGGTCTGTCACTTCTGTCAAGTAAATCACACCCGTTAAAACAGATGAACTTCACATTCAATAGACTCTTGGTGGAGGTCACCCCCCTCATCTCATTCATGTGGCAACTCCAAACTTCCCATTTGGCTCTTTCTCCTCTACTTACTTATTCTTCTATTTTTCTTCCTTATTCTGGTTCTCATTTTTGCTTGCATTCCTGCTTCCTTCATTTCCCGCCATGTTTTTCTTTATCCATTCCTAAAAGAAAACAAAAAATTGTGCAACCTTTTACTCTTCTGAAGCTGAGTGTAGTGCCGCTTCTCGTTTTTAAGGAGCCACATTTGGAAATCCATCCAGGAATTTACATTTCCGAGCTGGTAGAAATACATGTAAACCCATTTACGTTCAAGGAGAGAGCAGTTTGACAGTTCTTAAATTTCCGGCTTGATTTTCATTTGTACGGAGTGCCTAAAGGTAATTTACTGACACTATTAAGGAATCAGAAGGTCTAGGCTTATTCTTTCCCATTTGGTTTCCCTGAGTACTCATGGTGCTATTCAAAGGGCCCTGGACCAGAAGTCAGATTTCTGCTCTGCCTATTCCACCACTCCTGGGTCTCACGCTCATTGTTGAACATCCGATGACTGGTCTACTTGATGTCTACCTTTGTGACCCACTAAGGTTGTGATTCTCCAAGGCTTCTGTAGAATAAATAACATCCTGGGGCATTTAGACACTATTTCTTTATACATGCTTAATGCCATTTTTGACTTCACTATAAACTGAATCTTGAATATCATGCTAAAAGCATTCTTTTCTCTAGTTGGAGAAATAACTAATGTACAGCCTAGATTTCTCAAGATCTCTCCTTCTTGCAGATAGCCCAGGGTATGATAATGTTAAACACTTAAAAAGTTGTCACTATTTCATGTCTGTTTATGTGGACATAAGACCTCCCTAAACCTTGGAAATTCTTGCCCTGCAGGCGCTCTTACCCTGCATTCTAACGTGGCCACAGAGTTGGATCTCATGGTGCTGAGCAGAGCAGTTCTTAAGCTGAGCTTGCTGCTGCTCTCCTTGGCATGACAGGTACATTGCTGTTCTGCCAGCCTCGGCATTTTTGCTTGTGGTTCAGCAGTATTTCACTGGCATTTGCTAATGCTGAGCTGGGTATAAAAGCCTGTGTCAGATGCTGATTCCACTGCCAGATACCTGTCTCTGTTATTGATCCAAAAGCATGGCATTTCCTCCCAACTGACCATCCTCAAGACTATTGACAAGGCATGGTAGACACAGTGCTGGCTCTGCTGGACACCACACTGGTGTCTTCAGGGTGCCAACCCTGTGTAACGACCTATGTAAAACTGGTGGAGAGTGACTTTCCCTTTCTGTTCAGTTCTGCTATAGGGATCCCAAAGCGGATCTGTTTAGGTCACAGAGTCAAACAACTATTTTTGCATTTACTGAGAACCGCGGTAATATCCTGACAAAGCTCAGCTGGGGTTAAGAAGGGGCTAAATCTCAGACTCACTGTGTTCAGAATTATCTTCCACATCCAATGACTAAGGCTCTCTGACTGAGTCACTATATCATGTCTGGATTGTCCTTCCCTGGGACCAGTTCCCTTCCAGATTTCTCAGTCTTCAGCAAATAGATTTCCAGAGGCTGACACTGCCCTTTTTCCAGATGTCCCCAGGCACATCTGAATCTCTTTTAGTCTCAAGCTGAGTTCGTTATTATAGTTGCATAAAATGCTGGATAGTGTTCAGTTCCTGACTGTATTTTCTGATTCCCTTGAAGATGTATACTCTACCTTCCCATGCAGTTCATCCTGATGAGGCTCCTAAAGCAACTTGTTCATAAGCTTTTTCCTGGTTTGCTGTATCTGGTCTCTTCTTTGGAGTTGTAACCTTCTTGAAGACAGATCTTTCTTTCCTCTTTTAGGTCCTCTGCTATGTTTTGCAGAGGGCTGCTCACATACTAGGATTTTGATTAGGAAAGAGATATGCAAGAATATCACTGATGCTTTTGTAATATTAATTTTTCCTCCTTGCACCACAAAGTCTCTCTGTTCTAAGGATACTGGGACTTGTCTCCTCAATCCCAAAGAACCAGATCTCATAGTTAGAGTATAGAGAGAAGTTGGGTTTTCTTCTTCAGCTTTGACTCACTGGACTGTATTTTGGTGGTTTAAAATACAGAATAACACACTGGCAAAGAATCCTAAGGAGGTAAGCAGGAGGAACTGGGAAGATTGTAATTACACAGAATTTTAGGGGACTGGAACACTTGGGCTTAATGTTATGGTTAATTGCAGGTTAGTCAGAAAATCATTCTTAATGCAGGTTAGTCAGAAAATCATTCTTATTTCAACACTTTTCAAATAATCCTTATAAAATGCCTGCAGCAAAATTCCATGTAGAAAACACAGCCGCGTCTTTCTTTGATCTCTGAGGATTCTTAGAACCTGTAGGTCCATATTAAAACATATACTTTCTTTTTTTTAATTGATACATCACTACTTCTAATTTTCAGACCCCATTTAAGTGTCACCGATTTCTTCAGTAATATCCCTCACGTTTCTTTCTGCTCTCAGGTCCTCACCCTCCTCTGGTTTGGAAGAGTACCACAGCCTTCATGTGACTTTACTAACCTGACACTTTTGATGATTGACAGCTGGTTACATTGTAGAATGCTTCCGATTTGGGTTGTTCTGATGATTTTTTCATGATTGGATTCAAGTTATGCCTCTTTGTAGAGCTATCACAGAAGTGACACTGTGTTCTCACAGCATGATTTAGTAATAGGTGCCCGTGATTTCAATTTGGCCCATTACCAGGAATGTTCACTTTGATTATTTGATGAAAATGGTGTTTATAAGTCTCTCAACTGTATAGCTACTCTTTTCTCCATTCGTAGTTAATGCATCTTTTGTGGAGGGAGGAAATAGGTTGAAACCATGTAAACATCCTATTCTTTTGTTTTTAAATTTACTTTATTGAAGCTTAGATGATTTGCAATGCTGTGTTAATTTCTGCTCCATGGCAAAGAGATTCAGTTATACATATGTGTATATGTATATATATATTATTTTCCATTATGGTTTATCACAGGATATAGAATATAATTCTCTGTGATATAAAGTGGCTCTTGTCGTTTATCCATTCTCTATATAATATTTTGCATCTGCTAATTTCAAATTCCCAATCCATCCCTTTTCCAGCGCTCCCCCACCCCCTGGCAACCACAACTCTGTTCTCTGTGTCTGTGAGACATACATTTTCATTTTTGTGTTAGGGGGCAAAGATGATGCCGGACATTGGCCTTTGCCTGAAGGGGTCACTATATATTTCTAAGCCATTGCTTTAGATAAATCTTTGATCTTGTTAATTTTTGAAATGATTTTCTTCTTTGTTGTCACAGTCTCCAAATTAAACTTGTAATATTTTTATGATTAAAAACTATGCCTACAGGAGAATATCACCCCAAATTTCTCCCTCTATTCAGATATAATTCTTTTTAACATACTTCAGTTCTGGGCTTGTTTTGTTCCTGTGTTTCCAATTATTTTTTTTTTCCCTATACATACCCATTTAAATTAATCTTGGCATCAACATATCTGCAAGTGACAAAAACATTGAAACTTCATGGAAGAATGAAAACTGGATAGTTTTTAAAAAGCCCCTCTCAGTAACCCTGCCAACTAAACACTGTCACTTACCATCTAGTTCTATAGGCATGACATCACTAGCCACTCTGGTCGTTGAGCTTCTGACACCCCCTGAAAGGAGTTCAGGGTGGAGGTCAGGAATGAGGCACGCTGTGCTCTGGGACCAACTGGCAGAACCAGGCTTTAGGTGGTTAAGTATTTTCAGGATATGCGTTTTGTTTTTTTCAGTTGACAGCTCCCATTCCCCAATACCATCCTTTTTTATTAGATTCTGTTTTTTATTAGATTTCTACTTTTCCTGATGTTTTAAAGGAGATTGTGTATGGTAAAGCCACTGATAGAATATTCTTCAAGGGGGCTTTGGAGAAGTGACATCATATATGCTTGTAGGATCAAACTGTAAAGAGTTGCCCTCAATTTCCCTTACAGCACAGGGAACCAAGTTTCCTCTCTAAATCCAAATATGGCGGCTTCTTCTCTAAAGAAATGGAATGAGCCATTTAGGAAAGTGCCTAGCGTGCAGGCTGACATCTCAGATTTCAGATCTTCTCCTTACGTTCTTACAGGGATAAAGAATTTGACAGTGTTTCCTCCCACTCTCGCAAAGGAAAGCCAATCCATTACATCCTCTGCTCTGTCTCATGCTTAGGAACTAGGTATATTTTCTTTCGAGAGATGCTGAAGGAGAAAGAGAAGCAATAGCAGAGGAAATCCTTATTAGCCAAGCAGTTATTTCTTAAACACGAAAGGGCAAGTAAGAAACAAGAGATACATGAGAACAAATGGCGTGAAAGGGAAAGGTTAAAAAAAAACAAAAACAAAACAGAAACTGATTACAGAGAAACAATATACTATTCAGGAAACAAAAGCAACACAAATATAATTAGAGTAATTTGAAATTTTATTACATCCACAAAACATGTATAGGATCCTCTTAAAAAGTCCGAGGACAAGATAGTCCTAAGGAGTGATAATATGAATATCCAAATGAAAAGCAAAACTCAAGTTTCATGGAAAACAAAGCTAAGGGAATCACCCAGTACATAAAACAAAAGTGGCTGAAAAAGAAAAAGCATGAGAAAAAAATATAAAAAACATAAAAGACCTTTGCTATTTCCAGATGAAACAACTGGGAATATAGAAAATCCAAAAGAAACTACAAAGAAACTGTGAAAGGGAGTTCCCATTGTGGCTCACCAGAAATGAATCTGACTGGCATCCATGAGGATGCAGATTCGATCCCTTGGCCTCAATCAGCGGGTTAAGGATCTGGTGTTGCGGTGAGCTGTGGTGTAGGTCTCAGATGCAGCTCGGATCCCGCATTTCTGTAGCTGTGGTGTAGGCTGGCAGCTACAGCTCTGATTCTACTCCTAGCCTGGGAACCTCCATATGCTGCGGGTGTGACCCTAAAAAGACCAAAAAAAAAAAAAAAAAAAAAAAACACACACACAAAAAAACCCAACAACAACAACAAAAAAAAAAAAAAAAAAAAAAGAAAGAAAGAAAAGAAACTATGAAGAATAACACGTGAAGCTAGCCTGAAGCTAGTCTGAACACTGGACGTAGGCTCAATATACACAATTCAAATATTTTATACACTAGCGAAAAATAAATGAAAAATAAAATCGAAAATTTGCCATATTTAATAGCAGTGAAAATTATCAAATACCTTCGGGGTAAATCTAAGGCAAAACCTACAAAACATTGCTGGGAGAAAATAAATATGTCTAAAAACAGTGGAGATTTATAAAGGGCCGCACCATATGCATGGAAGTCTTTTTTTTTTTAAGATCTCAAGTCCATCCAAATTGAATTGTAGCTTGAATGCAATCCCGATCAAACAATGGCCTGACATTTCGTGGAAATTGACAAGCTAGTTTTAAAATACATAGGGAACCATTAAAAAACTTAAACTCACCAAGACAATTTTGAAAAAAGTTAAAAGGAAAATATGGCAGCACTTATCAGATTATACGGTTCATAGTAAAAACAGTGATTAAGCACTATTGGGACAAGGCTGGGCTAGTAGATCAATAGGAAGGAATGGAGAGTCCTGAAGAGACTCATGCATATAAAGACACTTGATTTACAGCGAAAGTGCTACTGCCCTTCAGGGGAGAGAGTAAACTTTTCAATAAAAATGGTTGTGGAGCAATTACATATTTTATGGGAAAAATGAACTTGACTTTTGTCTTGTATCACACACAAAAATTAATTTGTGATAGATTTTAAACCTAAACAGGAAAGGTGAAAATAAATAAATAAATAGAGCTTTCAGGTGAAAGCCTCTTCTCCTATAGGAGAATATCCGCATAAACTTGGGGGTAGGGAAATGGGTCTTAATAAGAACACACAAAAGCACTCATCGTAAATGAAAAGTAGAGAACTTGGATTTTGTAAAAAATTTAAAACTTCTATGCATATAAAAAACCCATAGAGTTAAAGGACAAGGCACAGAATGCAAGAAGACAGTCAGGATACATACATCTAAAAAGCACTGGGTGTCCAGAATATATAAAATGTCCTACATAAAAATGAGAAAACATATATAGCTCAATGTTAAAATCGACAAATGATTTGAGCAGACATTTCATAAAAGAGGCTATCAGAAGGCCCACAAGCATAAGAAAAAAAAGTGTTCCACATCATGACTCATCAGAAAAATGCAAATTAAAACCATAATGGAATGCCATTTTACACCCACCAGCATGGCTAAGATTAAAAAGACTGACAGTGACACATGTCGGTGAGGTCCTGGAGTAACTGGAATCCTCGTTCGTTGCTGGTGGGAGTGTGCACTGGTGCAGTCACTTTGGAAAAATGTTTACCAGTTTCTGATGAAGTTAAATATAGTGAGCCAGCAATTGCATTTAGAGACATATTCCTTTAAAAAAAAAAAAAAAAGCACAGGTATCTATCAACAGCCATGGATAAGAATGATCACATCTGCATTTTGCAAAATAGCCTCAAACTGGGAACCATCCACTCTGTTCATCAACAGGAAGACAAAGAGGTAAATTGTGGAGCACGGAATATTCTACAGCAATTAAACAAAGAACCAATTGTTGACATTCCCAATCATGTGGCTGACTCTCACAGACCTCGTGTTGAGTGAAAGAAGCCAGACAAAAGAGTCTGTGCTGTATTATTCCATTTACATAAGGTTCGAGAACAGGCCAAACTAATTAATGATACCTTGAGTAATGAGGGCATTGGTGTTTGAGAGGCTGGAAGCGTTCCATGTCTCATCTGTGTGGTTATGTACATAAATATGTAGATCCACTTGAGATCAGTTTACTTTAAGATCTGTTTACTTTATGGTACATACGGTTAAACAAAATAAAAATTAAAGAACACAAAAACCAAGAGACTAATTCAGGTGGTCCCAAAGGAACTATATATGACATGAAAAAAAATTAGAGAAAATGGGAGAAGATTATATTTTAAAATATCACAAGAGACTTCCTGGAATATTTAGATAGAAGGAGCTCGCCAATGGCAGAGCAAGATGGCTTTAATATATACAGATTTTATGTGAATATATTGATTAAGATGAATTATATATAATGTTCTGATTAAATTATAGTGCATCAAGGATAAAAGAATGTTCGTAAAATCTCTGGTAAGGAAAAAAAAAGCCATATGTAAACCAGTTAGGATCAGACTGATACTGGACTTTTCAAAAACAACCAAATATTACATGACAAGGAAGCGATGTTGCATCAGTGTTCTGAGAAAACATACCAACCAGGTGTGAGAGCAGAATAAAGGTATCTTCTGACAGTGAGGAAAGGTAGTATTGACTTTTTTTTTTTTTTTTTTTTTTTTTTGGCCAGGTCTGTCACGTGTGGAAGTTCCCGGGCCAGGGATCGAACCTGCGCCCCACAGCAGCCTGAGCCACCTCAGTCACAACGCTAGATCCCCAACCCACTGCCTACAGGAGAACTCCTGTATAGATCTTGTAATGATGCTTTTTCAGGAAGTTAGAAGTTGTGCCATTACTCAAGCAACTGGAGGGAAACTACAAGGAATGGAAGATGGGAGATGTAGAGAATAGTGGACCCAACACAGAAAAGAGAAGGCAAGTCTCCAGGCGAGCACCGTAAATCAGACCCAGGGAGAGCCCTGCAGCTTGCGCAGGAGGATAAATGATACATACACGCCACTCCTGGTAACACAGGTGAGCAACAGGGACCTATGCCCGATATCTTACAATGACCTGTAATAGAAAATAATCTGAAAAAGAATACGCTCAGACACGTGTGTATAATTAAATCCCTCCACTGTACACCTAAAACTGACACCACATTGTAAATTAATTACACCTCAATTTAAAAAAAGAATCCCCCCCCCCAGAAAAAAATCTATGAAGGAGGTTTCTGGTGGGTGGGGAGGGAAAAGGAATTACAAGCAGTTGAAGGTATAAATGAAGGGATAATCACAGAAAACGAGGACTGCTAGAAACTCTAAGGGAAACGGAATCCCTAGTAGAAAGCTATGATCCCAATACTACAAAATTAGAAGCACAATTGAAAAAGTACGATACACAGATTCCATTTAACCTTGCTGCTCATGCATGTTTTACTTGAAAGGGTGTCTACTGGGAGGAACGCTGGACACGCAGGAAAAGAAATATTATTCCAGCACAAAATTAGACCCATGGTAAAAAAAAAAAAAAAATAGTTTTTTTTTCCCCCAAATTCAACTTGTAACATGTGCAGAGCAGGAAAGTCTTACTTATTGTTGAAGGCAAGAATATGAATGTTCACAATGCTGGCAACACAAATATCAAAAGAGATTTGGCAGAACGGGGAAGAACAGGACAAGGGTGGAGAAGAGTGAGAAGGGGGCCGAAATTCTTCAGGGAGAAAGTTGAGATACTGATGAAAATTGATGGAAATGTATATAGATAACATTATTTATTATGTTTATTTTTTAGTGGCGTAGAGTTGATTCACAATGTTGCGTTTATTTCTGAGCCAAGGCAAAGTGACAGAGTCCTACACATACATACACATTCTTTTTCTTATTCTTTTCCGTCATGGTTTATCTCAGGATATTGACCATAGCTGCCTGTGCTCTACAGTAAGACCTGTTGTTTATCCATTTTCTCTGTGGTAGTTTTTCTTTTTTTTTTAATTATCGTTGATTTGCAATTTTGTTCCAATTTCTGCTGTACAGCAAAGCGACCCAGTCATAGATATATATGCACCTTCTTTTTCTCCTACTATTTATTTATTTATTTAGTTTGCCTTTTCAGGGCCGCACCCTCAGCATATGGAAGTTCGCAGGCTAGGGATCGAATCAGAGCTGCAGCTGCTGGTCTACACCACAGCCACAGCAATGCCAGATCTGAACCGCGTCTGTGACCTTTACTGCTGCTCCTGGCAACACCAGATCCTCAACCCACGGAGCAAGGCCGGGGATTGAACCTGCGTCCTCAAGGATACAAGTCAGATTGGTTATCATTTTCCATCATGGTCTATCCCAAGTGCCTGGATATGGATCCCTGTGCTGTACAGAAGGACCTCCTTGCCCATCCATTCTAAGGGTCACGGTTTGCCTCTACTCGCCCAAACTCCCCATCCATCCTCCTCCCTCCTCCTCGCCCTTGGCAGCCACGCATCTGCTCTCTATGTCCTTGAGTCTTTTTCTGTTTTGTTGATAGGATCGTTTGTGCTAGATATATATATTTTTAAATCACAAAGGTAAACAATAATGTATTTTAACATAATGAAATTGCTATCAAACATTGAAATACGTCGTCAGAATGAAGGCGTATAAATGCAGTCTAGCGGACAACGCGCACGGCATAAACAAAGAGGTTACAAAGCCGTTTAGAGTGAGGACAACAGCTGCCAGGAACATGGAATATTTCTGTGAACGTCCCTCTAGACGTGGGATGGGGGTTGATGAGAGCAGCTGTTGCTTTTTCCATGCTGAGCCCTCTTTTTGTGACTTGCTCTGTGGCCATTTACCTAGTGTTATTTTATTTAAAAAATTAAAAGAAGGATGTAATGACCATTTGCCATGGGGTCCCCTGCCTAAGTATTCATTCTCTGCTTCCTTATAGGAAGTCCCCTGATTTTTCACCCCTGCACAGGTTCCTTAGCCTCACATATGCCATCGCGTGCACCCAGTGCTGGGTTGGGGACCAAGAATGTGGCCCTGACGAGGCCTGTGAGACGTGAGAACCCTGCCTGGGGGGTCTGTCTGGGGAGGAATGTCCCTTTCTCCTCTGACAGCCCCTGGAGGGAAGCTGTCTTCAGGCTGGATGTGAACAGCCCCAGGAGCCACGGACAGCCCCCGTTGTGACCAGGAGGCCTCCAAAGGAGGCGACACCGCAGGATTGGGGAGGAGCAGTGGAAAAAGCTTTCTGGGAATCTCTGCAGAGTCACTGTTGGAAGCGTCACCCGAGGGCAGCCCTACCCCTGGAATATTTGCCATGTGGGCGGTTACATTTTATTTTCAAAGCCAGTGTAAGTCAGGTTTTCTGTTGCTGACAACCAAAAGAGCTCGAAAAGACAAGAAAATAAAAGAAGAAAGGAACATTTGAGAGCTTTTATAAAACAAATAACAGGAGAGAAGTTTTTATGGAACTTTATGGATGACAAAGCATATCCATTTGATCTTCACAGAATCCTTGTGAGGGAGGAATATATATATGTATATAGTCTTTTTAGGGCCACACCTGCAGCATATGGAAATCCTCAGGCTAGGGGTTGAATTGGAGCTACAGCTGCCAGCCTACACCACAGCCCCAGCAACACCAGATCCGAGGTTCATCTGTGACCTACACCACAGCTCACGGCAACCACCACTGGATCCTTAACCCAGTGAGCAAGGCCAAGGATCGAACCCAAGTCCTCATGGATACTGGTTGGGTTCCTTACCTCTGAGCCATAGTGGGAACTCCCTGAGGAATTGTTATTCATGTGTTACAAGTGCAAAAATTAAACAAAGTAGTCAGATGACCTGTTCGAGTTCCCTTGATTATGGGTGACAAGATGGGACTCTGAGCCCTGTGCTTTTATCAGCTCACCACACTGCAGGTACAGACACATGAACCACTGGAATCGAACAGAAAGAAAGCCCAGAAATAGATCCATGCATATGTGGAACTTTAATGGGGGCAGAGGTGGCCTGACATTTAAGTGAAGAAAAGAGGGATTATTCAATAAAAGGAGCTGGAAAAATTGGTTGTCATTTGGAAAAAAAAAATGAATTTGGAGTCCACCCTTACACCATACCCAAAAATCAGCTCCAGATGGATTAGAGATTTAAATGTCAAAAGCAAATTTGAAAACACTCAGTAGAAAAATATAGGTGGATATCTTTCTGACCTTGGGGTAGGGAAGTGTTTCTTAAACAGCCACAAAAAGTGCAAACCAGAAAAGATTTATGATTTTGTCTTTATTAAAATTAAGACATTCTGTTCATCAGAGGAAGGTGAAACAGCAAGCTATAAACTAAGAGAAAATCAATGTAACACATAGAACTGGCAATAAACTGATACTTTAGTATCAAGAATATGTAGACTCCTGCACAAAGGAAAATTCAAACAGCTCAGTAGAAAGATTTTAAAATGAAAGACCCTATGGGAGCAGACACATCACAGAAGGAGAAAAATATATATTTGAAAACACATTAAGGAGGCTCAGCATTTAATAGTAATAAAGAGCAGCAAATCCAGATAGTGGAAAGCAAGACAAGGCTCTAATAGACACCATTTTATGCCCAACTTATTGACAAGACTTGGGAATTTTATTTATTTATTTATTTATTTATTTATTTATTTATTTTTGGGGGTCTGCACTTGTAGCATGTGGAATTCTCCAGCCAGGGCTCAAACCCACGCACAGCTATAACCAGAGCTATCGCAGTGACAACACCAGATCCTTAACCCCCTGAGCCACAAGGGAAATCTGAGAATTAAGAATTTAAACTAGACCAAAAGTTGGAGAGTTTATGGATCAACCAGATTTTGCATATTGCTAGTATAAACCGGTTAATCACTCTGGAAATCTACTTGGCATTATTATTATTGTTGTTGTTATCGTTATTATTTGCTTTTTTAGGGCCATGCCTGCAGCATATGGAAGTTCCCAGGCTAGAGATCAAATCAGAGCTGCAGCTGCCGGCCTTCACCACAGCCACGCAACGCGGGATCTAAGCCCTGTCTGCAACCTATGCCACAGCTCACGGCAACACCGGATCCTTAACCCACTGAGTAAGGCCAGGGAGCAAACCCTCATGCTCATGGATACTAGTTGGGTTTGTTACCACTGAGCCACAAGGAGAACTCCCAGCATTATTTTTAATGTTGAATATTTACCTACCCTATGACCCAAGAGTTTCCCAGGCATTTACAAAAGAAAATTCTTACATTTGTTCACCAGGAGATACATACAGAAAATATTCATAATGGCACTATTCGTGATAGCAAGAACAGATAATAAATGACTATGCACAGGGAAATAAATATTTTGGAATACATTACACCAGTGAAAATTAATGAACCACAACTATGTAGTAATATGACGCCGAGTAAGTTCTCAGATGACCACAGCATGATATTCTTATAAATGTTCAAAGATTACTAAAATTAAACAATACAATTTTTAAGCAAACATACATGTACTAAAATCATTCTTTTTTTTTTTTTTTTTTTTGGTCTTTTTATGGCCACACGTGGCACATGGAGGTTCCCAGGCTAGGGGCTGAATCAGAGCTGTAGCTGCTGTCCTACTCCACAGCCACAGCAACGCCAGATCAGAGCCACATCTGAGACCTACACCACAGCTCATGGCAACTGAGCTCAGCTGGATCCTTAACCCACTGAGTGAGGCCTGGGATCGAACCTGTGCCCTCATGGATGCTAGTCAGATTCATTCACTGAGCCATGATGGGAACTCCCTAAAATCATTCTTACAAAGGAACGAAAAATAATAAAAACACACAATTCAGCATGTCAGACCAGTGCCGCAGGGTCGTGGGCGAGGAGTGCATGGCAGAAGTAGGTGGAAATATTGCTCATTCTCTAATTGTCAGATTGTGTGGTTGGTCTCGTTACTAACTAGGCAAAAGCAAATGGATAAACAGGAGTAAGTGAAGAAAGAGTCATGCACAGGGCTGAAATGACAGTGCATCAGAAATCAAGTTTTCTCATCCATGAAGGGGGGTTCATAGTCATTTCCACCCCTAGAGCTGTCACGAGGACGGAATTCCCTTGAGCAGTTCCTGGCGCAGAGTGACTTTTATATTCGCATTTGGAAAAAGTAGAAAGGGAGGGATAAAGAAAGGAAGAAGAAGGAGAAAGGAAGGTGGGAAAGTCTTATGAATAATTCAGTTCTGGGCACTTGAAGTCCATATTGGGAGGGGGAGGAAGAGGGATGGACGGGGGGGTTGATTTGGGGTTGGTAGATGCAGACTATGACATTTAGGATCGAGAAGCAATGAGGTCCTGCTGTACAGCACAGGGAACTATATCCAGTCTCTTGGGACAGACCATGATGGAAGCTAGGAGGAGAAAAAGAATGTATATAAACGTATGATGGGGTCACCACACTGTAGAGCAGAAATTGACGCAACACTGTAAACCAATGATACTTTAATTTTTAAAAAGTGAAAAAAAGAAAAAATGAGTCCCACACACGTAGGTATGAAAGAGTGCCAGAGAAGGTGGGCTTAATCAGGAAAATTCTCTAGAGGAGGTAAATTTTGAAAGCATTCCTTTAAACATAAAAGTGTTGCTAAAATATAAATACACCGGTGGATTGCTTTCCTAGTGCAGGGGTTAAAGTCCCAGTTTCTATTTTCAGAGTGGAACTTAGTTGCCACGATAATAGGAGGTGACATGTGTTTGATTTTCCTCCTTCAAGTTGTGGAAGAATCCTATAAACTCCTCTATAAATAACCACGTCGAGGCCGAAAGGTTTCCTGTAACTTCCAGCCTGAAGCCAGTAACCTCTGATGGCAGGCTGAGTGGCGGCTGAATCAGCAGGGTGGCAGCCTCCACCAGGGAGTTCCCTCTCCTCCATCCCGGCTGGATCAGGCAGGAGTGTCCTCAGGGTGGTGCCCGAACAGCCAAGACACTGGAAACGCTCCACGCAGTACCTAAGAGCACTGGAGTCCACGAATAAAGCTGCACCTCTTGTAACCAAGCAGGGCCCTGTGGGGTCCTGGGCACAAAAGCCCTTCTGTGGCCCCCATTTCTTGTTCTTAGGAGATGGGCCTCTTTCGGCCTCCACAACCTTCCCTGAGTCCCAAGGGGCAGGTTCAGACAGTTGCTGATCAGGGAAGGGTGGGGATGCAGTCAAGAAATCATGGTGCAGGAGTTCCCGTTGTGGCTCAGTGGTCAGGAACCTGACTAGCATCCACGAGCACATGGGTTCCATCCCTGGCCTCACTCAGTGGGTTAAGGATCTGGTGTTGCTGTGAGCTATGGTGTAGGTCACAGATGTGGCTTAGACCCCTCGTTGCTGTGGCTGAGGCGTAGGCTGGCAGCTGTAGCTCTGATTCAACTCCTAGCCTGAGAACTTCCATATGCCATGGGTTCAGCCCTAAAAAGACTGAAAAAAAGAAGGAAGGAAAGAAAGAAGGAGATAGAAATTAGGAAAGAAAGACAGAAGGAAGGAAAGAGAGAAAGAAAGAGAGAAAAAAGAAACAATAGTGCAGCCTTGGGGCAAGATCCTGGTTCCCTCTCAAGGGATACACATAATGACATAGGCATCGTACACACCTAAGAGAAAAGTGATGTTCCTTATGCTTCTTTTCGAAATGAATACTTTAAAACTGAACAGCCTAGAGTCCTTCCTTGTCCTTCTCCCTGGCTTAATTGCACCCTAAACACATTCACCCATAAGCTAAAGATTAGGTGCCCCGAGCACCATTGCCTGTGGTAGCACGTGATGTTTTTCAGGAACGTTCCTATCTGTTCTCATCTCTGATCAATATGCCCTTTTCACAAGTGCAGTTATTCTGGGCAATAACCCAGAAGACCACCAACCTGCTCATGTCAAATAGATCTCCTGATGCCAGCGCTGATGACTCAGATTCCCCCAAAGAAAGAAGAAGGCATGTGTGCCCCAATCCTGATTCCTATTTGAAACCCCATTTTTCTCCTTTTTACCATAAAACTGCCCACGTGTTTCCCAATGGAGGGCACAGTCTTTAAGGCATTAGTCTGCTCTGGCCTCCTTTGTCTGGCAAAGCAATAAAACTATCTTTTTCTCCTTCACCCAAAACTCTGTCTCTGAGTTTCTATTCAACAGCGGTGGACAGAGGCTGAGTTTGGGCAACACTGTCGGGCCAAGGAAAACAGCCTCCAGCTGTTAATGGAGAACCTACAGAGACCGAGCCGTGATAACTGAGTAACCCAAGCAAACGCTCAGCTCTGATCAGTGGACAAGACCCTATACCCTCCATCTGAGCAAAGTGTGGATGTGACTAACTTCAAATGTCTTAGCGAAACACGTGGTGCCTGGTGTCTTCTTATCCAAGGCAGGATAGGGAGGTGGAGCGGGAAGGCCGTGTGTCCTGGGGGCTGGCGTTGAATGGCCACTGGGTCTGGGCTGCGTACAGAATGCATGGTTTGGACCACAGATAAATGAACAGAGGTTTTCAGCTTCTTCACCTTGGTCCCCAAGCTGCCTTTGCCCTTTGCCTTCTCTTCCTGCTTCCTTCGCTTCCTTTTCCATTGTTCACCTTCTTCTTGGCGTCTATGGAGCAGGCTCAAGAAGGAAGGAGAGTCAGGGGGCTGGCTCTTTGCCCACCTTTTGGTTTTTTTACTGTCCACATTACTCCCTTCAGATCACGAAGGGCTATCACTCTAAAAAAAAAAAAAAGAAAAACAAAAGCCCCCCAAACTCCCATAAACCTACGTCCCACAACAAACGAAGGTCCAAGTCGGGAGAAACATACAAATATTTTTTAACTTATACTTTTTTACCTCCTGACAGGTATCTACTTAAAAATGTTTCATTTGAATACACAGACATTAAAACATGCAGAAATTATCGGGCTCCTTTGGTCAGGCGATCAGAATTGAAAATGCTTTCTCAAGTTTGTGTACTTCCGCTCGCCAGTTCCATTTGATCCAGGAATATTCTTTTCCTGCTCAGTCTTTCCAGCAACCTAATTTATGGAAAGACCAACTAAGAGTTACAAATAGAAACTTGCCATTTAAAAAAAAAAATCACACTATAGGCACAAAGTCTTTCCCCAAATCAAAAGTAAGGCAGAATGGGAGTCAGAGATAAAGGCATTTCAAGTTCATGTAAAAAACCAAAGTCCTGTGTCTTACTGTTCATTTGCCACAGGATTTCTTTTCTTTTCTTTTCTTTTCTTTTCTTTTCTTTTCTTTTCTTTTCTTTTCTTTTCATACTGCACCGTAAAAAGCATATCGTGATTTGGTATAAGAGGCATGTTCCCGCGTGTACTTTTAACACTTTCAATGTGCTTTGGATTCTGCCTAAGTGAATTTTAGTTTGTCCATAATTGGAAACCAGCTTAAAAAAAAAAAAAGAGTGGATAATCCAGACTGTGTTTTCTGTGGTTTTTGTGACTCTCACTGTCTCGGGCAGTGAAATTCTGGAGACAGGGGCGGGAGTTCTGCAGAGGCTTAGTCCCGCATCCCCAAAGCCCCTCTTCTCCCCACGTGCACATTACAGTATCTGCTTTATTAATCAGAGGGGAGTCTATCAGGAAGGATTTAGGGGGGATATTTATGGCGTCTGTAAGCACAATGGCCTTGCCTTGTGTGATGGCAGCTATTCTCTTGAGGAGATAAAAGGCCACAGCCGGTAAGGGAACAGACCAGGGACCCTTTCAGAATTTCGAAACAGAAGGCCTTGCTGAAGAGGGCTTTTAAACAGCCTTTGCTTTTATTTCATTCCTAATAGGATGAACAGGTGTGGGAGTCAATTCGAGAGGGCTGTCGAGATGACCGTGGAACAAGGGGCTGACGGATTGGGATGGCTGGGAAGAGCCGGGGATTTTCAAACTTCCTATGAAGCGGGTAGCGTCAGCTCTTTCCACCTGCAGACACCGAGGCGTCAGAATCCTAAGTCAAGGCAAAAGAGGAGGGAGTGTGCTGGGCACACTCGGTATGAAGTTATGACATCCTCCTAGCTGAACAAAATAAAAACCACTCAGGAGGTTCACTTACGATGCCGTGGGTTAAGGATCAGGTATTGCTGCAGCTGTGGCACAGGCCGAAACTGTGGCTCTGGTGCAGAAAAAGAAAAAGAAAAAGAAAACTGCTCTGTGACACGTGTTTGATGTGAGCACACACGTGTACGCATGGTCTGACGTGTCTGGGGAAGTTAGGGTTTTACTATTTCTTGAACTCATAGGCTGAGTATCTTAAACATATTATCACCTGGACGAAAGGATGAAATATAATGGTTACCTAATTTTTTTAAAAGAATTTAAAGTCCTCACATTCAATTTTAAGAACTATTAAAATGACTTAGGACACATTAAGGCACTGTGAAATGTGAAGGTGAATAGACATATTAGAGGTGATTAATTGCATTAACATATGAGTGCTGGCATGTATATTTGTATCGTCATCGCACTGTGACTCTGTACAGGTTCTTACGCATGGAGAACCCTCACTAAATATTTGTCCAATGACTAGATAAAAAGTAGTTACGCTTATTAAAGTGGCTGCAAAATATCTGAACCAGAGAGGACAGAAACATAAGAGAATAATCTTGCTTTGTGCATAAAGTATATTATTTTATTTTATTTTATTTTCCCACTGTACATGAATAAAGTATAGATCCGCTAGGCGTTCGATTTTCCACTTGTTCATTTTTCAGCACAAACTTTTGGGGAGACTGCATAGCATTATTTTAAATCATTCCTCTCAGAAGCCCATTGAGTCAGCTTTTCTGCTGACAGGTTAGATGTGTTTTACAGCTGGGTGGTGTTCAGTTCTCTGAATTCCGGACCCAAGGAAGAAAATGTTCGGCCTGTAGAATATCTGACCTATAGATTGCTCATTCTCTCGGTGAGTCAATCTTTGAAGTCCAAAGACAAAAGTCATCATTTGTCACACAGCGTTCCTGTAGTCATAAAGACAGATGTTCCAGCCCCTTTCCAAAATTATCACACTGACTGGCAGTGGGAGAGACCGACCCAGCCGTGGTGACTTTATGACACAGGGCTCTTTCCCTCTGGCCGATGCTGTGCATGGACAGGCAGGAAGAAACAACTTAAAAGTCAGTGAACGGGGCTGAGTCAATCCAGCCCACAGCAGTCAAAGCCTGAAGCGCCACCTGACTCTGAGGAGATGCAGGTGGGACAGGCAGGGCTCTTCCCTCCTGGGGAGCGATTTCATGAGAAGTCCTGACTTCAATAAAACAGAGTCTGTCTATTGCTTTATTGGGCAATGAAAGTTCCCATCATGCTGATCAAAGGCTGAGGATTTGGTACATGTGGGAATGCTTTAATATCTCACCTGTGGTTGAGAGAGATGTGTGTTTCCAAATGCTAATTTCTTTTCCTGTGAAGCCAGGTGTTCAAAAAGAGCTCAGGGAAAAGGCAACTTTTTTCCCCCCTGTAAAAATGTGGATTCGATTCAATCCAATTCAATTCCAAAACATTTTATTTAATTTGTGTTCCTTAAGTAAACAGAATATTATCCTGGGGAAATAAAGGAGGTAGCAACCCAAATAAGACAAGAGGGAAGAGGGGATGGAAGGAAGGAAGGAAGGGAGAAGGGAAAAGGAGGAGGAAGGAAAGATGCTAAGAGACTTTTGTGCTAATTCACAGACCAGCATCCTTTTGGTCCTCATAGCAGGCTTTATTTAATCATCCTAAAGAGGAGGAAAATGCAACCCAGAGAGATTGTGACTAACATAGTGAGGTAATCATTGTTCATCTATTTTTGTGTCCAGTGTCTGAATTTCTTTCTATATTTTGGGAATTGCTCACTCTCCAGTCCATAGTAATGGGGAGAAAGTAGGTAAAATCTTCTTGCTTTTGAAGGCACTATGGATGACAGCCAAGACATGGATGTGCCCTAAGGGTCCATCCACAGATGAATGGGTAAAAAGAGTTGTTACACACACACACACACACACACACACACACACACACACACACACAGGATATTACTCAGCCATAAAAAATGAAATAATACCATTTGCAGCCACATGGATGGACCTTGAGATTGTCCTACTATGTGAAAGTAAGTCAGGTAGAAAAAGACAAGTATCATGTGATATCACTTCTATGTGGAATCTAAAAAAATGAAAGAAATGAACTTATTTATGAAACAAAAACTGAAACACAGACTCTAAAAATAAACATATGGTTGCCAAAGGGGAAGGGGATATAATTGGGAGTTTGGGATTAACATATGCCCACTACTATATGTAAGATGAACTACAGGGATTTACTGTATAGCGCAGGAAACGACACTCAATATCTTGTAATAACGTATAATAGAAAAGAATCTGAAAAAGAGAATATATATATACTTATATAGATAGATACATATATGTAGGTATAAGTGAATGACTACTGTACACGTGAAACTAACACAACGTTGTAAATCAACAGTTCTTCAATTAGAAAAAATATTCTTGCTATTGGAACAGAAGCTACTAGATGCTGACTTTCCCCCACTTTGCTAGGCTCGTTGGCAGCTATGGCCAAGATTCTAATACTCAGAGGCATCAGTTCTAGAGTTTCTCTCACAAGTTCCTGAGAGAGGAGAAGGAGAAGTGAGCCCTTCCTCTCTGGCAACGAGATTCGTCTGTGTGTATGTGTCTGTCTGTCTGTCTCCGTCTCTCTCTTTTCTGTCTCTTTTTCTCACTGGCTCCAGGAACAGAGCAGAAGACTCTAATGCTTGGTGGTGTCTGCCGGATGCTCTTCACTAAACTTTGTCTGAGACTTGATTTGGGGTCTTTCCAAGAAGCTATTTTGCCTTGATTCTCTGGCCCTTACAATACTTTTTTTTTCTAAAGCTATCCAATACCTTTTTTTTTTTAAAAAAAAAAAAAAAAGCTTTATTAGAGTATTTTGACTATTTAGTCATATGTGAGAAATAATAGGACTATTTAGCATACGTGAGCGTAGAGAAGAGTGTAACAAGCCGCCATATATCAACTACCTTCTTGAATGGTTATCAACCCAGGGATTCCTTTTGCGGCTCAGTGGGTTAAGAACCCAACTAGTATCCATGAGGATGTGGGTTTGATCCCTGGCGACACTCAGTAGATTAAACATCCGGTGTTGCCATGAGCTGCCATAAGCTGCGGCATGGGTCACAGACGCAGCTCGGATCCCACATTTTTGCAGCTGTGGTATAGGGTGGCAGCTGCAGCTCCAATCTGACCCCTGGCCTGGGAACTTCCATATGCCACAGGTGTGGCCCTCAAAAGAAAATAAAAAGATAAATACATAAATAGTTATCAACACACGGATGATCTTGCTTCATCTCCATCCCTACTCATATCCACCCTCTCCTGGATTATTTCAAACAAGTCTCAGACCTCATATCTAAAACGTTTTCAGTCTTCATCTCTAAAATATATTCTTTCAAAAATTACCACCATACCATTATCCAACTACTAATAATAGTTCTTTGATGTCATTAAATATCTGTATCCAAATTTCTCTGATCTTGTTATAATTTTGAAAAGCTTAAAATATCTGCAAAGCAGAATTTTAAAAAAAGTTCTTTTAGGAGTTTCTGTTGTGGCGAAGTGGAAATGAATCCGACTAGTACCCATGAGGAGGCGGGTTCAATCCCTGGCCTCTCTCAGTGGGTTAAGGATCCGGCTGAGCTCAGTGGCCGTGAGCTGTGGTGTAGGTCGCAGACATGGCTCAGATCCCGTGTTGAGGTGACTGGCGAAGGCCGGCAGCTGCAGCTCCGATTCGACCCCTAGCCTGGGAAGTTCCATATGCCACGGGGGGGCCTATTAAGCAAAAATAAATAAATAGATAAAAATAAAAAAATTAGATTAAATTTTAAAATTACTTTAAATCTCAGTTTCTAAATTCAGTCTCTCTCCTACCCTTTCTTTTTTAAATTTGCAGCGAAGAAGACATGTTGTCTGTCTGCAGTGTTTCCCACGGCTAAGATTTGCTAACCAAATCCTTTTGCTTCATGTATGACATCCTCTGCCTATTCGCTAGATCTAGAGGCTCAATCAGACTCAGCTTGGGTATATTTGACGAGTCTACGTCATAGGCAGCACTGCGGACCTCTACTAAGACACATAATGTCTTTTGTGATGTCAGCAGGGATTGATTATCGTTGCTTAGATATATTATTTCATTGGATGTAGCAA